>NC_080570.1:138827140-140027140 GCF_030247185.1 Malaya genurostris | reverse complement strand
CGTATCGTCACACTTGAACGGGAACGGGTTGTACAATGGGACCGGTTCGATTCTGGCGATTCACACTGGAGCGGGAAGCTCATCCGCGTTGTACAAACCCGCGCATCCCCTGCTGATGACAGCGACGACGACCACTAGCTCACGATCCCGTATTCCGAAAGCACTGTCCACTTTCGTAAGGACCTTTCCCCGAATTGTCGAACCGGGTGTTTGAATCGCACTTGAATCTCTGTGTTGCATTTTGCCTTGGATCATCAACCAATCGCATGTCGTGTGTGTGCGTGTGTGTGCGCGCAGCTTCACTAATTATTAACTCGAGTCAGTTTCGAGGTCCCCGCTCCGGTATCAATTACTCTGTGCCACTTGCTTGGACGAGCGATGATAAACGGGCACGATAAGGAAGTGACCGGACGGACAATGGCTCGGCTCGAGATCGTTGACACGACCAGTCAGTCACATTAAAGATTGAAAGAATGAAAGGAACAGAAAAAAAATACAGATCATTTCAATTATGTTTGTTATTTGCAATTTATCGTTCTCGGCCGGCTATTGGCTATTCAACCCAGGAATAGAACCGAGATATTCCTCGCCAGTTCCGTGGTGTATGTGTGTGTGTCTTTGCGGTAGATATGCAAATTGAGGCCGGCAATTTAGAAAGAATCTCTTATTCTTTGCTGTTTAGTCGATTCTTCAATTGGGAGACACTCCGTCCGCTTAGGGGGCGACGACGTGACGGCGAACTGTTTGATTGATTCCATCAACGGCCGGCCAACGTCTGTCTCTCGCTCTCTCTATCTCCGTAGTTTTTTTTTGGTTTGTATCTATCTCTATATAAGTTCCATTATATGCTGTGTTAGGTTAATTGAGATATGAGATAGGCCACTCGGTGGCGGATCGTTCCATTCTTCGGATTCGGATCGTGTGAATGATTCAATGGAAAAGCGTGGGGAGGCGTAGAATTCCAAGTGGTAATGAACTTATTTTGTTCTTTGGCCCGAGAAGAGGCGCAACGATCGTTCCGTGGAGATTTTGATCAGCACAAAAAAAAACAACTTGATATTCATTGATGTTGAGTGCAAAAAGAACATATTTGAATCAATTTGGGGGAACATTTTAGTTCCTGGTAGAGTTGTTGTGTCTTCATTATGTCTAGTCATTGTACTTATCGAATCAAAAGATGATGACATTTCAAAATTACGGTACCAAATATTTGGTTGTAGTTATGCAAAAAGAATAGTTGATTGATGTGAGCATTATCTCGTCTCGAGTTCGAAAGATTCCATGTTCTGTGCAAACTCTGACAGGAACCTGTAATTGTTTATCATGGTTTCCATGCAGCTTCCAAAGCCCCCGAGTTTATGATTGAAAACGGTTTTATAAGCAAATTCTAGTCTCTGTCAGTAAACTTTGAAAGATACATTCACGAAATTCAGTTGGACGATCGTCGTCCAGAAGAGTTCCTTGGTAACCTTGAAAATCGACCATTCAGCTACCTCCAGTTAGCAATTTCGCTGGTCACTTCTCGTTAAGACTACGATCTTCGAACAGCCCAGTAGACCCAGTATTACGCGCACTGACTGTATTTCCCGTTCCGAAGATGACTATACCAGAGCTAATGAAATTCTTTTTATTAACTCAAAATAGACGAAAGTGACGAACAACAAATGTCACTCTCAGCTCTACTCGCAAATTTTGAGAGCGAATTCCATGTCCCAGTCAACGACAAAAGAACGGAATAGTAGTTTCAAAATTGTGTTCTTTAGATCAGTATACCCTTTCCGTCATTTTCGGTTTTCAGTGAAAATCGTATACTGTGCAGTAGCGATAATCCACCAAAGCTTCGAGAAAAAACGATAATGACAAAAAACGATTCAAAGGAATTTTTATCTTTTTGGTGCTCCCTATTTTTGGCTTCCAGAGAAGTTCTAGGATGTAATTATTTTGATTTTTCATATTTTAGACTAGAAATGGACAAAACAATTTATTTCAAAGTACCGTTGCCGTGATGCAGGGTTCTTTTGAAAGAACTAGATCTCCAGAGCCGTTCGTTCAATCTTTTCATAGTTGATTTGTTTGTGCAAAAAAAAAGTCCCATCACTTTAAACTTTTGAACCGTTCGCGAACGAATTATCTATTTCCATTTTAGAAACTCTTTTGAGAGCCAAACTTTACAGATTTTCATTATATCAAAGAAAGAATGAGAATTGAAATTTGACTGATTCTCCCTGCAGACATTTGTTTTTTGTTTCGATTATAAAAGTTATAACCTTAGGGTCCGGAAAGGTTTCATGTGACGAAAAAGCGCACTGAATGTATTTCTCTTTCGATGATGTCGAAGCCAGAGCTAATGAAACTCAAAATAGACGAAAATGACGAAAAAAAATCTCACTCCCAGCTTCTCTTGTCAATTTTGAGAACGAGAGCCATGTCCCAGTCAACGACAAAAGAACGGAATAGTACTTCCAAAACTGTGTTTTTTAGGTTCGTATACCCTTTCCGTCATTTTCGGTTTTCAGTGAAAATCGTATACTGTGCAGTAGCGATAATCCACCAAAGCTTCGTGAAAAAACGATAATGACAAAAAACGATTCAAAGGGATTTTTACCTTTTTGGCGCTCCCTTTTTTCGGCTTCCAAAGAAGTTCTAGGATGCAATTATTTTGATTTTTCATATTTTAGACTAGAAATGGACAAAACAATTCATTTCAAAAAACCGTTGCCGTGATGCAGGGTTCTTTTGAAAGAACAAGCTCTCCAGAGCCGTTCGTTCGTTCTTTTCATAGTTGGTTTGTTTGTACAAAAAAAGGTCCCATCATCTTGAAATTTGGAACCGTTCGCGAACGAATTGTCTATTTCTATTTTAGACACTCTTTTGAGAGCCACACTTCACAGATTTTCATTATATCAAAGAAAGAATGAGAATTGAAATTTGTTTTTTGTTTCGATTATAAAAGTTATAACCTTAGCGTCACTCGTTGCTTCGGGCCAGAAATACTCTCTGACCCTATGGGCGGGATTGGGAATCGAAAACGTGAAACGCCTGTAGACATTATTTTGGGTTTTGACTTTTCGGTAGGGAAACAGGTGACGTTAGCATGGATACTCTCTTTTGTTGCAGTGAGAAACGAAAATGATTCGCGTTTTTGGATGGAATCATTTACGAAGACAGTAAAAAAACACGATTGGATTCTTTCATTGAAAATACGTGACAATTTTTTTAAACTGCTTGCCGGAGTACGCTGGATCGAAAATGCTGTTATTTGGATTGAGTTGTACCTAAATTACATACTTACTAGTAGATGCCGAGAGCGGCGTATTCGGCATCCACAAAGTTCCGCACGATGTCCATATTCCCGAGTAGATGTGAATAACAAACAATGAACAAAATAATCACCATCATATCTCGTCTTGATGTTTCTGTGCTGTCATAACGATACTTGATATTTTCTTGATATTTCATCAAAGAATCAAGAAATAGTACCATATCTGTTAAGCATCAGAATTAGTTATTATACCTTATTTAGTTATTGATGAGATATTCCATTTAAATTAAGTACAATTGAACCCGTAGTTATATCTTCAAATAAAATACAATTGAATGAACTGGATCAGAAGCAGATAAGAGAAATTCTTATGATACTATTCTTTTCGGGGTGCCAAAATATCCGATAGCTGAAAAATTCTTCTTTTATAAATATTTTGTTCTTGCTTTGATATTACAATAACAGAATTTGAAATTTTGTTACTATTTTCTCATGCAAACTTTGTTATGTTTTTTGGTATTTTAACTCTTATTTCAAATTAAATAATGTTAATTTCTACCATTGAGGTGTTTGGTTTTAATAATAAAATTTTCTATTGGTTTGCCAATCGCTTCTTCCCGGATTCGATGCAGCGAGGTGCCGTTCTTTGAACACGAACACTTCTGTTGTTTCGCTGTTTTTGCCATCACGTTTAGAGTTCGACTGATAGAAGTGTTAAATTTTGTCTGTTGACTCATGGGTTACTATAATTGATGCTGCATGGGCAGTTTCGTCAGTGCGGGTGAATAATCGAAAATTTTTGTCAATTTGTTTAATGCAAATGTTGAAAAATTGGTTTTGAAAAAAATTCTCAATCGTAAAAATTTTGAGATTTTCGATTTTGTTTGATGCCAAATGTTGAAAAAAAAAGATTTGCTTGGAACGTGAACTTGAAAATGAAATCTTGAATTTTTTTTTTCGGAAAAATCGACTCTGATTACATTAGATTACTACTTTGATTACAGATATCGATTTTTTTCGATTCCTTTTTCTCATTTCGTAATTCTAAGACAACATGAAATTTTTTGAAAAAAAAAATCGACGTTTTGGTGCTTGTAAAAATTAAGAGATTTTCGAAATAGAAATTTTTTTATGCAAAATGTCTTGGAATTGCTTTAAACGTTCAAATCTGGTAACATTTCGACAATGGTGACAATTTTTTTAAGCAATTTAACTCTTGGATTTGACTCGAGATTTCCAATTTTTCTTATGTCAAATGTTCAATGGATAAATAAAAATTTCGAAATTGAGAATTTTTTAAGCCTAACATTTTAGGATTGCTTAAGACGACAAATTTCTTTCTAGATTTCCGGAATCGGAATATTTTTTTGATGGCAAATGTCTTAAAATTGCCTGAAACATTGAGAGCTTTGAAAAAATCGTCTATTGGGAGGCTTCCGAAATCGACTGTTGGAAATTTCCGGAATCGCAAAGCCATTAGTCTTAGCAAAGTCTTAGAATTGTATTAGCCTTTGAAGATCTAGTGTTATCTCCGGAAAAAAAATAATGTTTTTTAGTGAAATTCAACTCTTTGGGACAGAGATTTCCGCTTCTTTGATGTCAAATGTCCAAACATCTCGGTAAAAAATTGTCGATTAGAAATTTAACACAAAAAAATCACATTGCAATTTTTTCTAGAGATGACACACAATTCTAAGACTAAGATTTCGGATTCTACC
The DNA here is from genome assembly GCF_030247185.1 of Malaya genurostris. Taxonomy (NCBI): domain Eukaryota; kingdom Metazoa; phylum Arthropoda; class Insecta; order Diptera; family Culicidae; genus Malaya; species Malaya genurostris. The sequence goes on along the minus strand of NC_080570.1, from coordinate 140,022,160 downwards.
ATGTTGTTTCGTGTTAGTCTAAGAAGAAAAGAAGTGTTGTTTCGTGTTAGTCTAAGAACGAGTTGATCTCGTCGTAGACTCGTCAGTGTATAGTAGTTTACATTGAACAGCCTATTTGGCTTGAATATCATACACAGAGTTTACAGGAGTGCAGGATTCTGCTACGTCAATTCAAATGTGCTGTTCAAACGCTGCACCTGTTGTGTTTCGTAACATGCCAAATCCTGCGTTCCTGTTACTTCTATGGATTGAATTGATGTCAAATAGTGTTCAAATCAAAATATTTTCCATTCCTCTAGTATTCATTTTATTGCGAATCAAACAACCGCGATAGCGAAATAGAACATGGAGTTCATCAAACTCAAGTCCCATTGACACGCGTTATTTAAGTTATAAATTCCTGTAGCATTACTAATGCCACTAATTTTCACACACCCCTCATCGGGTGTTCAACGATCAACTTCCATAACGATCGAAGCTGATCAAATCATCCAGTGATTGATTTTACATGAATCAAGAATCATTTTAGCTCAAAATCACTCCCGGTTTTGTGTGGCGAAAGATCCAGTACTGATTTTTATCGATGTGATGTGGTGATCATTATAGGGGAAAGATCACAAGCGATCTTCTTCGGTAGTGATTTCGATTTGACGATTTTTTTATCCAGATTTTCCCAGCCCTGGAAGACGCAATTTGGTTTATTTAAAAAAAGTTACGATTCAAGTAGAATGTTAAACTGATGTTATATTTGAACTGCTAGGTAGTCTAACAGTTCAACATGAGCTGTTATCCATTTGATGAGTCGAAGATGAAACGAAAAGAAAATTTAAAAAAATTAAATGTTTGCTTCCTATTGACGGAAACACAAAAAAGGTTTTTCTAAACAATGCGACAGATTAATTTAAGGAGAACCGAAGTTCAGTGTTTTAAAAGGTATGAAAAAACTTGATTTTTCTAAGGTATGAGCGTAAATTGACTGAACGAGTGAGTATGTATGGTAACGAATTATTTATTTTGTGGCGCATGCTCTGTATCAAAACTGAAATCTGTTTGTGTGTTTTTTGTTCTGTTATAATCATTCTAAGTTTATGTTCCGTGTGACCCCGGAGCTAACCAGCCTCCTCCAAAACCAGCGCCTTTCTAAACACCCTTTCATTGTTATCAGCCCGTGACGTTTCAATCATTCACCGAATCCGCAGAGTTTTTTATCGCAGTAACCTGTGCTAGTGACAGTCCAGGTAAATGTTACTTTCATCATTCTACGTTTAGTCCTCACCTAGCAGTTATTTTTTTTTGCTCCTCCTGTCCTACACACTGACTCTTGATTGTGGTGCGTGCGCTAGTGTGTGTGTGAGTGAATCAACTGATGCGTGCCGCCCATGTGTGAGTTTACCCAAGAAACACTTTTATTTAGACGAAGTTTTGTTAAGGTCAGTTTTGTTTGTTTTAACCCACTTTCTCATCGATCTAACCGTGAATGCATTTTGCCATAGTCTGTAATCTGTAATTGATAACAAATAGTTTTCTTTTTTTTGCAACAACCGTTTGATAACCACTAAGAGAAAAGCAATGATAAAAACCTCAACAAAAATAGACTATTTATATTTGTATACCAAATTTTTTTCTTATATTTTTTCGAACTAATTATCTTATCGCAAATCGATACCGTATTTTTCTCGTGTCTCTTCTTCGATATGAACAATGATTTGATGAACGATGAACGATGTGTGCCCCCACTGGTTCTGTGTGTGTTCTGTCGCCCAACCTCCCAATATCGCCCCAACGAACGAACGAACGAACGAACTGCGCCTTCGTGTTTTGTGTGTTCACGATCGGTTCACGCCCGCCCCACGACGGATGCTCGCCCGCCCTCCAACGATGACAACAACGATGACGACGACCACCAACACCACTTGATCTGATCTGATCGTTTGGAAATCCGAAATTTCGACCAACCCGAATTCTCGATAAACGATTACTACGATGATGATGATGATGATGATGATGATGTTTGATGATGATGATGATGATGGATCATGAACACGATCACGATCACGATCACGATGATGATGATGATGATGATGATGAAATGGTTGCGATTGATCAACACAGAAACAACCATCCGTGAGGGATGATGCTGATGGGCATTTGATTTACCACACTGGCGACATTCTTCATAACAGATGTTCGTGAAGCATTAATTCTTAGTATTTTTTTTCTGTTATTTATCTGAGTAAAACCCCACCATTGAGGCTTCCCCTCGCGGTCGAGCTTTCCCGAACACTGTTGGCCTATGATGGAACGTCCTTTGCAAGCCGTCCTTTGATTTCACCGGAGGACTTTCCATCATTCCAGTGTTCCATTCGCGATTTTCTTAGCACTAACGTTTCAACTTCCAAATGTGATCCTGATTCGTCCACATGGGAACCTTAGTTTGTGTCTGATTCCACACTAGCACATCACTCTGTGAATCGAACTAACGTCGTTCAGTGCTGGAATCAGGCCCTAACCTTTTAAGGAATCTCATCTGGACGGATTCCCCGGAAACATTCAAACACGGTACGCGCTTTCCTAGGTTTTCTTTTCTTGCTAGCAACGATTCTAGTCGAGACTTGTCTCCCCGTGCCTCAGTTTTGTTTCTTCGAAAAAATCAAAAATCCAAAATCTTACACTTAGAATCAATCTCAATAGTTCGAAAATCTCAGTTAGTTTGAAAATGATACAGAAATCTAACATAACCAGAGACATTAGAAAACAAAAAACTTAAAATAAAAACTCTTAGAGACCTTACATAGCCAATACAGCCAGACCAGTTGAACCAAGCAAAAGGTTTAGCGAATCCCACTAGTCATCACTAATGGTTTTTCTTAATTTTTGCTCTTCTTTGTTCTTCTCTTCCTTCTGCTCTTCTCGTTCCATGGTGGTGGTGCTGTGCTGCTGTGCTGTGCTGTTGGCATCCTGATCGCAACATCCTAACAGATAAAATCCTGGCCACCCTAGGCGAAGGCACGTTCGGTCGGGTGGTGAAAGTCAAGGACATGGAAATGTAAGTATTGGAACACAAAAGTAAAACAAAAGGTTGACAATTTGCACGGGTCTAGTATGACACTTGGTAGTAGAATATGCCTAAACAAAAAATTATTGAAATTGAAGCAGAAGAAAATGATGCGCTATATGATAAATTCATTGAAATCGGCAAAAAAAAACACTACTCTAAATATGACGAAACACACTCAGAAAGCAACCCAACCGGTGTGTGGTTTAATTCTTAGTCCCGCTCCTGTGCCATCATTTAGCAAGAGAACAATTACAATTCACACGCAATCACCAATCTGATTAAGCTACTATGCAGTTATTGCACCAACATCACAATCATCGTCACTACAGCTGCTACATTTTAAAAGTTATTTTACGTTTCGTCTTTGACTCATCAGTGCGTAGCAGCTTATGTTGAACTGCTAGCGCGACCTGGCGGCTCAACATAAACCGTTTGGCAGAAGTGTAATGTCCAAACTGACGTTTCAGACGAAACAGATTTCGGCTATTCAGCCCTAACTTTGAAATATCTTTGAAAATGGGTATGTGCACCTTGCATAAATTTGGGGAAAATAAGCCTTTTTTCCCTTCAAAATACCAAAATTTGTATGGCTAGATAGCCGAAATCTGTTTCGTCCGAGACGTCAGTTTGGACATTACACTTCTGCCTAGCGGTTTATGTTGAGCCGCCAGGTCGCGTTAGCAGTTTAACATAAGCTACTACGCACTGATGAGTCGAAGACGAAACGTAAAATAACTTTGGAAATGGATATGTGCACCTTGCATAAATTTGGGGGTAAAAATAAGCTTTTGTTGTCCTTCAAAATGCTACATTTTGTTTATGAGGAGCTGATATATCCAATACGGACGATCAGGAGGTTTCGGAAATTTGAAACCGAAATCGAAAACGAACACGACGGGCTCGAGTAAAGGTTTTTGATGGTTTCCAATCGGAATTTGTATCCCATATCCAAGTGACAAGAGAGATACGATAAAAATCTCACATATTAGTTTCCAGCGAGGGCGAATAGAGTTATTGGGAGTATAGATTAATTCGATCCTTGTATTTTTGGGATCAAAAATGGATTTATTTCAAAATAAAAAGAGTTCAAAGATTAATCAAAGCTTCGTCCATCGCTAGTTACTACTATTTCCCAAGTCTCAGGCAATTTTCGAATTCCATCTCGAAGAAATTTGAATTCATCTTTTGAGGTGATCCAAGTTTTAAACCATTTTTTTTTATTTCTGCGAAAGAAACAAACCGCTGACCTACCAGGTCGTGCTGCATCCGCCGGAACAACCAGTAATCAGAAGGAGCAATGTCAGGAAAATACGGCGGATGCTGCATAATGGCTCACTTGAGCGTTTCCAAATTTTTTGACACCACTTTTGCGACATGTGGGCGAGCGTTGTCATGCAGGAGCATAACTTTATCATGTCTACTCATTTTCCGGCCGTTCTTCTCGTAATGCACGGCTCAAACGCATCAATTGCAGCCTATACCGATCGCCTGGTTGTACACAACACCCTTTTGGTCCCACCAGATGCACAATTTAACCTTCGAACCATGTTATTGTATTATACGGCTTTTCTCAGTCTAAAAAGTAAGGCAGACGAGTTGTTTTTAAATTTGCCCGACGTTTCGGCCGTTTTTGATGGCCTTTTTCCAGGGAAAATTAGTCTTGTCGTCTTTGTCGGTATCGCTTATTGCAAGCGGTAAGAGGTATGTTGTTGTCAGTTTTGTCAAAATACTGGAACGGATTCTTTATAATCGGCATTAAATTTTCGAAAACTATTTTTGATGGTCACAACACTTTTATCTGCACGCACTGCTAACTGGTCTTCAAAAACCAGTTAGCAACTGGCACGTTCCCCTCGTTATTCGGAGATTTTTGCCTTAACAGTGTGTACTGTTGTTATGATGCTTTCCTAATTAACTGTAGTATTTCAACATATACCTTTATTAAACCCAGAAAACGCGAATAAGTTTACAAATTTTCTTCAATTTGTGGAGTTGATCTGCCGTTGAACTACCTCGGAGAAACAGGAAAACTGTATTTCGAAGGTCACTCGTTGAAACAGCACCCCGTGCATGTGAACTATAATCGGTGAAGATCCATGAAGATTGTTTTTTTTAAACAAACAAAAAAACATCAAAATATCACTGATATATTTCTTCTTTAATCGTAACAGCCTAACATTCCCCAAATAATAAGTTATGATAAATAAATGTTGATTGTGTTTATTTCATAGAAAAATGATTGAATCCTGTAATTTGATTAATTTATTAGACGTGTAAATTTGCTCCCATCGCTTTTTACCCTCTAAACTTGAGGCTCTATTGTTAAATGGTTCAATACTTGCCTTTCCAAATAGCACCAAGCAGGAGTCAAACCTAACTTCGTATAAAAAGGTTCGGAGAGGCAAATGACCACAGAGTTAAAGAGAAAAAATACTAATTGTTGCCAACTATTAACAATAAGGAACAAGTGGTAATCAGATGGAGTAACGTCCGAAGAGTACGGCCGGTGAGGTTAAATCTCTTATTACGGCACCTGTGGTTAAATTTCTTGATTTAGGCAGCTCATAATGCATCACCATGAATGCTCGGTTGTGCTGGCGCCTGAGGTACTTATTCGGGCTTTTTACATTTACCTTTCGAGTAGCTACCCGTATAAAAAGAATTTTCATACGACATATCTAGGATTTAAATCGTGTAAAGTTCAGTATTCTCGCTTTTTTCTCTTCCGATTAGAACGCGATTTGGACACTTCCACATTTGTCTTCGCAGTCGTTCAACCACATCATTTGGTTGAGTTCTTGACCTACGGTCAACGGATTGCGATATCTTGACTTCGGATCTGAGAAGGGGTAATGTAAATTAATGTGAAAAATGTACAGTACTGTCGCTATAACGACGTCAGAGCTCGCAGCGAACACATAAATTTGTATCTCATTCTTCGAGTAAATTTTCAATTTCATAGATATCGAAGTACCAATGCATGACGCATCGATGAAAATTAATGGTAGTCGGAAGGGGCCAAATCTGGTGAATAGGGCGGGTGGGGTAGTAGCTTAAAGTCAAATATTTTGATTCTATCCTGAATCGGCAGGATAGGTGCAGGTGAATTTTCGTGTAACAAAAAAATATCTCGTTTTCCATGGCCAGTAAAAATTCGATGCAAAACTGATTTCACTGTGATCTCTCCATGGTAAGTAGCGCAGAGCGAACAACGAACGAATTTAGACTCAATAGCTTCGATGCGACCAATGTCAATTTGATAGTGAGGTGATCAGACAACATTTGCATATTCAAGCGTCGAGCGTACTAGAGCACAATATAATCAAGTAAATCCAGAGACATTACCAGAATTATGTGCGAGTAACGGGTGAAGTTTTTTCCTTGTTACCTACTGAGGGCCGAGTGAAATGGGCAGAAAAATTAATACATGCATTTTAGGAGCATTTACGCACCCATTTTCTACCAGACGGCACTTTTGGTGCCACAAGTCGCTCAATTTATGTCGTCGTCTGCGAACGATAGTTTGTGGCATTTCCATACGAAGTTGAGATCGTTGAGGTAAAGTAAAAATAAAAATGGCCTCAGTTGACTACCTTGAGGGACTGTAGAGTTGACAACGAAAGGCAGTGCGAACTAGTCTTCGATTTTCACTGACATTTTGCGACCAATTAGATTTTTTTCCATAAATACGTTTATTTCTTAGGCAATATGCATAAGTTTTTTTCGCCGTGGCATCCACAATACGTAGTACTTTAAACCTAATACATTTCGAATATCATATTAGTATGTTGGTATTCATTAGTTAATCAGAACACTGTTTTTATCAAACGAGTTGCTATTATAAATTACATTAAATGAAATACATTTATTTTGTACATGATCTTATAACTATTTCAGGTTTATTTGTATCAGTTCATCACTTTTATTTAATATAAGATAGCTGGCTATTGGTTGAACTCATGGAAGAGAAAACAGTCTAACATAAAATAAAATTTAAATTGGAACTCCAATGGACTTAATGAAATAATGAAGAAGTTTCATGTAAGGAACATCACGATCCAATTAGATGTGATTGTAGTCAATTTAGTAACGATAACGAGACATTAACAGAATTATGCGCGAGAAACGGGTAAACTTTTGCCTAGTTACCTACTGAAAGCCGAGTGAAATGCGCAGACAATTTTATACATACATATAGGGAGCATTTACGCTCCCATTTTTCACTAGACGGCAACTTTTGGTGTTACTAGCCGCCTAATTTAAGGAATCGTCTGCGAACGATAGTTTGTGGTATTTCCATATGAAGTTGATATCGTTGAGGTAGAGTAAAAATAAAAATGGTTCTAAATGACTGCCTTGAGGGACTTCAGAGTTGACGACGAAAGGCACTGCAACGATTTTCACTGACATTAGATATGATTGGAGCCAATTTAGTAACGATCAACTGATATCAAGTCTATTGAGTTTTGCTATTGCTCTTTGGTGGTTTGTTTTGTTAAAAGTAGCAGAGAAATCGGTATAGATGTAGGCGTGCTTGTAGAGATCGAATTATAAAAGAAGTGTAGCACAGTAAGTTTATTACAGTTGAAAGTTTTGTCATAAATCCATCGGGTCTGGCACCAATTCATTTTCAACGGGTTCCGGAATCAAAATTTTTTATGCCAAATGTATTAGAAATGCATGAAATGTTGAGATGTGGTATAATGTCAAAAAAAAAGTTTTTGGAAAAATAACGACTTTGGGGCTTAGAGAATTTGAGACCGCATAACTTCGGAAATACGCGTAGAAAAACACTGCAAAATTTTTTGATCCAAATTTCTTAGAAATGCGTGAAACGTCCAGTTCTGGTGTAATGTCAAATGTATTAGAAATGCATGAAACGCTGATATCTGATGTGGTATGGGAAAAAAAATTTTTTGAAGTAAATTGAATTTTTTTAAAGTTTCATGCGTTTCTAGGACAAAACAAAAAAATTGGATAACTGAAACTACACGTAAAAAACTGCGTAATTTCGTAAATCCGCGTGAAAAACGCGTAACTCCAGAAATCCGGCTAAAAAACCACGTAACTTCAGAAATCCGCGTCAAAAAGCCGCGAAAAAACACATAACAACCGCGTAAAAATGTGTCCTCAATGTAGTTTATTGTTCATTTACAAACTAAAGACAACATTGTTGCATGGATGGTGATTAGATGATGAATTTAGATTTGGCAACGACATCCAGCACCAAAATAACACATTAGAAGCTGATCCTTCTTTCTCCTTCTTCTTCTTTTTTGCACTAGGAGGTGTTATTGCACTTAAGATAACGCCGGTTAATGGTATTGACTTTTTAGTTTCACCTATTCAGGGAATTTTAGTTTTTAGTCCAATGGACTTTACTTTCACTGACTACCCCACTGATCATCTCGCGGTGTCACAACACCGAACCATCACTCATAGTTAAAAATTTTGGCTAAGGATTACTAGAAAATTCAATTTTGGCTACGGATTACTAGAAAACTTGGAAGACGTGCTCACACGCGAAGATCCTCATCGGAATTTTGATTCGCTGATGACTCAGAAAATCCAGTATTGGAGTGTCATGTTTCAGTCAAGATTAAGTTGCATAGAAAGAACCATAAATTTTGACCAGGAGTCGTTCATCAAACCAAACCTAGTTTGGAATAAATACTTCAACATTCCTGGTCTGATCGGTGTTATATTCCAGGGTTGTTACGGTCGCGCGAATTTCGCGGTTTTCGCGAATTTCGCGATTTTCGCGGATTTAGCGCGGTTTCTGCTAAGATTTTGATGCTATGGCGCGGATTTCGCGCGAATTTCAAAAAACATCATTCCACATTTGTGAATCATTTGTTCGAAAAAAAAAAGTTCTTTGCAAATTTTTGAAGCTTGTGAGTTTTATGAAACCCTAAAAATTAAAGATAGGCGAACGTTTCAGTAATTGGTCGAGCTGGCCGAATTGGTGAATTTTCACCTTGATAAAACCAAAATTTACTAGAAGGCGGTTCTAGAAAATGTTCAGTGGACAAAATTTAGATTTTTTGCTCTTCGATCTCGAGTGAGACAAATTGCTATTTTAACAGAGCTGTTATCAGGAATTACAAAAACTTTTCGATATATGTGATTGCGTTTTCCCATTTCAATGCAGAAATCGAAAGATTTTCGCACTCAAGGATATTGATGTCTGATGGAAGATATCGTTTCAGTGAAAACATTTCTTCAATAATATGGTCACAAATTTTGAGTGCGATAAAAATCGCATTTTTGAAGCAAAATTTGCACGACAGACTTAGCGAAGTTAGACAAGAAAAGAAACGAAGAAGTTCTGGGATTCCGTTCGTGGTGATAAGAAATTGTTCTAACAGTTTGTTGGTGCCACTATCCAACATTTTCAATTGTTCTTTGCGTTCTGGAATATTTCTTGAAGTATGGAAGAAATTCTATGTGAACAATGACAACAATGTGTGCTGTATCGAAGCTGTTTGAAATTATAGTTCTGTATTTTATAATACATAGTTGCTCTGACTACATATCTGAGACTCAGCATGGATCCATGCCAAAGCCTTCAACTTCCCCAAATTTAGTAACCTACACTTCCTTCATCATACGATCTTTACAAGCACGACTACAAGTATATTCTATATACACCGATTTCGCTGTTTCGTTCGACAGGATCAATCATCACAAACGATCTTCAAGTTAAGTGGACTGGGATTAAACGGATTATTTTTTAATTGGCTTCGATCAGATCTAACTGGTCATGGAATGATATTGAAAATAGGAGCCTGTACAACCTCACCATTTGCTGTTACCTCTGCAGCTCCTCAAGGAAGTCACCTTGGACCGTTCATAATTTTATTGTATCTCAACGATCTAAATTTTTCGATCAAGTGTATAAAACTATCGTTTACCGATGACTTTCATATTTCATATTTCAAAATGGTTTTAAATGCTACTAAATGCTCCGTTATTTCTTTTAGTAACAAAAAGTCTGTATTCAAGTTCGACTATAATATTTCACAAACTGTTCTCGAACGCGCATCGTTTGTTAAGGACCTGGGTGTTCTTCTGGAATCAAAGTTAAATTTTAAAGAGCACATAGAGCTTATTATGTTCTAAACCTCTAAGCTATTAGGATTCATTATTCGCGTTACTAAAAAAATCTCTGATGTACATTGCTTGTAAGCTCCGTATTGCGCTTCACTTCACTCAACTGGAATATGCTGCGGTTATCTGGTCACCTTATTACCCAAACGATATCCAACGCATTGAAGCGATTCAACGCAAATTTGTCCGATTAGCTTTCCGACGTCTTCCATGGAGATATCCTTTAAACTTACCGCGTTACCATGACCGCTGCAAACTGATTGGTCTCGATTTATTATTTGTCCATCGAGATGTTTGTAAGGCTAGTTTTGTGGCAGACCTACTTCAGTCGCAGATCGATTGCTCCGAGTAATTGCAATTGTTACAATTTGTCATTCGATGTCGTAATCTTCGATCCTATTTTTTTCTTCGGATTCCCTATGTTGGAACTAATTAACTGATGTTTAAATTCTTTCGACTTTCATTTATCACGTAATGTTATCAAGAAATCGTTTCTTATGTTACTGTTTCTTTACATTTAGTTACTATAGAAGCACTAGATGTATCATTTGGGTGATTTTAATCTATTAATGCAAAAGATGAGAAGGGTTTATGCCTGCTGGAGAACAAGTTTGACAGATACAGAGTAAAATCTGACAACAGTAAAAAGAGAAAATCAGATCATCTTGATGTGGTCTATCTTAAAATTCTTCTTACCAAGAAGGAAATGCTAGCCGAGCAAGATGTTGAAGCAAAAAAAATATCTTTGCTGAAATCTGTTTAACTTCTGTCAATATCACAATTGTAAGCATTTTTTTATTTTTAATTATTAATTAAGCATTAATTTAGCATCGAAAAAGCTGTAGAATAAAAATGCAATCATTTCCATGGGATTTCTCGAAGTGACGTGTTGTATGCGGACTTATTTATTGCGTTCATATGACAAACTTATGCAGATTTTTAAATTATATTTAAGTGAATTTTCAAGTTCTGCGGAAATTATAACCTGCATAAAGATGGTTGTCTTACGATTCACTCAAACATCGCGCGTTTCAGTTTTACATTTCGCGCGGATTTAGCACGTTTTAGTTTTTGACTTCGCGCGGATTTCGCGCGTTTTGATTTTGAAATTTTTCGTAACAACCCTGATATTCCAATGAAAAGTTTATTACGCATTGATCATTTTTTTCGCGACCGACTAACTATGTCCTTAATAGCTCTTACATATCATCACATGAAAGCGAAACCATTTTATTATACCGCCTTAAAAACGACACCAGTCGATCCGGCGGCGTCTTCGCAAATCCAAAAAAAAGCTTGTTAATGCTAATCGAGTCTTTATAAAGCACCCGAAAAAAAAAGATCATTTACACCCACATAGCGGATCGACGGGAGAGGTTCATCGCAGAATTCCAGTGTTCGAAGAGTGTTCTCGCCAACTGGCAATGGAATAAAATTAGCATCGATTTACGAGAACCGAGTTGTAACCGATTAGTCTGCAAATTGTCAACCTTAATTGTGACTTATTAGATGGATGGACGGACGAACGGTGATGATGATGTGTCGTCATTTCGCGCGCTAACACTTTGCTTTTCGTGTCTCTCACACACTCTCTCTCTATCGCATCACAGGGATCACACGATGGCACTGAAGGTGATCAAGAACGTTGAGAAGTACCGGGAGGCAGCCAAGCTGGAGATCAATGCTTTGGAGAAGATCGCCGAACAAGATCCGACCTTTCAGCAGTGAGTAAAAACAGAGTAGAAAAAAATGCACTGTACTAATTGTGACAATTAACCGTTTGTTTGTTCTATTTCAGTTTATGCGTTAAAATGTTGGATTGGTTCGATTACCACGGGCACATGTGTATCGCGTTCGAAATGCTGGGACTCAGTGTTTTCGATTTTCTCGTGAGTATTTTCTAGTTACTAATTTCAAACTTCATAGAAAAGTAAGTCTAATTCTTCTTCACCGGAATTACGCAGAGAGAAAACAACTATGAACCGTACCCGATGGATCACGTGAGACACATGTCCTATCAGCTGTGCTATGCGGTCAAATTTCTGCACGATCACAAGCTCACCCATACTGATCTGAAACCGGAGAATATCCTGTTCGTAGACTCGGAATTCACCTCGACGTTCAACTCCAGAAAGGTAACCAATTCATTCACATTTTCGTTTGATTCAGTTGATTTTTCTATGTCACCCCTTCCATACCAGCAGAACCGTGACGTTCGTCGTGTCAAATGTACCGACATTCGGCTGATTGACTTCGGTAGCGCTACGTTCGACCATGAGCATCACAGTACGATCGTGTCCACCCGTCACTACCGGGCACCCGAAGTAATCCTAGAACTCGGCTGGTCGCAACCATGCGACGTCTGGTCGATAGGGTATGTAGTAGATAGGTTTTGTTTAAACCTAAAAGCTAACAACTGATTTGTCATCTTCCATCATCCAACCAACAGATGCATCATGTTTGAGCTGTACCTGGGCATTACGCTATTCCAAACTCATGACAACAGAGAACATCTCGCTATGATGGAGCGTATACTGGGTACAATTCCATACCGGATGGCCAGGTAAGGCAGTCGTCGATGGGTCCCGTTTATTTTGTTAGTGCCGATGAGTATTGATTTGTTTTTGTTTCTTCTAGAAAAACTCGTACCAAATACTTCCACCACGGCAAGCTTGATTGGGACGAGAAATCGTCTGCCGGGCGGTACGTGCGTGATCACTGCAAGCCACTGCACCGGTACGTGCTGGCGGAGACACCCGATCACCTGCAGCTGTTCGACATCATCCGGCGCATGTTGGAGTACGATCCGGCCAACCGAATCACATTGGGTAAGTTGTTCCGTGGGTGATCACGACACCACACATGTAATGCAGTGTAAAGCTTGTCTAGACACGGACGGAATGTCAATTTCTGAATTTCAATAACGTTATCATTGTTGGAAAAACATTAACTTGTTAGCAGAAAAAAGTGTCGCTTCATTACCGACATCACCAAGTACCAGAATTATTCAGACACGCGTTGCATTGATCTTTTGACGTAAATACGTCCTACTTTACTATAGGGTGCATTTTCGAAAAAGGCGCCTGTGAAAGAATGGGCAGAATCAAATCGTGAATATCTCGAGTTGTACTAAATGTAGTAACAGCGTTCTTTCGCCATGCCATTCGAAATATGATCAGCAATTTAGGACTAAATTTTAAACAGAGCGAGATAGCCATAAAGAACTCAAATAAATTTAGTTTTCTCAAACTTTTGGAAACAATGAGGAAAACTTATCACGCTTGTCTGCATTTTTCGCACTCGGACGACGGGTTTAAGGTAGTCTCAGCCCCGATGTTCAATTGGACCAGTATAAAAGATAAACCATGGTCGAAAATCGATCATTTAAGGACTTTCCACCAACAGCAACACCGAATAGACCATCTATATGATATATAAAGCCTCAAAGGGTTCACGTTGTGCTGTCATTCGTTTATGAAGCCTCATTTTGATTGGATTCTGGAACTGAAATCAGAACCTGGATTCGGGTCCACTTCAATTCCGAACCCAATTTTAGGTTTAGAAGTCAATTTCAGAATTTAGTTCCAAAGGTCAAAATTAAGACTTTGGAACTAAATTCTAATTCCAGATTTCGGAATTTTTGATTTGAGTTAAAAATTCCTATTCAAGGACAATATTCAAAACTTCTAAACAAAATTCTACAATTCTGGAATAAAATGTTAGATCTGAACTCCGAACCAGAATTGGAACTGACTTCTCATATTCTGGAACTAGATTTTGGAAGTGAATTGAGCTCCTTAATTCAGATACGGAATTCCAGTTCAAGAATTAAGTTCGGAACCTTGACGCTGAAAGTAAGCTTCATTCCAGAATTCTAGAACTAAACCCATGAACTGAATTCTTCCTTAATTCAGTTCCAGTTCCTGAATGTTACAGCTGCATTCAATTACTTTTTTTTAGATTATACAGTATGCGTCAAAAAATTTTGAGACTCTCACTAATACTACCGTACCGCTCAAGTTACTCAACCTAGTTTCACAAAATTTGGCTTCTGGTGTCAGTTATTGTTTACAAACACATTGGCATATTTGAAAGTGTTATTATTAAGGAAGATTTTTTGAAAAATGTACTACAAGGATGACATCCTAGATTACATCGCGCCCAGAAGTCAGTTTCGGATATCATGGTTCTTGTAAAATGTTCAAGAGCTACTGTATTTCGTGTCAAGGCGTCAGTTGGACTCCCAACAGTACCAAGAAAACCTGAAAAGTGGTCGGGAGCGATCTGTGAGAACGCCAGGATTGATACAATCCTTTAGGATGAAACTAACTCGTAACCCGATTCGGAGCAAGAGGCAAATCAGGCTAATGTATCAGACGCTACAGTAAGAAGAGTTGTAAAATATGACTTAATGGAAAATCTAGAGCTCGAGCTAAAAGACATTTGATTACAGAAACTGCTTAGCAGTCTGAAGAACAGGTCCACCGTCATTCTCTTTACGAATGAGAAGCTTTTTACTGTCGACAGCGTGTCCAACAGTCGCATCAATCGGTAAATAAGTTCTTAAAAAGCTTCTGATGTACCCAGTGTTGGTGATTGCCGAAAATTTGACAGAAGCTGCTCGATATTTATCAATATGGTATACAACATTTTCAATCCGGTAGAAGATGCTACAAGAACTCAAGTCTCTCAGTGCATGAATCGCGAGAGAATTTTCTACATTTCTTCGCTCCACTTCATACTCTGAGTATTTCACGGCCCTTAAAAAAATTACAGTCTGATAATGATTGGTGCTGTGTGGAATTTACCAAGAGAGAATCGCAAGTTGACAATTATCGCAGAAAATCGAATCGATGATTCGATTTGATGATTCTCATACCCTTGTGTGGAGCATTCACATATATTTTCATTGACACAACTTATACAAAGGTTATATACACATAGTTAGAATAAGCGGCAATAGTAAAATGATTCTATCGCAATTTTAAACTGCCCGTATAGAATCGGATCGCGAAACGAGAATAAGCGACCGTTTGTTCATTTAGGGGTGAGCCAAATTTTGTGCTAGGGCACATAACCGTTTTCATTATTTTTACGTTTCGTCTTTGACTCATCAGTGCAGAGCAGTTCAAATTGAACTGCTTAGTGCTGAACTCGGCAGTTCAATTTGAACCGCTAAGCAGACGTAAAGTTTCTGCTACTTACAGAACACTTTTTGTTTTGCAACGAAGTGCAATGTCAGTGCATCAGTGCATCACAAAAAGTGTTCTGTAAGTAGCAGAAACTTTACGTCTGCTTAGCGGTTCAAATTGAACTGCCGAGTTTAGCACTAAGCAGTTCAATTTGAACTGCTCTGCACTGATGATTCAAAGACGAAACGTAAAAAAAATAAAGACCGTTTGTTGCTTCAGAGAGAATCCCCACAGCAGCGTGCTAGCCGTTGATTTTCAGACAGACTATCGAGAGAAATTCGCTCTCGCACTGGTGTCTATTCTATGTTAAATGAACCATGCCGGGTTTTTGTTGCTGCGATGATATCCATCTCTCTTTCATGGCACTGATTGAATCGTGTGAAGAGTTGCTAGTGAGCTTTCTTTGATACGATAAAAGCCATCCTTGGATGTACCTGATCAAATTCACGTTTCGGACCGAGCATCCAGCAGGAGTGCTGGTGTTTGGATTTGTTGCTTCCGATGGCCAAAAAATGAGTCCCGTTTTTATCCAAGAAGGCCTGAAAGTAAACACAGATGTGTGCTTAGGAATTTTTAAGAATCATGTTTTGCTTTGGATTACATCTACCTACGGCAAGGATGCAAATATTGTATTCCAGAGAGACGGAAGTTCTACCCACACCTCGAAGAAAACACAAATGTGGTTGAGGTACAATATGCCTCAATTCTGGTCCAAAGAGATGTGGTCAACTAGCTGTTGCCATTTAAGAACGTGTATGTGAACATCCTCACTCGAATTTGATCTCTCTACGGACCTCCATAACAAAGCATTGGAGAGAAATGTCATCAGAAAATATTGCCAAGGTCTGCAAAAGCTTCTGGCGTCGGCTATAAACAATACAGGTTATTTATAAATTTGATAATAAAGATACTAAGCCGCAATGAATTTAAAAGTGGTTGAGTCTTATTATTTTCTGACGCATACTGCATATTCGATGAAAGTAGATTGGATAGTACACAGTTCGAAAAAATCTTGTGATTTTACATCTTATAAGGTGCACATATTTGGAGCGTCATATTTCACATAAATTTATATTCAAGAATATGTGAAATTGTGTGATTTGAGAATTACATGGCTTGGAATCGAACGAATTAAAAACAAATAATCGAAAGCGACAACGCGACTTGAACCGCGAAACATAAGATCACAAAGCACATCAGTTAATCGACTGAACCAGAGAAGCCCATATCAGTTCGATGGATAATTGATACATAGAAATCCATACAGTGGTACTTGGTAGCCGAGTGTAAGTTGCATTCGAAGCCTGTAAAATTTTGTACGAGTGGAATATTACGTCATTTGAAAAGTTAAGTAGTTATGAATTGTATCGTTTGTAGAAATATGTCACATGCAAATTTCATAATTATTTTCGGTGTTCCAATTCAAAATAATGAGCAATTTTGTCCACAGCACGTGTAAATGTTTTTTCCGCCCATATGAGTTACTCCACAGATGCAAGATTAGAAGGAATTCAGTTTAGCTCTGAGATTTGTTGTTCTCTCTGTCACGTTTGGCTCTGTGAAAACTTGTATGCACACCTTCAAGAGTGGCTGCAGTGGCTCATGCTTATGGCAGTTGAAAACAAATTGCTGTCTCGGTTGCAACTTCGAAGCGGTTGTATTGATGAAGTTATTGACCGGTTTGCTCGACATGCAGAGCGCCGAATTTTTCTATTGTATCATGATACAAAACAAGTTTAGTTAAAAATTCCCATCCAAAAGTATGTCGTTATTTCACTGTATTGGAAAACACTTATTGGACCACATAAGCAGTGCACAACTCGTAAATTTGGTCACGAAACGTCACTAATTAGCAATTTAAAACACGAAAAATTCGCATCTTTTAAAATAACTTTTGGGAAGTGCTAAAGCATAACACTTGGATCAATAAGTCC
Organism: Malaya genurostris; assembly: GCF_030247185.1. Classification (NCBI taxonomy): domain Eukaryota; kingdom Metazoa; phylum Arthropoda; class Insecta; order Diptera; family Culicidae; genus Malaya; species Malaya genurostris. The sequence goes on along the minus strand of NC_080570.1, from coordinate 140,004,866 downwards.
CGAGACTAAAGCAGAGATGACGCTCGTAGTAAACCAGTAACCACGTCTTTCTAGAGTACTAACCTTTGCTTGAAACGGGTCAAAATTTTAAGTCGATCCGACCAGAAACAGCTGAGTTATCGAGGTTGGAGTAAAGTCGTTTTGTAGTTTGTTTAAAAAATGAAAAAAACGGAGTTTCGCGTTTTTTAATAAAACATTGTTTTTTAATGGGTAAAAACACCGTGCAAGCGAAACAATGGATTGAAAAATGTTATCCGGATTCTTGTCCATCAAAAGCAACGATTTGTCGGTGGTTCGCCGAGTTTAAACGTGCTCGTACCGACACAAATGACGCGGAACGCTCGGGTAGACCTGTGGAAGCCGTTACACCGGAAAATGTGAGTGAAGTGACAAAAATTATAATGAAAGATCGTAAAGTGAAGCTGCGTGAGATTGCTGAGATGACACAGATATGGAAGTGTATTTACTATCCTTCATGAAAAATTGAGCATGAAAAAGGTTTTTTCCAAGTGGGTGCCGCGATTGCTTTCGATGGAACAAAAACAGCAAAAAAAATAAAAACAATGGCGAAATTGAACGAATTGGGCTTTGATCTGCTTCCCCACTCCCCATACTCGCCAGATTTAGCCCCCAGTGACTACTGGCTCTTTGCTGATCTTAAAAAAATGCTCCAGAGAAAAAGATTTGGCTCAAATGAGGAGGTCATCGCTGAAACTGAAGCTTATTTTGAAGCGAAAGATAAATTTTTTTATAAACATGGTATTGAAAAATAGGAAAAACGTTGGAACCATTGTATCACCCTAAAAGGTGATTATGTTGATGAATAAAAAAAATTTTGCAAAAAAAAATGTTATTTCTATCGTTAGTCTCGGGACTTATTGATCCATGTGTTATTTGGTAAATTGTTGTATCTAAAACATCATAAGTCATAAATTGAACATATGAAAGTACAATGAAACCAAATTTCTTAGAATCTGCTCGGTTTTTGATGTTTGAATTTGGAACCTCGAAATCCATAAGAATATTGAAATAAAAACTTGATCACTGATCGGATTTATCCATCCATTAAGTTGTAGTTTATTATTATGAATAGCCAAATTTTTACTACTCCTATTGTTTATAACATGTATTTGAGTATTAAAAAAAGTTTTTTTTAAAATTACATATATGTATAGGTGATACATCGACCATAATCGAATGATCAGTAAACAGCTCATGCCAAAGATTTTTATCGGTAACAAAGAATGAATAATTTTGCTATAGACGAGAAAATCAATTATAAGAGCATTTTGGTTATAAATTGAGTGACTATATAGATATACTCATGGTTTATAACATATAATCTATAGTTAGTGTTTGTTTTACTAGCAAACAAAACGTGTCGTAAGCCCACTACGCTCAATCACTGAAAATATTTCGTAATCCATTTCTGTGTCGGTTTTCTAAGATACGCTTTGTTTTGTGCGATGATTCGTTCAATTCATGTGTGTGTGTGTGTGTGGAATGTTGTGTACCTTTTTTTGGCACCGAATTTCACCTTAATGCTCGTTCATACCAAACATTTTAGAAAACTTCAACTTTGAGTGAATTTTAAGTATTTTGAACATATTTCCGATGGTATGCAGAAGAAATTATGTTGCTGCGTTAAATACAACAAAAAATGTTCACAATTAAGTTCTAACCCATTCTTGCACTGGGTAAATTTTGAAAAAGCTCCCCATAGTAAAGCAAGGGCGAAGCCACGTAACACGAAAGTTTTCCATTGAGAGATAGTAGTGAGTGTCAAAGTGACAGTAGTAACAAAAACATATATTTTAATTCAACATTCTGATCAAAATGAAACGAAATCATCTTAACTGAATCCACTCTCATTAAAGCCATTTACAAGCTGTAATCTGGCTAAATGCCATTTCAAATGACCCTTCTTCGATGGTATCAATCATGTCGTTGTCGTTGTAATATACAGAAGACTTTATATTCCTCGAAGATTTTTGTGGATATTTTCGATGGCGTAAAATGCCTGTTGAAATAAGCCAGCTTCTTAGCATTTTCAACTAAAAATTCATAGAAAATGTATGAACCTTTTTCATCGAGATAACTCGAAATATTCTCAAAACTCATTGCACTTTGATTTACTGCACATGCTAGTAACTTTTAATACTTCCGAGATCTCTTTCCAACACTTGCACATTCCGTTAAAACTGCTCCGATTAAAGCTTTGATATCAATAAAAATGTCTTCTTCCGCCATAACGAAAAATAATTTATGAAACCCTCGGTCGCACGGTAATCGCATGAAAAACTGTGGACGTGCTGCTTCGTTGTTTGTCGCACCGAAAATCGCTTGTCACTACGCAACGCCTCGTGTTTACTCTGAAATACATGTTTATTTTTTGCTGTAAACAAATAAATGAAATACAGAACTTTAATGGTCGCATCGCATCGCTTCGCGGCACTATGGCTTCACCCTAAGTCTTTATGACAAAACAATTTTTATTTTTCGAAATGACACTTATTCATGGAACATGTAAACATTCGAAGACATCTGGCGTAAAAAAATTCGATTTTATTTTACACTACAGTTTTATCAATACAAAAGGTTTTAAAGACAATTTTTCAGTCGTTTTTTGGATATTTTTTCTTTTGGAGACAACGCCAAATTTGCATAAAAAACCAGATACTTTCGGAAATTTGCATGAAAATTCGCATAAAAACAGCATATAAAAGACTTCAGGGTAGTAGAAATCATACGGCAGGAAAAAGTAAATAATGAAATTAATAGTTATTATTAATGTCTTTTATTTACACCCGGCTTTAAACTTTTGGTCGTTCGCCGGGTAAAATGTAAAGATTCTCGATTTCAACTCAATCAACTTTCGTTCGAGTTCATTCGAAAAAGTATTAAAAAACCAGTTTTAATCCACCTAGTGATGTTATGATGCCTTTCTCATAAAACTCATGTTTTCACTAATATTACTAAGGGATTCTTCAAAAAACGTTTCTTTGAATATTGAATGAGAACAAAAATGTTTTTTTGGGCATGCATTAGCAGAACTTTTTAAATTTTAAAACAGTTTTGACCCAAGTTAATAGGAATTCTTTGTTTTTTTTTTGCATTTTCGTTCTAATTGACTTAAAATTTTAAACACATCTTACCCTGTTGTTCTATAATCGGAAGTGAGATCCGAACGAAGGTCAAAAGCTGTCCCTTTTAATAGACGACGGATTATTACTTTATATGACAGGTGGCAATTTCATATACATTGCCCTGTATTTCCGAGTCGGAAGCCGAATCTGACATCAACTGATGGGAACGATCATACTTATCATTTAAATCTAAGTTTGCGAAGATCGGTTTGGCCGTTTCTGAGAAATTCCCGGTACTTCCGGAACCAAGAACCAGGTCAGCAACTACCTGCCTAATTGTAGAATTATAAGGATATTTGAATGTATAATGGATGCCATATCCGGATAAAATTTGGTAGAGTTCTATAGAATTGTAAGACCTTTCATTTCGACCCAAGCTTGTAAAAATTGGATGAGCAGTCTATGAGAGAATCGAGTGCACTTTTGTAGTTCATTTTGCACATTTTATTCCGTGACTCCGGAACCAGAAGCCGGATCCAGATAAAATTCAATAGCAGGTTTCGGGACTATAATGCTTTTAATATGAATCTAAGTTGAAGACAGTCGGTTGAGCGGTCTCTAAGAAAATCGAGTGCACTTCATCTTATTTATTTTTGCACATTTTATCCCGTTACTCTCGAACCGTAAGTTTGGTGCGATTAAAATTCAATAGGAATCTAAGTTTGTGAAAATCGGTTCAACCATGTTCGAGTAAATACACACAAAGATGGTTCAAAAGATGGTTTCCACAGTGATTTCATAGCCTAGAAAGGCCATGAATTCACTGTGGAAAGGCAAACATTAAATAAATCGTTTAAAATAGGGACATTGCATGTCCCTTAAGCATCAAGAGAGCAATGGCAGTTCCATGTTAGAAGATTGGTGTTTAGTCAAATTTCGTTTGAGCAGCAATCCAACGAAAAACGACCGTGGCTAATCAACAACCACGATGTGATGTCACATCCCAGACCCACATACTAATTATGTTTCCCTCGTTTCATTTCAGGTGAAGCCCTCCGGCATCCGTTCTTCGCCAAGCTCCCGACAGCGCAGCGCCTGCACGAAAAATGTAATGAAAATTCCGGCTCGGCCAGTAGTAGCCGGGAGCGTTCCCACAGTTTATCTAGATGAAATTCGGAACGATTTGATTATTATTAATTAATAATATTACGGTTGTTGTTTAGCAAAGAAACGAAAAACAGAATAACTACTAGTACTACTACTACTACTACTACCACTACAACTACAACCACGGCCAATGAGCGCAGCTGAGACAGTATGAACAAATTGGCTACATTATCATGCACATACACGCACACAAAGAAAAACATTCACACAAACATCTGCCCGTTAGCCTCTCTTTTTTTCCGTTCTGTTTTCTTTTTATATATTGGTAGTTTTTCACTATTGCGTTAGAAAAAAAAAAGAGTGACAGTCATTGAGAATAGCTCAGAACAAAGCTAATCCACATCCTACAATCGCCTAAGTTTAAGAGATTAAGTAGTGTAGTAAATTGTAAATCTTGTTCTCCATATATTATTTTAAAAGCATAGTTTGCAATCAAACCTATGGTGTCCAAATGCAGCAGAGGAAATCCTATTTGTAGTATCAACTAAAAGGGAAATTATTTTGATAATCAATTTTATACGAACCCCCCCGTTGCGGTGAAGAACAGCAACCGGAAATTTTCATCAGTTAGTTTCCGCCAATAAAAACGAAATTAATCTACTCGCAAAGTCGCTTAGTTTTTGTTTGATTGTGTGGGGTACAACAAAGAAGAGAAAAACACGATTTTTGTGGTGAATGTTTTCCGTTTTTCATTGTTTCACATTTTGGTTCGCTCATCGCCAATTGTTCATCCTACTGTTTCTTCCTTGTAGTCGAATAAGTAGTCGAACCCCCCCTCCTATATTGCAAGTACCGCTCCTGGAAAAGAAGTAAACTCTCAGGCTGAATTGCGTTAAAAAAATCGAAACAGAGCCGCGGTCACTGGAAGAAGAAGAAGGGGTAATATTATTAATTGTTCCAATAATAATCAAATCGTGCGGAAGTCAATGCAAAAAAAAAACAAAGAGAGAAAGAAAGTAACAAAAAAGAGATCTAGGTTTAGTTAAGTAAAAAAACAAAAACCATCAATGAGTAACACAAAAGAAAATAATCAGCGTTGTGTGTGACGACTAGGGCAAATGTCTATTTTTCATTGTCTCTTTACCCTAATACTAGTTGTTGTAGTAGTTCAGCATGAGATTTCACGTAGTTTGGATCTGTTGTTGAGTTCGTGCGTGCGTGAACCACCGCCGCGAACCGGTCGTTTCTAAACGCAAGCTGCGTTGAATAGATCGAACTGTTTGACTAATAAAACCTGGGCATGAAAGTAAAGACATACTAAAGCATCCATCTACGCGAGCGTGTCTCTCTGTGTGTGTGCTTTGTTGAACCCTAACCGATCCGTAATGTTAAAAGCCGCCCGTCCATTTCGTCTGAACTTCGATTATCATCGTGTCTTGTCGTACTTAAAACCATACTACCGATGAACTCGATTTTTCAGCAGCACCCTTTACCTCTTGCTATCAGTTGTACATCGATTTCGTGCTTGTGTTTCGCTTCTTTGCAGACCCTCTACCGCAGCCTAAAGTCGAACTGCCAGTGCAGCCTAATCTCGAACTGGCAGCGAGGGTGACCAACAGAATGGCTCCGAGAAAGAAGAAACTTCCTGGCAAATTAACACACTCGCAATCTTTGGCAATCAATTTTCCTGCAATGTTGATACGCTGATTCCAACGCACGCACGCACGCAGCTTCACGCACAGTCAAGGCTGAGGTATTACAAGAGCCGCTTATTCTTTTTCCTTCCACAATTCTACGGTGTAAAAATAAACCAAACCTCTACTAGGGGTGTTTTTTTTTTCTTTCTATCAATTGTTCCCTGTTTGCCCAAGTGAGTTTTCCTCTCGAGATTATAAGTGATTTTAGTGTTTGGAAAAGGTATACTTTTTCTGTTTTTTCTCATATCAATTAGTAGGCGCGAAAAAGCAAACTACTGGCAGTACTAGTTAAAGGTCTGTTCACACCGCTTCCAGTCCGTTCGTTCACACTGCATACATTTAGGGCCGACAGTCGGTCGCCGAGAACACCAATATCCAAAAAAAGGAAAAAAATAAAACAATAAGAAGCATCCGCGTGTTGATGAACGCACTGTGAATTAAGGAACGGGACAAAAGGGAGCTGTGAAATGTGAGAGAAGAAACAAACCAACAAACAAAACAAAAAACAGACGAAATCAACTGATGTAATTATTTAGTTTAGTGATTATGACAAAACACCCTTCACACAAACCAACACAAACCAATTCAAAACAAAATGTTACAACTATAATGATATCTGTTTTCTCCCATTACTACTATTTTCTTTTTCTATCCTAAATCAATGGAAATTAAGCAAAGATCTTCTCTTCTTTTTTCAAACTTAAATTATAAACAAGAAAACAAACTGATTCAATTCACTCATGCATACACACACAGCAAAGTGCATACACGCAGGCGCAAAAAGGAACGACGCCTGTATCTAAACGAATGTAAATTAATGAATGTCAGATAGTCAGTGAAGCGAAACCCCGTTTTTGCTTTGCACCTTCCGGTTTGCAAGGTATCTAATTGTGTATGTGTGTGTGTGTGTGTAAGTATGGTGGTGAATGTTTATTTCGTGTTAGGAATTCAACAGAACAGAATGGTTGGAAAAGTGAGTAAATTAAATAGAAAGCTGTACAATTTGAATCCCCACCGGGAACCGTTTTTGGAAGTGATGTATCACTGCACTTGAAATTGGGTAGGAAACGTTTGCAATCGACGATTGGTGGGAAGTATTCAAGGGCAAGGACTCTACTAAATCGAATCGAAGACTCTCATAAGATCGTGCGAATACAATCTCTTCCAGATTCTTCACGGAGTGGTGTGAAAATCATCCTCCGTTCCGGCATTGGAGCTACATGTCCAGCGCACTGCAATCTGGTGTATTCTATCAACTTTTTGAATATCGTAGAATGTTTGTGTATTTGGTACAACGGTGTTCCGCTGAGTATTAGGCCCTAAAACTATTCTATCGAACACACCGAGACCGTTCAGGGCAACAGGGAGTATCATCGACTTGTGAAGTTATTTGTCAATTCGGGGTTTCATATGCAATATGTCTTTTTGCTTCGTGGTGAAAATCGTTATCGCCCGTTACTGGAGTTCTAAGTCACAGAAACTCGTCGACAACCAGACATTTCTAGATCGGATCCAATAACTACCTGGACATCGTTCTCGCTCTCTATCTACCATCATATACTTTGTCTGGATAGAGCTACAGAGTACAAAAGCCTCTACCGCAGCTCGACGATCAACACCGATAATGTCATTGTCGTTTGCAGAACGAACCAAGGAACATGTGATACTGTGATACTTGTAGACATGTGACATGTTCCAACCCTTTATTAAGTCCGGAAATTTAAGAGCATAACAATCTGCATTAATCTATCGCTTCAAATGCTTCGGATGGCATGATGACTATTGAACGTCTTACGAATGAATTTGATTATCATTCCGGATTAACGCCGTTTGAAACGGTCTCGTTTCCTTGAGTAATCGATGACAGAAATAAACGACATGGGTTAGGTCAACAAACCGATCGGGAGCTATTTTCGCGATGACTGACTAGTTTATTTTGTTACGTGTCTTGATAAAAACAGATCAATTGAAATCTCGCTGATAGAAGCAACATAAGAATATTTAGAGCGGCAGATGGACAAAGCGCAATATACATATAGCCCTTTGCCAAGCACGCAGCGGAGGTAGACAAATTCGCGGCTGAAAAGAACGAACTCATTTATTGTCCGTGTCCGTGTTGGTGGAAGATAATGCTATGGAAATGCGTGCACATTGTCTTCTCCCGATTGTGAATTTATCAAAAATCAATTGGGACAATACGCAGGGAGAGTACAGTACCGACCATGCGGCTTATTCACCAGACGTGGTACCATCCGACTACCATCTCTTCGGCTCGTTGGGCCACCTACTTTCTGAGCAGCGCTTCGATTCTTACGAAAACTGGTGAAAGCGGTTCACCCACAAGTGTTTATTTTATGTTTGTGCTTCAGAGATTGATTTTGGAGATTTAAAGTTAAAGTCGATACTTCAATATATATTTTAAAACCAAAGGCAGTCAATTCTGCCTGAAGTTGCGTGAGTTAGCTGACATCGTTAAGATATCAAAAGAACGTGTTGGCCTTATATTGCACGAGCATTTGACTATGAGAGAGCTCTGTCCAAAGTGGGTGCCCCATTTGCTCACTGTTGACCAAAAACGAGAACGTATTGATGATTCTGAGCAGAGTTTGTCCATGTTTAAACGTAACAAAGCGAAATTTTTGCGCCGATATGTGACAATGAATGAAATATGCGACGTATTGATTTTTCGATCGAATGTGGTTCGATCGAATCATAGCTGCCTTTGATTTTGCTAGCGTTATTGGGTATACAAATGAAATACGAGGGAAAAAACGATACGACGTTATTCAGAATAAGGAGGATGGATTCATCACTTCACTCCGGAATCAAAAACCGATAGTCATCTCAGTGGATAGCAACTGGTAAAACTCGTCCAAAGCGCCCGAAAGTACAAAAATCGGCGGGAAAGGTTATGACCTCAGCATTTTGGGTTCTGCGTGGTGTAATGTTTATCGACTATCTTGAGAAAGGAAACACCATTAAAAATGAATATTATATAGCGTTATTGGAGCGTTTGAAGGCTGAAATAGCAAAGAAACGACAACGCACCGTGCCACAAGTCTATCAAAACAGTGGCAAAACAACATGAATTGAACTTCGAATTGCTCACACATCCACCGTATTCGCCAGATTTGGTTCCCAGCGACTACTAGCTGTTCGCAGACCTGAAAAAAATGCTCGCCTGTAAGAAATTTCGCACGAATGAAGAGATCGCTGAAACTGAGGCCTATTTTGAGGCAAAAGATAAATCCTTCTACAAAAGTGGGCTTGAAATGTCAGAGCGGCGCTGGAATCATTGCGTTGCTCTTGATGGAGATTATGTTGATGAATAAAGATAATTTTGAACCTGAAAAATCATGTTCTCTTTGTTAGGCTTTGTATGACTGAGAAGCACGTAAGTCGAAAAGAGAAAAGATCTTCGGACGGTCAATATCGCCGTTGATTACTTTAGCCACATTTGTTGCATTTTTCGAAGTCATTCTAGTATTTTCAATCCAGTCAGGCGACAACGGTGGGAGATTCAGTGGGTTCCACCAGGGAAAATCCCGCAAAGTGAATCGAATGAATCTTTTCTGTACACGTTCTCTCCGCAAATTTCAAACCAGTTGGTAAGGACTCCAAATCGAACACGCATTTTCAAGTAGTCAACGTGAGCAATATAACGCTTTCAAACATTAGCGATCCCGACTAATTTTTGCAATAAATCAACACAACAACAAATCACTGAGGTCATTGATAAGTTCGACTCTATCAAGCGTTTGTCCATCAATTTGATAGTCGAATACTATGGGATTGGTTTTACAATGAAAAGTTATTACTGATCATTAAAAACTTTCGTCGACACGTCTACGAAATTATCTAAGAGCTCCTGAAGATGGACACAATCTTCAACAGCACGGGCTGCCAGGTACAGCTTCAAGCCATCAGCGTAAACCAATCTGCATCTAACACCAAGTAGTAAAACAGCATCGTTGAAGAACAGCACAAACAGTAGTGGGTCAAGGTTACTGCCCTGAGGAACACCCGATTTTTTTGTGAACGGAGAAGTGCAAGAGCCAAACTTAACTCATTTCATGATCTATTCGATCAAATGCAGCTTTCAAATCGATATGGATTGCATCAACTCGTGACGTTGCTTCCATCCGCATAATACAAGTCGATGAAAAATCCAGTAGGTTCATGTTCATCAATCGTCCAGGTATAAAACCATGCTGTCCGGTAGAGATTTTCGTTTGAGATAATACGACAGTGTTAAATACTAACTCAAATGGTTATGACGCTGTTTAAAAAAAACGTCGTTCGATGAAATCGATTTAGTCGGAGAATAGTTTTGGAGGTTTTTAAGTAGAATTTTAGCACAATTTCGCAGGATTAAACCGTTTTTTGCATCGTCACATAAATGATTGTTTAACATTTTTTACATCCGCTCCTTATAACTCCGAAACAAGTAGTAGGATCAAGATAAATTTGCCTAGCAATCTAAGGAGTCATGATATGTTTTAAACAGAATTTGTGAAAATCAGAACCGGTATCTCAGAAATGAGTTCGATCAACCATCAACCGGAACCGGAAGTCGGATCGGGATGAATTCCTGGAACTTTATATAGATTTACAAGGCCTTTAATTTGAATCTAAGTCACAACAATCGGCCCTTGAACCACAGAGAAAAATTAGGGCACGATCTCGATTTCGACCAACTGATTCGAATGGTATGTGATATACAGCTTGGTTCGAATTTAAAAATGCAATAATAAAAAAAACGGTTCGATAAATTTCTATTATGCATTTATTTGAAAGGTTAATTCGTGAAATTTATTTTTGAAAAATGTTTGGTTTCAACAGGATGGCGCTACGTGCCACACAGTCAACGAAACAATCGATGTTCTGCGAACAATCTTTGAAAATAGAATAATCGGCAGAAATGGTGATGTGAGATTAAAGCGGTTAAGGGCTGAGGCCAGTAGCTCGCGTAAAACCACGTGGCTCGCTGTGCGTATTACATTTCTCTCCGTGCTCTCTCGCAAATGTGCAAAATGATTCTCGATGCCGCCGGGCTGCCTAGAAAGTTTTGATATTTTCGGTTACAAGTTTGACCGCGTCACATAGAATCCAAGAAAGCTACCGCTTGTTTGGCAGCCTTTTTGAGCCGATTTTTTTCTCGTTACGTTACGTTACCAGGGAACTAAAATGGCGCCGCCATAGAAATCGACTTACCTTCACAAAAATAACTTTCACTTCATTTTTATCGCTACAACATATATGTTTTTATGCACTAATCGCATCTAAATAAAATTATCTAGACATTGTCAGAATAGATTTTTGATCCATGCTTTTGAAGGCGAGATATTCAATGAATAAGTTGAAAGACGGCGTTTTCAGCTATGCAATTCTTCCTTCAGAAAAAAAAACTTTCCCGACAGCTTAATGTCAATGAATCATTCTGAAATTTTCACAGAATAATCCTAACTAATTTTCTAAGAGATTGTCAGTTGGGTTTTTTGATATTCGTCACCGTTTCTGAGAAAATCAACTTTGAAGCGTGAAAATAGCCCTCTAAAACACACTGGCCTCAGCCCCTCAAGATAATTTTTACGCCGACCATCCAGAAATTATTGAAGATCTTAAGCAAGAAATTCAAGTTGATATTGAAGTCATATGGCCAGGAACAATTGAAGATGTACTCAAAAATTGAGTTCATTTTTCGTGGGAACTTTGTGTATGGGAAATGTAAACCCGTTGTTTTGGTTCAATTTTATGCCGAACCATTAAACTGGTCTGAGTTTAGTCGAATTCTATTGGACCAAGATAAAGCGCGAACATCGGAAGATCAGACGAGACAAAAAACGAGAAAATGAGTATGAGTGACTGTCTCTGAGTAACCTCCAGAAAGGAAAACTAGTGCCAGGAGAGGAATATGCAGCATTTTGCACGCAGTACTGACAAACAACAAAATGAAATGAAGTAAACATACAAGTTCACCAGATGACGAAGAGAAATGTTTTTATCAATATGAAAACGCTCCGATTAGCTCGACTATTCATCTCATAGGTGTCTATTCGATCTAAGGCTAAAATGAAAATAGTTGCATTCGCATCGAGTTTTCACGATGCATTAACAACAGTATTGAACGATTTTCGAACTATTTTTTCTGTGATATTGCTTTTTAGAGCCGAACCGAAGATTATATTTTAATACAATTTGTTGACTGAAAATCGGGTATTCCGCAATCCGGTAAGACTTTTGGTCCAATAACCCTATCTTTTTATGGACACTTGCGAACCGAACTTCAGTTAGTAGTTCTGTCGAAAATATTGGGACGATTCTTGTCAACATCCGGTTTGAAGCAATAATATTACTTACCTTACCTAACAGCTATAGGCCTGGGGTGTCCTTTGCTGTATCAAGCATACATCTCCACAAAACTCGGTCCATGGCAGCTCGTCGCCAGCCACTCAAGGCACGGATGCTTCTGAGATCACCCTCTACTTGATCGATCCACCTTGCTTGCTGCGCTCCTCTTCTTCTTGTACCAGTCGGATTAGATTCAAGAACCATTTTCACTGGGCTGTCGTCCGACATCCTGATGACATGCCCAGCCCATCGTAGACGTCCGATTTTAGCTGTCCGTATGATGGGTGGTTCTCCTAGCAGCTGTTGCAATTCGTGATTCATACGCCGTCTCCACGTTCTGTCTTCCATCTGCACTCCGCCATAGATGGTCATCAGTACCTTTCTTTCGAAACAAACACTGAGGGCGCGTTGGTCCTCTGCCAGCATAGTCCAGGTCTCGTGGCCATAGAGAACAACCGGTCTAATGAGCGTTTTGTAGATGGTCAATTTCGTGCGGTTGCGTACTTTTCTCGATCGGACGATACCCTGCCAAAATACGTCTATGAGTTTCTCTGCTGGTGTCATTATCGGCGGTCACCAGTGAGCCCAAATACACGAACTCGTCAACCACTTCGATATCGTCACCGTCTAGCAATATTCGTGGTGGGACGGGTACTGTTTCTTCTCTAGAGCATCTTCCTCTCATGTATTTTGTTTTTGACGCATTTATGGCCAGACCGATACGCCTAGCTTCAGCTTTCAGTCCGATGTAGGTTTCCGTCATCTTCTCAAGGTTACGTGTCACAATATCAATATCGTCAGCGGAGCCAAAAAGTTGTACGGACTTTCGGAAGATCGTGCCACTCGTGTTGATCCTCGCTCTTCGAATCACACCTTCCAGGGCAATATTGAACAAGATACAAGAAAGTCCATCACCTTGACGTAGCCCTCTCCGAGATTCGAAGGGACTCGAGAGCGTCCCAGATACTCGGACGTAGCACATCACTCTATTCATCGTTGCTTTGACCAATCGCGTCAGTTTATCCGGAAAACCGTATTCATGCATGATCTGCCATAGCTGTTCTCGATCGATTGTGTCGTATGCCGCTTTGAAGTCAATGAATAGGTGATGCGTGGGTACGTTGTATTCACGACACTTCTGAAGTACTTGTCTTATCGCGAATATGTGATCCGTTGTGGCGCGGGCTCCAGTAAATCCCGCTTGGTACGGCCCTACGAATTCCTTAGCTATTGGTGATAGACGACGGCAGCGGATTTGGGAGAGTACCTTGTAGGCGGCATTCAGCAATGTGATTGCGCGGTAATTGCAACAGTCTAGCTTATCGCTCTTTTTGTAGACAGGACATACCACTCCATCCATCCATTCCTGCGGTAGAATCTCCTCCGCTCAAATTCTTAGAAATCATCCAGTGCATCGCTCTAGCCAGTGCCTCTCCTCCATGTTTGAGCAGCTCGCCTGGTAACTGGTCATTGCCCGCGGCTTTGTTGTTCCTCAGCTTGCCGATCTCTTCACTTATCTCCGTCAGATCAGGTGCTGGGAATCTGTCGTCGGCTGAGCGTGCACCCAGATTGATTCCTGTACCGTTCTCTGTATATTGTGCTTCGCCATTCAGATGTTCGTCGTAGTACTGCTTCCACCTGTCAATCACCTCACGTTTGTTCGTGAGAAGGTTACCGCTGGTATCTCTGCACATTTCGGCCTGTGGCATGTAGTCTCTACGTGAGCGGTTCACCTTCTCATAGATTTTCCGTGTGTCATTAGCGCGGTACAGCTGTTTCATCGCTTCGCGATCTTGGTCCTTTCTTGGCATTAATATTAAGTGTATTGATAATGTCACTGCAGCAAAGTCAGCAATGAATCTGGCAAGAAGCCATCTGCAATCACTAGCAAAGCACAACTGCTACAACTAACATCAATTCTAACAGTCCGAACAGCATAAAAAATGATAAACAGTAACAAAAGCTTTGAAATGACCTGCCTCCGCAAACACCAGAAACGACAACTACGACAATGAACAAGAAAGGACGATGGTGCGATCTGTGAGCCAACTGTTCCTCATTTTACTCCGGAAAAGTATTGAGAACGCCATTCTCCCAAGAAATCGAGATACAATTGCGGGATCCTGAGTGTTGAGTGAGAGGTCAAAGGTTGGTGGTAAGAAAAAGTAGGAATGAAGATGTGGCTGATTGGTAGTGTTGTTTCGATTAGAATTTTCTCTATAAATATCACAACACTATTTTTTTCTTTTGTTAAGTTCATTTACAAAGTATGTACTATAATAACCTGAATATAGCATTAATTACTAAAGCAAAAATAAACTTGTTGTCTGATATACTATTCAAATTGAACTACTAAGTAGCAATAGCCGTTTAAAAGTGGTTACGTGAGGTGGATGTAAAGTATTTCTTATTTCGTAGAAACTAAAAGAGTTAGGGCCTATCTTGTAGGACAGCAGTTTGCAGTACTTCGTAATAGATTGATTTAATGAAGCGGAAAGAAATTTCAGCTCCGTTTCCATCTCCAATTGTTATATTTTGAAATCGATGTATTAGTTTTCTACACTTGAATTGTCAACTCGACCATCGTCCATTCATCGATATTTTCTTTTTTCTTGTTACAGGTACGGTTTGTGAAATAATGAAAGCCGGGATCTCGTACATGATGTCAGGATCGAGTAAATCCCTATAATGTAGTACACAAACATTTAACACACATCACCACCACACTCCAGGTTCGCCGAATATCATTCTACTTCTGTGTTAGGCTTCTACTAGCGGTACACCATTTATATGATTGATATGATCGTAATTATTCCATTGTTGTATCAGATGATCACCGGTTTCTGATGATAAGAAGCTTCTAACATCCAAATGTGCCATTCTAAAAAAAAATAGTTTAGAAAGCAAACCGAGAAACAAGAATGAGAAAGGTTAGATTATTGATATGTTGTTATTGTTTTCTTTGCAAATATGTTATAAGTTGTCGTTAAAAACTAGAATAAATTACGGGGTTAAAAAAGTAAAACAACCATATAAGATATAGTACAGTGATGTTCTAGCTTATTATATTATTCAAAAATACGACTCCAGACAACTCGGTACATGGTCAATATTCGCCAATCATTCAATGCAACAATACTTCCTAAATCTTTGATCCCCTTTGATTCACCTTTGCTCGCTATGGTTTTTTTTGTCTTGTACCATCCGGATTTGGTTCAAGGCCCGTTTTTACGATCATCAGATACAATTTAATTGACACCGATAACCACTTTATGATAAATTACACTTAACCCTTAGTAATGAGTAGTACATGACGATTCATTTTGTTATACTGTATTTTCCGGGTACGTTTCGATTCCATATAGATTGACATCAGGAAAAACTGGAATCATTGTTGCTGTAGAATATTCGAAGTACAAAGCGATAATTAGGTATATATTCATAGGTTCGCTTTTATGCGAAGGTTCATACGATGCAGAAGGGAGCGACACTTTTTCTTGCATGGCGTAAATCCTCCCTATGCCGATCGAAGCAGAATTGCTACTGAAATGAAATTCGAGAAGTCAGCATCGATCGAAACCGTCGGCCGTGCGAGAGTAATCAAACGGATGACATCATGATGACATGCTGTGATTGGCTCGTGGATAACGCATAGGTCGATACAAACCAATTTTTCAAAAGTATGCTATTGAAATACTGAAACGACGTTGCCCTACATGTTTAAGTTAAATGTTTCCGAATCGATTGGTTGTTAAATTGTATCAATCCATCAACCAATGACTGAGTTATTATCGTTCAAAATTATGGCAGGAAAAGGTTACGAGGATAGTTTTGAAACTTTAAATTGAAAATTGACGGTTCCGTGTAGTGAGGAGTAAGGCATTTTTAACGCAGAAAAAACTTCCATTTTGATTTATTTGTGGTTATATAACACATGGGTTGAAAAGTCTCAAAATAAACTTTATTCATCAACGTTATCTCCATCAAGAGCAACGCAGTCATTCCAGCGCCGCTCTAACATTTCAATACCACTTTTGTTGAACGATTTATCTTTTGCCTCAAAATAGGTCTTAGTTTCAGCGATAAACTTTTCATTCGTGCGAAATGAATCAGTCTGAGAACAGCCAGTAGTCACTGGGAGCCAAATCTGGCGAATACGGTGAATGTGGGAGCAAATCGAAGCTCAATGCATGTAGTTTTGCCATTGTTTTGATTGACTTGTGACACGTGAAACTTGTGAAAATATTCACAATTTCAGCCTCCAAACGCTCCAACAACGCTATATAGTATACACTGTTTTTTTTTTCATAAATACGTTTGTTTCTTAAGGCAATTTACATAAGTTTCTCTTCGCCGTAGCATCACTTTTACATAGAATTCTTATCCTAATATAATACTAATATAGTCACAACGATTTGAGTTAAATAAACATATTCCTCTTATTTTTTAAATATCATTACTTGAACTAAACGATTAACTGCTAATAATTATACAATAAGCTGAAGTTTAAGCAGCGTTTAAGCGAATGGCTTCAATTGCGCTCAGACTATCTGTGAAAAGGAAATAATGGTTTGGAAATAATGTGACGATTAAACCCAAGCTATAATGAACTGCTGCTAACTCTGCTATATAAACAGATGCAGGTTCTTGTATTCACTGTTAATGGTATTTCCTTTCACAAGATAGTCGATAAATATTACACCTCGCACATCCAAAAATACCAAGGTCATAACATTTCCATCCGATTTTTGTGCTTTCGGGTGCTTTGGACGAGGTTCACCAGTTGTTGTCCACTCAGATGACGATCGTTTAGATTCCGGAGTGATATGTGACAATGGATGAAACATTTATCCATGTTTCATCCATTGTCACATATCGACGCAAAAATTCCGGTTTGTTACGTTTAAACACGACCAAACAATGATCAGAATCATCAACACATTCTCGTTTTTGGTCAACAGTGAGCAAACGCGGCACCCATCTTGAATAGAGCATAGTCAAATCGACGACACGACCAGGCACTCCGAAGAAAAATCAGCATTAAAACTGTTCGCTAACGATTCACCGTCAGTTACCACAAATCTAGCGACCCCCTGTAAATGATAAAAATAATCTTCTCGAGCAACACTGTTTAAGTTGCTATGGACTAGTTACCAAGGAACCCCAAAACAAATAAACATGTTTTGAAAGCGGTGGAATAGTTCTATTAGTGTTAAACTTTGTCCAAATTAAGCAGAAATGCATTTAAATGGACTCGATTTTCGGAATTTAATCGAAACTATGGATGAAACCAACGAACGAGGACAATGATCTGCTTCCAGCGATTCATCCGTACACTTCAACTGCTAGCTTTTCTGGGCAGTAGGATTCGGTGTAATATGCCGGTGTCAAAATTGTTTTGTGTCGGTTGATTGCGCAGCAGTGGAAACAGTATTTCACTTTGTTGGCCACTATTCGAGGATTACTAGTGGAATTCCACGAAGAAATCATTTTACCGTACGTTATGCAGGTACCGCAGAGCACTAGCTTCGCTCAGCTCGTTGTCGGTCATTTCCATGTCTTCCTTCTCACACAACGGTTCCAAGTCAAGACCTGAATTTTGAATTTGGCTTTATAAAAGACATAACTCATACTCCTCAATTTTTATATTCCGCTCGAGTCAGGTAAATCCATTAAAATGTTCCGTAATATAATAACCGATCTGAAATTTATTTTGTTTACATTCACCTTGCCTTCGATATGCAGTAACCAAGGTTATGGTGACTGTTATTCAAAATCAATAAATATATAAACTTGTGCTGCCAGTTTAAAAAAATTCACTAGCGTTTTCGATTTGACATTTCCAGTTACTGAGGGGTAGTTAAATTTACGATACAGTTTTGATAGACGAGTGGCAGGTCGTGTCGTCGGTCAAATGCTCATGCAATATGAAGCCAACACGTTCTTTTGATAGCTTTACGATGTCAGCTAACTCACGCAACTTCGCTTTACGATCATTCAAATCCGATTTTGTGATTTTTTTTAATGTTTTCTGGTGTTCATCTGGACGTACACTGAGTTCTGCATCATCGGTGTCTCTACGACGAAATTTTAAGTCAGCAAACCAACGTTTTATTGTTGTGTCTGGTGAGCGAAATCTCCAAACCTCTCTTCAAGCTATTGCTTTGCTTGAACGGTATTTTTTTCCCATCAAGAAGTAGTGTAAAATTAAAACACGAAATCGTTTTTGATCCATTGTTATGAAAATAAAAAATGTAGCGTCACTTATAGCACAATAACTCAAAAACTAATGAATAGAATATCATGAAATTTCAACAGCTGTTTTTTAGAGGTTAGTATAACCTGAAAAAATGTGACTGCAATAAAACTAGCACCATCTATGTGTTAGGCCCGGGACTTTTCAGCCCACGTGTTAGACTAAACTCAACCAATATAATAGTTGGTCGGTAATTTTAAGAATTTTAATTGATTACCGACATTCACTGCCGGACTACAAATGCATGTTTTTCAAATTGAATTGCTGATGATTCATAACATCTTAAGTTCTATACACATACAGGTCCGCCATGCAACTTTTTTTTCAAACATGCAATAAAACACAAACGGTTCATCCGATTTCGAAATTTATTTTTTTATATTAAAGTACAATCCTTCCGGTTAATTGTGGAATATAATTTCATTCAAATGGCTGCCTCGGCTGGCCTTGCAGTACTCCATACGGTCGGTTCAGTTTTTTAGTACATTTTCGATTGTATGCAGCTTTATTTCAGCTATGGCTGCACGAATGTTGTCCTTCAAGGCTTGAATTGTCTCTGGCTTGTCCACATAACACTTATCTTCGACAGCCCCCCAAAGATAATAGTCTAAGGGCATATTCAGTAGTGTTTTAGTTCTAGATGCATAATTTATGCCAGTTACAAAATTTAAATCTGGATTTTATAACAAGAAAAACTGGCAGCCCCAGCAGTGTTTTACTCGTGTTTCAAATATACAAAAAAAAAAAGAACGGCATCGTAGACCAGTTTTAAATTTGACAGAAGAACTGGTCGACTAAATAAAACTAGAACGGCTTGCTGGGGATACGTTTGTTCCAATTTCTGTTCTATTTTAGATCTTCCATATAGAACTTCTACCTGCTGAATTTGCTCTAACGGCGTCAAATCACAGCTCCGAGGCGGCCAAAACGACATCCGAATTTCGACTGATAATTCGATCTTCGAAGACTGTGCGCAGAAGATCTGAGTTCTGGTCCTGGATTTCAGTTTGAAGTTCCAGAACTCAGTTCCAGAATTCTGAACCCGGATTGTGAAACTGAATTCTAAATCTGAGCTCTGTTTAGCAATTTTGGAACTGTATTCTGGTATGAAACTTAATTTCAGTTCCAGAATTCAGTTTCAGAATTGAAATCCAAGTCCAGAATTCATTTGCGAAATTCAGTTCCAGAGTCCAGGTCTAGATTACAGATTCCGGTTCCAAAATCTCAACAATCAATCAAGTTCCAGAATCCTGGTGCTCGATTTTGGCCTTTGGTTCTAGAACTTAATTGTGGTTGAGGATTCAAAAGCTGTATTTTGGGTGCGGATTTTGGAAATGAAATTTTGAATTTTGAAATAGGATTGGACTCTGACTAACTGGAGTCTTATCAGAACGGAACGAGTCAACTACGCAGGCTCGAATGAATAAAGCATCAAATTAACACCTAATTTCCTTAGCAAACATTTTGAAAATCTTTAACTGCGAGTTATTGGTGGTTATCTCATACTACTGCAAGTTGTGTCGATGACAAGAGAAAGGCAAATATCACACAACTAGGTGGATTAAGTACCTTATGATCAAAAAAGAACCGGAATTTTCATTTTAAAATTCCCGCGCTTGTCCAATCGGTAAACTTTTATTCTCTCAACGTTGGCAACTATTTTATACACATTCTGTCAAATTTTGACGCATATCGTACGATTAGTTTTTGTTTGGCGTCTATACAAAGAAGTTGAAAAATTTTCGTGTGGCGATTTTTATAATGGATGAAAATTTAGAACAATGTGCGTGCATCAAATTTTGTGTTGCAAATGGATTTAAGTGTTCCGAAACGTTGAAAATGTTAGAAAAGGCCTTTGATGAATCGTGTCTAGGAAAAACACAGGCATACGAGTGGTATAAACGCTTCAAAGGTGGTCGTACAAGCTTGGATCATGATGAGATCCCTGGCCGCCCAACAACATCTGTTACTGAAGAAAACATTGAATCGGCGAGGCAAATCGTGTTGCAAAATCGTTCTGTACCGATTAGAGAGATTGCTGTGTTGTTGGGCATCTCTTATGGATCAGCCGAACACATTTTAACTGATGTTTTGGGTTTGAAACGCATCGCTTCTCGGCTGGTGCCAAAAAAGCTGAATTTCATTCTAAAACAGCGTTGGTTGTGTCGCAGTTTTTGGCCAAAAACTCAACCAATATCATCAACCAAGCACCGTACTCTCCAGATATGGCCCCGTGTGACTTTTTCCTCTTCCCCAGACTCAAATTGCCATTGCGGGGAACGCCTTTTTGAGACTATAGAGACCATAAATGAGAATTTGCTGCGTGAACTAAAGACCATAACTTCGGCAGCCTATAAAACTTGTAAGGAAAAATGGCATGCATGTATTGCCGCACGAGGAGAGTACTTTGAAGGCGATAATAAAGAAATTTATTAAAAATTGAAATTTTGCGTTTTTTAATAAAATTCCGGTTCTTTTTTGATCATAAGGTATAGGATTTTTTTTTCATTTAAATCTCAAATATATGACTTTAACCGCAATGTTAATGTGTTATCATCGTTGATTTCATGCCAATTTAATGCTATCGCTTAATGCTATGGTTAATTGAGTACGAATTATTACCCCGGTAACCCATGAGCACATACTAATACCGCATTATGTAAGCAAATAATCGCTAATTAGCATTTCAATCGCATTTGAAACTGAATTAAGTCCGATTTTGGCAAAGTATACGGCTTATCTATGGTTGATGTGCATTCTGAAAGATGAATTCTGATTGATTTACAACAGATGACCTTTTGATTAACAGATATAGAGCTACAAGCATGTTTGGTGCACATAAAAGGCTTTTTTGATGCCATTATTAGTGCTTATTAACAGTTCGGCTGAAAAGTTCGTATCGTTTAATAGAAACACAAATTTTTTGCCAAAATTCGTTTTAATTATTCAACATAATTGCCATCAGAGGCGATACAGCGATTATAGCGATCTTCCAAATTTTCGATACCATTTTTGTAGTACGATTTGTCCTTTGCCTCAAAATAGGCCTCAGTTTCAGCGATTACCTCTTCATTGCTTCTAAATTTTTTACCAGCGAGCATTCTCTTGAGGTCTGAGAACAGGAAAAAGTCACGGGGCCAAATCTGAAGAATACGGTGGATGAGGGAGCAATTCGAAGCCCAATTCGTTCAATTTCAGCATGGTTTTTCGTTGTTGTATTTGATCGATTGTGAGCTCACGCGGCACCCATTTTGCACAAAGCTTTCTCATATCCAAATATTCGTGAATAATATGTCCAACACGTTCTTTTGATATCTTTAGGGTGTCAGTTATCTCGATCAACTTCACTTTACGGTCATTGAAAATCATTTTGTGGATTTTTTTCACGTTTTCATCGGTAACAGCCTCTTTTGGGCGTCCACTGCGTTCATCGTCTTCGGTGCTCATATGACCAGTACGAAATTTTGCAAACCACTTACGAATTGTTACTTCGCCCGGTGCAGAGTCTGGATAACACTCATCAAGCCATTTTTTGGTATCGGCGGCACTTTTTTTCATCAAAAAGTAGTGTTTCATCAACACACGAAATTCCTTTTTTTCCATTTTTTTCACAATAACAAAAGTAGCTTCACTCAAAATGCAATATCTCACAAACTAATAATCAGACAGCTGTCAAATTTATACACGTATCTTTTGAAGGTTGGTACTAACTGAAAATGGTTTGGATTTAATTCTAGTGGCGCCCTCTCATAGAAACGATACGAACTTTTCAGCCGATCTGTTAGTTACCTGGGTACTCTCATGTTCAGGGAAATAAAAATTATTGCAATTCCTTCACATGTTTGCGCGAAACTTACATAAAGGAAGTATGGTCTCTTTACTAAAGTAAGTACGAATCAAATTTGAATCAAAACGACTGCCGGGCTACCGGAAAATGTTTATTACATCGCTTCATTTTTGTTCCTGATTGCACAGAGACATGAAACAAAGACGATGACATCAGCAAAAGCTGATATGTAATTGGTACAAAATTACACCTTATATTTTAATATAGTTTCTGATTTATTGTCGCGGGGAGATATTTTTCTTCTATTTTGTTTTGTAATAGCGCTTTGGTGCGCAAGTGATTCGAATATAAATTGGATTCGACGCACGAGCGATGTAATTCTCTAATGCACTTCCAATCAAATCACGCTCATCGACGCACTGACATGGTTTTGGGCCAGTCGATTCACGTTTGACAGCACGCAAATGCATCCAAGGTGCCTACAGGTTTTCGTGGGTTCATTTATCGAACGATCGCGTAGCAACCGGGTGGAAGTAATAAAAACAAGAGGGGACGCAAATCAACAAACGGTATGTAATTAGGCACGGGGTGGTTCCGCAGCATCGTAGAATATCGTCTTGGCTGGATGATTGGCTCCTCGGTCAGTCATCAGTCGTCGGACCACCCTGCAACTGAGCGAATTACCGACCGGTAAGTAACCGTCCTAGTCTTCGAGCTGTTGAATTTATAATCTTACTACTCTACAACTACGAGTGCCTACCGTGTGGGCAATCTGCCTTTTGGAATAATAAAACACTGATAAATACACTCTCGCTTTTAGGTCTATGTCTTACCACAGGCCGTGTTTGGCTTAGTTGTTTCCATCTTGACGTTGCCACAATGCGGCGCTGGGGTTCTGTTCAGCTCAGCTCAGCTCAACTCAACTCGACCCAAACGGCTAGAAGTCAGATCAGTTCTCGTCTGGCGATTCCTCAATTAGCATCCAACTGTTTTGCTCTTTCCTGTGCGAGTGCGAGTGCGATCGAAACTGACCTTTGTTGAGTAGCTGTTGTTCTGTAGCGAACAACCCCGGGAAAAACTGTTCATCGAAATTCAATATCCGGTTCCGATGCTTGGGCGGTTGTAAACAATATTTCGATACCAGTGGGATCAGTTGACGTCGTGGTCCGATCCGAAAGAATATTTAATTGGCGTTGGATTTCAAGTTCAAATCGTGAGAACAAACCGACTCGACGATAAAAGGAAGCTGCAAATTCGACTAGCGTCCGGAGGGGGATGACCATGAAGCCGGTTGATGATGTTGATGATTTTGTGCTGGAAAATAATTTGACAACATGATGGATCCGCTGCTGTACACGAAGGTATGTACGTTGAGGTTTGTAAACATTAGAACCGAAATCATTCCTCTCGCAAAATGAAACTTTAGTTTATAGTTTATGAGTCAGCGTCAGTGTCTGCACGTGCTGTTTCCTTCTCATTGCACCAATTGCATTGAAAGGGAATTTCTTTGTAATCTTGGCAGCCAGCATTCCTTCCCTTATTAGTGCTTCCTGAATGGGTTCCAATTCAATCGAATCGAACGTTGCAAACATGAACGCTGGCTGACTGCAACGGACCAATTGTTTGTAAATGTAAACAAACATTCGCGAATGACTCACCGCGGATCGGTTGAGCACTTGTTGATTTGTTGGTCCGAACCAACCAACGCGGCTTCTGAAGGGAATATGTTTAGTTTTTATCTTGCAGATCACCAAACTCGGAAAAAGCCGTGGAGTGAAACAAAAGTCTGGTTTTTCAGTAGTAAGTTTATCAACAACACTGGAATAAACATTTGCAAACAATGTGAACATAATATTTATGAAGTCATAAACAAGATGCTATTTTTAAATATTGATGTAAGCAAACCTGACTGCTCGTTCAGTCAAGCGTTGAGATTCGAAGGAAAATGACGAAGGAAAAAAAAGGCGCGAGACCTGTCCGTCAATGTAGCTTGCACAAATGGCAAACTATAAACGAGGTCGTCAACGGGCAGGATTTCGCTATGCAGGGTCCAATTTTGACGGAATTCAACACAAGAATTGAAGTTTCTCGATCTTTGGGATGTCATTATTTTGATGTGGAACATTTCTTTGTTTTCTAAATAGGGGATGGTGGGGCAAGTGTGCCATACTAAGAATCTTCGTGTCTTACAATAAATTAACGCTTGATTTTTGGAGGCGTGTTGAGCAACTCAATATTGTCAGTGCAGGGCAGAACCGTCAGCCTAACAATAATAAATTTCTCTAAAGTAGCTTAATAATAATCACTACTGTACTGCTTTATCAAATAGGGGAAGGTGTTCGGCTGCCGGCACCCCACCGTAACTTTTGACAGAAAGCAGATAGCGTCAATCCGACAAATGTCATGTGTATGTAATAGCAGCACGTTCTTTTTGTGCCGAATTGCGAAGCAAACAGTCACTTGTACTGCGTTCAAAATAACTTTTAATTACGTGAATATCACACAAAAGTTTTTTCTGACTTTTTGCCTTTCTCATATAGATAGGTTATGCAATCACTGTGAAAACCGACTTTTGAACCGAGCCCCGGAGGGCCGAGTGTCATATACCATTCGACTCAGTTCGTCGAGTCGTCAAGATAATTATTTGGATCCGAATTCCGGTTCCGGAGTTATAGGGTGAAATGTGCAAAAAAATGAAAATATGGGTTCTAAATTTTCTCATAGATGGCGCGATCGATATTCACAAACTTAGGTTCAAATGAAAGGTCCTGTGGTCCCACACGTATTTCCTGCATTTCATCCGGATCCGACTTCCGGATCCGGAATATAGGGTAAAGTGTGTTAAAAATTTTCTTCCATAAGTAAAAAAGGCGAAAAACCCTAAAAAGTTTTCTAAATCGCCCTCGAATCTTCTCCAATTGATAGTTTTTATCAGTAGATGGTCAAACAAACCTGTTTCGATTATTCTTTGAAGAATTGAAGAAAATTATTTTGAAGAATACCACAGTATTATATATGATAGTATGATTGATATGAGAAAGGCATCTTTACACCACTAGGTGGATTAAAACAGCTTTTTAGAGTATCATAAATTGAAGAGCATCAATCGAAAAAGTGAGTGGATTGAATATTTATGAGATGAAATAGATCTATTTCGTGATTTAATACCGGATACTATGAAAATTTTCGCAACCAAAGATTTTTTTTTTGTCATTTTCAAAATGTCTACCAATTTCTGTTACCGCCACTCCATTTTTTTCGACAAATCGTGAAAAATTGTTAGTGATATGCAGGCTGCTGTCGAGACAAACAGCTGCTCCGGCTAAGAAAAAACGTGGAAGACCGGCCAAATTAACACCAAATATTCGACCAAGAGAGCCAAGGGGAAGTCACAATCAGACAATGAAGACTTTTGTCAAAAACGCTTCCAAAAAGAATAAATTATGTTTTTTTTTGAATAGCTGCAGTCTTTACTTATATTTTTCCATTTTTAGCGAAGTTTCTTGGGGTGCCGGTAACCGAACACCTTTTTTAAAATGGCCAAAATTTATCGCTTTACTAAATTGATAACAATTTTTTTTTCAATCAAATGAATCAACTTAGTTAGAAGTTATAAGCTAAAAAGAAAAGGGTGTCGGTAACCGAACACTCTCCCTTACTTTATGAATGAAATTCACTTTTATTTCAGACATTAAATATAGTGAAAAATCATTAGTTTGACTTTTTTTTTCATTTTAATTCGGATGTATATTGTATTCATCTGGTGTAGTTCAAGCCTCAAATAAGTCTAAATATTTGAGGCTTGAATACTCTGAGGAACTCGTAATAAGTTTCCGTTTCTTGGTAGTTAGGTCACGAGAATCCTTTGCAGCTTGGAATTCTCTTAATGCATTACGTGCTGGGCTCGATGTTATGATTGGCGCCTTTTCACCCTTTCGTCCGCAGGCAATGGTTCGGATTTTTTGCTTCGGAATTGGAAAAATAGCTAAAGGGGTTAATACAAAGATCACGTAACATTTAACGTTTCTACAATTTGCTAAGAAGGCTGAGTATTTACTATTGTATGGCTTCCGGAAACTACAACATCGTTTGTGTCAAATCCGTAAAGGAGGAAACTTGGTTTGTTTTGTGATGTGAAGTGAATCACATCATCAGTTCAAGGACTTGCCAAGTGGATGTGCGTAGATTTACAGTTGCCCCGATATGACTCGTCCAATCACCTTCTTACTATAGCTGTTTTCTCGTGAAGCGAACAAAAAGGGTTGAGCGGATATGTAAGCCGAGTCACTTACTCGTATTCCGCGGGAATGAAAGATGCTCTTTCAACCATATTATCCAGTGAATGGATGAAGCATATCGCTATACATACTTGATCCCGCCTGATGGTTTGTTTGGAAAGGGCACGTCAGACTCATTTAGAAGGAATGGTTATCCAATGGAAATTTGGCGCCCGGGGCCAAATGAGAGATTTGTCGATTTGCCGCCCCCATCGTTGGTTTAGGCTGAACTCCATCTCCTGAAAGATGATTGAGCGAGCAAAAAAAAGATCCCAAGGATTAGTTTGCCGCCCCCTTTAAACGTTGAGCCCGGGGTACAGAATCATTGCATGGCTAGGCTAGTACTGCGATCCTACTGAATACTTCCAGGTCGGGGCTCGAACATATGACAACTCTCTTGTAAGACCAGCGCCGTATGCATTGAATCGCCAACCCGAACACGTACATACGACATAAAATATGATATATAACATATATTATATTTTCGAAAAACGTTGAATAAATTTCACCTATAACAGAAAAAAAACTTAACTTTTCACTGAACATCTCCGCATCCCGCTTGATGGTTTGGACATCAGTCAAAATGCGAATCCATCGGTTATTCCAACAATTTTATGGCTATACGTGACAGTACTTAAGATTTATTAGATAAACTCAATTACAGTACAGAACTCAATGATTAAATGTAATAAATGTGGATTGAAATGCGAAGACTTTTGGTCCTTTGGTAATTCTGCAGTCTGAACATCGCTTAAATTCGCAAACTTTCATAATTGCAAGAAATAATATGAATTTTGGGAGGCACGAAGTTCTTCGGGGCCGCTAGTCTATATATATAAAAATGCAGAGATCATTCTTTGTAATCGCATCACGTACGAACGGATGTACGGATTTAAATGATTCTTTTTTTGTTTGATCAGTTTTTACCCCCACCGGGTTCGTACATCAAAAAAATTAGGAAAATTTACCGGAAAAGTGGGAAAAACCCATAAAAATGTTTTGTATGGACAATGGAATTTTCCACTGAAAAAGTCGTCAATGATTACTAGATCTACGATTGATGTTTGGCGCGCAACGAGTTGCATAAGTGCTACGCCGTCGATGGAAAGAATACTAGATCGTTGAAAAAAATTTTCGGCGCGCAACGAGATGTTTTGTGTGGAGATTTCACATGCATACTTGATCCAGCCACGTGCTTAATTGGGTATCAAAATTATTGCTTACTAATGCCGTTTTCGCTTGAGAAAACTGAAACTGACCCAGGGTAGTTTCATCAAACAAACGCTTTTCGCGAAACTGTTATAGGTTCGCACTTAGCAACGAAGGTTTGAGAAAATCTGATATAAAAACCGGGTTCGAAACTGACTTGATTTTCAGTTCAACAACGTTGAAACTAGGTTCGAAATTAGCTTCAAACAAACGGTTTGACAGCAGTTAAGGTGGAAAATGGGTTAGGTTTGGCATCAAGCGAAAACGATATAAATGACTGGCAGAATGCACTGTTCTAGAAATATCGCTGTAGGCAGAAGAAAAAGTTCTGATATCGTTCACCAGTTGATGGATTGCGTGTAATGGAATCAGATGAATAATATTGGTCATTGTGAATCAATGAAAAGATTTTGCTGTAGAAGTGCTAAGGTCAAACTAAGAGATTTTCCTTGGATATTGGCTTTTGAATGATTTAGATTACTCGAAGCTCGCGTAATAAGTGGCAATTAGATATCAATAATCAAGATGGATTGAGACTATTTCATATTCTGAGAAGCAGTGTTGGTGATTGCCGATATTTGGGCAAAGAGCGGTTCGATATTTCTCTACATTGCATACAACTTCGGCAATCTGGTACAAGAACTCGCTACCACCTCATATTCTGAGTATTTCACGGTCCTTGCCAAAATAGATACAGTTTTTCAATGATCGGCGCTGTGTGGAATTTACCAAGAGAGAACGAGTCATCGAGAGAAATTCGCTCTCGCACTGGTGTCCATTCTATGTTAAATTAGCCATGCCGGTTTTTCGTTGCTGAGATGATATCCGTCTCCTTTTGATGGCACTGATAGAATCGTGCGAAGAGTTGCTAGAGAGTGTTCTTCGATACTATAAAAGACATTCTTACTGAGAAGAATGTTCAAATTGTTAAGATCAATATCAACTTAAAATGTAAGCGTCGTTTCTCCAAGTCACCAAAAGTTCCTTAGGATCTAAAAATATCCACTTTATTAGAGCTGTAAGGTACGTGTGGTCCTCGAAAACGGACTGTTCAGAATGCTTTGTATGCAGCTTGAGCCAGATCTTTTTTACGAGCTTTTGGCCGTCTGCTCATGTGCTGGATTTTTACTTAACTTCACATTTTCACATAAAGTTTTGGTGATGTTTCTTTTTCTGGGCTAAAGCGAATGTATGTCGAATTACGTTTATTGTAGGTTAAATAATCAGAAAAATATTGGAGAGAAACGTTAACCGAAACGTCGTTTGACAATTCTGCTCCGAATACATACATTCGAACAAATAATTTTTGAGCGAGACGAAGTTCGACGGGTCAGCTAGTATCTTATAAATCAGCAAATCAGTGATTGATTTTGTAAACGCGCTTTCATGTGACAGACAGACGTCAGTTAGCTGGATGACGCTGAGTCAATTCAGTTTGGCATCAATCCTGTTCATGTCGAAAAGTGTACGTTTTTTCAAGAATTCTTTTAATTTACTGATTTTTTTGGTTATTTTTTGATTCTTTGCATTGTAATGACCAGTGCGGTAAAATTTCATTTTCAATCGAATAATATAAGATGAAAATGAAATTTATGGCCGCTGACCGTCAGCGTATCCCTACTAATTCATTTGACTTTTGCTGTCATTTTCAAGTGAAGCTCCCAGAATTCATCGTCAGTTAAATAATCGTACCTAGTCATTTGAAGTTTTGCTTGTTCAGTTTCAAGTGCCAAGTAGTGTAGCTCCTTCATTGCCTTCGCTCTTGGTAGTAAGCAGATTCGAACGAATAGAATTATAAATGGAGTTAAGTATTAAAAATGAAAACTGAAGGAGGAAACAATTAATTTATGTGTATTCTGTGATTGACATTCCAGCTATCTGATTAGTCTTTCATCTATTATCTTGAACCAATTCGAATGTTTACATGAACCTCACTTGAAGGCCGCTCTCACACTATTGAAAGAGATATTTTGTTACTTCAAGAGATCAACTGACGGTAATTAAACTGAGCCTCGATTGAAGAGAAACGAGTGATGAACTGAATGCTGCTCGTTCGGGCCGTCAGCAAACATTGTCTGTGTCAGAGAGTGAAGTTTACTGCAGTGGAGAGATCGTCAATGTGTTCCACATTCAGTTTCAATTGAATTGAATGAAGTTTTACTGCACTGGTAATGACGGTCTGATTAGTGTTTTCAAATGTTTATTTCATACCGATTCCAGTGAATATTGAGTGCTTTTGATAACGTGAAAAATAAAATCATTATCGAAATTATATGAATTGTCGAACAAAAAAAACATGGGGCTCAACCGGATACATAGTTTTCGACTTGAATTTTTTAACGGATTCCTGAAACATACCTTAAGGTTAATATCTATATTTCGTTTTTATTTTATATTATTTATTAGGAATATATTAGTTAAGATTTTGTGCAAAACGTTCATTTTATGTAGCGAAACAATCAAATATCCTTCAATTAATACTTTTTGTGTGAAACTTTATAGTTTAGTTTAGCCCCGTGGTTCCTGAAATATTGGATTTTGGATAGGACATTTCGTCGCGACTTGGTAACGAACAATAATGCATAATTTTTCAAATCACAATGAAGTTCGAACGCTGGGCTTGGCTGCTCTAAGCGTCTCTACAGGCGAATTGCTACACTGAAGAAAAGGTATCCTCCATTTCTCAATTGATATCTATGCATGGTATAATTGTTCGCTTGATTTATTTCATCATTAGTGCGTAATGAAACAATATCGTAATTTCGTCTTACGATCTCAAAAGATTGTTGTATAAAATGCGATTTTAAATTTGAAAAACAATTTGCTGGATTGATTTCATTTTGGTTCTATATGACGAAAAATCGCCGTGAACTTAGTTCTATTTTTGCAATACTCAAATAAAAACCGACACACATGTACTTATTTTCACTTGTATATAAGTCCCATATTGAAAATCGACCAGTTGAGAAAAAGATGAATAAATATTTCGGAAATTATTCACTTTTCGCCGCTACTATGATGATTGATCTGTGATGCTATAGAATCACATATATGGATTACATCAAGGATGGCTTTTATCGTATCAAAGAACGTTCACTGGCAACTCTTCAACGATTGAATCAGTGCCATCAAAGAGAGACGGATATCATCGCAACAACAAAAACCCGGCATGGCTCATTCAACATAGAATCGACACCCGTGCGAGAGTGAATTTCTCTCGATGACATTTCTGAGAATCAAAGGTTAGCACGCTGCTGTGGGGATCTTCTCTGAAGCAACAAAAGGTCGCTTATTCTCGTTTCGCGATCCGATTCTATGCGGGCAGTTGATAATTGCGATAGAATCATTTTACTATTGCCGCTTATTCTAACTATGTGCATATAACCTTTGTATAAGTTGCGTCTATGAAAATGTTTGTGAATGCTCCACACAAAGGTTTTGAAATATTGCAACCTAGTAAGAGAATCATCAAGTTGAATCATCGATTCGATTTTCTGCGATAATTGTCAACTTGCGATTCTCTCTTGGGAAATTCCACAGATCATTATCAGACTGTAATTTTTTTAAGGGCCTCAGAGTATGAAGTGGAGCGAAGGAATGTAGAAAAATTCTCTCACAGTTCATGCGTTGAGAGACTCGAGTTCTTGTAGCATCTTCTACCGGATTGAAAATGTTGTATACAATATAGATAGCAATATAGCAGCTTCTGTCAAATTTTCGGCAATCACCAACACTGGATTACATAATAAACTTTTCATATGGAATGAAATATTGCATTTTCTGTCATTCGTAAATATAAAATCTGTTACGCAACAAGATGGGTCATAAACATAAATTGCTATGCACGAAACGTAAACTTTAATGAAAATGGGTATGTGCACCTAGCATACATTTGAGGGTAATTTTTTTTTCTTTGTCAATATGTAACTTTTTCTAAGTGTGTATATAGTGGTTAGAGTCGAAGTTAGGGCTACGATAAGTCCTGGCGTCGATAATATCGGAGAAGTTCAATTCATCAATCAGAACGTGATCGATTGGCGATACTGGTGTAATGTTAAGGAAGACTGTGCTGGAAGAAGGTACTACGAATGACCATGGCGGCAAAATCGATGAGTCGTAGGCCGTTTTCCCTTGTCAGCTGGTGGAAGCAGAGCTTTCCAATCGTTGGTCTGAACTCCTCCTCCTGGCCTACCCGAGCGTATAGGTCTCCTATTATGATCTTGACGTCATCGATTGAGCAACAGTCGTACTCGCGTTCGAGCTGCGAGTACAATGCGTCCTTGTCGTCACCAGTGCTTCCGGAGTGAGAACTGTGCACGTTGATTATGCTAAAGTTGAAGAACCGGCCTTTGTAGAAGGTCGACCAATATTCTCAAAAAGTACTTGGTGTGGCAGGCGATCTGTCAGTGCGGCAAATTCAGCAAGCCGTACAAAACGACCATCAACGGTCAAAAATATAAAGAAGAGTATCTCCAGAAGCGCCTACTGTTTTTCCACCAATTACACGAAGGTGACACTTCGTTTTGACCGGATTTGGCATTAGTGCCATTACGCACAACTTGACGATGGAAGCCAACAATGTTGTTCTTGTGCCGAAGGGTAAACTCACCACAAATTCGCTCAATAAAATAATTCTTGGCTATTATTAAGAGTAGACTCCTAAAAATAAAAAAAAACAAGGCGCATATTGTGCACATAATTTGAAGGGTAGCGTGTTCAAGTTCAAGCAGCATTTTAATACAAATATAGTCTTCAGAGTAGTTTAATTGTCAAATCGGTTCTCCCGCATTTGAAAAGGTTACAGGTTCGAATCGTGTCTCTTTCGCATGTGTTGTTTAGTTCATCAATCATTGGCTAGCCTCCCTTTAGTTGGGAACTGAAGGTAATGCTTCTGTTTGTACCAGTGTTAGATAGAACTTTTGTAACATTGAATTCAAAAGCATCCGAAGTACATCACTTGTTTGAAACCCCATAAAGTCGTCATCGATAGAAACTATGACAGGTAATTTTTAGGACGAGTTCACAGTATGAAGCATCGATTACACTCTCTCTGATTTGATTGTTACCGAAACAACCCTTTATGTCCTCCGGTGTAAAAACTCTATCAATCATTCAGATTCAAATTTTGAAATACTTCGGGTGTGGTAAAAATAACCGTTATTTCAAGCTGATACAAAACCAATGCACCAACTGCATGTTGAGTTATATCTTGAATTATCTTAAGGCATTGGCAAAATGTTGCGAGAAATCCGGATTCCCATATCTTTGCGAAGCAAAATTAACCTTCCCGATACGCAATTACTCGCTGCTCAGATAGCAAAGACCGAGGTCGACCGAAGCGTTAGATGTTCACAATGTTTTTTCTATGAATTTTATCACCTGGAGTCACCCTTTTTTTTGATAACACGACCAACAGAAGCCTGTGCTAAATGAAGGTTTCCCCCCCACCTCCTTCTAACCAACCTTCAACGTGTTGTAGTTGGGTATTTACTGATAACGGCGCGATTCGCGATAAAGCATCTGCCGCGGGCCCTGCAACGATATGCTGTTCGTAACAATATTTTAACTTCTGCGAACGTATCAAGTTCTTCATTTGAAACATTTTGTTGTGTTGAAATTATGAACTTCCTATTTTGAAGATACCTACCTAATCAAAAACAATGACGCATAATTGTTTCCAGGTAAGAAAATCATCCTGTTTCCTTCTGTTCCATCTGAATCACTATATTTCCAAAGAATGAAATGACGTATCCGAATTAAAGGATAACAAGTCACGACGTCGTGCTTTCTTTTCTTTCAGATATTTTCCCTCCTGGCAGCCCTGTTACTGGTGCTAACCGTGGTCATCGGTTGGAGTCAGGCTCGCGAAGATGGTGAGTTCGAACCGATCGAAGGAATCTGCGATCGGTGCGTTTGTGTGGTTCGTAACCAGAGCAACGCCCAGCAGCACGACTACTCGCTGTTGGATTGTTCGACGAAGAATTTGCAGCATATGTTGGTCAGTTGGCCGGAAGTTTTCGACGCTGAGCAGTCGGCTGGTCAGGAAATTGTCTTCTCGCTCTCCGGTAACAGTATCAATGTGTTGCAGCAACTACCGGCCACCGATGCCGATTTGGTTTTCAGCTGTCGGCACTGTAATCTAAGCGAACTGTCCAGTGGGGTCTTTCTGGATGCTCCGAACGTAATTCGGCTTGATTTGAGCTGGAACCGACTCACCGGTGACGTTCTCCGGCCGGATGTATTTCGAGGTCGTTACGCCGAACAAGAGTACGAATCGATCGCTCTGGATGAGCTGGATTTGAGTTACAATGTGATCGAGTATTTGGATGAGTCACTGTTCGAGCACATGGCTCATCTGCGAAGGCTTTCGTTGGCTCACAATCCGATCGAGGAGATTTCCGAAGGTACGGCGATTGCGATCGGATCGATAACGCAGTTGGAATATTTGGATCTATCCTACACCGAACTGGATGATATTCCCGGTCGAGTCTTTCAGAAGATCAGCAACCTAAGGGAATTGCTGTTGCAGGGAAATCGCTTCACGACCGTGCCCGATTCGGTGGCACTTCTCAAACCTACGCTGATTTCGTTGCATGTCGGCAATAATCCGATTCAGTTACTGAACGATGAAAGTTTCTTTGGTAAGTTATTTAATAACGAATTATGTTTCCTGAAAATCACTGGTCATCATCTATCGTGTTTTAGATTTGGAAAAACTGACCCATTTGAATATCAGTACAATGCCTCAACTTAAAGACGTCGACATCGGAACGTTCAGTGGACTGAACTCGTTAGAGGTGCTCATCTGTAGTCACAATCCGCAGCTTGATGCGTTCGATTTAAGTGACTTGAAAGGATTGCTACATTTGCGACAGGTTAGTTTATTATTTCTTATTGCCCATGCATAACTATTGGGGACTGAGAATTTGCTGCGGTCAAACCGAGCGGAACACGTGACTTACCATCTTGACTTCAAACTTCATTTGGTCTCAGAATTGAGGTTATTTCTACGAGATGCTGTGAAAGGAATGAAGAACGTTGAGAGCTTTGATGAATTTTACGGCAACCGTAGATACATATTTTTTTATCTTTCTAAAAAAAACTCCTTTTAGGCGATTTGTTTGAAACAAAGCCATTTGCTTTCAGCGCTTCAGTCAATTCTCTCAGAGTTTGAATACCTAATACTTTTCACTTCGTGAGATGCTGATCCATGGATTGCTATCGTCATTATCGTGTTCAATAGTTCAGGTTGTTCATCTTTCAACCTTGGTTGCCACGGCAGTCTCGCAATTTATTTTTTTAATTTTCGGATGCTTATCAATAAGTTCAGCCATGTATTTCTTCCTTCTTTTTGCACGATATTTTATCTTGCGTTGTTGATCGTTGATTTTGGTTCTCAGTTTTTATTCCAAAGCACCCAGTTTATTGTTTTTTTCATGAAGTTTTTCTTTCTTGTTCTTCGCGAAGTTGCCACAGATTTTCCTTTCTATAAGTCTCACCAAATCCGATTTCAAAAGATCAATTTTAGCTTCCAATTTATCTTAGGCAAACACTCACAGAGTGTGTTGCTCAAGATTCAGGAAAGTTGAAATTTCTTTTTACACTTTAGATTTTGCAATGAGTTTTTAGGGCCATAAAATAGCCAAGCCTACAAGTTCGAATAGTTTTACAATATGCTTAGAAAATTTCGTACTTTTTTGTGCCGTCAGCTATATGAAGGTTACACATTTTTATCTTTCACTATCCTAGAAGTCGGATCTGCATAAAATTCAATCTCATTTAATAGGATAATAAGGTAATTATTTGAATCAAAGTTCGGCCGGTTCAGCCACGTTTAGTTTGTTTGGTTTTATGCTAATAAGACCTGCATGTTAGAAGAATTCTGCGTGGATTTTCGTTTCCTTTACCGCGTTTATGAAATCGAACACCACACACAGCGTGCTTCGTTCGTAGAGGCGATGTTGTATTTTCTTTTTCCGTACCACGGCATGTATGTAACGGTGGACACTCATCACCTCGTAATTCCGGCACCGGATGTCAGATCCAAATGATAAGATCTATTATTTGAAACTAAGTTTGTTAAAATCGGCCGAGCGAACGCTGAGAAGTGTAACTTCGTTCCATTTTAGAGTTTGTGACCACTGTTACCGGTGCTCCCGGAACCGAAAGCCTGGGACTGGTATAGCCGGATGTATGGCATCAACTGACACGTCCTATTTATTGGAACTGATTTGAGCTCCCTGTAATCCCATTTTTCCGTGCTTTGCATCACTGCTATGTATAACTGCTTGAAATGTTCAAAACTAGTAATCCTGTAATTCCGGAACCGAAAGACGGATCCAGATGAAATTTAAAAGTTTTTTATAGACTCGGTCACACAGTCTCTGAGCAAAAAGAGTGAGTTGTAAGTTTTACTTTAATCGATCTGTAATTCCGAATTGCATGAAATTTTTTCGAGATTACACCAAATCTCCACGTTTCATGAAATTTACATTTGGCATCGTCGAAGGCACTGGTCGAAGAAAAAATCAATTTTGTATTATTGTTGAACATATTTCCGAACGTAAGAAGAAAAAAATATGTTTCTTTTTTGTTGTACCATAAGATTTCAACAATTTAGTTCTGCCGATTCTTGTACAGAGTGAAATCTGAAAGGTACCCCATAGTAAAGTAAGACACGTCAATAAAATTATGAATAAATACATAACATAATGCAGCTTCGTCGCAACAGGCGTTTGATCTTAACTGATGAATAATTCATAGATTTCAGCAGACCGGACAAAAGGGTTGATTACAGGTTTGTGTGCGTGGGGCCGCCACTTCCGATGGCGGGTCGGCAGCCGACTCAGTCGGTTTCGGCTTGGCGCTTCCTTGGCCCCAAAGAACACTGAAGTGATGCAGTCCGAGTAACGCTGCATTGTGACGATGGTCTTGGCGGATTACATACTGATATCATCACGTTTTCTGCTAATTGACTAATAAGAGTTACTTAGAAAATATCATTGGGAATTGATACCATAACATATGAACATATCAACTGAACATATCTACAGCATGATAGCCACCCCTGCCGGCCGCCCGAACCTCCACCGTTCACAGGGAAGAATAAATGAAAGAGTAGAGGAAATGTTGATGCTTTACCTAATTTTCGGCAGAACGAACGACTTATCATTCTTTTCTATGAGATCTAGGATTCACTTTAAACATTCGATACGATCATGGTATAAAATAGAACCAGAAATGAAAAAAATTTGTTAAAAAATTTAAATGAAAATTAGAACAATCCCACCGATTAAACTGTTCCTTTCAAATTGGGAATCACCATAAATTGGACACACCGAAGATTGGTAATGATTAAGAGACTTCATGAGTCAGTCTATTTTGAAACAACATCTCTCTTCTGCTTTCGATAAAATCAATCACGACATCACAATTGCAAAATTAAATCGACTCGGCTTTGGTGCAAACGTCATTCAATGGATACAATCATATCTCAGCAATCGACGTCTTACTATCAAAATTGATGATTGTTTTTCCGAAGAATTTGTTGCAACGTCTGGAATTCCACAGGGGAGTCATCTTGGACCTTTGATTTTCTTACTGTACTTCAATGATGTAAATCTTTGTCTGGATGGACCACGAGTCTCTTTCGCTGATGACCTCAAGATCTATAACACCATCCGCAGCTTAGAAGATGCGGCATTCCTTCAACGGCAATTGGAAATCTTTGCGAATTGGTGCAAAACCAATCATATGATAGTGAATCCCGAAAAGTGCTCAATCATTACGTTCACAAGGAAAAAGTTACCGTTCAAATTCGAATATTATCTTGAAGGATTCATGATTAGTAGATCGACATGCGTCAAAGATCTTGGTGTCTTTCTCGATGAGCAGTTATCATTCAAACAGCACATTAACTACATTGTTGCGAAAGCTTCACGCTGTTTAGGATTCATATTTAGAATGGCTAAGCACTTCAATGATATTTATTGCCTGAAGACTCTATACTGTACACTCGTTCGTTCTACTTTGGAATATTGCTCAGTAGTCTGGAACCCTCTTTACCTCAATGGAGCTCATAGAATAGAATCTATACAACGTAGATTCGTACGTTTTGTTCTTCGACGATTACCTTGGAATAATCCACATCAACTGCCGAGCTATGAAAGTCGCGGATTGCTGATTGGTCTTGACACACTACAAGTACGACGAGAGCTGTCGCGTGCTTTGATGATAGCTGATATTTTGAGTGATAGGATTGACTGCCCCGCTTTGCTCCGTGAGATTAATATTAATGTTCGTCCCCGTGCTCTCCGTAACAACGCCTATCTTCGACTACCTCTTGATTTTACAATAATAAACAATAATAAACATTTTTTCTTTCGAATCACACGAAAAACAAATTAAAATTCACTTCTACTCAGCATATAATCACTTATCATAAAGACTCCATTTGTTACATTTTCTATTAAAACGAGCAAAAGCTAATTTTCAAAAAAAAATTGACGGTAGCGAAAATTTTTCACGTCCTACGCGCACGCCTACTGTGATTGTTTCAACTGAGGTGACGTAGTCCGAGTCGTCAAATAACTAATCGGAAAAGGAGGCCTTTTGAAAGTTAAGTTGTAACCGGTTTCAACGATCGGTCTGAATCGAATAGAAAAAAAACGGATAAATTTTCTATGGAATTATGACAAACTAAAACTATGCTAAACAACAATTATATTAAATGAATCTCAATGTCAATTTTTTTTATGCCAAATGACGTTGGCCCTTATTACCGTTCTCACTTCCACTTTCACATTCACTTCACTTACATGTCACTTCACTTACATGTCACTTCATTTGATGTTACCTATTACCGGTATCACGCATAGTGAAGTGATCACTGTGGTGGAAAAAACTAATTTTTTCAACAAAGTGTTGGTGGCGTGATGTTCATAATGACATCAAGTTCATCCAAGTATTTACTTTTGACTCTAAAGCGACTTTCGTAATAAGGACCTACATTCACTTCACTTGATTTCCACCGATTTGACCCATAATAAGGGTCACAGTCACTTCACTTGGTTTTCACCGTGTAGTGACACCGGTAGTAAGGGCCGTTATGTCAATAATGAAGACCCATGTTTTTTCACAAAGTTAGTTTTCCTCAATTTCCTCTCTTAGGTGAAATGTTCGCTCCTTGAAATTTACACTTTGCACATCAAATTCTGTGCAACACTTGCGGCATCTTCTTTACACACTTCAATTTTTATTTAAAATCCTTATCGTTTTCGAAGACCTTCCATATTGTTCGGAGTTAGCCCTTCATAATAGCACAGATTTTTTTATTTGGGCGAAGTTCTGTTGAGTTTGGCGAATTTGCCTCCATCACTACAACAACAACAACATAGTTGGCTTCGTCTCTCTCCGTCACCGGATTCGCTTAAGGTGAAATGTAGCGGAATGCGAAAATCGTGTTTTTGATCAATTATTCAAAAACTAGACCGATTTTCGAAAAACCAAAAACACTTAAGTTTTCGAAATCAAATTTATCATAACTAAGTATTCTTAGAATTTTGAAATTTTGCTTTGCCGAGCCGTAATTGGTTTTTGACATGTATAAACGGTCACTGTTCCGTTCCACGGGGATGGTTTTAGAACTGAAAAGTAGTATTTGTAGCAGAATTTCACAAAGAATCTGAAAATGCAACTCAAAATTTTAAAATTTTAGCTAAAACAACCCAAAATTGAAAAAGTTTACATAAACTTTTCTGCATTATTTTTATTGCTTGCGCGCTGCTGTTTCGTATTGAGGTGGTGTGAGAAATGCACGGTGGCATTATATCGTGAGCAAAAAATAGATATAAAATAATGACGCGAATTTATGCAGCATTGGGTTTTGTGTTGAACTAAAAACGACTTGAATACAATAAAATGAGTATTGTAAGAAATCGTTTATTTTCTAAGTAGCTGTCATTTATAAAAACAATGTGATAAACATTGAGGGCCAGCTTCGAGCCAGTCAGCATGGAAAACTTATTGGAATTCATTGGTTTTTCAATTATTATGAATTCAATGAATCAACGCTTGATTTTGCTTTCAAAATCGATTGAATAATAAGGAACTACGAAATAACTTTATATTCAATTTCGTGCCCCAAATATGTGCTTGAGAAAAGATTCACTAAATAATTTTAACTGCATGGTATGATGAACTATTAGTTATAATTGGAATGTATTCCAATAATGTAATCTAAGCAATTATTAAACTATTGATGATTTCTGGCACCGGAGGCCAGAGGCTGTTTGGTCTTCGGTTCGTTATCGTTGAAACAGACATTTCTAGACTCATCATGCTATACAATTCCGAAAGTCGCTTCCGAAAAAAAGTTAATGGTGAATACTTTTACGTAAATTCTATCTCATCGGCGGGAAGGTCCTGGTGAACGACTGGCAAAGATATCGAAAATACTTGAATGTTCTCTTGTCTTCAACCGTTCTTTTGAAGGAGAATCGATGCTTGCTACTAAAATCAGGCATATACATGGTTAGCAAGCGGATAAAATTTTGCGCGCATTTTATGACGCTACATTTCACCTTAATGGCACGACGCCAGATCGCGCTAAAGAAAAGTGTAACCATCGTTGGAACGGCAAAAGGGCTGGAGGAAATTCTAGAGATATCTATGTTTTTGGTCGTTGAAGGTTCCAGTCGTTATGTACCATTTGCAGAATTTGCCGCACCCACAGATCGTCTTCCACACCAAAAAACTCTGTCGATTTTTTTCTTACGAGGTTTCTCCGGATGTTCCGGGATTTACCGACCGCTTATACGGCTAGTCGTTCATTTCGATGCCTTTCGGCTGCACCAAGCACTCGCGGGACATGACCATGACATGATGGGTGAGTTTGGGAATTACTGCTCCAAACTATTTCAATAAATAGACTAAACTAGTTTTACCAAAAAATTACTATGCACTGAACTAGTTATACACAAAAGGAAGTGTAGCCTTTCTCGAGTACAGTCTTTATTTCCATTCTTAATCGCCAGTCACAATTCGATGTAACGATGACTTCCTTTAGTTCATTTTTAGCAGTACATATTTGACAAATGGTTCGGAGATTATCTTGCTGTCTTTGGTTCAATTCATGTGGTACTCATTTTCTTATCTTATGCACTTTTGCCATTCAATCGGTCAGAAATTTCTGATGGTGACGGTACAATTATTGCATCAGTTTATTGTTTTTGGGTTTGTGTGTCATCTTCGTCCAATAAATCTCCGGTGTCTCCAAATTTTCTCGTTTCTTGCATCAAAAAATCACCACTTTTGAAGTAACGAAACCATCTTTTGCACATTACTTTCGCTAGAACATGAAGCCTCTCAAGTTTTCAGTTGCAACTTTTTTTTTTGTTTCAATTATAGAGGTTTTAACCTTATGGACATTCGGGCCTCTTCGGGCCAGAAAAGCTTTCTGACCCTATGTGCGGGGTTGGGAATTGAACCCAGGTGGACTGCGTGAAAGGCACCGACTATCCCATCTTGCTATACCCGTCCCCCTACAACAATTTGAACAACTCTTGTGTGTTCCATATGGGAAAGTGTATTTATATTCGGTACATTAACGTTAGCCATGCGAAAAAGAAAAATCGACTCAAGCGTTTTAAATATTTACATGCTAACGAAAAAGTACCAAATATTCAATAGTAATGCTGCAATTTTCTTAAATTAAAACCCCGATTTCATTTCCATTTCCAGTTGGACATCTCCTACAACGGTCTGGAAAATCTTCACCTGGACGAACCGATACCAGTACACAACGACAGCACCGATATTGCCCACATCGAGGTGTTTCCGAAGTTGCGTTCGGTTCAGCTCGAGGGTAACCCGTGGCACTGCGATTGTGAGCTGTACGAAAGCATTCAGTCCCTGCAGCATCTCCTGGAGGATGAGTTCGAATCAGAAGCTCGCTGTGAAACACCGAACGATCTGACGGCTCTTCCGCTGACTGAACTGGATGGTAAGTCCTTATGCTCGACACCGCCGAAAAAGGTTCCGAAAATGCCCATCTACGAAGCGCCACCTTTCCTACGGCCTCGTTCGATCGTGCTGACCGTTCTATCGGTGGGGGTAGTGCTGCTGATCGGGTTCATCATCGGTTTTGCGATCGTTTGCATCAAGCGCCGGTTGAAGGAAAGTGACTTCGGATTCACTTCACCCGTCAGATATTCGACGGTGCGTAACAGCACGACATCCAACATTTTGCAGCAAGCTTAGGAATTGGAGGTGTAACGGAAGTAAGTTTCTGTGCGATCTAGTCTGATTTTATGGTTTAAGTTAGTTTTAAGAAATAGAAGTAAAAAAATAAACGATTTGCTTACTGCATGTTCAGATTGATTTGTTTTTAGTTGAGACAAAAGAAAATGTCAACGCGTCACAGATGAAAAGCAGTGAAGATTCTTTCATAATAATACACAGACAGTACAGACGTAACACTACAAACAGTTTAATGATAGTTAAGAATATTTACTGCTCCGTCTGTTAACGACGGATGCTGATAAAGAATATGTTGTTGATATTTATTCCCAACGGATACCTGAATCTTGTTTCCCTTAAATGTTATAGTCCAGCTCATAGCGAATGTACGGATTCTGCGGGTCGTTCGAAATGCGAGGATATCCGACAATGAGGGCATCCTGGGCTCCAATGTAGAGCGAATTGTAGATCTTCCAGTACACGTCCCGGACTTTCCGTGCCGGATGGAACAGACCCTGCAGGGTGTACTGGAGAATTTTGATCGGTCCCAACGCAACTCGTAAACCTTCCACGGCGTCCATAAAGGCCTGCACCAGATGGGGTGACGTTTCGAATATATTCGGCCACACGTAGTTCAGCAAATGGATGAGCGCATCCTCACAGCCAAATCCGTACACGCCGAGGGCCATGTGTTTGATAGCGGCACAAGCAGTCTGTCGATGAACCAGATCACGATCCATCAGTGCATCCTCCAGCAGCGGACAAACTGCGTAGATGTAATCTTTGCCCATTTCTCCGATGTACTCAAATAAGAAGGATAGGGATTTTAGAACACCGTTCTGTACGTTCAATTCCGGAACACGATATTCGTTCATGAGTGCCGGTAGAACGGTGAATGGTCGACATGTTTCGGCGACGATGGCGATCGCAACCGTGGTACAGACACGATTTTGACGCTCCTGAACTTTGAGATTGTTCAACAACGTTGCCAGCACATCATGCGGACCGATGGCTTTCGCAATATAACCGAACGTGTTGACCGTCGCTCTCCGGATAGCTTTCTTGTGGGCCTTCAGCAATTCCAACAGCTCGAAACAGATTCGCATCCACTCGCGGGCCGAGACGTACTCCGGTCCACGATCGGCAATCCGACCGACAAGATCGATACAGTTTTCCTGTACTTTTTCGTGTCGATTCTTCAGAATGGGTGTCAACCGGGGTAGCAAATCTTTGATCGGTGGCGTCATCTTCGTCATACCGATCACGTTGACGATGGCCTTCAGTGCACCCAGAATGGAACCCAACACTTCCGGGTATTCCTCTCCCAGATACTCGTACAGTACGACTCCCAAATGACCCATCAGCTTTTCCTCTTGGCAAGTTTTCATCACCACCGCAATGCGGGAAATCAAATCCGCTGCCTGAAAAGGGAAAGCAAATAGAACGAAATAAATAAATAAATCGAAGTTTCGGAGTAATGCGAGTTTTCTATATGAATGTTTAAAGTTATGCGTTTTTAATGCGTCTTGTCTTGCCTTCCCATGCGTAAATTGTTTTTGAATAAAATCAACTTCCTGGTAAATAATATTTTTCTTGAAGTTTTTGAAGTCGAAAATTTGTTTGATGCCAGATGTCATAGAAAGTCTCGAAGCATCGAGATGTTATTTCGAAAGTACTGTTTTAACAAAATTGATTGGTACTAAATTTCCGGACTGTTCTACGAATTGCCTGAATAATTCTCAATCAAAGTTCATAAATCAATCTCTCGGCCGGGTTGAATAAAATGTCATTAAGAGTTAAGTTCGAGTTTTCTCACAAAGATAGAAGCGTACCGGATAGGAAGAGTGGAAATGTTAACTTTGGATCAAATTCTTCCTATATTTTTGCTGCGTAAACATCTGTTTGTTAGTATTGTATTAGTGCTTTATATTAAAGTAGTTGTAATCCTTAGGTCTTTCATCTTTATTGTTCTCACGATTTGTTTATAGTAATTGTTGTAGTTACTCTTTTGATTTTTCTCACATAGAATGGCACAATAAAAATTGATTTTTGACAAGGGTAATAAACCATTCGACTCCGTTCGACCAGACAGCAAATTGGACTGGATTTGGAACTTTATAACAGTTTTGTGCATCAACTTTTCTCGAAGATGGCTGGGTCGATTTCAACGAACTTAGATTCAAATGATCACATACAAAATTTCAGAATTTTATCCCGATAAGTGCAACAACAAATAAAAAGTGAAAACTCTACTGTGTCTGGAACATACCCGGAATATGATTATGAAATGGAAAATCTTTATTCATCACTAATAGTACTGTTGTTATCTTCATTCATTTTTCTAAATCAATTCATTCCGTAATTACCAAATCTGTCGTATTTGGAGCAAATATAATCCATTCGAGAATTACCGATGCAATTCAATAAATGTACTGTTTGGTGCGGTCTGCCGGCCGGTGGAATCATCGGTTCTAATTTCTGTGAAATTGAGGAAGGACGACGCGTTACCGTGAATGGAATTCGATACAGAACCATGATCAATAAAGTTTTGTTGCCAAATCAAATTTCAAGATATGGATGTGAACGAAACGTGGTTTCAACAGGATAGTGCCACATGTCATACTGGCGCTGAAACAATCGACTTATTAAAAGAACATTTCAACGACAACATTTTTTTCGAGAAAGGGACCGGTGATTTGACGCAACTCGATGATTTTTTGTGGGGATACGTGAAGTCATTGGTTTTCTGTGGATAAACCAGCAACGATTGATGTTTAGGAAACCAACATTGAACGTGTTTTTGCCGAAATACGCCCTCAAACGCTTAAAAAACTGGTCGAAAATTGGACCTTTGTAAAAAATAGAAGTCAAATGCCAAGAAATTATCTACCAAAAAATAATAAAATTGGTCATTTCATAATTTGGCATGCGTTTTAAATAAATGTC
Organism: Malaya genurostris; assembly: GCF_030247185.1. Classification (NCBI taxonomy): domain Eukaryota; kingdom Metazoa; phylum Arthropoda; class Insecta; order Diptera; family Culicidae; genus Malaya; species Malaya genurostris. Next base: position 139,959,912 of record NC_080570.1, on the reverse strand, counting down.
AAATCAGTAAGCTCTTAAAAAAACACATTTTTTATGCGCTCATTTTACTCGTAGATGATTGGACCGAATTTTGCAAAGTTGAATAAAAAGGCTTAGAAATCCAAAGCAAATTCATAAATTTCATTAAGATCCGACTTAAGATTCCGGAATTACAGGGAGTCAAGCATAGAAATTTCAATTTAGATAGTGTTTCTGCTGGTTTTGGGAAACCGACTATTGATCGGAGCTCCGGAGATCATTCTACTCAGCTCGACGATATTGAAAAATGTTAGTGTATGTGCTTCTATTTCTTATCGCTCAATTTTCTCGAAGATGACTGAACCGATTTCAACAAACTTAGGCTGGTTTGAAGGCTAATATTGAATTGTGAATCAATTTCCACACGATACGACAGAATTGCACCATTTTTCTTTTCCCTCAATTGTTCTCGGAGATGGCTGGATCGATTTTCACCAGCATAGATTGTAATTTAACATCTTAAGACCTTACTAAATTCCTGAATTTTGTTTTGATCCAACTTTTTTTTATATCGATTATAGTGATTTTAACCTCGAACCCAGCTGGGCTGCGTGAAAGGCATCGACTTACCCATCACGCTATACCAGCACCCTCCTGATCCAACTTCTGGTTTTAGTTACAGGGTGATTAATGTAAAAAAATCAATTTTAAATTAGTAGCCCACTTTTCTCAGCGATTTCCACAAACTTCGGTTCAATTGAAAGGCCCTATGCTCCCATACAAAATTCCTGAATTTCGATTTCCGGTTCCGGAACTACAATACGAAGAGTGATGAAAATTTCAAATATCAGGTGTGCAACTTTGCTTCCGCCGTTTTTTCCTCAATTAAAAGCTTTATTGCGAAAAAATGCTTACAGATGTATTATTCAAAGTATTGTCTGTCGCTAGTGACAACTTTCTCCCATCTTTCTGGCAATTTTCGGATCCCGGCTCGAAAAAAGGAGTCCTCTTTTGACACTATCCATGAAGCAATCCATTTTTCAACTCTTCGAAGGATTGAAAATATTCATCTGCCAGGTCGTGTGCCATCGAAATAGGAATAGGTGGAAATCAGAAGGGGCGACATCTGGGGAATACGGCGGGTGGGGCAAGACTTCCCATTTCAGTGTTTCCAGGTACTTTTTAACCACTTTTGCGACGTGGCCTCACGAGCATTGTCGTGTTGGAGGATGACTTTGTCATGTCGCTCTTGATATTGTGGCAGCTTTTCTTTAGCGTGCGACTAAGACGCATCAGTTGCGTTCGGTAGAGATCTCCTGTGATTGTTTCACCCGGTTTTAAGAGCTCGTAGTAAATCACACCGAGCTGATCCCACCAAATACAAATCAACACCTTAGCGCCGTGAATATTCGGTTTTGCCTTCGACGAAGTAGCATGCCCGGGCTTTCCCCATGATTTTCTGCGTTTAGGATTATCGTATCGAACCCACTTTTCATCACCGGTTATGATTCGATGTAAAAACCCCTTACGATTTTGTCTTTGAAGCAGTTGCTCACATACAAATAGACGACGGTCGATGTCCATCGGTTTCAACTCGCACGGAACCCAGTTTCCTTCTTTCTGAATCATACCCAGGGCCTTGAGACGTTTTGAAATGGCTTGCTGACTCACTCCCAACGATCCGGCAAGCTCTTCTTGGGTTTGGCACGAATCTTCATCAAGCAATGCCTCTAGTTGTGGTTTTTTTCTCTTCCACCACCATGTTTGTCTTCGACATCGAAATCATCATTTTTAAAACGTTGAAATCACTCCCGACACGTTCTTTTACTCAGAGCAGCATCACCGTAAGTTTATGAGAGCATTCGATGCGCCTTCAGCTGCTTTTTTTTCGAATTGTAACAGAAAAGTAAAACTTTCCGCAAATGGCGAGAATTGGGCACAAAAACAGACATTTTCGAGCGTGAATAATACGAAAACAAGAACAACTGTCACTGAAACGGCGATGACAATTCGTTAGGCACTGTACACACTCACTTTAAAGGCATTATCATCTATGTCTTTTGATCAGCCTCAGCCGGTACAGCCACCTATCGGCAAACGGCGGAAGCAAAGTTCTACAGACCGGCGATGCCAAACACGGAACACTATTTCAAAACTGTTCTCAAATCAATTTTAAACGATGACCCTTGTCAGTTGACGGCCAAACAAGCCGACTTCGGTTATTCCAATCCCCGATTTGCCGTTCCCGAAGTACCGAAAATAGTGTTCACAAATTCTAAAATGGAATTCATTTTTATCAGCGATGACTTGACCTGTTTTCACAAACAAAGGAATTCCTGAATTTTGTTTCGATCCGACTTACGGTACCGGAATTACAACACATTGAATGTCTACAATTTCAAACCGTGATATGAAGTGCACCTGAACGAACATGCGTTGGTACGGAACAACAAAACTCAACACCGTCTCTACGAACAAAGCACACAACGAGCGGTGTTCGACTTCGTACATACTATGAGGAAACCGTCACCGAAACTCTGTTTTGAAAACAGAGTTTCGGTGTTCATCTATACCGAGTAGTGTTGGGAAAATCATGATCAGAAAAAAATCATTTCTTTCTCACTTGTGAAAAAATCAGTTCAGGAGATTTTCTAAAAAAAACTCAGTGACTGTTAAAAATCACTTTCGAGATTTTCATTTATGAAACAAGCATTCACAAAACTCTGAACCTCGAAATTCACAAGTGATTTTTTGTGTCAGACAAACTTGATGATGAATTTTCACCCACAGAAATATCACTAAAAAGATAATCGGAAGGGAGAAGAGCCGCCGATGCTGAAATTTCACTGCGTTTCAGTTCGACACTGAAATGATTCGTACAAAATTAAATTTAATTTTATTTTTATCAACAAAAAAATCTCTACTGAACAAATTCGCAACTGAAAAATAATGACTGCGATATTTTCGATGCACCTAGGGTCAATATGAACAACAATATATTTTTGTTACATTCCAAATAGTTATTATAGTGACGAAAGGCTGTTTTAATTCCAGCTGATTACAGAGTCGATTTTTGTCAAAACAACAAACAATCTAACAGTATCAACCACTCACCTGTTGTCGAACTTTTGCCGATTTGTTATTCAATCGCCACAAAATGGTACCGCAAATCTGCGGCAAATACGGTTTGACACGTTTGCTCAGCTGGTTAACGATGGTACCGAAACCGTTCAGCATGACAACGTCCTCCGTGGTTTGTTCCTGGAACGCATACAGTATACCGTCGATCAACTGCTCCTCCAGCCGGGAATCGATATCGGCCGCACCCAGATTGCCCATAATTTTCTCGATGGTTTCCATCACCATCTTTCGGTACTGTTCGTTTTCATCCTTCAAATCGTCCACCACTCGATTGATGATTTCCGATGCTCCGACTTTGTTGGCGATTTCCACCGTCGTATCGACCAGCTGCCGATAGTTGCGTCGATCCAGTGCCATCCGATGGTTCCAGAAATGTTTGAAGAAGTGTGGCAGAATTTCCTCCTTGATGTACTGCGCTTCCACACCATCGGTAGCGCAGCACTGTTTCACGACTTTCAACACAATCTTTTTCATTTCCTCGTCCGGAGACTGGAACTCACGGATCAAAATCAACATCACTTCTCGGGTGTAGTAGTTGGCATATTCGGCATCCATCAACGGGATCAGATAACCGATGGCCTTCAAAAAGGCAGCCAAACCTTTACCACGATGCGTTCGGATACCCTTCCACAGGGGTTTCAACACCGAATCGAACGATTCGATACCGTACGGAGTGGCGGCTTCGGCCAGCGCAGCCAGTGCCAAAGCAGTGATGGTTCGGACTTTCTGCTGTTCGTCAACCAAACCGTGCTCGATAATTTCCACCAGCGATTTAAGATGCGGCAAAATGGCACAACCCATCAGGATTGCAATCTGCTGGACAATTTTGATACCGGTGTGACGAGCCTGCCACGATTTCTTACTCTTACAAACGGCTTTCAAGAAAGGTAGAAGCGACGGGATGCCAAGGGCGGAAGCAACGACGGCAAAGGCACGCGCCGTGGTGTTACGCACGTACTCATCAATATTGTCGATATCCGGTCTCATCGTCGAAATCATAGTGGCCAATCCGGCTGCCTTGGCCAAGTTGGAAATAATTTCTCGACCTTCAACACGGGCATAGTAATCTTCATCGATCAGCAGCGGTTCGATGACGACCAGAATTTTGTGCACGTACGGTCGCACCAAATCGTCCAGTTTGTACAGGATTCGATCGATGACCTTCACCAGCAAGTGCCGTTCCTGATCCTCCAAGGTGGGACTCATGAGTAACGGTAGAATTTGATTGAACAGTGGTCCCGCACCGAACTCCCGCGCCTTATCGGTGATCTGTCGGAGAGCGGCCTTCCTCATCGGCGGTGTTCCGTTTTTAATCTTCAACAATAGCTTCATGATTTTACGTTCTTTCTGTTCTTCCGGACTGAGAGCTTCCTCGTCTACTTCAACCAACAGTTTGTCGAAATATTGCGCATCTTCCGGTTTCATGAAAGGTAAATTTCCTTTCGGTTGATTGTCAATGAATTTAGCGGATTTGTCTTCAGCTTGTATGAAAAATCCGGCCGGAGTTCCAGCCATCGGTGTCGGGGTAGCGGTTAGTTTTCTACCAGGAGTACGAATCGGAATATATCCCGCAGGTGGAGGAAGGATTTTGTATCCGGGTGGGAACATCGCGTCCAATTCCTCATCGCTGAATGGACGATTTCGTTCGTCGATTTCCTTTTCCCAACGATAAGCCTGTAACTGTTCCGGTGTCATCGATGCCAAGTGACCTGGAGTCGGCGTAGCCATGGTCATAGCCTTGTGTCCGATCGGGGTCGTACCGCCCGGTGTCAACAGTGGTGTGGCATGACCTGGGGTAGCATGCGGTGTCGGAGTCATCGCAATCGACGGTGTCATAGCCGATGGTGTGGCGTTCGACGGTGTCTCGTCCCATCGGGAACGACGCTTCGAAGCCGGTGTCGTGCTGTCCATTACACTGTCGCTTGGTCCACGATCTGCTCGGGGTGTTTCGGCCCACGAATGTCCCGGTGTTTCCCGTTCGGTTTTTGGCGTCTCATCCCAACGGTTACGGCGAGTGGACTTTTCCGCCGGAGTTTCACGACCCGGTGTAGCACCGGAATGTGCCGGTGTTGCGTCCCAGATGCGCACACTCGGTGTGGCCCCCGGTGTTTCGCTACCCTTGTGACCGGGCGTTTCATCCCACCGGTGATCGGCCGGAGTTTTCTGTGAATGGAAGAAAATGAAAAGTTGTTATATAGATGATATCTGTGGAAACTTCCCAGTACTACTGATTATATTGAAATATGCCCGACATAGCGCCTAAAATTATGAAATAGTTTCCTAAACAGACTTAGAACAGACAGATGATGGACATTTCTCTTGTTCCTAGGTATAACAGTTTTTTTTCGTGTTGCTGGTGGACTGAGGCCGTTAAATTTCTCCAACTATGCGAGACAACTGCTTTGAATCGTGCACTGATTTTCCCGCGAGTATGAGGTCATCGTCATCGGCGACATGACGTAGCCTCCCGAGGAATAGTAGTTCGAAGCACCTTCTTTCCCGGTAAAGATATCCACAAAGCCACCTGGAGATCACCTGATCAACAAACGGAAAACCAAATCGACCACGTTCTTATCGTTTGGCGATTCGTAAATAATACAGGAATCAATCTGGGTTCACGCTCACCCGACGACAAATTCCCACCACCTAATCTGTCGAATAAAAGTGAGGAGATCGGCACGCTGAGGAACAGCAAAGCCGCGGCAACGACCAAATGCCAGGCGAGCTGCTCAAACATAAAGGAGAGGCACTGGTAACCGCCGATAATAAAACCAGCAGAGAAATTCTATTTTGGCTGGTGAATGACAGACTAGACTATGGCGCAAAATTGACCCCATTGTAGTCCACTAGCGTTCAGTTCGATAACTCCTATCCCTACCTCCACGTGGTAATGGCTGGGATACGAACTACCCTTGTGGAGAACGGGTAACCAACCGCAGCGAAAGCTTTGGTCCTATGCTAACAGAGAAGGAGGTCCTCTTAGGACGACATCGGAGTATCTCTATCCCATGTTAGGAGCGATCGCTGTTCTGGTATCCAGCGGCAGCCTCACCACCGAGAGTCATCCATGTTCCTAGCTGGAATGTTAAACAGAGCAAGCACGATGATCCTCCGGCGAGACAGGGGGTTGACACAAGCCTAATAAGAAACCCGTGAAATATTCATATTGCGAATAATACAGGAGATAATACGACCCGGAACAATCGACATAGACCTACTTGACGAAATAAGGACTACGACTGGAGACTTGGAACATGGAACTGCAAGTCGCCAGGTTTTGCAGGCTACTTACCTTACCTAACAGTTATAGGCCTGGGGTGTCCTTTGCTGTATCAAGAATACGTCTCCGCATAACTCGGTCCATGGCTGCTCGTCGCCAGCCACTCAAGGCACGGACGCTTCTGAGATCACTCTCCACTTGATCGATCCACCTTGCTCGCTGCGCTCCTCTTCTTCTTGTACCAGTCGGATTAGTTTCAAGAACCATTTTCACTGGGCTGTCGTCCGACATTCTAATGACATGCCCAGCCCATCGTAGATGTCCGATTTAATTCGTAGTATCGTACCAAGCGGGATTTACTGGAACTCGCACCACTGCGGATCACATATTCGCGACAAGACAAGTACTCCAGAAGTGTCGTGAATACAACGTACCCACGCATCACCTATTCATTGACTTCAAATCGGCATACGACACAATCGATCGAGAATAGCTATGGCAGATAATGCACGAATACGGTTTCCCGGATAAACTGACGCGATTGGTCAAAGCAACGATGGATAGAGTGATGGGCTACGTCCGAGTATCTGGGACGCTCTCGAATCCCTTCGAATCTCGGAGAGGGCTACGGCAAGGTGATGGACTCTCTTGTATCTTGTTCAATATTACCTTGGAAGGTGTGATTCGAAGAGCGAGGATCGACACGAGTGGCACGATCTTCCGAAAGTCCGTACCATTTTTTGGCTTCGCTGACGATATTGATATTGTGACACGTTTTGCAGGCTACAATAGGATGATATATGACGAACTAAATCCTCGCAACTTCGACGCCATAGCGCTGCAGACAGTCACGTACCCAGAGGGGTCCTGGCCCCTTCCGAAATCAAAACCAAAAAAAAAAAAAATTGATACGAAGCGAACAGTGTCAAAACTAAATAGAATTTATTTTGTAACCGGGGCAAAATAAACGACAAAAATAATAAAATTGTGCTAGATGACCGGAAAAAGAAAGTGCGCGAGCTTGCCATAGTTGGGCAAGATTCTGCAGAAGAGAAATATATGCTGCCGCTAGATCCCGCACATGTTTATTCATAACTAAAAAGACGAACGCAAGCGCACTTCGTGTATATGTTTGGCTGGATCCATTAATAAACGCCAGAGAACAGAATGATTACCCGACAATGGACTGAACGGCAATCTTCGATCAATGGGTCGGAAAGATCATGATGCCGGTTTTCTGGGATTGTCATAGTATACTTTTGGAGTATACCTCAATGCAAGTATTAGCGTGCATTAATAAAGCGATTAAAGACCGAAATCGCTATCAAAAGGGCCTTACATGAAGCCCATGAGCATCGTTATCATGGTTGAAATCTTTGGCTTACTCGAACTCTCAGGCGTACAACTTTGCTTCCACCGATTTTTCCAAAATTAAAGCTTTATTGCGGAAAAGTGCTTAAAGATGTATTATTAGTATTGTCCGTCGCTAGCGACAACTTTCTCCCATCTTTCCGGAAATTTTCGGATCCCGGCTCGAAAAAAGGAGTCCTTTTTGACGCTCTCCATGAAGCAATCCATTCTTTCAACTCTTCAAAGGACTGAAAATGTTGATCTGCCAGACCGTGTGTCATCGAACGGAATAGGTGGAAGTCAGAAGGGGAGACACCTGGGGAATACGGCGGGTGGGGCAAGACTTCCCATTTCATCGTTTCCAAGTACTTTTTGACCACTTTTGCGACGTGAGGCCGACCATTGTCGTGTTGGAGGAAGGCTTTGCCATGTCGCTCTTGATACTATGGCCGCTTTTCTTTTAGCGCGCGACTAAGGCGCATCAGTTGCGTTTGGTAACGATCTCCTGTGATGGTTGCACCCGGTTTCAAGAGCTCGTAGTAAATTGTTATTCATCTTTGAAGGTTTTTTCTCTTCCACCATCGTTTGTCTTCGACATCGAAATCATCATTTTTAAAACGTTGAAACCACTCCCGGCACGTTCTTTTACTCAGAGCAGTATCACCGTAAGTTTCGGAGAGCATTCGATGCGCTTCAGTTGCATTGTTTTCGAATTGTAACAGAAAAGTAAAACTTCCCGCAAATGGCGAGAATTGGGCACATAAACAGACATTTTCGGGTGTGAATAATACGAAAACAAGAACAACGGTCACTGAAACGGCGATGACAATTCGTTAGGCACTGTACACACTCACTTTAAAGGCATTATCATCTATGGATTTTGACCAGCCTCAGCCGGTACAGCCACCTATCGGAAAACGGCGGAGGTAAGGTTGTACACCTGATATTATCTGTTCCCAAACCTGAAGTCATCTCTGAGAAATCGATGTGAGTTTCATTTTGAAATTCTATAGCCAAAGTAAGATTGTATGACCTACAATACAACTAATATCACCTACAAATTTAAAAGATCCTGTTCTCCACGAATCGAAGTAAGGGAACTATCTCGGCACATTTCCCAAAATCTATCACATCATCACAAGTCTTGTTGTGCCCTAGAAATGTACAGAAGGTGTGGGAAAGCGAACTTACTGGGAACTTGCTTCGTAGTGCTGGGCAACATGTGCCAGAGAGTTATTGGGTGGCAGCCGATCAACACTAGGATGTGCAAATTGAGAATTTAAAGCCGTTTTTTCAACTACAGCATCAATAACGTGCACTGCCCACACGAAAGAAGACCCGACGATGTGAAAGAACCTTCTTTCCTCGAAAGCACATCCACAAAGCTATCTGGAGATCACCTGACCAACAGTTCGCACCTAAAATGTTGGCACTCAAAATTTTCGACAGAGGGTATCACACGTCGAAACTGAACGCCGCGGTCCAACAACCAACCAACAGAAGCAACTTGGCGCAGCTACTCTTGAAGATGGCTGAAGAGACATCCGTTGTGCCATAGTTAGCACTGCATCAGCAACACTAGGTACGGCGGCTCCGAACGTAAGAAATGACTGGTTCGACGACGAATGTGAACAGTTGGTGGCCGAGAAGAATACAGCTTAGATGAGCAAACTGCAACATAGGACGAAAGGAATTGAACGAAAAAGACAGGCGCAGAATATATTAAACGCGGTGTCCCGTAGAAAAAACCGTCAACAGGAAGACTGAATTCGTGAAGCAATGGAACAGCTGTTCCGTGCTAATGACACAAGAAAATTCTACGAGAAGGTAAACCGTTTGTGCAGAGACCGATATGTGCAAGGACACCAACGAGAATCTTCTCACAAACAACTGTGAGGTGATCGAGAGGTGGCGGCAGTATTTTGACAAGCACCTCAACGGCGATGTGGCGAAAGAAACGGCGCGTTAAAGGAATGCGTGCGGAGAACGATAGACTGCCGGTCCCAGACCTTCAAGAAGTCGAGAAGGAGATAGGTCGGTTGAAAAAAATCAGGCCACTGGCGTTGACCAACTACCAAGCGAACCACTAAAACACGGTGGTAATGCACTAGAGAAAGCACTGCACAGGGTCCTTACCAAGATCTGGGAGGACGCGATTTTACTGGAGGAATGGATGGAAGGAATCGTGTGTCCCATATACAAAAAGGTTGACAAGCTGGATTGCTGCAACTGAACACAGCCTACGAGGTATCCCAAATCTTATGCCGTCGACTTTCACCGATTGCAAACGAATTCGTGGAACATTATTAGACAGGATTCATGAACGAACGTGCTACGTTCGCCACTGCTATTTAGTGTGCTAAGTATTATTCGTGTAATTTAATATTTCACTGTCCCGCATTGACGCAACTACTTATCCGGATTTTTGGTTCTCCATACATGATTGATTCTGTGTATGAGAAGCTAAATATGAAGGATATTCTATCGTTTCTCACCCAATGTGGTAAGGAGCTATAGTCAGAGGGATTCATCGTTTTCTCTGGGGTGAATGAATCTCTTCTGTATTGACCTTAATAGGTTTTAGCAGATTGTTTGGCAACCCTTATGGTGTGCCGAATTTACTTCTGCTCATACATACTGCGAATCGTTCTGCATTCTTCCGGAAGTGCAGAATGGTGTCGCTTTTTTAAAATCTCTAAATCCTCGCGGGGATTGGAGGTTTTATTAATTGTGCATTTTGGCACCTGCAGATCGTTCAGCATTGAAACATGTTGAACGTCTAAGTGTATCAGCAGTTCAATTTGGACATGACACGGAGCTAAAGCCGACCTTAGAAGAGGAAATCATCGTAATGTTTGGTATCAAAGAGGAAATCTTATGACGCGTGAAAAACTTGTCCAATTTGACCGTCAGCTGCATAGCTATAAAAAACGAATATTTTACTCTTTTGCATCTTTTTCTGAGCAACACTTGTCGAAGCGAGACATACGGAGGAGCAGCATCGACAAAACTCATACGTACCTCAGCATCACCCCAGGTAGGTGTTGAAGGAACGGCCAGCTTCTTCGGTGGCACAAACGATTCCTCCACGGTTTGATCCCAACGTCCTCGTTTCTTCGGCTCCGGAATCGCTACCTTCGGGGCAAGTTCTCCGTTGCTACTGCTGTTCACCTTCAGTGTGCCATCCTTTGCCTTTTCCTGGATCTTTTTGCGCAACTGCAAACAAAAACAAATTTATGTTACGGTTCATTTACTCAAGAGCATTCATTTCTAGCTTACCTCCACTTCTTCTCCTTTGAGCATTTGCTCGCGCATAATTTCCGTATAGGAACGAGATCCAATATCCGGAGTTTTGCCGCCTGGAAGACATCCAAACAAGACAAGAGAACGAAATAGTGTCGTTAGCAGACCGATAAATGGACCATTTTCAACGATTACGTTTCTAAAACTTATACGGAGGAGACATAACTTGAAATTGAATTTCCTTTATTTTTTTCAATCTACGGAAACGAAAACGAACGACTCAATTTCAAATTCTGTCTCTGCAGTGATACGTACGTGCTCCAGCCAGCTCCTCAGTGCCCGGAACATTTTTTCTGCCCGGTTACAATATCAATTTTTTTCTAATACTGTTCAAATAATTACTAAGTCAGTTAAAATCTACTAGAAATGCAGAAAAATGTCCGCGGCATGGCTATTTGGTTTGGGTTTGAGAAGGGGTTCCTAAAAAAATCTCTGTGATTAATAGTTTTCTGTTTTCTGGTTGATAAACACACTCATTCACCATTCTCACAACATTTTCCACCCTCATACTGCCGGCTGCCGGTCGAAGGTTGAAAAACTCAAATTCTATTTCAACACAGAGATGATTTTTCAACTTCCAATTTATTCACGCCAGCCGGACAGCAGCGGGCACATTAACCTGATAGATTGAGAGCCTTCCTCTTCGGCGTTCTCATTCTGACACGGATGTCCGCAACCTGCGTGGTAAGTGGTGTTCGTTAATAAAAAGGTAGTTGCACAATACGGGTTTTTGTTTGTGTGGGAAATACTTCAAAGGGAAAAGCAATCGCGAACAGAAGACACACGTCCGGACGACAGCAATATCGTCAGGGTGCTTTCTTCTAGCTATTGCTAATTCGAAATTATCGTTCATGCCGAGAATCGTAAGATTCGCATACACTCGATCACTCATTCAATCCAAAAAACGTAGCATCAATTGGCGGCTTAGCAGAAGTCATATTTTTTTGTTACAATTTTCTTTTGTCAACATGTAAAATCGAGCGAACAATTTCAATTTTACAAATCAATCATGTGCTGAGCCTCCATCAACGCAACAGACACTATTTAACTATACATCTTAACTCTAATTTGTCTAAGTCAGCTAACAATGAAATCATCAACACTTACCATCGGCAAAAGGATCCACACGATCCGGGGAAATAACCAATCGTCGTCGTTTCTGTCGATACTCGTCTTCCTTTTCACCGACCGTCGGTCGGCGCCGATCCGCAAATGGATCAAAATCCTGGTCGGGCTGAAAGTGAAAAAAAAATCAATAACAACACCCACTGCCGGCCAGACATACCTGTTCTTACCTGAGCGACATCATTCAACAGGGCAGCCGGAGCTGTATAGCCTGCTGGTCTGTTGCCTGCACCCCGTCCCATCGGAATTCCGTCGTCCTCATCATCATCCACGTCGTCGTTCGGAGCAATCGAGGTAACGTAACCCTCGTATTTGCTTTTGCCGCCGCCCCCATCGTACAGCTCACTATCGAAGTAACCACTTTCCAACAGACCAACGCCCTTGTCCTTTGCCGCTTCCGCGCTGATTTCCTTTTTCTTCGTCTGGATGTCACGGATTTGAGCTTCAATATCTACGGAATGAATGCAAAATCGTACGATTAACAAATACACCAGGAGGAAGCCAAACAACATGGCTACGTCACCGACATGGGAATGCAAAAATTTTCAAACGATTGAAAACGTTTAATTTTTGTCTTTTCCCAACTAATTTTGATGTTACACCAATTCATCACTTTGTACTCATACGAATGGAATTGTTTTTCAAACAAAAATTAATCTTTTCACAGGAAAATAAGCAAAAAATACCAACCTTCGTGAGTTCTCGGTATGTTCTCCATTTTTTCTGCACTTTACATTTTTGACAGCTGCCAGAAAATACGAACCGGCCTTTAGGGATGCTCAACAAAACAGTAGGAATTTGTAAGGTTTTACATGAGCAGAGATGCCAGGTAAAAATTTCAAAATTATTTAATATCTTCATGCAGAGTCCAAAATGTCTGTAAATTCTCGAATTCGCCGCGAGAGCTTCCGGGAAAAATGCCCACAATCCACAATTTATCGGGTAATCATCAAGCAAGCAACATCTTTTATTTCAACAGTACCGAATGTTCTGAAGAATTTCGCATTCTCAATGAAGGAAACCATTCCAACAGTCTCATTTTCAATGTTTTACTGTCTCATTCGTAAATGACCGACACCAGAAAAAACGAAGCGAAGCATTTTCGAATTGAATTTAACGAGAGAGCATAATTGCCATCGTCACTCTTTCCCCTATGACAAGTCGAAACCAAACTAACGTCTTCAGGGAGTATCAGAGATGCCAGGTCTGCAGATTTGTCTGTAAATCTGCAGATGACTCTTGTCTATATTTACAGATGACTTTCGTCTATATTTCCGCGACCTTTTTTTTTTGCTCGCCAAGTTAGTTTTGCGTGTCATACTTTATAGAGAAATTGCTGCCAGCAAGACATACTTGCTGACTGCAGATTTTTTTTCTGATTTACAGACCCTGTCTGCAGATATTTGAAATTTTTACCTGGCATCTCTGGGGAGTATCGGCAGCAGAGATGCCAGATCTGCAGATTTGTCTGTAAATCTGCAGATGACTCTTGTCTATATTTACAGATGACTTTCGTCTATATTTCCGCGACCTTTTTTTTTTTTGCTCGCCAAGTTAGTTTTGCGTGTCATACTTTATAGAGAAATTGCTGCCAGCAAGACATACTTGCTGACTGCAGATTTTTTTTCTGATTTACAGACCCTGTCTGCAGATATTTGAAATTTTTACCTGGCATCTCTGGGGAGTATCGGCAGCAGAGATGCCAGATCTGCAGATTTGTCTGTAAATCTGCAGATTTTAGACATAGTGCTGAAGACATTTTTTGCTGTGCAGACTTTTGAAAATCGAGTTTTTCGCAGACTTTCGTCCAAATTTACAGACTTTTGAAATTGCCGCGACCTTTGTTTTTGCTTTCCAAATCAGTTTTGCGTGTCATACTTAATAGAGAAATTGCTGCCAGTAAGACATGATTGCTAACTGCAGATTTGATTTTTCACATTTACAGACTTTTTAAACCCTGTCTGCAGATATTTGAAATTGTCACCTGGCATCTCTGATCAGCAGAATTTCAATTCTCATTCTTTCATCGATGTATTGAAAATCTGTGACGCTTGGCTATAAAAAGTTACTAAAATATGGTAAATCGAAGTAATAACATCCCAGATCCTCTTTAGAAACCAAAACTACTACAAATTCGAGCACCAACAGGTAAAAGTTATTGTGAAACCTTTTTCTGTCATTTTAAATTCTCACAGCTTCGGTTGAATATCGATACTGCATACTATGGAATTTTCACTGGAAACTACAAACGACTGAAAGGGCAAATGAAAGAAAAAACACAATTTTGAAACTACTTTCCCGCTTATGTCATTGACTGGACATGGATTTCGTTTTCATGGTTTGCAAGCGAAGCTGAGAGTGACAGAAATTTCTTAAGTTTACGTTTCGTCTTCGACTCATCAGTGCGTCAGCAGATTATGCTGACGCAAACCCCCGGATCAACAAAATCCGCTGAGCAGACGTAAAGTTAGTGCTATTTGCAAGACACTTCTTTTATTACACAAAGGAGTGTAACGTCTAAACTGACGTCTCGAACGAAACAAGTTTCGGCTTACTGGCCTTACAGATTGTGGTTTCTTATCATTTTCGTCAATTTTTAGTCAATGAAAATGACTTTTATTAGCTCTGTTTACGATGCCTCATAAACTAGTTTTAGCACTCAAAGAAAGAAGCCCAATTTCCCCCATCCCACCACCTCCCCACCCGTTGGATAAAGGCAAAGTCGACAACTTTTTCAATTTTGTGAGTGATGTAGAAATTAAATTTCTCACACAAAAATTAGCAAAACACTATTATCTCAAAATGATAAATTATGATGAAACTAGGGCAATCAATAGTGAAGTCAAAGAAAAGCTCTGATGCATTCTGAATTGACTTAAAACTGCTGCTAAATTTAAAAAGTCGTTAAACGTGACATGGGTTGTTGGCCCAACTTCCAATGGATTGTTCAACCTAGAACCTGTGTGTGACAATCAATTGTTTCAACATTTTTGCTGAATAAATAAATCATCATAAATCATGATGCTGAAAATTGATACTCATATTTGAGCTAGTAATATTTTTCCCAGTTTTGCACTAAAATTCCCGGTTTTTCCAGTTTTTCCTGGTCGAACCAAATTCTCGGTTGATTTTTCATTAGGGCGTATAAGCAGTGACAGTTTCTCTTTAATCACTCTCTCTTTCGATTATTGTGATGTGATTAAAAAGATTTTCTTTGATATCACTATTCTGTTTGAAAGTCAAAAGTTTCGGGTATCATTTCATGCAAAGAGTTGAGTGATAAACGTGAAAACCGCTTGGTAATTAATAGAAGAGAAAATAAACAAAGAGAAACTGTCACTTGCTTATACGCCCTTTTGAAAAATTAAACGAGAATTACCTTTTCCCGGTCACTTGTCACCTTGAATATCAACAAAACAAAATTCGTTAGAATTGAAGACAAACATTTGAAAAGATCCTAAGTTCAAATGACTGTTTCTCTTTGTTTACTTTCTCTATCGCTTATTATTATTATTATTATTCCGCATTCCCTTTCTATAACACTTTACATAGAATAATGACTCAAACCATCAACTTTCGATCTAAACTTAAGAAGTTGTTGGAAAATACAGGAATATACCGTAAAAATTGAACGAGAAAGTAAACAAAGAGAAACTGTCATTTACACTTGGGACCTTTTCTAATGTTTATCGGAAAAAATAGTGTCCCTTACCCTTATCACCGCTCTCATTCCCACGTTCACTTCACTCGCTTTTCACCGTGTTATGATTCCGGTAATAAGGGCCCCCGAAGCCCTATCCCTCCATACGTTATCTATGTCCAATGACCATCATGTAACAAATAATAGACAATTTAATTGAGATTATACAGGCTCAGGTAATTCGGATAGTTTGGAACAAAAAAAAACCAGCTTGGCGTATTCATTAAATAATCCATCGATACGAGAATTGGCATTTATTACGAGAATAAAATTACATTCTCCCGGACTCACTAATTGAGGTTTTAGATGCTTGACATTGACAATCAGTAAAAATTGATTTATAGAGCTGTGCACCTTCTTCATAGGGGGAATCTAGTTGAGTTCTGCTTTACGACGATAGCAGCAATTCGAGATGTGATTAACGATAATGATTGTGTTCCATTGTATAAATAAGTATATATCTAACACAAGCTACAATCCATGGATAGTAAGCAGATGATAGTACTATTAGAAACTAAGATTATACTTAAATGTAGGTTTTATTGTCGTCTTGATTTGCTACCAACTGACGAGATAAAATCTAGTGAGGGAATAATAATGGAATAGAAGTTTTCGTTTTAAAATACTATGCGGTTCTCGTGCGAGACATTTAAAATAATAAAAATCAACATTGGATTTTATTTTGTTCAAATTTAAAATGCAACCATTCACTTGAATCGCTTAGCGCTTGCGTGTGATTAGTCGCTTTGTGATTTAGGACGGATGGGACTGTTTCGCTTAAATGCTACCATCAATCAAACTTATTTCTTCTTTTTTCCTTTCCGCTTTTTGCGCTTCGAGCCACCGTTGGTACCAGCAACGGGAATATAGCTTGGTTTCTCTCCGGTTCCTCTTCGATCTCTCTCCATTCCGGTGTCCCCTAGGCTACCACCGCCCGCTCCCTCGTCGTCCTCCTCGTCATCTTCGTCGTCACAAAAGACCGCTTTCAGTTTCTCATCTTGCAGGGTCATTTTCTGCAGTTTGCTTAGACTGTGCATCTTCTCTAGCTCTTCTTCGAATGCCTTCGCATTCGGATTCTGAATCACTTCACAGCTATCGTAAAAATCCATCCGCGCCGATGGCGCCGGTACCGACGCTTGCAACTGTTGCTGATCGTCGGTCTGGTGCGTGTAGAAATCATTGATCAGTCGTTCACGCACCATAAACACCGTTCCTATTGCACCGGTTTTCTCCTCGTAGTGGCGGAACTCTTCGTCCTCGTCATCGTCGTCTTCCTGTGAGTAGATGTGGATCAGGAATTAGAACGAGAACTGGTCCTCTTCGTCGAATGAAAACTTACCCTTCGATGATATTGTTCCAGCTCTTCTTGCTCAACCGCATCTTCCTGTTCAGCCAACTCTTCCTCCGTTAGGCTCTTGGACAGATTCAGTCTCACCTTCTCGTTTTGCTTCAACTCTCGCAGGACATTCTTCATCTTATCGCTGATCGATTCATAACGATTTTCTTCGTACGCGAATCGCATCCCTTCGGTGTAGGTCGAAGGGGATGAAGCGGACGCGAACGAATCCTCTCCCCCACAGTCGTCATTGTAGCGTCCGATGATAATGTCATTAATCTGTCCATCACCACCACCGACCGCCGGATTTACTACCTCGACTATCGTCTGCAATGGATTGCCACCAACTGTCTGTTGTTGCTCTTCCTCTTCGTCGTCGTCGTCATCGAATTGATCACGCTGTTCCTCGTCGTCGTCGTCATCGTCGTCGCCGTCATCATCATCATCATCGTCCTCGTCGTCGTCGTCGTCGTGAATCACCATGCTATCCGGTTGATCGTCATCATCTTCCAGCGAAACTCCAGCCGCTTCCGTGGTGTCATCGAGATCGTGATTGTTTTCCTGAGACTGTGGCTGAGCTGGGGGCAGTGTTTGGGACTGTCGTTCACTGCTTCCGGAGGATGGCTCTTCCAATTCGAGCATGATTATTTTCTCCCGCATCGTTTCAACCTGTCAACAAAGGTTGGAGGAACAAAAAAAAAACATTTTAAATCAGACTTGTTGAATCCAGGCCGGCTCCCGAAACTGTTTCAACATGCATCTATATCGATATCAGAAGATAAAATGATTTTTGTTTAGTAAGCAGGTGATGATTAGACCATGCATGCTGCAATATTTTTGGTACTTTTTTAGGCTATAGGACGACGAAATTATAATGTCTAGTGTTATTACGGTCTACGTTCCATTCGGTTAGATACATGAGGATGCCAATTTGAGACGACAACGGCGTCACGACTATTACGAACTTAAATATTCTAGTATTATTGAATTTGGTGCTGATGTGTTAAATTAAATTATACAATATGGAGAATTCTATAAGCTCCGAGAACTACACTCATATGGCGATCGTGACCGAAAGTCATTCTTGAAAAGTATGCTAAAATAGAATGGCATGCAATTCAGTTCATATATTTCTGATTTCTAGCACAGAAGTGCCATAATCGGAAATGTTCTCTTCAAACAACGATCTTTGAAAACTGAACGTTAACGCATTGGAAGGGCCATATAATAACAGACCGTGATTCTAGATTCGAGTAAAAAAAAATAAAATGGATGCAACAGTCCCACCCCGTTCGGTCGACTTGTGCCGGTGCCATTCATTCTTCTAACAACGTGTGCGTGAACTAAACAACAAAACTGAAGCAATTTATCCACAATTAAAAATAAGTTATCCACAAGACACAGTTGCTGGGTGCTAACCTCCGTCTCGATGACCTTTTCGACGTATTCGACCGTGCGAAGACCCCCGCCAGGGATCTCTTCCGTGCGCTGTTGGATCACCTTCTCGCCCAGAACTTTTTCCGTTTCGCGCACAACCCGCTCGTTGCCGGTTGCTTTCGATTTGATCGCTATCCTGGGAAACCGGATCGGTTTCGGTGCTAGCGGCGGGTACTCGTACGATGACTTGTTGTCCGTAAGGAAGAGGAGGTTCGTTTTTTTTTTGTTCAAGTGACATGGACATTCGACCACAGGGAATTGAGAGAACGGTGTTTGGTATTTTAAATCACACAAGTTAATAGGATTTTTGGTTTTGGTTTGGAAAAGGGGTAAAAACGATTAGCGAACCTTTGAGATTAGTTCTTGTTAGAATGATTTAGTTATAGCGTCAAACTAACACAAAATACAGGGTACGTGACAGCACCAATCAGTGCATCCGAACCTACCTGCTCGTCGCAGCTACCGACGGGTTGCTCGGCAATCGTCGGATAGTAATCGTGATCGGACCGCAAATGCAGCACCGTCGGATTATTATTGTTGAGTCCGTGGGTAGCACCGTCCTCTTGCATCGTCACAGCATTCATGGTTTGGATCATTATTTGTGCCTGCAGAGCGTCGTTTTCCAACGATTTGAGTCGAGCTTGACGCCATGCAGCTCGTTTTTGTGCTCTGGAAAAGGTATTGAAAAAACATATATTAGTTTTTATTTCGATGAAATTTTCCATTTGGTTTTTGAGAATGAAACTAATTGTTTTTTTTAAAGGTCATACCAGGTAATAATTTAAAGCATTGCCTAATTTATTATTTTTTACTTTTTTATTTATGACTTCTGGTCAGTCAGTAATTTTTACTTTTTTCGGTTTTTTAACGATATCAAACTAACTGGAGATTATAAGTGGAGAAAGAATATGAAATCCTAGAGCCATAGTACTCAAGGAAGAGCAAGGATGTGAAGAATAAAGTGCGGAAAAGTGAGACGTGACAAGGGTCATTTAAGTAATCAGAAGGCTTCTCGTATCTAAACTTTTACCTTCTACCAGAGGAGTCGAACTTAGGCATCTTAGCGATACGAGTCATCCGAGTCTCTGATATGTCAGAAAGTAAAGGCAAAGGTCGTTTTCCATTTACTGTCCGAACCGGCAAAAGTAAAGTTACGAGAAGTTGTCACATTCTGCCCACGACGGTTTCTCACACAATGTGTTTCATTGTGTTGATGTTTTCTCATAGACTGGGATGACTCGTATCGCTAAGATGCCTAAGTTCGACTCCTCTGGTAGAAGGTAAAAGTTTAGATACGAGAAGCCTTCTGCTTACTTAAATGACCCTTGTCACGTCTCACTTTTCCGCACTTTATTCTTCACATTCTTGCTCTTCCTTGAGTACTATGGCTCTATGATTTCATATTCTTTCTCCTCTTATAATCTCCAGTTAGTTTGATATCGTTAAAAAACCGAAAAAAGTAATTTATTATGTCCATATATCATACTACCAGAGGGTAGGTCCGAGGAGCCTTGGTCCCTCCCGAAACTTAAAAAAAAATAATTATGTTATGAAAACTCTTCCCTATAAATATGGCGAATTTCGCGCCCCCTCGAACAAGTGTTGGCCCTCTCTGATTTGAATGAAACTGTGTGTAAAAGTCACTTTGCATGCTTAGTTTTTCCAAAATTGATCCAGACTGTCTTTTGAAAAGGGCTAAACATTTTTAATATATTTTTTTCCAAAGAGCTATTGTTAAAAACGATAAATCCTACAAAAAATTGTAATACTAGTAATTTCCATAACATCAGTCCAATTTTTCAATAAAAATAATGAAAAAATCCTTATCGAATCCTACACTGAAAAACATTGATTTTAAAAATTTATATTCGATTTTCAAAACAAACCCATTACTGATTTTGATAAAATTTTGTCCCGAGATAGGTGATTAAGTTCCCTACCAACCGATCGAACATTACAAGCTGGGCACATTCAAGGGTAAAAAGTTTTTCAAACAAAAACTATTTCTGGTTCAAACTGATTTTTTTATCCAGTGTCTTTTTATCAAAAACTAAACTAAACTGAACGTCATAATCATCCAAGATTACAATGAATCTCAATTTGTGAGAAAATTTCACCGATTACCCTGTTGCTAGTTGTTCGATATTTGCAGAAAGTATCAGTGCTGGATAAGAAAAAAGCTGTTTCAGTAATTTGATTTCAAATTTTAAGATCGTTTTTTTTCAGTGTAATACTCGACTAGTAATTCTTTCAGTGTTTTCAATCAAAAATTAGACTTATTTGGAGAGCATACCAAGGACACAACAATTTTTTATATGATTTGTCATTCTTCTACTCTAATTAATTACAAAAAAATAATGTCTAGTCTTTTTCAATAGA
Organism: Malaya genurostris; assembly: GCF_030247185.1. NCBI lineage: Eukaryota > Metazoa > Arthropoda > Insecta > Diptera > Culicidae > Malaya > Malaya genurostris. Next base: position 139,938,963 of record NC_080570.1, on the reverse strand, counting down.
TAGTCTAGATCTATTTTGGAAAAATAAGATGAGCCAAGTGGCTTTGCTTGATAGATAAACTCCGAATACGATCGGTTGTAAAAATCTCAAACCTCTTTCGAATTCAATGAAACTTTGTCCCAAGGTAGGTTATTATGATCCTTTCCAACTCCATGTACTGTAAGGTGTGTGTAAAGCGTTTCTCAAACTTTTTTTTGTCCATTACTGAAGTACTCTCAAATTCAGATTCAGCAATTTCTTGGATGATAAGGACTTACAGTTTAGCTTAGCTCTAGATAAAAAGACACATTTTTTTTTATAATTGATTTTAAATTTTTTAAGCAAATTTTTTCAGTGTAGGACTCGAAATGGAAGTTTTCAAGAAGTTACTCCAGTGCTTTTACGCAATTAGTAGTGGAGACTGAGGCTGGTGAGCCGAGTTTTGCTAGCAGACATTTAGTACTACTTCTGGTTAGACTCTTTGATAAACGGCTTGCACTGCCATGAAATAACATCTTTTGAGCACACATGAGAATCTTTTGATTTCATAAAATCAAGGGAAAAGTTATTAACGTAAAAAACGTAACTCCGCTGTTCACTGTTTATTCATTTTAAGTATTTTAGACTTAGTTTCGGCAGCATTAGTGAATGTTTTACAGTTCCCACTGCGTTCTTTTCCTCTGCCGTACGCGTACGAGCTTACTTTTGGCGGTTATGACCTTGACGCTCCTACGAATCAGTTCGTGCGCACGCCTTATAGAGAGGTCTGACGTGTTCAGAGAGGCCTTAGCAGATTCTATGGTGATGAACGAGTTTTGCTTGGGGTCGATCTATGACAAATCCTATTGAGATTGATGGCATTTAAATCATTAAATAATAGAATCATCTGTCAACAATTTTCACTTTTTCATGATTCTAGAAATAAAAGATTCTAATTACTTTAAATTTATTCACACGTTCCGAAAAAATAATGATAACTCCATGATAACGTGCGGGTTTTTCCGTCCCCCAGATGCGACGATTTTGCTTATTAACATACCGCCGAGATGAAAATGTGCCTCATCCGAGAGGATGATTTTTTGGCACACATTCCGCAACATTACCATGATTCAAAGTAAAACTGTACTATTTTCACGCGTTCCTCAAACGTATACACAACCATTTTCGATCCGCGGAAGGATAAAACTAAGTTTCTGTCAAATCAGAAGATACATTAAGGTTACCAATGTCGAAATTACTGCTAGTTCAAAAAAAAAAGTTAGATGGCGGTCCCTGTACTGCCATCTTTCTAATACATGTGTCATATTCGAACGATTATGTTGCCAAAAACGAACCGTGCTAAAATCGAAACGTCATGAAAAAGGGTGCTGTGCATAGTCTTTTAGGTGCCAAGAACAAATTGCATAAAACAGTATTGAAAATCATGTTTCACTTTGCTCCGAAACATCGCTACATCATCAAGCGCGCAAAACTCTTATTACTGGAATAAGGGGGTAAGTCCCTTACACAAACATATCGATATCTCCGTTAAAAATGGTCGTATTTTAACATTCTGTGGATTATTGGATAGCGTACGAAATCTTAGTCTAAAAACCTGTTTTAATCCGCTTAGTGGTGTAATGATGCCTTTCTCATATATAAATGTGTGATATTTTTAAAAATAATTTTCTTTAATTCTTACAAAAACAAAAGGGTTTGTCCATAAACTAGTATAACCTACAGAGTGAAACAGTACTCAGGTCGGTTATGCCATCTCTGAGGAAACGAAAAGAGGCACTTCCGAAACCGGAGTCTCGGAACCGATATAAGCGAAGTTGGTTCGAGAAAAGCGACTGGGGTCCATTTTGGAGTCTATGGCTACTATCTTCGGTCGTTCATCAAAAACCCAATAACAAGGAAAGCCAAATTAACGTTTGGCCGTTCACTGACAATGAATACCGATTGGGATAGTTTTGAGGCAAGTTTAGACATTATTACACTTTTTATTATTTTATTTTTCTTCCGGAATCAGAAAACGAAAATCAGAAAACCAGCATAGCCGGAATCGACTTGTTTGGTTGCCTATTGACAATTGCTGCCGATTGGAATAGTTTCGAGGCAAGTTAAACATTTTTTTTACGTGTTTTGTTTCGTCGCTTCAAGTGACGGTATACAATTTTTAACAAACTTCACTATATAATTCCGGAACTGGAAGTCGGATCCGGATGAAATATGGAAGTTACATATGGGATAATGAGACCTTTCATTTGAATCTAAGTTTGTTGAAATCGGTCACGCTATCTCCGAGAAAAGTGAGGAAGTAATTTGAAATAAGAATTTTTTCACTAATCATCCTGTAACTCCGGAACCGGAAGTCAGATCAAAATAAAATTCACGAACTTTGTATAGGACAATTATAACTTTCATTTGAATCTAAGTTTGTGAGAATCGTTTCAGTTTTTCTCGAGAAAAATGAGTGCAAAAAAATGTTACACACACTCACACAGACATTTTACGTACTCGACGAACTGAGTCGAATGGTATATGATGCTCGGCCCTTCGGGCCTCGGTTTAAAAGTCGGTTTTCGCAGTGATTGCATAACCTTTCTATATGAGAAAGGCAAAACATATTCTGTTTTCAAGGTCAATTATGACAGAGATTGTCAAAAAACTGAACATTTTGACACAAAACTTCGTATAACTACAAAAAGTAAGACCTTTCATTTGCGACTAGTCATCTCTGAGATTTCGACCTCTTTGTTAACAACACACATACACACACTTAATATAGGACTTAGCTTTGCATACTTAAAGTGAGATATTACTGAATTCATTGATCAAAATATCAAATATAAGTTGCGTATAACATCTGTTTCACCACAGTTTGAACAGATATTGTCAGAGAGCTCATGTATGATTCGTTTATAAGTTTTTCAAAAATCTCCCGATCTGGCAAAGAATTTGAGGTAGTAGGCGAACTTCCCTTTTTTAATAAGCATAATTTTACATAGATGTGGAAAAGTTTGAACATTTCATTATAAATCAGACCATAAAAGGAATCGATTTCCACTCACCTCAGCGCACGAATCTCCGACGGACTGAGCTTGGACTCGTCGTACTCCGGTGGCAGCATATCGTTCGCTCGGGCCCGTTTCTCCGCGTTCGCCGTGCGGATCGGAATGCGACTAATCGGGGTTCTAACCTGGGCCGGAGATGGAGCCTGTGCCGATCTTGTTGATGGTAGCAGCTGGTCCTGTTGGTTCTCTTCGTGCTGTCCCCCGGCTTCCCCAGGTTTCGCTGCCAGCAGCAGTGTCATCGATGGATTGCTTTTGTGGAACGTTTTCGATGATTTTTCGTAAATTTGAGTGTTTGCGAGTGACGTGTTGGTGGTGGTGGTGGCGCGACAATGGTTGGTCGTGGTAGTATGGTAGGTGTGGTAAAATGATTTGGTTTTGAACGTAATAACAGAAAAAAAATTGGGACGAAACGAATGAAGAGAGAGAAAAACGTTGGTCGGTTGCCGGTTTATTTCTTCTCCGAGAGATTAAAACATAAACGAATACAGCCAGCCAGCTAGCTAACTAACGCAGAAAAGAGCAACACACCTTAGAAAGGAAAAGCCAAGCCGGGGTGTTGGCTGTGCAGCTAACCACAAACCAAAAAGTTTAATGAGAGCAAATGGCACCAAACTGTTTCGGGCCGCAAATTAGTGTTTTCGACAACTACTGTGTTTATTAGCTTCCAGACACAAAAGAAAAAAAAACAAAATTGATAAAATGATTGAAGTTAGCCACAAACCACCACATGAGAGCATAGTATGAAACAGAAATGGAAATGAAATGAAAATAAGGCACTTACACTTCGATGACAGGACAGGACAGAGAAAAAGGAAACCCGAACAGAGCGGTCAAGTTGATAGAAACAGAAAGTTCTTGGCAAAAGCGCAGATTTTATTTTGGTTGTATATACACAATATAGTTATTAGGTTCATTTTGATTTGGCCTTCCTAGTGTCAAGGATAAAAGTTTCTTTAAATTGAAGAATACTCTAATTGTACGCAAATAGTAATATACACTGTGCTAATCGTAAATAATTTACTGCTCTGTGGTGCCGTTTTAGAAACCTTAGCCATCCTAGATATGGAACTATTCCGAACGTCGCTGAACCAAAAATTGTTCAACTGGCTGCTTATACAATTTTTCTGTGGTATTTAGTTCTAACGAAAAGGAAAAAGTATTTGTGTCCCTCAAAATAGATTTTTTTTCTCTACTGCATGATATTTTTGCGTTGGCTTAGTAAGTAAATAGTAGAAGTGTAAAAATCAACGTCTTAATTTAAAAGAAGGAAAAAAACAAAAACCTGTATTTTAATTGTAGTAATACTTTTCGCACCTAACTTTATTTTTTGTTCAAGGAAGAACGCTAACTGTAGGCACTAACTAACCCGATTTAGAGATTGACTGTTGAAACTGCTACTGGTATCTTACAATAAACTGATTGGCACTAAAACAGAACCAATTGAAAAAAAAAAAAACAAATGATACAGAAATGCTTTCGAGGCGTCGATCCTATTCTATTTGTTTTTTCTCTTTGTGTGTCTCTATTCCCAATTGAAGTAATCAATTCCGTTTGCGTCGGAATTTTAATGTTTGTAATTTTTTTTCCCAAAAAAGGCAGACTAGCACTAGGCAGTAGGATGAAGCGGATCAGTAGAAGAGACAGACGATTCTAGTGGCGTCAGTAAATAGAACGAGATGATTGTGCGCTTTTTCTGTGTGATTTCTAACTTCTAATTACAGCTTCTATTTCTTCAAGTGCGCTCCTGGAGAGGAAGAGACGTGGGCGAGAATCGAACAGAGAGAAAACATAAATTGACTATTGTTTATAAAAAAAAATTTGGGTACTGACTAGGAGTTCCTCGTAAACGACAACGATTTTAGTGCATGTCCTGACTATGTTTACGTAAAGGGACAGTTCGTCATTGAGGCATGCATTTGGAAGGAAGAAACGATGCTGCATCGCCACATGCCACATATCTGATTGTGTTATTATGGTAGGTTATTTCTAACTTAAAACTGAAGTACTAAATAAAGCTCGGTTAGTAGATTCTACAGCCTGTTTTGGTTTCTATTATTACTACTATATTATTATTATTATTCGAAGTTAATTCACTCGGTAATGGTTAAAACACTACAGTCGCTAGGACCTATCGGAAAGAGCAGTAACAAAACGGAAAGAAAACAATCAAAGATGAAAGTATCGAAACAAGAGCTTACTTAGAAAGATCGAAATTAGATGTAAAGATTCTAGCTCGTAATACGCATACAAACTCAAAAACAAAAGTAGAAAATAGCCACACTCTCATACAAATACAGTAACACAACGGCAGACAACGGGATCGTCGAACGATCAAACGTAACCGGGATTACCTCATGTCGTTATCGTTTTCGTCCGACTTTCCGTAACGATCGTGAACCTCGTCGTCACCGGAGCAGTACTCATCTTCCTGGTCGTATGCCCGTTCCTGGATGCGACGTCGCCCGAGGGTGGCAATCTTGCGTTCCTCTTCCTGCTTCAGCTTTTCCACTTCGTCCTTGGACAGGAAGGAGAATACTTTTTCTGTGAAGAATAAATATAATAAAGTATGAATTGTTTATTTCCGGAATAATTCAGTAGGGTAGAGTGAGAAAAGTTGAACACGATTATAGTAACTGACAGGAAAATTAGCATTGAAAAGAAATTACTCTACTCTCATTTTAACCTATAGAAGAAATGTAAGCTTTGAAGTCGATCCAAGTATCAATCTAATATTTAACTTTTTCATGCGAGCAGAAGACCTTGTTAGGTACCCGGGTATGTAGTCAGACAGAGCAACCTCCGGAGAGTGCGGTGCGTAGGTCGAGAACTCTCATTACAACATTTCCCTGTATTTTTTATGTCATTTTCTATCGAAAGCACTCGTGGAGTGTTTTACTCGAATTGGGCACTATTCGTGCAGTCGAGCATTCGCTTTTGGGGTAATTCGCGGGCAACTAGTTTTGCACCCGTTTTCTTTTCCGGACAGCGAGCGTACAAATACCAACAAAAATGAACGAATTACAGTACAAACTTTGGAAAACAGTTTCGTTGGTCAAATTTCTGTACAAAACACTGAAATCAATGAAAATCGACATTAGTATTGTGTCGACCCGAAATCGAATATTATCATGCTGGAGAATGATTTAACGTCCCTTGGTAGAACAAAGAGTGCTCCGACGCTAAACAAGCGAAACAAAATGCTTGCAAGACGTTTCAACGGGGAGAGGAATTCCTCAGAATTTTGAAAAATTCTTGACAATAGAAACCTCAATGAGCACTCTTTGAAACACGGCCAGACGTATGAGAGATCGTAACGTGGGAAATGATAATGAGGAATACTCGAACCGATGGATATTTGACTTTGCTAGGAAAGTTTCGCAGAGCATTATTCGGGAATCTCCTCCTTTTCAATGATGGAATTGTCTATAGCACTCTTGTCTTGCAACAATAACGCTCCTGGGTTGGACAGAATTAAATTTAACTTGATGAAAAATCTGCCGACCTCACAAAAAGACGTTTGTTGAAATGGGTCAACAAGTTTCTTGAGCAAAATATTGTTCCACCCGACTGGAGGCAAGTGAAAGTTATCGCCATTCAAAAGCCAGGGAAACCAACTTGCAATCACAACTCATATAGACCCATTGCAATGTTGTCCTGCACCAGAAAATTGGTCGAAAAAATTATTCTTCGACGTCTCGACACTTGAGTCGAGTCGAACGGTTGGTTGTCAGATACTCAGTTTGGGACGAATGATTGCCTTGCAATGCTTTCGTCTGACATCCAAATTGCTTTCGTTCAAAAACAAAAAAATGGCATCTGCATTTTTGGACATAAAAAGAGCACTTGATTTAGTTTTCATCGATGTTCTTTCCGACAAGCTCCGCCAACATGGAATTCCAGTGGTTATAAATAATTATTAGCACAACCTTTTGTCAGAGAAGCGCATGTATTTTGCACATGGTGATTTTGGCATGGGTCTCCCGCAAGGCTCATGCCTCAGTCCGCTCCTCTATAATTTTTACGTGAACGACATTGACAGCTCTCTAGTAACCCCATGCACACTAAGACAATTGTCAGATGATGGCGTGGTTTCAGTTACTTAACCCAAAGCTGTTGATCTGAAAAAACCATTGCTAGATATCTTAGATAATTTGTACGTCTGTGCTGTTCACCTGGGAGTCGAATTCTCTGTTTTCGAAGAAAACAGAGCTGGTAATAGGTAAAATCAAGTGAAGTGAAAGTGGAAGTGAGAACGGTAATATGTGTGAAATTTCTTGACATTTCGATTAGTCAGAATAAAGTGACGTCCAGTTTAGTGAGCTCCTTTCGCCATATCCAGAACAATTTCATGTGATGAAAAAACAAAAATACTGCACAAATTCAGTAATGGCCTGAAAAGTATTATCCGGGCATTGCTCCATCGAAAAGAACCATTTGTTACTGGTTTGCAGAATTGAAACGTGGTCGTACAGACGCCCGATGATGGTGAATATTGTGGAACAGAAAACACGAAAAAAGTCCTCAAATTAGTTATTTCTAATCGTAAATCGAAATCGTTTGAGATAGTTCAGATATCAGAAGACAGTATGTTTACAATTATGCATGAACATTTGACCACGAGGAAGCTCTTTTCGAAGTGGGTGCCACTTTTACTCACAGTCCATCAAAACCAACATCGTGTTGATGATTCAGAGTAGTATTCGGCAATGTTTAAAAGTAACAAATCAGATTTTTTGCGTCGATATATAACAAAGGATGAACTATGGATCCATCACTTCACTCCAGAATCGAAACGATCGTCATCTGAGTGGACTGTAAGACTTTTCCTTTGAACTTATAAGTTTGTGAAAATAGATTTGGTGAGATCATTTTTGCAGTTTGGACGATGGATTCAGATGACCAGAATAGCCTAAGTTGGTTCATTTGTCAGCAAAAAATACGGCCTACAGTTTTGAATCAAGTTTAACATAGATTTACTATCTTATGCTCTATTTCGATTAAACCAATTAAACAAAATCTAACAAACTGAGCGAACCTGCGTTTCGGTTACTTTGGCATATATTAGTCGAGCTAAACAACAATAATAATAAAGAATAAGCAGCATAAAACATGCAGTAGGACGGTGTACGTATCGCTGTCATTCTATATGGGGGTTTGAAAACTTTGACATGAAATTTTACAGTAGCTTTTGAGACCATGTGAGCTTTATTTTAAACCAAGATTTGTGAAAATCGGTTCAAACAGGAGTTTTTCTTCACTACTTTCGGTGCTTCCAGTAGTTGAAATGCCCACAAACTAACCAATTCTTCAACCTAGAAGAATTTATCTGGTAGTTTTAAGGGAATTCTACTTGTTTTTGATCATCGTTCCTGAAAACACTCAAGAAATTGGTAATTTTCCTCTTATCACTGCTTTTCTATATAAGAAAGGTAAAACGCACGGTTTCATCAAAACACTTACAAGTTCACGACAACGATGTTTAAATTGAATTTAAATTCCACTGCGAATTGCTCCCTCATCCACCGTATAGCCTAGGTCTGGCCCCCAGTGACTGCTGACTGACTGATCTCAACAACAACAAAAAAAAAGACCCGACAGTAAAAAGTTCAACCTCAAATAAATGTAGTAATATACGAATTCTTCGTGAGCTTGGAACGCATCTTGATTGGATAACGCTGCCAATTCGGCATTTTTGAAAACTTTCTCCAACTATAACAACGGTTTGCGATCTCTAACTCATCATATTTAAGTCGTTAGAATCAATCGCGACACGTTCTTTCACTACGAGCAACCTCCGTTCTATTCGATGCGCTTCTAACGGCATAACGTTTATTGATCGAAAAAATAGTTCTTTCGTTGGTTCATATCGAAATATAATGATCAGAATTTCAAAGAACTAAAAGAAGAAAGCAGATCACTAAATAAAATTTTCATTTAATAAAATAAAATCATTCAGAAGTTTTAGATTGGAACGATGTTAAAAGTTGACTGTGATATAGTTTTTCTGTGTTAAATTTGCTATCTAATTTATTACAACTATTGTTATAAAATTCTGCTTTCGAACTTCTGTAGTTATATCAAATTCAACAATAATTGTGATACTAACGTTTCAAAATCTGTTACGATTTTGTTCCCGCTAAAATCTTTTTTTGTTATTTTAACAGCTTACCAGCCAAAAATATTTCAAAATTTGTTACAAAATATTTCAGAAATAAATTGCTTTAGTTGTTATAATTTTGTTATTACCATCTGATCGGGATAAAAATAAAACATTATAACTGATTTTGTTATTATATAGTTATCATAAGTTTTAACTTTCAACTGTTTTCATTTGTTAAATAACTCAAAATAACACAAATTGTTATACATATCAACTGTTGATATACTTGTGTTATGATTTTGTTATGTGCATCTGACCAAATGTTGAAGCGAGTTGATCGATACACTGTTGGTGAAAGAAACCAAGTCTAAAGTCTTGATAAATCGTAATAGAATACTTTTCTTGAAAAAAAAAACATTTTCCACCAAATCAAACTTTGCAACTTACAATAAACAGAACAAATAGACTCGAATATCCATTGAAAAAACACTCAACAACGTATGAACGTATGAAAATAAGTGTTGCCATATCTCAAAACTGATCCAGTAACCATCGTATTTCCCATGTTCAACCTTCACCGCACTGCATTACTCTTAACGAATTCCAGTACTTACCAGGTTTCGGCGTCTGTTTGCTCTGGTCCTCCATGGCATTTTCGAAGAACCGTTTCTTGTCGGACACACTTTTCGGTGTTTTCGGTGCTGGTGGGGGTGACTGCGGGAACAAATCGAATTAGTTTTTAGCAAATTTTTAGTAGAGAGAAGAAAAAACAGGAACAGAAATAAACTAAAAATCAATATTGTAGTAGATAAATCTTATGGTGTTGCAAAAGGTCATATATCAAAACAAAAGAGCATAAGCAGCAGCATGGCGCATCAGCTCGTTGCATCAACAAATCCGGTTGCAGGCAGTAATGGCAGCACTAGGAGCAGCAGTACCAGCAGCAGTTGTTTCATCAGCACGATTGACAAACGTTAATGCCATTCTGCCGGGTCCAATTGGAAGGGGGGAGAGCTGTTTGTGTTTCTTTCGGAAGCGACAAAAACTTCGTGCAGCAGCATTGAGTTCGCATTCGGGTAGGTTAAGCATACAGTAATAATATTAAAGATGCAACGGTAAGTTAGACAAAGAGCGAGAGAGAGGGAATAAATCAAACCACCGAAGGATTTTTCTGTATTTTAAAAGCTTTGTTGTTATATTCATAATTTGACCATCGAGGTTCGTTTCCAAAGTTGGTAGAATACACATACATTTATGAATGTTTGTTTCAAATTAGCACTGTACTCATAGAGAAACTGACAAATATATTTCATGTAATGTTGACATGCATTATTAACCACATAATCAATCAGTGATACATGCTATGATTCGATGGAAATGGGATGGATTGAAATGTGTTACAAATAAACTAAACTAAACCATAAATCAAATAAACATAGATTTCTCACTGTACGGTGACACTAACAGCACCTCTAGTGACAAACGGGTGTACTTTTTTCCATTAGCTACTGTGGTTGTGTTAAATGCGCAGGCAACTTTTTGCATGCATTTTAGGAGCATTTACGCACCCATTCTCCACCAGACGGTGCTTTTGGTGTCACGGGTTGCTCAACTACATTACTATTACACTGGGAAATCTATGTTTATTTGATTTATGACTAAACTCAACACTTGCTTCGTTCAAAAAGCCTACTCTGTTTGTAATCATGCACCAGAATGCAGTACTAGAGCGGAGATAATGACGTTAGTTTTTGTTTTTGGTAGAATCGAATTATCTCCGAATTGAGGCACTTCTATATGATTTAGTTGAATGATATCATGTCGTTTTCGTTTTTAAATTGCACTACACCGGTGTAGCGAAAGCTGCACCTAAACCGTTCGTTTTTACCAATTGCACTACACCAGTGCTACACTTTTTCTGCACCGATACCAATGGTGTAACACTCATCAAAAGTTTGGTGTAGCTCTGTGCAATGGAATCGTTAATTGTAGTCAATGGTTACTGTTTACGTTTTCGTCATTTTTGTTCGTTTATTCATGCCTCAGTGTACCACTGCACCGGTGTAGTGCAAATTAAAAACGAAAACGCCATTAGATTCAATTTCAGATAAATGAAACCGTGTGTATTCATTCTTTTTATTTATTTTGATACAGGATAACTGGAAGAAGTTACGTTATATTTTCCGGATTGGCAATAGATGGAGGAATGTGTCATCTTAAAAATTTTCGTTTCCTAGTGATGGAACTCAGAAACTTAAATGTAAATTTAAGTGAATTGCATCTATTGAGACGCAAATTTTCATGAATTTTTTGTTGTGTGCAGGTTCCACCCTAACTGCTTTAAAGCCAATTTCGAACCTAGCTTCAACACTAAGTGCGATCCTAACACAGTTTCGTGAAAAGTGTTTGTTAGATGAAAATATTTTGGGTCATTTTCAGTTTTCTCAAGCGCAAATGACATAAGTTGTTTTTTTCAATGTAACCTTTCAATCGAGGCCTTTCAATTTCTTACGCAAAGATAGCAGCACCCTCTCAGATTTCAAACAAACTTTTTGACCATGAAGACTTTGTCACAAAAACTAACCTTGCTTTTTTCCAAAATCGATATAGATTATCTTTTGAAAAGGATCAAACCAATTTTATTCAAATGGATATAACCGAAAAATGACAATTCCAACAAAAATGCGCTGTATGCAGCGATGCCAAATATTTCAAATATCTTCAAGCAGGGCTGAAAAAATAAACTTTAAAAAAGACACGACGATTTTCCTAAAATTTTGACGAATGTTTGTGAAAATCGTGAGTTTCATAAGTCTGCAACAAAAACATGTCTGCAGTTTGTTTGAGAAATCTGCCGATTCGCAGACAAACCTGCAGACCTGGCATCTCTGGCAGTGATGCCAGAAAAATCCATACTCAGTTCTACACTGAAAAAATTGATTCTGGAAATTTAAAGCCGATTTATAAAGCCATCATTTATTGTTTGAATAAAATTTCGATGAAAGATTATATTCCTTATCAACTGTCCACAAATTGTAAGATGGGCACTTTTGGGACAAGAAAATAAACCTGTTTTAATCCACCTAGTGGTGTATTGACACCTTTCTCATTTAACTCATGTTATCATAAATATGAATAAGGGATTCTTCAAAACACTATATTTTAATCGTGAATGAAAACAAAAAAGATTGTTCGGCCGTTAACTAGCATAACTTTTTCAATTTATAAATATTTCATAAGAATTCCCGTCCGGGTTGGCGGTTCAACGCGTTTGGGAACTGGTCTTGCAAGTAAGTTGTCGTTTTTCCGAGCCACGATTTGGAAGAATTTTTAGTGTTTTTGCTTTGCTTTTTTATAACATTTTTTTCGTTTTTTTTCAATTTCGCTCTAAATGACAGATTGAAATTTTACACTTTCGTCTGTTGTTCTGGAACCGGCAGTCGGATCCGAGCAAAAGTCAATAGCAGTCTATGAGACTGTAAAACCTTTCATTTGAATCTAAGTTTGTGAAAATCTCTCTGAGAATATCAAGAGAATTCCGTTTCTGAGTTTCTGACCACTATTTTCGGTACTTTCGAAACCGGAAACTGAGCTAGCAACTAATATAACCTATAAATTAAAACAATTTTGAGCCAAATTAAGAAGAAAAAATCTGTTTTTGCATCAACGCTCTAAATGACGGGTTGCAATCAAAATCACACGTTCACTCGGAACTGGAACCGGAAGTCGGATCAGGATAAAATTTTACATCAATTTATGGAAAACAATACTTTTATTTTAACCTGAGTCTGAGAAAATCGATCCAGCCATTTCGGAGAAATTGAAGAAGTTTCCGGTGTGGAGTACCCGATCGTATTTTTTTTCGATACTTCGGGAACCGGGAATGATGATCCGGTATACCCAAAGTCAATGCATTTGGTCATCAACTAATCTGTCTGATTGAGCGTATTTTACTCGATTTTTTTGAGGTCATGCATTGAAACACGATCTTGAAATTCAAAATTTTATTCTGATCACCCGGTAATTTCAGAATTGGAAGTCGAATGCGGATGAAATTCAATAGCAGATTATGGGATAAAAAAAACATTCATTTGAATCTAAGTTTGTGAAATCGATCCGATCATCTCTGAGAAACTCGAGTGCATATTTTGCTAAACACAAACGCAGACAAATATTTTGCGTTAACTCGTTTTTGAAGAATCAGTCGTACGGTACAACTAATCGTGAGTCCAGCTTACCGAGTACTGAAAATGTAGGTTAAAAATTCCGAAATCCCGTTCTCTTCCATACATGAATGATTTTGTTCCTTTGATCAATTTTTGTTGTTGCAAATAGATAGGTGAAATTTTTAGTTTGCTACTAGGCGTTTTACACACTCCATTCCAGTTACCCTGTAACAGCGGGACATCACCGTCTAGTACTGCCTTCGCAATTCCGATTAGTCAATATAAGAAGTTTTGATAGTTTTGTTAAACATTGGCTTACAACCGACTACATCCAACTAAACAGCACTACTGGTGAAAGATTTTTTCCGAATGATGCTGTTAGTACTACTATTACTACTGCTACTACTATTACTACTATGACTACTGGTACTAGTTCCGTTGCTATGGTTAACACTAACACTATTATTGACAGCGGCAGTGGAATGCGGCTGCCACTGTTGTTGTTGTCGATCTTGTTGATAGTTTCTCTGCTGATGATTGGAATGATTATTGTTGTTATTGTTCGTCGACTGAAATGATGGTGTGGGTGAAATCATGCTGGAAGATGATGATAATGATGGTGATGATACTACAGTGCTGCCAGTATTGTTATTATCACTACTGCTAGAATGAAACTGCATTGATGGGCTGTTACTAAATGCATAACCAACAATGGTGGAATTGTGCTCATTCGCTGAGGATGTTGGAGCAAACAGAACCGTCGACACTGGCAGTTGATGTTGATGTTGCTGTTGCTGTTGCGAAATCTGCGGTGGTGGATGTAGTGGTAGTGGTGGTGGTGGTGGTGACATTGGCAGTGCTTGCGTGTAGTAACCAGTAATGCCATGCGAAACATATTGTGGCGCCAACGTTTGAGGAGGTGGAGGAGGCGGAGAACTAACGCCGGATGGTGATTGATGGTGATGGTCACTCACCATGTAACTGTAGCCTGTCATGCCGTACGGTTGTTGATGTTGTTGCTGTTGAAAATGATGGTAGTGATGGTGCGGCGGTGGTGTGTAGGTATATACTGTGTGCTGAGGAGCCGGAAGTTTCGTGTAGTGCACAGGGAGCACCTGAACCGGTGGGTAGATTTGAGGAGAGTGCAACTGCCCGGTCGATCCGGTCCAGTGCGCTGGTCGTTGTTGTGGCACAGGGGAAACGGATTTTTGCTGGTTGTCCGGGGCGTAGCCAGTGTCCAGGAACGGATTGGTCGTTCGAGATATTATTTCGTTACGCATTCGGTTTTCCTCCAGCAAAATTTGACGATGAGTATCCTCGGCGACGAGGGTATTCTCGGTGCAGTTCTCGTGTATAAACTCAGCCCGCTTCTTTGTTGGCAGTACGTCGTATTTGGCCGCGATCAGTTCAATCTTTTCGTAGTTTGGCAACCGTTCCATGCTTCGGCTTGATAGATTGTGCGTTGAGCTTCTGACCTCACGAATCGTGTTCGTTCGGGCATCGTGCTCGAATTCAATATAGTTTCCCTGGCCAAATTCTTGCTCCATATTTCGTATACCTTCGTTTGGCACAATTTCCGCTCTCTTCAAATCCTTCACCACCGGTGGATGAGGAGGTGGCGGAGAAGGAGGTGATCTCCTTCTCCGCTCTCCTCGCTTATCTTCTTTCTCCCCTAAAAACTCTTTCCTAAACGGATTCTCGGACTCGATCTCACTGCCTTCCACCCCATCATCACTATCGTCGTCGTCATCCTCTTCCTCAGTTTGGGATTCTTCCTCCTCGCTCTCCAAAACATTATCCACAATTTCACTGGGAACGTACCGAGTCCTTGCATCCCGCTCGAAAACCGTCCCACCTTCTTCCGGTGTTGTACTACGACTCCGGCTGGAAGTGGTTGGACTGCCACTTCTTAAAATTCCCTTCAACTGACCGCCGCTTCCACTGTTGTTGTTGTTATTGTTGTTGTTGGCATCCTTCCACTGACGAATTTGTTGCGCATCCTGTTCGGCTGCTACCATTCGACGTTGCTCCTCTCCCGGATCATCCAAATCGAAGCTGACCGACTTGCGATGTTGGCTGCTGCTGGTTGACGTCGGAGTTACCGAGCGGGTCGCCGGAATCGGCGTTGGACCGGTATCTACCGACGGTGGTTCCTTCGAACTAAACATCGACTGTTCGTAGGCACTGTCCGAGTAAACGGGAATGTAACTTTTTGTTGCCGGGAGAGGAGGTTCGGCCGGGCGTGACGGTGTCGTCCTCGTTTTCGAGCCGATCGATGCGATGTTGTTAGTATTTGCGGCGGAAGAGGTAGTAGAACTAGTGGTAGTGTTGGTGGTGTTGGTGGTAGTAGCAACGGTAGTAGTACTAGTGGAGGAGGTTATTGAGGTTTTGGGAGGATCGTTTGCATGCAACAACGGCCGGATATTTCCATATCGGCGATCAACCTACGTGGGCGTGGTTCGATGGTGGATTTTTTTTTGTTTTAGGGAGAGGGTACGGAAAAAAAGAAAGAGAAAAACATTGGTTCTGTGTGTGTACTTCGGTTTGACTGGCTAAGCAGAGCGACAGGCACAAAGAGGGTAGTTACGATTTTATGTTTTTGGTCGTTTACGGAAACATGAACTTTTTAGAAACAAATGTGCACTTTATTGGACGAAACACAAACAGAAAATAGTACGCTAACCGGCCGGTAGGTGACTTAGACACGGATTTATCACAAATGACATGGGAAAAAGGAAGACCCGTTGGTGACAAACAAACATAAATTATATGACAAATCGGTGAACATGTAACACATAAGACATTACTAATACAGAACATGAATTTTGAATTATTGTTAGAAACATAGAATTTTCATTGACGAATTATTAGAACAATAACTTAACATGTAATATACAGTAGAATTGAGCTGAATGAATAAAAACGATCGACGACTACAGCTACACGGCTAAAAAAAGTTACTTGAAAATAAGTAAATTCCCATTTAAGTTCAGAAGAACTTGTGCTGACGTTTGCCCAAAATTGTGTGTTCAGTCTCTCTGCTTGTGTTCGAGTTGTGCCCCAATCAGAGGGTATGTTTCGAGTTTGTTCACGTGACCATGATCTATCATGACACAATTTGGTGAATGGCATGAGAGAACTTCTTCCAGTATCTTTTGCATTCTGCCTTTAAAAAAATCCCTAACAAAATCCGTAAAATTGATGAAGTTAATTCAGTACACATGATTGCAACAACAACAAAATGGCGACTGACGTTGAAATTGTTCGCATGTTTTCTAGATGGATCTTTTCCATAGTAACCTACAAACAACTTCTTGTTTGGAACTAAAATTGAGAGTTTCTTAAAGCCAGAGTAAAGATACTGTATCCGATTTTATCCCAATTTGACGCTTGAGAGTCGATGAATCGGTAAAATAAAATTGCGAATCTACTAAAGAAATACGGGTCATTTCGCCGAACAGGTCATTTCGTCGAAAGGGTAATTTCGCCGAATTGAACATTTCACCGAAAGGGTAATTTCGAATACATCATATAATTAATTTTTGTGTTATCATATCTTCTGAATAATTTATGTGGCGCAGCCACATAACCGAAACCAAGATGGCATTCGGGGAAATGACCCTGATCCCGTACCAATAGTCATCTCATTAGTACACAGTTCGAAAAAATCTTGTGATTTTACATGTTATAAGATGCGTCGTATTTCACCCAAATTTATATTGAAGAACATGTAAATTTGTGAGATTTGAAGATTATATAGCTTGAAATCGAATGAAATAAAAAACAAAAAAAAAATGATAGCGACAGCGCGTCTTGAACCGAGGGACATTATAGATCAGAATGCACGTCACTTAATCGTCTGAGCCATAGGCGCACATATCTGCTTGATGAATAATTGATACATATCAATTCATGCAGCGGAACTTGGTAGCCGAGTCCAAATTCACTCGGAGCCTGTAAAATTCTGCATGAATGGAATAGTGCGTCATTTGACAAGTTAAGTTTTTATGAGTTGTATTGTTTGTAGAATTACGCCACCTGTGAAATTTATAATTTTGTCTGCGTAGATTCGTCATATTATCTGGCCGATTACCTGACTGTCAATCAACGAAATGTAATAAAATCGGACACAATATCTTTGCTTCGGTTCTAAAAAGCCACACCTCAAAAAAAAATACAGGGTTGCGCAAAGGAACATGGCATATTTGTTATGTAAATTGACAAAAGCTCCAAAGTGCTACACAAACAAAATAAACCAGCAATAAATAGAAGAAGAATGAAGATTTACAACCGCAGCTGAAGCGCATCGAATGCTCTCAGAAACTTACGGTGATGCTGCTCTGAGTAAAAGAACGTGTCGGGAGTGGTTTCAACGTTTTAAAAATGGTGATTTCGATGTCGAAAAAAACATGATGGTGGAAGAGAAAAAAAAACCTTTAAAGATGAACAGCTAGAAGCATTGCTTGATGAAGATTCGTGCCAAACCCAAGAAGAGCTTGCCGAATCGTTGGGAGTGAGTCAGCAAGCCATTTCAAAACGTCTCAAGGCCCTGGGCATGATTCATAAAGAAGGAAACTGGGTGCCGTACGAGTTGAAACCGAGGGACATCGAACGCCGTCTATTTGTATGTGAGCAACTGCTTCAGACAAAATCGTAAAGGGTACATCGAATCGTAACCGGTGATGAAATGTGGGTTCGATACGATAATCCTAAACGCAGAAAATCATGGGGGAAAGTCCGGGCATGTTACTTCGTCGAAGGCAAAACCGAATATTCACGGCACCAAGGTTATGATTTGTATTTGGTGGGATCAGCTCGGTGTGATTTACTACGAGCTCTTAAAACTGGGTGAAACCATCACAGGAGATCGCTACCGAACGCAACTGATGCGCCTTAGTCGCGCGCTAAAAAAAGCGGCCACAATATCAAGAGCGACGCTTGGCCTCACGTCGCAAAAGTGGTCAAAAAGTACCTGGAAACCGCTGAAATGGGAAGTCTTGCCCCACCCGCCGTATTTCCCAGATGTCTCCCCTTCCGACTTCCACCTATTCCGTCCGATGGCACACGGCCTGACAGATCAACATTTTCAATTCTTCGAAGAGTTGGAGAAATGGATTGCTTCATGGATAGCGTCAAAAGAGGACTCCTTTTTTCGAGCCGGGATCCGAAAATTGCCGGAAAGATGGGAGAAAGTTGTCACTAGCGACGGACAATACTTTGAATAATACATCTGTAAGCATTTTTTTCGCAATAAAGCTTTTAATCTTGAAAAAAAATAACGACGGAAGCAAAGTTGTACACCTGATAAAATAGTCACTTGTGAACTCCGAGGTTCAGAGTTTTGTGGATGCTTGTTTCATGAATGAGCATCTCGGAAGTGATTGTTTCAGTTACTGAGTTTTTTGCTTAAGAAAATCACTTGAACTGTCTTTTTCACAAGTGATAATGAAATGAAATTTTTCTGATAATGATTTTCCTAACGCTGATCATGTTACAGTGAAAATCGCTGCAT
Source organism: Malaya genurostris (assembly GCF_030247185.1). Classification (NCBI taxonomy): domain Eukaryota; kingdom Metazoa; phylum Arthropoda; class Insecta; order Diptera; family Culicidae; genus Malaya; species Malaya genurostris. The sequence goes on along the minus strand of NC_080570.1, from coordinate 139,920,150 downwards.
GGATGATACTCGTGAGAATGATTTTGAATGATTATCATTTCATTATCATGAGTGAGTTTAAGTCACATCCCTATAGCGATGTTGAACTGGATGAAATTTTGCCTATACTTATTTGATTATTTGATATTTTCGCAACACTGATTGTAGGTTTCCAAATTCAAAAGGATCTGAATACAAATTGTCGAAAAAAATCTACCGAAAGAATTCTCCGATTTAAAATCTTCTAGACGGACTGAATCAATAGGCATATAGAAAGAATAAACAAATCTCAAATGCCCTCATCCATTATTAAGCCACTCAAGAGTCACTAGACTGTGCACAGTGCACATGTACGATGCATTGCTCGGGTTGATTTTGAAGTGTGGATGCTGAAGCTCTGGAGCGCTTAAAAAGGCACACTGGAGGTTATTTGATCACTAAAAAATATAGAGAAAACAAAAGCTGAACATCAAAAAAACTCGCTCAGACGATAGGAAACATGTTTTACGTGGTACGAAATTTAGATGCAAAATAGATGAAAAAGCAAACGTTCTCTAAACATGTAAAAGCTGGTACTGAAGTAGTGGTGAATCAAAAACAAAACAGAAATTTCCAATACACAAACAGAAACATGCTATTCGAAACATTTGTACAGAGGATTATGTTTGTTCCTAGAAGAAGAAGAAGAAAAAATCTCCCCGAGAAATCAAAACACAGCCTATTGGTTTTGGAAAAGAAGTATACTAGTTCATAATTACCGGAAACGTTTTTGACGACAGCATGTTCGATCGATGTTCGGATCGGGTACGGAAGACTGAGATATTACCGTGGTATCGAGAATCAAACCAAATTGAAATCAAACACCATTCAATACCATTTGCGTCTTTAATTAAACAATGACTTATACAACGTTTTTACGTTTCGGCCCCTTTCTATTGATATTCGTCTTTTTGTTTGTTTGTTTTTTTTTTATGTTTTCTATCGGATCAAGTCGAAAATATTGCACAGAAAATCGGAATCTGTATATCGTTCCGTAATCAACAGTATCGTTTTTTGTATTTACTATTTATGTATATGCGATCATCGCCTAGAACTGAACAATGTTTCGTCCTGTTTCAAGAAAAATTTACGTCAAATAGGTACGTGTATTTTTTTTTTCTATTTCAGTGTAGTGGTGGTAGAAAAATATCCACTTCAGATCGGGTGTAACAACAATAAATGTATATAAACAAATTCCACCAGGTGTCAGTAATGTCACCATGCGTGCGACCGAATTCCTTTTTTGCTTTTCTAGTACAAGTAATAGAAGTAGTAGTTTTTTGTTTGTTTGTTTCTTTTTTTTAATAGTAACTTCTGTGTGTTTGTGAGCTGGGTTTGTGTGACACATACCATGTTTATGTAGCTTATGGTTACATCTATACCTTAGTAGAAACAGCTACGAACAATTGTTTCCGCTTTTTTTTCTTATGTTTTGGACAGATTGATTGTAAATACGAAAATATGTTGAAACAATTGACACATAGTAGAATACATACAAGATCAAATTGGCATGCACTAATGGCCAACATTGGAAAAATGAAAACTAGAGCGTTTTCGGAGAAAACGGCTTCGCAAGACGACGAAACCGGATGTGGTTTTGTACAGTTTTTTTTTTGTCTTCTTTTCTTTCTATAGTCGAACCGTGCATTACGTTTCGGTGCGTATCTGCGCGAGAAAGTGTGCGTGTAGGAGTAAGGGCGATTTGCCACATTGATTGAGTTGTGTGTTAGTGAGGGAGCATAACTGGACAGACAGAGATGTATTCTTTTTTTTTTGTTCATTACCATAGGAACCGGTTATTTTGATTCGAATTTTTGTTTATAACAGCTTGATGACGGTAAACCGAACAGTTTTTTTGTTTTTTTGTTACCATAACAATGAAGTGTTGAACTTGGTATGGATGTTTTTTTTCATAATAATTATTTTTATCTTATCGCACATTGAGTTATACTTTCAACAAAATTTCGCTACTAATGTACGTATATGTTTCGGTTTATATACTCTCTGAGAAACGATCTGCCGACTAACAACAAATAACTGTCCGTTCGTAACGATGCTACGCTAGGCTATTTGCACCCGAAACCATTTCGGGTTGGCATCAACAATCAAAGGATTTCCCGAAATACCCGGCGAAAATAGAAACACAGCTTGGCCTATACGATACCTTACACTACCATGGTGGTGGTTGTTTTCTCTAGCATATTCTAGGATTTATTTTTGTTCTCATTTTTGACATTACCTATCTAGTTTTTCTTTTCTTTTGAGGGGCGGGAAGGTGTGAGGTGTAGATGGTTTTTTGTCTTTACGGTAGTATTAGTGACTTACTTTTTTTTGTTACCTACAAGTTTGGTCCAACACGTTGATTCTTGAGAAATAATAGCTAATTTTACTGATATTGTAGTTATTATTTACCACCGTCTTTAAACTTTACTCTTTCTTTACTACTAACGTTACTAGGTATAAAAATCTCACCTTCGGTCTTTTTGAGTGTGTAGTATGTTTATTATCTGTTGAAGGGCGGGAATATTTCCGGTGTACTGATTTGCTTTTAGCGGTTTTCTTTTTCTTCGTTTGGTTTCTTCTTCACTAGTCATTAAACCCACTTTACAAATGGCTTAACTTACTACTGACGCTGCAGGTCCGTCTGATCAAACAGAACAGAACAGAAAAAAAACAATGTAGAAAATTGACGCCTACAATTGCAGTGTAAGAGATTTCCTAGTATTGCGTCAGCACTTTTTCTTACTGCAAGTACTCGCGTGATTACCGTGTTTGATTCGAACATTTGGCCATATTTGATATTGTTGGGTGAAAACGGTTCGTGTTTGGTTGATTCGGATTCGAATTCAGGTGTAATCGGACTTGTCTTCAATCCTCAAATGCGTCGTGAATCGAAAAAGTTTCTTGTTTGGCAAACCATCTGATCATGCAGTAAAATTAGCCTGGGAATATTACCAATGAAACCTACATCAAAGTATGCCTTCATAAACACATTTTGCTAAAGTAGCATCGCCAAAAACACCATCTTTTGATGCGATTTGGCATCTTGTCACTACTCAACGGTGACGAAAAAATGGTACGAGAAAAATAGTGGCAATGTGCTACCTCGTGACTTTACTCTCTAAACTGTCCAGAGCCTCCGATCGATCAAGAAATTTAGGGCAATAATGAAGATTGATTGTTGAAAAATGAGATTAAAAATCGGTTTAAAATTTCAAGCACAAGTGGACAGAAGCTTACAAAACCAAGAGAAGAGTGAAGCTTGTCAGAACCTTGATGGCAGAAGTCAAGCCAAAGGTCCGAAAGTGTGGGTCCGAGGGTGAAAATGAAATGTACTATTACAAATGTGTAAAGCAACAGACTTGAAGAGAATAATTGTATAGAAAATGATTATGTTGGATTTTTGTGTTACACCCTATGGACACTAGGGTACCAATAATAAAGGACCATTTCTAATTTCGTAAAGCGGTAGTACTCAAATAATTTAGCACGTCAAAAAAGTCCCTATGCAAAATTTGAGCAAAAACCTGATGCCTAATTTTTTAGAAATGCGTCGAGATCTGGTGTAATCTACGAAAAAAATTTTTTGAAAATTTTCTTGTGGGCAAAATTTTAGGATTTCCAAAGACGAAAATTTTGTTTTTTTTAAATATATAGACTTTAAGACGGGGAATTTTGAAATTTCCGAACTCGAGTTAATCTCAACACGTAAATTTTCTTTTTAAATCAACTTTGGAAAATTTTGAAATTTTTTAAAACGAAAATTTGTTTTTGGATGCCAACTGTATCTCAAAAAATTGTTTTGTTGATAACGACCTTGAGAGATTTTAAGATTTTCGAAAACGAAACTTTTTTTGGAGCCAATTGTTTTAGAAATGCATGAAACGACAAAATATGATGTTTTCATGAAAACAATTTTTTTTGTGAAAAATATCGACTTTGGGACTTTGAGATTAGGAATTTTAAGAATGCCCTATTCGAATCTGTTGTCTCGAAGAAAAAATGTTCTTTCTAAATATCGACTGTGGGAAATTTTGAGATTTCAGAAAACCGAACTTTTTTTGGATTCAAATTGTTCAACAAATTCATGAAACGTCAAAATCTGTTTTGCCGAAAATTTTTTTTTTAGATATCGCTTTCTGGATTTTGAGACTGGAAATTTCGAGATTTCCGAAATCGAATCTGTAATCTTGGAGAAAAAAAATTTCTTTTAATATATCGACTGTGGCAAATATTGAGGTTTCCGAAAACGAAATTTTTTTTTGGATTCCAATCGTTTAAAAAAATGCTTGAAGCGTGTTACATGTGGTGTTATCTCGAAAAAAAAATTGAGATTGGAAAATTTGAGATTTCCAAAATCGGTTTGTTACCTACAAAATTTTTTTTCAAAATCTGGTGTTTTCTCGATAAACAAAAATTATTTTCTTAGATATCGACTTAGGGATTTTGAGATTGAAAGTTTCGAGATTTCCGAAATCAAACCTGTTATCTCGAAGAAAAACTGTTTTCTGTTATAAATATTGGATTAGGAAAATTTTGTGATCTCCGAAAACGAAATTTATTTTTGGATTCCAATTGTTTCGAAAATGCATAAAACGTAGTGTTATTCCAAAAAAAAAAAATTTTTTTTTTGAAAAATATTGACATGTGATTTTTTTTTTAGATTTCCGAAATTAAATCTGTTATCTGGAAAAATATTTTTTTAGATATCGATATCTCAAATTTTTTTTCATCTATCGACCAGGAAATTTGAAAAGTTTTGAAAACAAAAATTATTTTTGGAAGTCAACTGTGTTAGAAATTCATGAAACGCCAAGATCTGTTGTTTTCCTGATTTTTTTTTGAAAAATACTTTGGTCTTAGAGATTTTCGGAAACGAATTAATCTTAAAAATAATTTTTTTTTTTGATATCGACTTTGGGAAAATTCAAAATTTTCCGATTTGTTTTTGGACGTCAACTGTGTTAGAAATGTATAACACGTCAAAATTGTTTCATTTAAATATCGACTTTGAGACTTTGAGATTGAACATTTTGAAATTTCCGAAATCGAATTCATCTAAAAGAAAAAAAATTGTTTTTTTCAGAAAAGAAAAAAATGTGTTTGGAAACCTGTATTGAAAATTTATGAAACGTCAAATTCTGGTGTTTTCTATAAAAAAAAACTTTGGTGAAGAATTTTTTTCTGTTAAAATATCGACTGTAGGAAATTTTGAGATTTCCGAAAACGATTTTTTTCCAGAATTCCGATTGTTCCAAAAATTCATGAAACGTCAAAATCTGTTTTGCTGAAAATGTTTGTTTTAGATATCGACTTTGGGATTTTGAGATCTCCGAAATCGAATCTGTTATCTCGAAGAAAATTTTTCGTGTTAATTGAAGATCAAAGGTGTTTTCTTTAATAGCAGCATTATCAACGTCGGCTCGCCACATAAATCGAGAGACTATATTAAGAAAAGAAGGTATTCTACGCGTAACTGGAGCGGACATACGACAGCTGTCTTAGATGGGATGTGAAACTTACCTTTGGCGACATGGACGACATGGTCGCACTGGCCTGTTATCGGGCAGGACAACCTGCAGGCAGCATCAAACGATTACGACTAAGAATGCTGGTTTCTCTAGGAATGGTAGGAATGAAGCTCCTGTTTTCTTCGCTAAGTTATCCACAAACCCACATGGAGATCACCAGACCGATATTGGGAAATCAAGCCGATTACATCTAGGGAGCAAAAATTTTGACTCCCATCACGAATGTGGACTGGATGGTGGCGGTATCCAAGTGATTGATTTAACTATTTTTTATCCTTTGTCATGAACATTTGTCCATTTTTTAAAATTAAGGGGGATCTTCCCTCGTACATATTTGTACATAAAATTAACTAAATAACTGCATAGAAATCATGCAAACCATAGTGTTTTTAATCAACGCACGAAATGAAAGAAAAAAAAACCCACGTTAAAAAGAGAAGCTCCTCCTAGGAGGAAACTTGCAATCATAAGAAAATGGTCATTGTTGCAAAACCTAAAAGCAGTTTTCTTCGCTGTAGTTGAATGGGCATACAAAAGATAAATATCAGTTTGCTTGGAAAATTTTTCTAGAAAATCGGATTTTTTATCTTGTACATTTACCAAGCTGTAGCGGAGGAAACTGCTTTTGCGTACTTCATCAATGGCTGTTTTCCTGAAACTGTAATTGTGTCTAACCTTTCTTTAACTCATTACACTGACGCTCTACGCATAATTGTCCCATGGATATAGAAAATCCTATAGAATTTAGGCAAAACTCTCGAACACAATTCCAGCAGTTGAAGAAGTTCTTTCGCACTCAAAATTTTGCTTACAACGCGAGCTTTACAGCTGGTCGGAGCAACGATCATCGCGGGCATTGTTCGCTGTACGCACAGATAGGCAAATGTCTGTTGAATCTATACAGCATCTGAACATTCCAGGAAATCAAATTTAAAAATGAAAAAAAAACTGTCGAAAAAGTATTCTCAGAAGCAGAACAGTTATTCAAATGACAACAAGAACCTATACCTCAGTCAAGTCATAATTTCAACAGGGTTTTAAATTATAATGTGGCAACGGTTTCTAAACTACTCATTTTCATTGTCGACTCGAAATACCCAAAACACGAACACGTTTTCAGAACCTCCTCCGATTACAGGAGACTGTCTGCGGTTATCAGGCGTCAACGAATATAATATCTACTTTTGGCAGCACTGTTTCAGTTTGGATATATTGAGTTCATTTTTTCTTTCTAAAAATGTAAAGTATCTCCTTAGAAGAGTGAAACCATCAGGGTAAAGAGATGTGTGTTTGTTGGTTTTTTTGTTTTGTTTTGTTTTTTTTTCTACTGATACAAACTGACTTGTGTACGTTTGCGACAGAAAAATATTGCAGTTGCTCTCATATTCTAGCTACCATCTGTTTACTTGTTTGAAGTTGTTTGTCTGATGAATTGCCTCGTTCTTCTTAGCTTTTCTTTTTGTGATTTTCGATGTTCTACACCGATTTAATATGCATGCATGTACTGTCTTTCCTTCGGAATCTCTGTAGTGTAGGAAGTAACAGCGTAGCGAATTCATCATCTGCAGTAGTTGTAGTTGTAGTGATATAGGTTTGTACAATTTAGCGCTACAATAATATCTCAGTCTTCTGTTTGTCCTATGGTTACTGTTATGGAAGATTGTTTGTCGATGTCTGTGTACGTGTGCGAGAGATTTGAAATGCGCGAAAAGCGCAGCCGAATCGATCGAAAAAAATGTTATTCGTTCGATCGTACGTTCGATGAGCGAGAGCCAAAACGTAGAAGAAGAATTAGACCGATATAAAAAGAGAACATTGAAGGAAGAAAAAGAGAAAGACAGAGAAATCAGATGAAAACATTGGTTGTAACGTTGTTTAGCTAACTTTCGGCGCTATATTTTTGAATGGTAGCCACTTCGTAAGCGTTTTATAATGAGGTAGAGTTTGAGTCTATTAGAATAAAAAAAATCGAAAGAAAAAATTGAACAACCAAATAACGTCAGCCTGTCAGGTGTTTCTCTGAACAAAGATCTCGAGAGAGGTGAGCTTTCGGACGAGAGAACAAATAAAGATTTCCTAATTGACAAATGGCCAACCACGCAAAACATATCCTGTGTAAGAAGTATTTAAGTTAAGTTAACCTAACTATTGATTGAACCTCAAGGAATGGGACAGAGAAAAACAAATGCTTCTTTTAACACAATCAGGATCATTGAACCCAATAACAAAAACGATTTATTTTGTCCAAACCGAAGGAATTGTGGAGTACTGAAATGATTTTCTTTTAAAACGGTAATGTTAAGTAACAAAACATAGCAAAAAGCGTACCGTGTACGGTTATAACCTAACGGGCATGTCTGCTTCGGGAGTAGCAATTTTTCCAGCTTCTAAACGTATCACACGAGAAGCAGACCTGCCCGAATAGGCCTCCGTGTGTGTAAAGTAGCAAAGCAAATCGATCTCGAAGAGATACACGTGGCAAGAGTTAAAACAAATCCAAAATAAAAGTTGTTGTAAAACACAATAAAATACGGTCCCCAACGGGTGTGAACCGCGTGTCAGTTGCTTTTCTAGTAGCATACCAAAACAGAACGAGAGGGTGGTGATCTCAAAACAGAAGAAACAAACTATGAACACAAATGTTGTTTATGTGAGCGTGTGTGCGTGCGTCGAAAGGCAGCGCCCGACTCGGTTTTAGTAGCAGGGAGTGATGTCTCCCGTAAAGCAGAGCACAGTAGTTTCCGATTGAACCCAACAAGGAACTGACAGAACTCACCTGTGGCGCTTGCGTATCCAGCGTGTGCTTCGACATCACGATTGTGGTGGTTTTCTGGAGGTTTTCCGCTGTGGCTGGTTCCGTGGGGGATTTGGGTGGTCCGTTTTCAATCAAGTTACCACCCAGTGCCAACGATTCGGCCGCACGTACGAAATCCAACACCTACAAATAGGACAGCAGTGTGTCGCAGTGAAGTAGAAATCCGGGATCAGTAGTCACTTACCTTTTCCGGTGTGCTCTTTTCCCGGGTACTGACAAGAGCTTGCGAGTCCACACTAGGAGACACTCTGCTGAGAGCTTGTTGTGAACTTCCTACGGGAAGCGTCGCTAGTGTCGTCGTTGGTGGCTGCTGCTGCTGCTGTGGCAAAGCTACATTCGGTTCTGTCACATGTGACTGTTCCTCAGTGACGGGGAAATCTTCCTCCGGCACCCTATCTACGCTCGATTTATGCAGCGGATCAGCAGCTATAATTGAATCCTCCCTATCTAAGCTGGATACACTTTGGCTCAGCTCGGAACCAGTTTCCGAAGCTCGAGAACCTACGAGAAAGAAAATAATTATTACCCACAATCTAGAATCGCCACCGAACAATCCTCTACCTATTCTGGTGCTGTGACCGTTATTGCTTATTCCGGTACTCATTCCGCCGGCACTACCTATCGACTGGTGGGCCAGATCACCCTTCTCGTATCCTTTGCACACGACCATATGTAGAACGCCACCGGAAGCGCGCAGTGCGTTCACCGCTTCCTGATGGGTTGCACCCAACAGCGACACGCCATTTACCTCCAGAATACGCATTCCGACCCGTAACCGGCCGTCCCGTTTGGCCGCTCCAGTGCTGTTGATCTTCGAGATGAACACACCTTCGTCGGCCGGATCCAAAGGATTGCCACGTTGGCCGTTTAGGCCACCCTTGATGTGCATACCGAGCCGTTCCCCGTCCTGCTTGACCAATCGTACTTCCTGCGAAAATGGGATACGGTTTTACAGTTAGTGACGTCCAATCAACTCCTATCGGATGGTCCTAATCCATCTACGAAACGCCACTGATTTTTGATTATCTAGCATCAATAGGAATTTGCACATTGTGCAACTAAACACAGCGACATTCGGTGGGGGGTTGAAACAACTATGTCAGAACAATAGAAGGACAAATGACACTTGTATCATGCATTGATTGGAGATTTCGTTTGAAAAAGCGCTCTAAGAGCACCGACTACAGACAAAAACAGTCAGTAGCTGAATATTTCTACGCAATAGGTTAGTTACTGGAAGTGGAAGGATTCACTTCAACGAGTGTTTGGCTACTACACAACTAGACTACTCGCTTGATAGTTGTCCGAAAGGGAAGATCATCAGTGTGTGGTTCGCCATCGAAAACCACATTGCAATACAACAAACAAATAAATCCACGAAATTCTAAACAACAACGGGAATATGTTCAACAGGCGTTGGGTTGGGAGCGGGGGGGGGGACAGTTACATACCTCCGTTTGCAAGCGAACTATTTCGAAAGGCTGGTGCAAATGTGATATTATGGTAATTGTTTTGTAGTAGTTGTTGTTGTAGTTGAAAATTTGAATTAGCAGTGAGAAAAGTAGAATATAAAAGCAACCTATGTTAGAGAAGGGTGTCTAGCCAGGCATTCAACTCCTAGTTGGTGGTGGTGGTGGTGTGTTCAATTAGCATGTAGTTGGGGTTGAGTTCCGATTGGAAATAGGCAAACGATAACCCAAAGGCAGTAGGAGTAATGTGTAATGTCTGTGTGTGTGTGTGGGTCCTTGTGTCAAAACTCGGATCAAGAATCAATACCGCGAAATCAATTTACCTGGAATCCAGCCGGCAGAGGATCATGCTGAACGGTCAGTTTGATTTCATCGCACGGTCGCAAAAGCTCCATCACGGCTTCCTGATGGGTGGCGCTGGTAACATCGGTTCCGTTTACCTTCAATATACGGTCACCGATTCTCAGCTTTCCGGACAGTGCCGCTATGCCACCGGGAACGATCTGAAAAAAAAAACAGAATGTTAGTTTATTCAATTTGAATTGAAAACAGCAGCAGCGTAGTTCAAGAGATAATTTTTATATTTTTTCAGTAATCAGATCTTGCTCTACTACGCGACAAACGGGAATCAAATCTTGACGATACTCAAAGTCAAAGATAGCAATATTCGCTCCAAAGCAGGCACGTACGCAGAGGGGGGATGCAAAATATATAAATATTTTGGAATTAGTTTCGAGAAAGATATTCTACCGCTGGGAGTCGCACATGCTTATTTGGAAATATAAAGACGAACGCGGGCGATATTCGGAAGAATATTTGGCGAGGGATTCGGTTGGACGGTTGGTAACTATTGACGAAATCAGGATCCATTATTACACCCCAGAGAACAGAGTGCTTCGAAGCCGCCACGGAAGCTGTCATAGTTTAGTTTTAGTGGACTAACTCGAATAAGGGAAAGACACCATCGACAGCTTGTATTAGTGTGCATTACTGAAGCTATCGGAAGATTCGATTTTTAGACAATGCGCCTGTTCAACTACTTTTATCAGCCAAAACACTCACTCTTCTTCTGAATAACGACGTATCGATTTTTCGATCGAATCACATTCTAGCTACCGTTATTAGGAATACATATGAAATACGATCGAAAAATGGATACTTCGTTATTCAGAGTAAGGGTGTCTACAAAATGGATGAGTATTTATTCCGCGAATAGTTTTCCCGTTTCACTAACTAATAACATCGATTGCCATATGCTATTGGGAAAAAATTGCCGATACATATGCAGTTTTGGGACTCATCTATTGACCCATTCTTCTGGATTCGAAGTATTATTAAATTTACACATGTGCAGTTACATAGTAGGCTGTGCAAAAGGCAAATTCTGATCGAAGAAAACAAAACGTATGATACCTGAAATTTTGGATCGCTCATTATCCTGGTCCGGAATCGAGTGAGACTGTATAAAAATTCTTACATTTGTGACAATCGTCGTAGTCATCTCTGAGAAATCCTTATAAGTTTCGTTTTGGAGTTTTTGATTGCAGAACATTTTTCTAAGGGACAGGTATAGCACGATGGAATAGTCGATGTCTTTCACGCAGCCCACCTAGGATCGATTCCCAACCCCGCACATAGGGTCAGAAAGATTTTCTGGTCCAAAAAGGCGAATGACCTTAAGGTGTTAAAACCTCTATAATAAAACATTTTTCTGTCGCTACATAGTCACTCCTAATGACGAATTGAAATTTTTCAGCACTCATCACCCTGTATTTCCAGTCCCGAAAGTTGGATCCCCGATGTCATTGTCTTATTTGTAACGAAAACTTTCGTTTTTTGCCACAGCTGCAAATGTCCTGCCAAATCATAAATTTTCCTGCAAATTTGTCGGCAAAAACAAATTTAAATTTGGCTGGAACCCCCGAGCCGTTGTCAAGTAAAATTTTTTTACCTGGGATTTGCCCGAAGTCAGTCTTGACATAGGTTTCATCGTCCATCGGAAGACACCCGTCGAACTTGGTCAGCACCTGGTCATATAGTTTCCGAGCACGAATTTTGACCACACTATTCTGTTTTATGGTCCGATTTGGCTGTTTGCTAGCTCGATACGACTTGATTTCTTCCCGGAGTCGAGTTCCCCTCACGGTACTATGGGCAGCACCGAATTTTCTGGCCAAATCACGGTCCGGCAGATTAGGATTCCTCTTAATCGTCTTCAAAATCTTACCACGCAGTTTCCGGTCGACAGTTCCGCTCCGACGATTGGCTTGAGGCTTCCAAATCGTCGTCAATGTTTGCTTATACCGTTTGATAACGCGCCATACGGTATTTCTGGGCGATTTCAGCTGTTTAGCTAGCCTAGATGCAAATCACAATGGATTTTCCAAATAACTGTGCACATTTTTTCCCTTCTTTCGGCTTCCATGTTGATTGTTTACAAAGTACAGTCGATTTGCGGAATGTCAAAAATCATACGTGAAGAAGCTGACCAAATTCCCGAAACGTGGGCGCCAAGAACTTCCAAATCCGTCCACCAGGAGCGCCACAATATGAGCAAAAGTTTGTTCCAATTCTAAATGAAGCAGGCTATATTGTATTATAAGACACTTCATTTGAATGTAAGCTCGTTAAAATCGGTTTAGCTGTGTCTAAGAAATCGATGTGATCTCCTATTTCGAAAGTTTCAACCGCTGTTTCAGGTATTTTTCAATCGGCTATATTTCTTTTAAATTTAATCGACAAACAATCAATAAATTTGCATACTAGAAGAGCTCAATGAAAAAGCTTTCAATGTATTTGCTCCTTCTTACAACTTCAATCATAAAAACACACCTTGCGGACTGTGTGCGGACTATGTGCGGACTATGGGATCATATAATATGAGAGAGGCAAAAAATCACAGAACTTTTTGCTTCAATCCCTCATAGTCCCATAGAAAATATTTAATTATACCTAATTAAAATATTAATTTAATTCAATGCGAATTCGGAAATTCTTTTTCATTGATACATACCACACCCCAATTTTGTCGCGAAAACTGACAACACAATCGATCGGAAACAGCTATGACGATTACGGGTTTCGGGATAAACTGACGGGATTGGTCAAATCAATAATGGATAGAGTGATGTGTTACGTCCGAGTATCTGGAACGCTCTCGAATTCCTTCGAATCTCGGAGAAAACTACGGCAAGGTGATGAATACCAGTGGTTCGATTTCCCGGAAGTTCGCGCAGCTTTTTGGCTTCGCTGACGAGTTGGATAAGGTAACACGTAACCTTGAAAAGATCACGGAAACATACATCGGACTGAAAAATGAAGCTAGTCGTATCCGACTGGCAATAAATGCGTCGAAAACTATATACGAGGGTTGTTACCTATGTATTTATGTATTTTATTGTTTTTTCAAAATATTGCCCTAGATGATCAATACACTTTTGCATACGCTTGAACCAATTTCCATAGCATTTTTTCCACTATTCTGGAGGTACCTCCAAAACATGGTTTTTGAACGCTTCAACAGCTTCTTCAGGAGCATAGAATCGCTCTCCACGCAGTCTATTCTTCACGGAAGGGAACAAATAGAAGTCGTTTGGTGCCAAGTCAGGAGTGGCGTTTTAGGTGCTCAAATATTCGGTTGTTTGAGCCGATGTGTGAGAGCCTGTATTATCGTAATGAAGAATGATTTTGCGTCTTGCACTTGTTTTCTAGCAAACAAATTGTGGTATACCAAACAGAATTGACGGTCTTATGATCCTCTAAAGCAATGGTAGCGATATATACGTTTATACTGAAAAAAACAAGCCACCATTTTCTTTGAAGTGCTTCGAGCGCGAACAACTTTTGTTGGATCTGGTTCTTCTTGGAACACCCATACAGTCGACTACTGTTTAGTTTCGGGCTCATATGAGTAAATCCATGTTTCGTCACCTGTGTAGATGTTATACACCAAATTTGAAGCACCACGATAGAGTTTTTTTCAGTTTTTTTTAATGTGGGACAGCATCGATGTTTGGCAGCATCCGGGCAGCACTTAGTGTTGCCAAGGCTAAATACATGAGTAACATGAGTAACAACCTACGTACGAGATGAAGAGATTCTAGAGAATATTGATTGACGGTGACGATAACGAGGTGGTTGACGAGTTCGTGTATTTGGGCTCATTGGTAACCGCTGATAATGATTGGCCATCCACAAAACGCTTGGCCACGGGACCTGGACTTTGTTGGCTGGGACAACCCAGTGAAAATGGTTCTTGAAAATTTTAGCTTATTTCTTAGCTGCTAATGTTTCTCCTGGCATCACGGCCAGTACTAGCAATACTTACGTGGGATATGAAAATACCAGGCTCGTGCGCTCCGAACGGTGTGCACGAGTGATCCGTACCGCCGATGATGCTGAAACCGAGGGAACCCTGATCTTTGGGCAGTACAACCTCCTGTGGTAGGCGAGAAGTAAAAAAAAATTGAAACTTTGTTAGTACATCTCGAAGGCACTCCGAAACATCTAAACTGCAGGTGCTACAATCGATGGTGCTGGTATGGAAAAAGCTACGCTGTGCAATTCAAAACGGTATCAGGTATTACAGAAATCAATTCAATAATGTACACAATATAATATACAGTATAATGCTTTTGTGGAATTATGAATACGATTGAAATGATTATCTGATTAAATGGCAAACAATAGATTTTTTTAATTGTATTACAAATAGCAAAGTAGTAATTGAATACGGTTGTTATTTACAATAGATCAAGACTTCGAGCAACGAACAAAGTTAGATGATTTTGGATAAAATATTAACCTTAGAAATTACAGCTGAAAAAAAACGAGTTTGTTCAGGGAATGTAAAATAATGTAATGGAAATAGTGAAAATGCAATTTCGAAAAAAAATCCTGCAGAGGCAGAACTTGAATTTGCATAAAATTAGTGGAAATGCTCTGTCTCTTTGAGCTAAATGTGGATGATTCAAGTCGAAAAAGTAAAAAATAGTATTGAAACAGAGGTTTGTATCACGCTGGAATACTAATAGTAGGTCTTTTATTACGTGGGGGATCACAAAAAACCGCAAAACTTTGGAATTTCGCGTAAAAATCACGTAACTAATTTTCCAGGAGACATAAATACCAAATGAGTATTTTTGATAAATAGCCAGAATTTGCTGTTTTCTTATTATTAATGTGATGTATGCGAAATTAACCTTCCGACGAAATGTATCTTACCACGAAATGACCGTTTCGGTGAGACGATCTTTCGTCGAAATATCCCATTCGAAGAAACGACTGCCTATCCGATTTCTTGCTCCATTTTCTTTGGAACCTTTATTCGTACCATTTACTGTCTCTGAGTTACGTAAAGAAAGTGTACACAAAAATACTTTCGCCCTTTTCAAAGCCTAATCCTGAGTCGATCCTCAATCAACTTCATTAGTTTACATGTTTAAATATGAACACACTTAATCGTACTCAAGTAAGCAAAATCAGAAAGTAATGTAACCTTAAAATAAATTAATTTATTAATGTAATAATTTACGTAGCGATGTGATGACACCTTTCCCACATATATTACTATGGGATTCTTCAAAATACCTTTCCTTGATTCTTGAGACAACAAACATTTGTTCGGCCACCAACAAATTTCAAATTAAAAATAATACATAAATCTAAGATTAGGATTTGAGTCTTCATTCTCATAACCGTTAGAAATTGTCAATATTAATCACCCCGCTAATTCCGAAAATCCGGTTTGGGATCTATTTTGACAACTATTTCCATTCGACTCAGTTCGTCGAGATCACAAAATGTCTGTGTGTGTATGTGACAAGTAACGTCACTCAATTTTCTTAGAAACAACTGAGCCG
Organism: Malaya genurostris; assembly: GCF_030247185.1. Classification (NCBI taxonomy): domain Eukaryota; kingdom Metazoa; phylum Arthropoda; class Insecta; order Diptera; family Culicidae; genus Malaya; species Malaya genurostris. The sequence goes on along the minus strand of NC_080570.1, from coordinate 139,904,456 downwards.
ATTTTCACAAACTCAGATTCAAATGAAAAGTTTTATAGTCCCATAGACTGCTATTAAATTTTATCCCGATCCGACTTTTGGTCCCGGAATTACTGGGTGATATGCACCAAAATAAGGAAAACAATAGTCACACACTTTTTTTGGAGATGGCTGAACTGATTTTCACAAACTTAGATTCAAATGTAAGGTCTTATAGCACCATACAAAGTTTCCGAATTTCATTTGGATCCGACTTCCGGTTCCGCAATTACAAGGAAATATGTGCACATTTATGAAATAAATGTGCACTCAATTTTCTCGGAAATTTCTTAACCGATTTTTACTAACTAAGAAGCAAATAAAAGGTCTTGAAATTCTTTAAAATGTTCTTGAAATGTTGATTCAGATCCAACCACCGGTTTCGGTATTACAGTGCGATTAGTGAAAATTTTCAATTTCATGAGTATTCTTTTCACAAGCGATGCCGAAACGTGGTGCACATTTTTAGAAAACCTAATGCTAATTGCATCCAGTTGGCAGATCTTGTTAGTTAGTGAATATATAAAACTACTTTGGGACTAGTAGTTTCCGAAAGCACCGATAATAGTGAATAAAAGCTCCAAAAACGGAACTCACTTCGATTTCTCAGCAACGGTTAAATCGATTTTCACGAATCATGATTCAATTTAAAGCTCGCATTGTCTTTAAATATACTATGCAATTTCATCCAAATCAGACTTTCAGTTCCAAAACTATAGGGCGATTAGTGTCAAAACATTCAAATCGTCATTCAAAATGACGATGCAAAACTGGTACGCGTCGGAAGCAGAAAACATCACCGGCTTTGATCCGTACGCAGTGTGCTTTGTTCAATTTCGTGTAGCGTGCATGGTTGCCACATTTAAATGTATTTTTCAGGTGAAAAATATGTAAATCCGTAAATCTTTTATTCAATTTGTATCTACTTGTTATTACTATCACAAAATCATGCTAACGATGCTATTCTATAAAAGTACACTTATTACCTTTCTCATATAGAAAGTTTATGCAATCACTTGCAAAATTGACTAGTTCCCGGTTCCAGAAGTACCGGAAATAGTGATCAAAAACTTGTCCGAATCTGTATAATCAAGAATTATAAGGTAATGAGTATGCAAAATTTCACAGTGGCCTTTATTACCGGTATCACTACACGGTGAAAACCAAGTGAAGTGATTGTGACCCTTACTATCGGTATCACTTCACGGTGAAAAACGAGTAAAGTGAATTTAGGTCCTTACTAAGGAAGTCGCTTCAGAGACAAAAGTAATTACTTGGATGAACTTGATGCCATTATGAACATCACGCAATCATTGAAAAAATGAGTTTTTTCCACTACAATGATTATTTCACTATGCGTGATATTGGAAACAGATAAAATCAAGTGAAATGATATGCGAGTGAAGTGAAAGTGGAAGTGGAAAGCATGGAAAAAATCCTTATCAACTCCTACATTGGAAAAAATAGGTTTCGCAAATTTAAAGACGATTTAAAGAAAAACAATTTTTGATTTGGATGAAATTTGTATGTTTTCAAAAACTTCACTAATTTGTTAAAAGACACTCGTGCAGCACCTTTTTGTAGGATTCGTCATTTTTTGTCTACAGTCATTTGAAAAAAATATGGTAAATTTGGCCCTTTTCAAACGACAGTCTGAATCATTTTGGGAAAAACAAAGTATGCAAGATGATTTTTTTGTGACAAAGTGAGAGGGTGCTGCCAACTCTGAATACGAAATTCGTTCTGGTTTGTAGCACACTTGGGTGCAAGCCAGTGTACAAGTTCAAAAATGAACTTGCACAAGTAGTATTGAACATAAGTTCAACGCGGTGCATGTTTTCTTGAAGACTGTGTGTTTGACATTTTCCACCCCCGTTTTTAGACATTATTTGTGAATCTATAACGCCAATGATTTACTGAAATTTTGTGATCCAGATCGCTTCGATCTTCAAGTCACTTCAAAATATCAAGTCACTTCAGGCAGATATTTCGAATCGGATAATCTAAAATGCTTTAGTTCTCTAGGTCCCAAGCGTAATTGACACCAAAATTGGACTAATTTGGTAAAAGTCACTCATACAACTCCTTTCTGTAGGATTGGTCATTTTTCGACTACAGCCATTTGTAAAAACAAAGTATGCAAAGTGTTTTTTGTGACAAAATGAGAGGGTGCTGCCAACTCTGAATACGAAATTCGTTCAGGTTTGTAGCACACCTGGGTACAAGCCTGTGTACAAGTTTAAAATGAACTTGCACAAGTAGTATTGTACACAAGTTGACACTTTCTCGTTCATTCATGACGGCATATTCCGTTAGAGGGAAAAAATTGCCGATATAACAAAAAGCGGAAGTGAACTAAGAGAATCTGTCAATTACACTGAGGAACTTTCTCTTCAATTTCACGACAATCGTGAAATTTACGTTGTTAGCCAAACAAGCACCCTCACAGTCCCAGATTGAGTTAAAGTAGTTTAGAATAACTAAAGTTCATTTAGCTGGAAGGTTTATAAAAGTCGATTCTCAGACTCTCGGCTAATAACTTATTGGATTATTTTTCTTTGTGAATAGGCAAAAACTATCAAATGATAAACAAATCTAATGAGTTGCTTTCGTATAAAATAATTAGTTTGAAGTAATTAGTTTATGGAGATTCCGTTTTCGGCATTACTTTGATATTGTTCGATGAATTTAGGTACCAATAACAACTGAAACCACACACCAAAGAAAAATGCATATTAAACTATAGACATATATAATTTAACGGATACTGAAGCTACGACTATTGACTATTATCTGAAACCCGAACAACGGTAAAAGTAGAACGAGAGACACTTGCGTAGATAGAAGAGAAGCCAAGTAGAAAATTAGAACACACACAAAAAAACACACAAAATGTACATGAAAAGTGAAAATTACGCTACTGTGTCCGCGAACAGAGCTAACCGTGTTGAATATTTCTCGTGTGAAAAACAAACCAAAGAAAAATTATAAAAATTAACTAAAAAACTAAAACAATGGCATCTTTCTTTCTGCGGTGTGTGTTTGTGTTGGGAGCATCAAAAACGGTATTCACCTCACTGATTAGTGGTTCCAATAACCGATTGTCAGTAACCCTAGTCATTACCGTCTCAGTAAAGGTCGACTTTGTGATCGTCTCGGTGACGGTGCCGAGCTCGGTCGGCGCTGGCGGCAACATCGGCAGATCCGGTACGGCCTTCTGCACGGTCACCGTGACGGAGGGCCCGGTATGGTCGGCATCTGGACCACCGGCACCACCACCACCGGGTGCCACCGTTCCCGATCGTTCCACATGCACCTGGCGGCCTCCGCTGATAAAGTGGGACGGGATCATGGCCTGGAAGTCGGCGCTGGTCATTGGTCGGGCCGCCACCTAGATGATGGGGGTTGGTAGGTTTTTTTGTTTTTTTTTGTGTATGAGTGGTGTTTTGCCGCCGGGATTCGGGTTCCGGATTGCACATAAATCAGAGCGGCATTTTGTGCGTGCGGTGGTTGAAAGCAATTTCACAAGTTCAAGTTTTTTGTTGTTGTAAAAGCCAATACCAGGACGCACAAAAAGTTGTATTAGAGTAACATTCAAAACACGTAGCAAAATACGATGAAATTAGAGGGAAGAAAAAAAGAGAAAAAGGACACAATGAAAAAATGCATTTACGACAAATGTTAGTACAGAATCGAGACGTTTTACTTTGACGGATTTTTTCGTTACTTCATTGGTTTGGTGTTCATGCAATCAACCGGTTGTTGTTTAAGCGATAGTTTTCTAGTAGAGCAATTTCGATTTGATTTTTCACATTGACTCATTGCTTTTTAACCTAAAATTTAAAGATAGCTTCTTCCAGAATCTACAGTCTAATCTAACGCAACGAATGCCCTCGGTTGGAAGTCATAAAAACCTCAGCTCGATTTCCCAGAATCCGCAAAAGCAAAACGTCGTCGATTGTATTCATAATCGAGCATCATACACACACACGCGCGCAGGTGGGTGGGTTAGTTTAACATGTATGAAGTTACAACAATATCAACAAGTTACATCGTGCATAAAAAAATGTGACTAAATTAGCAAATCAATTGCGTCGCTCAACGGGTGCTGGTTGTGGCACGCAAAATACAAAAAAAAAGAACTATCCAAGATAACAAGCCAAATTAAAACGTCGTGCATTGGCGAGCTTCGGGTAGAGCGCGCACTGCATCATCATGAACCACACCTCCCACAATCTCTCTTTCTCTCTGCCTTCGGCCGGCCGCTCCCCGGTCACACTCACCTGCGAATCGTCGCTGCTGTTGGTGGCGGGTATCTTCGCTACCACGCTACTATTACTACTAGTACTATCATTATTGCTTGTACCATTGGTTATTGTGTTCGCACCGGGCGAGATCGACGATGATGACGACACTGACGGTTGTTGTTGTTGATGGTGATGATGATGATTGTTGCTGTGAGTGTTACTACTAGTACCATTGTAGTTGTTGCTGTTGTTAGAACTACTACCATTGCTAGCCGTCGGCTGGCCATTGTTATTTACAGACGTTTGTGGTGATAATACTGTACGTGGGGCAGGTAATGGTGGTTGCTGTGGCAGTTGCTCGCCGCTGACCAACGACGGATGATGCTGCTGCTGCTGCTGCAGGTGTAATAAATGTGATGATGGTGCGAATGAGTTTGACTGGTAAGAGTGTAAGGGTGGTGATGAAAATAATGATCGTTGAACGCGTACAGGTGAACAATGGAAGGTGCTAGTGCTTGCGTTATTATCTGGTTTGCTGATGAAATTTACCTTCGGTATGATGGTGTGCTTCACCTCCGGCTCGTGCTTGACGGGATTGGACTGGTTCTCGGTCACCGCCAACGAGCTGACTTCGGTGGCGGTGTCATCAATCGAACGGCGATAGCCGGAGTATGCTATTTTAAGACGAAAGGAAATTAGTACCGTCTATCCAAGGTGGATCTAATCAATAGTCCGCTGGACTTACCCGGTCGATTTGCCATGTACCCACTTGGATTGAGATTTTTCAACATTGGGCTACGAGGGCTGTTGGGTGGTTCAAGTGGACCTTTTACCTCACGCTGGACCACTAACCGCACGAAACGTTGATGATCGGTCAGCAGTTGAACAGCGGAATCATGATGGGCGTTGGTGATATCAATTCCATTAATCTGAAAGATTGAAACATTACATTTTCAACAGATTTTTCCAATTAAACGAGACAAAAAAACAACTCACAGCCAACACGCGATCGCCCACCAGTATCTTGCCGTCCTTGTGGGCCACCCCGTTCTCGGTAATTCTCGAGATATAAATCCCTTCCGAGCCATCCTTGAAAGGGGCGTGCCCCTTTCCGCCGGCTATGCTGAATCCAAGACCCTGCCCGATCTGATCCCGGATGAGTGTCGTGTGCAAAATAACTTTGTGGGTAATTTCATTTCCGTTTAGTAAACCAACCACCACAGGAACCGGTGTCCCGGCGTTTCCATTCGGCAATCCGACGTCGTTGAACGAAGGATGTAAAATGCCTCCACCCCCAACACCGCCTCCGCCTCCTCCTCCTCCACCACCGGCAATTCCTTCCATTAGTGGTTGCTCCACTGCCACCATAATCGGCGGAGGAATCACTTTCTGCTGCTGATAAGGTGTCTGTTGCTGCGGCTGCTGCTGCTGATGGTTACTCAGACCACCATCATGTTGCTGTTCTACGATCTGCGCCACCGAGCCACTTTCATCGAACACCGGATGTCCAATTAGGCGTGTTACCTCTCTGGCGATGAACAGCACCAGTACGGAACCGCAGGCCTTCAACACTTCCACCGCGTCGTAGTGGTCGGCATCTTCCACCGAGATGCCGTTCACTTTAAGTACCTACGAGTTCGGAACGAAAAAAAAATGAAATGACGGAATGAACCCCAGAATGAATGCCTTACCTTATCGCCCACCCTTAGACCGGCCAGATCGGCCGGACCACCTTCCGTGACACGGGATATGAAAATACCTTCGTCGTCCCCTTTGAAAGGAGTCGAACCTCGACCACCGGCGATGCTTAGACCCAGTCCGGCGGATGTGCGCTCGATGTGAATCTCAAACCGTTCCTCTTTCAGCTCGGTAAAAGCATCAAGGGCATCTGGAAATGGATGAAAAAACGGTAATGGGTATTCATTAGTGCGGTTGTTACGTGTTCGCCAGAATCATGAAAAGCTTCATGACAGTCGAGTTTGTCGTAAAGTTGTCTGATATTACATTTCCTGAAATTCACTGTCTAGACTCTCATTTGAATTAGTTTTAATGATTGTATTTCTCGTTTAAAGGGAATATATTCTGCAGTTGATAAAAAATGCATAGTAAAAACTTTACATTTTAGTATCCAGTGGAGGTATTTATTTATTTATTTAGGGAGCAGGGAACATCCCAATGGAGATGAAATATAGCAAACTCTCTCTCCAGCGGGCATATAACCTCCCCGTCTTTTGTATCAACAGATTACATTACAAATTGACCAATCGTAGATCAGGACAATCAATATGTGATTGTACTAAATCGATAAGTAGGCAGCGATCTTTATAACTTGGAAGGTTTAATGGTTCTCTCTCTTCATTGTAGATTTTGGAGAGCGAACCTAATGAATTTGCGTTCAACAGCTTCAATACGATCAATATCAGTTTGATAATGAGGTGACCAAAAATAAAGTAGATTAGATTGGAGATTGCATGTGCGGAATGATGACACAGGAACCAGACTGAAAGTTGAATCACGCAGTTCTGTACAACTGGGTAGCTTTCTCAGTTGTGTTGAGTTACATTTGGAATATTTCAATTGTTGGTTTTAGTCTGGTTTTTTAATACTTTTTTTGACGTAGGACTACGTCTTTCTGTACTATGCTCATCTGGGTGTATTTTCTAAATTTCGAAACCCGAAAGTGTATCGAAATTACTTCAGATCTGATTTCTTAATAACATTTTCTTCGTTTGAGTATTTTCTCTTGTTCTTTCACGAAACGAATGGCGATTGCGTCATCCAGCTGCTGGTCGTTTTCATTTGAGGAAAAAGTGGAACAGCGAAAAGTGGACAACGCTGAGGAACGTTACACAAAAACAGCCTTTCTAAAGGCTAGCATTTGGCTACACCGCGTCCGAGAAAAATGTTCCGAACAGCGTTTAATATCGCAGAGAATTCTTCAATATAGCTCTTCTGGAATGAATCACGTACAGCATTTTGATAGTTTCTTTCACTGAAATACGACTTCAAAACTCTATATGTTGCTATATTTGTGATCGTTGGGACCACTCATTCGTGAAAAAGCTATAAACGAAAAAGAAAGCTCCTAACCCTAAATTGATTCAATTTGGAATCAACCGGCACTGTGAGCAGTTGTGTTGCGGGACGCTCGCAAAGCCGCTGTTTCGCTTCAAACAAGAACGATTGCGTACTCACACACATACACACTCATAAATACATTCACACACAGACATTACTCAGCTCAATGAGCTGTGTCGAATAGTATAGGACACTGGTTTCACTTGTCAATTTTTTGCATAACCTTTCTATATGACAAAGGCAAAAAGTATGCTTTTATAGAATAGAACCGTTATCATGATTTTGTGATAATACTAACAAGTGGATGCAAATCAAATAAATTGCTTACAATTGTGATTTTGAAATAAGTTAAACAGATTTCAGCGAAGACAATTTTTTTGCTTCAACATCTTCTTACTTGGCAAGCTTTTTCTTCTCGGTAAGAAGAATTTTAAGGTAGACCACATCGTGATGATCTGATTTACTCTTTTTAATTTCAGTTTCAATTATTTATCGCCTTCTGATTAGCTTATGTTTTCTGAGACCGTGCCTTCTTTTGCTGTCAGATTTTACTCTGAATGTCTTTCTTTTCCTCCTCATCGTTTATTCTTTTATTTGGAGCAGGTTAAAGTTAGCACACTGGAATAAGTTTCTATCAAACTTGCTCTCCAGCAGACATAAAACTTCTTCATCTCTTGCATCAGCAGATTACAATCATCCAAATGATACATTTCCTTAAATCTAGTACTTCTATAATAACTAAATCTAATGAGACAATAACATGAGGAACGATTTCTTGATAACAGTACGTGATTAATTAAAGTCGAAAGAATTGAAACATTTGTTAAATTTGCGGTATATGCCAACAATGGGCTCGTTATATTCATAAGTAGTTCTAACCAAAGACATCATATTAACAAGATATCTAGCTCTCACATTTTCCGAATAAATAATTGGCAACATCCTTTTTTGCGAGCATGGCGCCCTCAGGTGAGTCCGCATTGAATGTCGCACATAGAAGTAGGGAATAGAAATGTCAAATTCATGCGCGCCAAAATAGCAACACTACGCACTCATACATTTGACATTATATGTTAAATGTGATGCCGTGCGATGGCGTTGTTGAACTGAAGATTGATTTCGCTCCAAGCTGACAGGGTCTGTTCTAACTTAGGGAGATAAATATGATCGAAGATTACGACGTCGAATATCTAACTGTAACAATAGCTCCACAAAACTAGCCTTAAGGTGAAATGTAGCGTCATAAAATGCGCGCAAAAATTTATCCGCTTCAGTTGAACGAACCGTCGCACAAAGCGTACCAAGAAAAACGGACACATAGAAACAAGAACTTTTTTCAATGATTGAGCGCAGTGGGTTTACCTCTCGTTATATTGACTTGTAAAAAAGACTGGACGTAATAGATTTTTGAATATAGAATTTACGTAAAAGTATTCACCATTAACTTGTTTTCATAAGCGACTTTCGGAATTATATAGCATGATGAGTATAGAAATGTCTGTTTCAACGATAACGAACCGAAGACCAAACAGCCTCTGGCCTCCGGTGCCAGAAATCATCAATAGTTTAATAATTTCTTAGATTACATTATTGGAATACATTCCAATTGTAACTAATAGTTCATCATACCATGCAGTTAAAATTATTTAGTGAATTTTTTCTCAAGCACATATTTGGGGCACGAAATTGAATATAAAGTTATTTCGTAGTTCCTTATTATTCAATCGATTTTGAAAGCAAAATCAAGCGTGAATTCCAATAAGCTTTTCATGCTGACTGGCTCGAAACTAACCCTCAATGTTTATCACTTTGTTTGTATATCAGGTTAATGAACGATAATACTTGGCTTGTAGTCATTTCATTCAGTAGCTTGTCAATGTTGAAGTTTTAGTTTTGATATAAAAATTGCTACAATCTAAAATAATACCTGTTTTACGATATTACACAGCCAAGCATTATTGCTTCAGCAACATCAATGCATTGAACTCAACAGAGTTGGACATTATTATCATTATAAATGACAGCTACCTAGAAAATAAACGATTTCTTACAATACTCATTTTATTGTATTCAACTCGTTTTTATTTCAACACAAAACCCAATACTGCATAAATTCGCGTCATTATTTGATATGTAATTTTTGCTCAAGATATAATGCCACCGAGTCCACCGTGCATTTCTCACACCACCTCAATACGAAACAGCAGCGCGCAAGCAATAAAAATAATGCAGAAAAGTTTATGTAAACTTTTTCAATTTTGGGTTGTTTTAGCTAAAATTTTAAAATTTTGAGTTGCATTTTCAGATTCTTTGTGAAATTCTGTTACAAACACTACTTTTCAGTTCTAAAATCATCCCCGTGGGACGGAACAGTGACCGTTTATACATTTCAAAAACCAATTACGGCTCGGCAAAGCAAAATTTCAAAATTCTAAGAATACTTAGTTATAATAAATTCGATTTCGAAAACTTAAGTGTTTTTGGTTTTTCGAAAATCGGTCTAGTTTTTGAATAATTGATCAAAAACGCGATTTTCGCATTCCGCTACATTTCACCTTAATACAAATATTGCGACGGACAGATAATATATTGAGCCCAAACAGTTTATAGCGGTCATGGTAACTCGGTAAGTTTGAAAGATATCTTCATGGAAGACGTCGGAGAGCGAATTGGGCTTTGAATCACTTCAATGCGTTGGATATCGTTTTGGTAATAAGGTGACAAGATAACAGCAGCATATTCGAGAGTTGAGCGAAATAATGCGCAATACAGAGCTTACAAGCAATGTACATCAGAGATTTTTTTTAGTAACGCGGAAAATAAATCCTAATAACTCAGAGAAATATTGGAGATAGTAAACTCTATGGGCTCCCTAAAATTTAACTTAGATTCCAGAAGAACACCCAGGTCGTTACCAGACGATGCTCGTTCGAGAACAGTTTGTTAAATATTATATTCGAACTTGAATAGACATTTTGCGACTAAAAGAGAGTGAAATTATAACCATTTTTGATGTTACACTAATTAGTTAAATTATCCAACTGTTCTTGTAGGAACTCTGAGTCAGCTGCAGATTTGACTATATAAAATATTTTAAAGTCATCGGCGAACGATAGTTTCGTACACTTGATCGAAAAATTTAGATCGTTGAGATACAATAAAATTATAAACGGTCCAAGGTCTTCCTTGAGGAACTCCGTGCTTGTAAAGAACGTATGATGAAGGAGGTATAGGTTCCTAACTTTGTGGTAGTTGAACGCTTTGGCATGAATCCATACTGAGTCTCAGATATGTAGCCAGAGCACCTATGAGTTATAAAATCCTATAATTTCAAACAGCTTCGATACAGCGCACAAAGCAGCAACACCACGGTAGTTGGATACTATACCCTTGTTCACATAAGATTTCTTCCATATTTTAGGAAAAATTCCAGAATGCAAAGAACAATTGAAAGTGTTGGATAGTGGAACTAACAAACTGTTGGAACAATTTCTTATCACCATCGATGGAATCCTGTCGGATCCAGCACTAGATGAACGTTTTTTTGTCCAATTTCGCTTTGTAAGCCTGTCGTACAAATTTTGCTTTAAGAATGTGATTTTTATCACACACAGTGCTTTCGGACCTCTGTAGTTATATCAAATTCAATAATAGTTGTGATACAAACGTTTCAAAATCTGTTACGATTTTGTTCCCGCTAGAGTCTTTTTTGTTATGATTTTTAACAGCTTACCAGCCAAAAATATTTCAAAATTTGTTACAGAATATTTCTGAAATAAATTACTCCAGTTTTTATAATTCTGTTATTACCATCTGATCGGGTAGGAGGAGATTTTCCTGTGAAGTTGACGTTGACTTTCATGGATAAATTTGCCAAAAAACGGATGATTTGGCAAGGGATATGCAGCTGCGGAGAAAATACCAAAGTGTTCGTGACAAATAAGACGATGGACTCGAAGCTGTACAAATGCTCCAAAAACCGTGTACTTTGAAGAAACATTCATCCAAATTTATCGGGTCGATCAAGAGTTGTAGTCGAAAACGTAAATTTTATCCTCGAATGTGAAATATTTCTATATTTTAAACATTCCACAAATTTGATTCCCACAAATTTAGATTCAAATAAAAGGTCTTGTAGTCCCACACAAAATATTATTTGAATATGACTTCCGGTTCCGAAATTATAGACAGATTAGGGAAAACATTTCAATTCCATACGTGTTTTTTTTTCAGGAAGGACCACGTAAAGAGCAGCTTTTTATAAATTGGTTCAACAAACTCTTTAGTTATACCGGTTCCGAAAGTATCGGATTGTTTTTGTAAAGAACTTTAAAAAAGAACTCACTTCGTTTTCTCATGGACGACTTGCCCGATTTCCACAAACCTAGATTCGAATGAAAGGCCTTTAAAAAGTAGTTTAAATAAATTCCGACTTTTAGTTCCGGAATGAATATGGTGATGAAAGTTAAACACTTCAAACCATCATTCAGAACAAAGATTCAAAGAACGTAAAATCTCTTCGAAACTGCCTTCAAAAACAAACACCCGAATTTTTTTCCAGATCCGAAATTATAGTGTGATGAGCAGAACTTAAAATTAACACACATTCTCACCGAAAGAACTCAATCCCACAGCCTTAAATTCGCATTTTCACGTCTCATTCGTAAATGATCGCATCCAGGAAGAATTTTCGCTTCTCTCACTGCAACAAAAGAGAGTATCAACGCAAACGTCACTCGTTCCCCTTCGACAAGATGAAACCAAACTAACGAATTACTAGAATTTCAATTCTCATTCTTTCATCGATATTATGAAAATCTGTGACGTTTGGCTGTAAACAGTGTCTAAAATATGGTAAATCGTAGTAATTACACCCCAAAAGCTCTTTGGAAACCAGAACTACTATAGATTCGAGCACCAAGAGGTAAAAATCATTGTGAATCGTTTTCTGTCATTATAGATTCATGAAGCTTCGGTTGAATATCGAATTTTCCAATCACAAAATATAACATATTCATGCACGTAAATTTGTGTGAAAAGCGACGCTCCATTTATGTGCATCTTTATAAGATGTAAAATCACAAGGTTTTTTCGGTTTTCGTTGTTCAGTTTGTCAATTTTCAGACACAGTGTCGTGTTAGTTTTGTTGAGATCCGGTTTCCACTGATTAAAATACTCCACTGTATCAATAAAAAAAAGGCGATGTCAAAGTCAAGTCCGATCCGAACGGTGATGGAGCTGGAAAGTTCATCCGAACCGCCCATCTCTAGTTTGTGCATGAAAATTGCATCGTAAACACCTGCAAACGCTCTCGTATGGCTCAAAATTTCGCCTGGAACAAGTGAAATCAGCTCATGGTTGTCAGCAGTGGTGTTTGTTTTTGTTCGTTCATAAATAAAATCTGACGATAGACGCAAGCAGCCAGCCACCGCCATTGTTTCCGAACATGACGACAAAAAGCACACCGCTCACCGTTAGTCCATTCGGTTTTCCTGGAAATCACAGACACCAGCCAGAGAGGTGGATGCTCTGTAAGTGGGATCATAAAGGGAGGAGTCCTGGGAGCTCAACCAACAGCTCATCACACTAATTTATAGGTTTCTAAACACTCCTCCCTCTAACCCTCTAAGCCCCCAACAGGTGGCGGAACCGTAGACGAAAGAGACGTGGGATAGGTCGCCATGGTTAACCGGCCGTCCAAGGCAACAGGTTCTTTTCATGTGTACCGGGTTGCTACCCGCCCCGTTGTGCATGTTGATTTAGGAAGCAATCTTTGGAAGTAGCGAACGACGGATGCGGCAGCCTAGTGGGAGGGAAGAGAGGGACAGGCAGCAGCAACATGTATGTTATAACTCGGAATAGAACAAATAATCCACTTCACTGAACAATGTGGGAGTATTTAAAGATTGGCTCGGGCAATAATTTTCGGAGATTGTTTGCGTTGCAGCATCTGCACCCCAATCGCGAGCGATTGGTCGGATGTTTTCGTGCGCTGTTGTTAAGCGGTTTGTTTATACTAGAAGTCGGGTGAAATATGTTTAAACTGACGTACGTTTTTTTACCGTTCAAAATTTTACGGTCTTCTGGAAATGGAATGAATAATGTTTTCTGTGAAACTATTTCAATTTTTCCTTAGCGCTTCGACTTCAACTCATTAGAGTTTAGCAGTTCAATTTAAACTACTACTGCTACTTAACAGTTCAATATCAACTGATGACGCAAGAGCAAAACCGTCAAGGTAAAATTAATAAAACAGGTTTTTCCAACCATCGGTACTTGAATTACCCCATCAACAAACTCATCATCGTGAGCGGCCATGAAGCGTGGATAAACCGTTTTTGGATAATAACATAAACAAATTTGTCCGCCCAAGTTTACACTCCTACCCCGACAGTGTGTGGGCGAACGAGCGGCTGCTTCGAAGCCAGAGTGTCAATTAATATTTTAAATAACGTGTCCAGCAAAACAACAACGATTGCAACCATTGCCCGAAGCACCGATTTATGTAAATTGATTTCAATTTTCAAATTTGACACCCTTTCCCTTCATCGTTCATTGTTTGCCCCCGCCCCAGCCCCCCTGGGAACGATTTAGCAGCGCAAATTGCGTGACGAATGGTTGAAAATATTTACGCATTCGATTCGAGTACTGAGTTCGGTTGTTCACGTGTCTCGTTCGACATCCGTAGAAACAATAACAAACGATTGAGTCAAAATATTTGAGTTTCTACTCCAATCCGACCGACCGCTGCTGGAGGCAAACATGGCGGAATGTGAAGTAATGGGCCTTTGTCTCCACCGGTTCCGTGCAAGTGTGTGTGTGCCATTTGCTATTTATGTTACAAGGAAAATATATTTATTTGCTAACAATAATAGCGCCACTGGAAGAAAGTAGAAATTTTCAACCGACCTTCAGTTGTTTGAGGGTAGCTTAAAATGACCTCATTGAGTGCAGTGATTTATTCATCGGCGTTCCAACTCTTGTAAATGGTTACCCTGTTTTCATTAATATCATCTACAGGACCGTTTTGTGCTACGCGTCAAAAGTGGTCAGAGAAACAATGAGCTATCACGTTCCTACCACATGCCGCCCCGTCAGTCTATGGTTAAGTTTCGGTAAAAAAAACGATTACCTATTGACTGCCTTCCGCGGTAGTAGCAAAATGAGAAAATAAAAATTGGTTTGCGTTACGCAGCCTAAATGTAATCACAGAATAGATAGTAATTAGAAAGACTACAGCCCCAGAAGGGAATTTATATCATAATACCATATTTGAGTGAGCTTGTTTGGACTGAACACAAATATTCCCTAAAATTCAACCTTTTAACTTACATATTGACGCGAAGCTAGGATGATTCTATTGATTTTCAATTTATTTGATTTTTGAAGTAATATCTTTGCACACTTCCGATTTTGGTGACACTCTGGATTTTCAACTAATAAATAAATAACTTTTATTTACGCTTCCTCGATAGTATAGTGGTAAGTATCCCCGCCTGTCACCCGGGAGACCGGGGTTCGATTGGGGAGAATGATTTTTTCAAGTAATGAACTGATACAAACATACCTGTAATAGTTATAAGATCATGTACAAAATAAATGTTTCTTTTTCTTTAATGTAATTTATAATAGCAAATCGTTTGATACAACAGTGTTATAAAATAAACGTGTTTAAGGAAAGAAACAATTTTTAACAGCGTAAAAATGCTCCGGTTTCGTATTTTTAAAAATGTGAACAATATAATATTTGAGTTTAAGCTTGCTGGTTTGAAATTTACATAAAACACATGCCAAATAATGAAATGGCCATATTTTTATTATATTTGGTAGACGACATTTATACTATTAAATTTCCAAATCCGGATGATGACAAGTCTCGGCTATAAGATGGGCAAGATAGAATTTGTCATCCTTTATTATCTATCATGCTTGCAGTTTTTGACCAAAATCGCGGCTTGTGGCTGAGCGTTGTCGTGATGAAAAATCATGGATTCGTGCCCTCATATTCTGACCGTTTTTCCTCAATGCTGGCTTCAAATGAATTAGTTGGATTCGAGTGCGGATAGTTTCGCTGAAAGCCGTGGCTAAGTTGGCCGTCTGTCTGCTGACGGTGATTCGGAGGTGACGTCCACTTGCATGAAGAAATTACGAACAATTGAGTTTAATCCAGACATTAGAGTGAGTCTGTGCAGACTTCTTTGCAGCCGATTTAGCTGCATTAGTTTTCGAAATTCCCTTGTTGTATATATTGGGAGAGTTCTCTCTTCACGAGAGCCCAGTTAGATTAGATTCGCCTCTTTCGCGTAGCCCGTAGAGACAAGAAGCCAAAACAGACTAAACTAGCGAGGGAGCGTCACAATTGCTTTTTGCACTTGCTCTTTTTTCGACGCTAACTTCGATCTAAAAGCTTGTAGTGTCACCAAAAATTGATTTAATACAATGGGCAGTAAGGTGCCAATATTTTGGGTTCATCTCTAATTTCGTAAAGCGGTTGTGCATAAAAGTTTGAGCATCTCAAAAAAAGTCCCAATGCAAAACTTGAGCTAAATCGGATATGGGTAAGCGGATTTTGAACATTTTTTATCTTGATAAATCATCATCCGTTTTTGATCGCGAATATCTTATCGTGATTGTTGTATCTAAAGAATCAACATAATTTTTGCTACATGCCATCGGAAATATGATCACAATTTTATGATAAAATTTTCAGTTTTGTGACATAGTCTCAAATAATTCAAAATTAAACTTTTCTGAAATGTTTGGTATAAACGAATATCAAAGAGGATAATTCATAAGGCGCGTTTGCCTTTCTCGTATTTTTAAAGCTCATAGCTCAGTGATCTGTGAAAGGATTTATATAATCTAACTACCAATAGAATCGAAATTTTTCAACTTAAACGTGTATAGCAAAAGCATTGAAGTATTTCAATAGTACACTAACGAAAAACCTGTCTCATTTGACCCATGTCAACACCAGCCAATCAGAACGCGTTCTGAGGAAGAGAACAAAATATCTGCTGCTGTACAACAATTCGTTCAAGGAAAATGTTCCGAACAGTGTTTAATATCGTAGTGAGTTCCACAATTTAGTCCTTCTGAATGGCAGGAATGAATCCCGTACAACAACCTGATAGTCTCTTTCAATGAAATGCAAATCCGAAATGAAATAATCGACATTAATATTCTGTATGCGGCTATTTTTATAGCCGTTGATATTCGGAAGTGTTAAGGCTCATGTCAGTTGTTTTCGTATTCACGACATCCAGTTATGTCTCTGACATTACCCACCCGCCTTTTTTATACCAAATGTCTCGGAATTGCATGCAACGTCGTGGTTTAGTGTCATCTCGAAAAAAACATTTGGAGCTAAATTTGTCAGAATTACCTCCAGATCTAGCGTCATTTCAAAAAAAAAAATTGATAAAAATTGACTGTGGGACTTTTTAGAAATTTTGAGAATCTAAATTTGTTTTTATGTCAGTCTCATAAACGATTTCTTTAAAAAAAATTTTTCGGGATAAAATTAGATCTGGCAAAAAAAAAACGATTTCGGAAATTTCATGTACCTCTCCCTATGGTGATATTTTAAGACGAAAAATCAACTTACCCATATCCAATTTAGCTCAAATTGTGCATAGAAACTTTTTTGAGGTGCTTAAACTTTTGTGCACTACCGCTTCACGAAATTAGAGGAGAACCCCAACAAAATTGGCACCCTAATGGACAGAGTTTCAGAGATAAGTTATTCCAGTTATATACGTATTTTGGGGTGTCCAGATTTTGTTGCGAACAAGTCAAAATAATTTTGCAACAAGCCACGCTCGTCCATATGTTGCACAACCGGTAAACCGATACTTTGAGATGCTCAAATGGGAATCCCTACCCCACTCGCCATATAGTCAAAACATTGCTCCGTCCGATTATTATTCGTTCCGGTCGATGCAGTGTGGCCTGACTGACCAGCACTTCTCCAGCATTGTGATGAAGACAAAAAAAATCGATCGATTCGTGGAACTTGAACTGCCAACAAGATAGGAAAAGTAGTGACTAGTGATGGACAATATTTTGAATATTGAATTTGTAACCGTTTTGTGTCAATTGATTTTTTAGACCTCTGATATATGGTTCAAAAATCGGTTCAGGCAGTGATTACATAGCCTTTCTTTAGGAGACACTTTGATTCACTATTATGTTTCACCTCATAAGTTCTTAGATGTCAATCATAGGCGTCGGTTTAACCTTTCTTCATATGGAAAAATGAAAAACAGTTAGAGAAATATGGGAGCGAATTTCTGACGTTTTCGGTATAAAATTACTGATGACACCTTCTGTAAAAGGCTGCAATCACAAGGAAATCACGAACCAATGAAATCATGAATCTGTTCTGTTATTGATAATCGTCAAATGGTATTACACTAAAAAAAAATATGAATTTTACATTTGACATATTGCTATAAACGATGCAATTCATAACTAGTTAAGTTGTCAAATGACGCCATATTCCATTCGTGCAGAATTTAACAGGCTCCGAGTGTAGTTTGTACTCGGTTACCAAGTGCCGCTGCCGTTTCTGTGGCTCAATCGATTAACTGGCGTGCTTTGTGATCTAATGTTTCTCGGTTCAAGTCACGCTGTTGCTATCGCACTTCTGTATTTTATATCACTCGATTTCAAAACCACGTAATTTTCCAATCACACAATTTTACATGTTCTTGAATAGAAGTTTGTGTGAAATACGACACTCCATTTATGTGCATCTTATAAGATGTAAAATCACAAGAGTTTTTCGAACTGTGAAGTAGGGATGTCCGATACCGAGTCGATACTTTGAGGTATCGATACTTTCTTTCAAGAATCGGGTACTTTTGGTAACGATATCACATCAGAGCGATACTTTTGGTCTTAGGTTTTACAGTATCGCAACAGATTAAAGTTAATTCTCATTTTTTTTTCAATTATAGAGGTATTGACCAGAAAAAATTTCTAAGCCTATGTGCGGGGTTAGGAATCAAGCGCGGGTAGGCTGCGTGAGATTTAACTATACCCGTCACGCTATACCCGTCCCGAATGGAACATTTTTATTCTTCGGCTTCGACGAAGTGCTAGGCTAGTGCATGGATTGGTTTGACGTGGACTAGCCGTCGTTGAAATTCGTTCTCGACAATCTCGCTTTGTCCCACAAGTGCACTGAAAGAAAGTGCAATAAGAGAAAACTGTGGGACGACGCAATATTGTCGAGAACGAATTTCAACGACGGCTAGTCCACGTCATACCAGTACATGCGGTGCTTCCGTTTCGTCCGTCCCCGGTCCCGTCGTAATTTTTTTCGGAATTGTTTCTATATCTTCGCGTTTCGACTTCGGCTCATCAGTGCTTAAATCAGTTCAAATTGAACTGTCATCTCGCGTCTAGCAGTTCAATTTAAACCGTTATCTTAGCACTGATGATTCGAAGGCGAAACGTGAATAAATAGAAACAAAATATGTGCTTTTGCACACACCCACAAAACCCCTCAATATTCAATAGGAATTGGCTTTTAGTGTAGTATCCGTGTATCGACATAATGGTTATGACATGAAAATGTTTGAGAAAATAAGTGAAATGTGAAATAATCATGGCAAGAAATATGTACTATACTGGTATACTGGTGGCACAACAAATTCATGGAAAAACCTTTCTAATCTTTCTATCATAAAATAACACCACAGTCGACAATTTTATTTTATTTCGAAATGATTACTGCGCAAGTATCAATTGATATTTGCAGGTATCGACAGGTACTTTATTGCCTTTGAATACCTTATATCGATACCCCAAAATTCGGTATCTCGATACCCTAGGTATCGATACTTTGCCTTCCGAGTACCATCCCTACTGTGAAGATTTATGCCATGAAAATAACTTTGAAATCTTTGAATTGTTTTCTAGAATTTCGTCCCAATTGGTCAATTCGCTCGACAAAACAGGAAGCAAGTAAACACAAATTTCAAACTCAATATATTTTCTGTGAACAGCTCTGTTCACCGACGGTACACAAACGATTTAGTTTCGATGCACCGGACAATTTTATCTTATCGCTTGATATTGCAATTCCCTGCTTCACGATATCCAAGCACCAACTCACCGTTGTACACCGAGTTCCCACACTCGCACCGCATCATTCCCTGAACACAAAACTTATATTTTCTTATCAAATTCACTTGACTCACCCTAAACATGCCTTCTCCTTACCTCAACCACACCACTTGTCGTGTGAATCAACTTCTTCTTCGAAATCAATATGTTGGTAACTTAATAAGCAAACAACAATCTGAACCCGACCGGGACTCATCGGGGGTATGATTCAATCTCACAACCACCATCCCCGTCACTCTCCCCGTCCAGTCCACAATCATCATCTTACCGCGGTATTGTTTTTCACTCCTTCCACCACCGAGTGCTCCTCCCTGTACGTTGGTTATTATCCGTATCCGACGCTTGTCATCCTTGGGTTTCTTTCGGCCTTTGGAGCCACTGTTGACGAGAATACTGTTCAAGCTGGAAGAATTGGTCGACACAACCGACGGTGTCGGTGAACGTACATTTCTTCCCAGTGAGTTGGTGGACGATTTGCGATTACCGCCTCCACCACCGCCAACGATCGATTCACCAGCGGAGGTCTTTCGCTTTCGGCGGTGTTCATCGTTCACTTTAAACTTGACGGAGAACATGACTGTGGCCCCGACTGACTACTGAAGTTGGTTCTGTATTTTCACTAGAGATACTGTCAACGTGATAATATAATTATTAATTCAGCGCGAAAACTATTCTTCGGGAACTAATTTTCTCCGCAGCCTGCGAAGACACAGTTTGCACAGAAAGGCGGTTCACCACACTGAAACCGTTTGTCGTCACAGTGCCTTGAGACGTCGGTAGAAACAGAAACAACAGTGGGTTCGGTTTATCGAGTTCAATATTGTTCGGAATAGGGGAAAAGTTTTCTTAATTAACCACTCGGAACAAATTCAGACGTTCGAAAATGTCTGTCACAGCGTTTTTTTTTTGACACGTCGAATTTAACGATTTTATCAGATCTGCAGCCCACTGTCCTAATCACCAGCCCTCAGTGGCAGACAGACTGTTAGCGAGACAAACAAAGACCACACTGTTTACATTCCTCACAAAGCAGCCTACTACTTTCCATCGGTACTGCTGACAGTCGTACGTCATCGATAATAATTCATGTTGACAGCAAACGAAAGAGCGTTGCGCGGTGGATCCTCACTAACAACTAAACCACAACTGCCAAGTGGGTATTTAAATATTTCTCAAAACCATCACCCGTCGAACAATTCAGCACTGGAAAGCAATGAAAAACCTTCGCCACTTGACACTTTCGAATGCTCTCGACTCTGGCACATAACTGAACAGCGAAAAATGCATGGAAACCACAACGGCTACGACGACGACGACATTGAAAAATTAAGGGTAGTTCACTTTAGCCACGTTCGTGTTCCCGAATCGGGCCAGGTACTTGTGGTTAACCCTTTCGTGGTTCTGATAGAAAAAAAAATGATAACACCTGACGATAACAACCGAATGAAGAACCGCGATAACAAATACTTTTGCACTGAACGAATCTCACAGAACAGCGTCCACCAATTTATGGAATCCCTGATAAGTGTGAGCAAATATCGGGACAGCGTTGCATGTGCGCGGTATCTCCCCTCCCCTTTTCCTTTCACCCCAACACTTTCAACACCCGCTAACTGAAGTACGCTTGCTTTGCCGATCTCCGATCTCCTGGCCAACGACACAGTGGCCACCGTTGTCCCAAGTCCGGATGAATGCTCTACTTTGTAATGTAATGGCCGACATCATGCACGGAAGAGTGGAGCGGCGAACGGCGATGCATTCCTGCTTGCGTCATTAATTCACACGTCTTTATCAAAGAACCCTTCGTCGCCCTACCGAGAAACTGGACCGCGACTGACTGGGGACCGTAATTCAACGGCCACCGTACGTACTTCCATCATATCACAGGCAAACGGGTACAGTACGTATCGGGTTGTTTTGTTGAATACATTAACAGACAAGTGTTGTTGTTGTTGTTGTTGTTGTGCACTTGACATGACTCTTCGGAACGGGGACTGTGGAGTGAAACGACTCAAATGATCAAAAATAAGTCCGAACTTTTCCAATTTTCTGAACGGTTAGACTTTGACTTGCCAACGCACGGCAGCAGGTCAAATTGACTAACCTGCTTCTAGTCACATTTAAATTAGGAACACTTACAGGTTTAGATAAGGGTTTCTACACGCTTAGAAAAATGAGTTGATATTCCGGGGTAAAAAATGACACATGTTCCAAGTATTCTGATGTATTTATGCAAGAGTTGATACATGTATTTTTAAGTGTAAGACTTAAAGTGATTCATGTTAAGGTGACCATGGAAGCGAGCCACAAATGGCAACCAAGAAACCGCCTACCCTCCCACTCCACCTGCCGCTATTTTGCCCTGCTCTTGATGTAAACAAACCATTAAACACATTTTTTCTACGCGTAGGGGTAAATATGTTGCGTAGAATTGCTACTGCAATTTGGTGACATAATCACTCATCGTATTGAAATATGTTTATGATAAACTATCAACTCTGAAGAATGATTTGTGCAAAACTTTTTCGGACCTTCATTAGAAGGTTTCTTCTTAGAATGTTATTATTTTTCACTCACCTCAAGATTTCCTCAAGATGCTGTTCATAGCTCTGTGACATAAGTAAGCTTTATGAAACACTTTTGAGTTGTTCTTCACTGGTGAACTTATCATCTGCTCTAAACATTTTATTATAAAACCTTTGAATAACTCACAGTTCTGGTTTTGAAAATTTTCCGAAAATCCACGATAAAAAGTTTGGCGGCCTGCTTTAGTATTGGTAATACCACCCTTTTATATTGGCAGTGATGCCATACATAATTAGAGAAAAAACTTTGAAATGCACTAAAAATGGCAATATTTTTAATTAGTCGCACATTGATATAGTTAAAATTACGGATCAAAACTACTTTCGTACGTCACCATCTAAAATTTCAATTTAAAAAAAAAAACGATAACATTTGCCTAATTTCCATTTCAAATACTGCTTCCCCTCCTAGTTATCCGCAACCATGTTGTCTTATTTACTGTCGCTATGGAATGCAAAAAATAAACAAACAGTTCAAGTATTGCAATCTTTTCGAAATGCCTCGTGCATATAAGAAGAAGAAAGCAGAGCTCATTCGCGAAAATCAATAGAAAAATAGATGGAATACGTTGATAGAGTTTGTTTTGGGTAGCGAGTATGTGCGGGACTCATCAGTTCAAACAGTGGAAGAACTGCCAGAAGTGCCGGTTCAAAACAATACCACGGAATTTAGAAACTGTACTTGATTCAATAATTTGGTATCAATAGGTAAAGTTCTAAAATATTTTCGTCAATATATGAAATTATATCTTCAAATTTGCATGATAAATCTTTTCAGAGCAAATAGCCGATTTATCATCAAGCCCTCTCGTCAAGTGCCACTTGACTGTTCTCTGCGTGAGGTTGCTTCCCTATCCGAAAACGATGATGTTGTCGACAAAATGGAAAATGTAGAATTTGTTGGTTTGTATTTTTTGAATATGTGAGTTTCATATTCAAAAATTAAAATTAATACAAAAAGCCATCGCAACAGAAATTGTTCTGATTTCGTGTGATGTTACTATACTTAATCCATCAATGTAACAGCTTCCCTTTTACTTTGTAATGTAAGAAAAATGCCAAGAACCAAACGAAGGCAAATAGTAAACTATCTTCTTTGGCACAATCATTATATTCTCATGATTGCAATTTGTTAACTCCAGAATGAGTATGAAGATGAGATAAATCCACTCTGTTCTGCTAGGTGATTTGAATAGTTTCAATGTTTACATTTTGTTCTTGCAACTGTATTCCTATCCACATACATTTGTGTTGTACGCATGTATTTGTGACGATTTTTAATGTTAAGATTACAACATGCTGTGCGTTTGGCTGTCAGCTTTCGTTTGTTTACTTGTTTGTGCGGTTGAAATTCTGCGTTTTCAAAATGTCGCGTATTGAAAAGGAATTGACTATGACTATGACTATGCGAAAATTGGCGAAGCGGTTTGGAATTCATCATGCCAGTGTTAAAACCATCATTAATAATTTTCATTTAGGGGTTAGCCTATGTTATGCACAGAAAGACCGAACTCAGCATTTTGGCGAAAAAATTAGTTGATTTTCTGATTTTAGTTAGTTATTTTTTGAGCCAACTAAAAAAATCTTACTTTTGCTAATTTAGATTTTTTAATTCTCATTCCCTTAATAATAATAAAATATTTGTTCAAATGGCTATTTTTTTAGTTAAATTCACCAATTAAACGTGGTGTCATTTCTTAGCTAAGGCACACTTCATTTCCATTCAACTAATTTTTTAGTTGAATTAGAGAAATAACACGTTGTTTTCAACCAACATATATGGTTGAATTGGCTTCTGCAATTTGCAGCTATATGGCGCACCGGAAAAATGTTAGCACCGTAATGACTACTAGCCACTAGATGGCACACTATTACCGAAAAAAATTTCAGTCGCGGTTGTCTTTTCTTTATTGGCAGGTATAAATACGATGTTGTATTGGAGAAAAAGACATAAACGAAACATAAATTTCTTTTTCAAATTTTTTCTTCTAAATCGCTGTTTTCTTCATTCGACTGCTCCACGTAAAAACATTATTATGCACAATCGTTTCAAATGCGCACAAATTCTGAATAAATACATATTCCACTAAGAGTTTACGTCATTTTTACCTATCGGTTTAGAAATTTATATATGGATATATCGTAACACATGCGAAAAACATCAAAACATTTTGCAAACAGTTTCAACAAGACTGTCCTTTTAAGCTTTTTAATGAATTGTTTTGCTTTGACACTTCTCATGAATTTTTGCCTAAAAACTTGTTAATAAAACCAATTTTATTTCTGTTTTCTTTGTGCTTTCCTTCAGCAATGATGGTGATAGATAAATAGAAGCAAATTTTCTGATTTCAATAACAAAATTAGTTGTCAACGAGAATTTCGTGTTGGATTGAAATATTGCTGGTTCGTGGCCAGGATATTCGCCAACTAAACACATTCTCTAAAAATAAGAGTTTTTTTCCAGCAAAGTAAATTCTCAATTTTAACTAATTTCATAGTTATTTTGGAAATTTTGCTATTAAAATCAACTAATTCAAAAACAGTAATACGAATTAGGCGCAGAGATAATTTCGGTAGTTCCGTGTGTTTGTGCTTAGGGCACATAACCGTTTTTACTGTTCTTTACGTTTCGTCTTAAACTCGTCAGTGCAGAGCAGTTCAAATTGACCTGCTTATTGCAAATTTAAACAGTTCAACTTGAACCGCTAATAAGTTTGGGGAACACTATTCTTTGGTTTTGATGGACGATGAGACTTATGTAAAGGAGGACTCAAAATCCCTTCCAGGTCCACAATACTTTACTATCGTTGTTGGGGAGGATGTGAGCGTTGCGGACAGGTTGATTCAAGTGGAGAAATTCGGTCGAAAGGTATCGGTATGGCATGCAATATGTTCCTGTGGTTTGAAGTCAACCATTTTTTACACTACCGGAACTATAAATGCAGAAATCTATCGATCTGAGTATCTCCAGAAGAGATTGCTGCCGTTATATAAGAAGCATAGTACACCTCCACTGTTTTGGTCGGATTTAACGTCGGCTCACTATGCCAAAACCACTCTCAATTGGCTTGCGGAAAAGGGTATAAATTTCGTTGAGAAAAATATCAATCCACCAAATTGCTTTGTCTCATCGAACGTTACTGGGCAATCGTGAAGAGGGTCTTCAAGAAGACTGGTAAGGCAGCTGAGAACATGCAGGAGTTCAAAAAAAAATTGGGCTCAAGTGTCCAAAAAATGCGATGCAACACTTGTCCGGAACTTGATGTAGAACGTTCGAAAATTCGTGAAGGAATAACTTAAATTTCATCCGGTTTTCATTATGCTCAAGTTTAACCTCGTACAAAAAAGGATCAATTTTTAGTTTGAATAAAATATCGTTTTTTATCATAATTTGAAAGAAAAAATTGTGGATAGCTTATTTTCGATACACTCCTTATTCGGATACATTCGAGAAACCGAAAGTATCAGAAATAATACATGTTCCGATCTGAGGATTTCCGGAGCTAACGGGTGTTTTTTAGGAGGATTGTTCCTTGAATAGGGATTACTCTATTGACCGTAAGTTGTTTTAACAGTGTAAAGTGACATCTCTACTCAGAATTGTTTGGCAAATCATTATGAATAAGTTAACTCCAGAACAACGCTTCTAAATCGTGAAAATTTATTTTCAAAATCAGTGTTCAAATAAAACGCATTTTTGTTTCAACGGACACGTCAACAATCAAAATTGCCGTATTTGGAGCAAAGATAATTCACACGCCGTTCAATAATCACCGATGCATCCCGATAAATGTACTGTTTGGTGCGGTCTCTGGGCTGGTGGAATCATCGGTCCTTATTTCTTTAAAAATGAAGTTGGAAGACGTGTTACCGCAAATGGAAATCGATACAGAACCATGATAAATGATTTTTTGTTTCCAAATCTGCAAGATATAGATGTGGACGAACTGTGGTTTCAACAGGGATGGTTCCACTAGTCAT
Organism: Malaya genurostris; assembly: GCF_030247185.1. Classification (NCBI taxonomy): domain Eukaryota; kingdom Metazoa; phylum Arthropoda; class Insecta; order Diptera; family Culicidae; genus Malaya; species Malaya genurostris. The sequence goes on along the minus strand of NC_080570.1, from coordinate 139,878,412 downwards.
ACTGCGGCCGAAACAATCGATTTATTGAAAGAACATTTCAACGATAACATTATTCCGAGAAATGGACCGGTGAATTGGTCTCCGTGTTCGTGTAATTTTACGTCACTCGATTGTTTTGGTGGGGATACATAGTCATTGCTGAAATACGCTCTCAAATGCTTGAAAAAGTGGTCGAAAATTGAACATCCAGAATTACCTTTGTGGAAAATAGTCATGGTGGCCATATGTCCGAAATCATATTCAAATGTTAAATGCCAAGAAATTATCTACCAATTAAAAACCTAATTTGGCTACTTTATAATTTGGCATGTGTTTGATTTAAATTTCAAATCGGCAAGCTCTTGAAAGAACAGTTTTGAAGACTGCCAGAAAGTATGGACGCACTTTGATTTCGCTGTAACAAGTGTTAGATATTCAAATTTTATTCGATATACTGATAATATTAGACTACAACAACAGAATATTATTCTCAACATTTGCTACTTAGCCATTGTAGACTAGCTGGCGCACCTTCTTGCGAACGTTCCTCATTAAATTCTGTACAGACTTCTTGGCGTCAAGTTTTGACACTTTTTTTCAATCTTTTCCGAACTGTTGAATGGTTTCGGCTGCCGAGACATGTTTACTAAGATGTGCCTTCGTTAATGCCCAAAATTCCTCAATTGGTCGAAGTTGTGGGCAATTTGGTGGATTCATGTCTTTTGGGACGAAAGTGACATTTTTGGTAGTATACCATTCTACCGTTGATTTCGGGTAGTGGCAAGAAGCAAGATCTCGCCAGAAGACAACAGGATCCTTGTGGCTTCGAATCATGGGTAGAAGTCGTTTTTGTAAACATTCCTTGATGTATATTTCGCTGTTCATTAAAGCAGTGGTGATGAAGAGTTTCGAAATCTTACCGCAGCTACAAATTGCTTGCCAGTCCATAGCTTTCTTACCAAATTTTTCGACTTCAATCGATGTCTCGGACTGGTTTAACACTTGCCCTTCTCGCACCGTATAATATTGTGGTCCCGGCCAGGATTTGTAATCGAGTTTCACGTAGGTTTTGTCGTTCATGATTATGCAGTTCAAATTTCCAGCAAGAATCGTATTGTACAGCTTTTGAACCCTTCGGCCTGATCGATGCTTCTTGTTTCGGACTACGTTTTAGTTGTTTCTGCTTCTTATAGGTTCGAAGATTCAAACGTTCTTTAGCACGAAGAACATTTGACTTCGAAGTACCCACTTTTTTGACCACGTCGCGAACCGAAACCTCCTTCTTTTGCTCGAACGCCTTCAGTATACGTTTATCCAACTGAGGGTTTGCAGGATCTTTTCTTCGACCCTTTTTCTGTTTATCCTTAAAGGTGTTATCCTCACCGAACTTCCTGATTGCATTTCGCACGGCTTTTTCACTTACTCCTTCCATTTTTGCTATCTTTCTCAGTGACAGTCCGCGTTCTGTGCATCATTTGTACACAATTTTTCGACGTTGTTCTTCTGAAAGTCCACGCATTTCGAAACAAACTAATGAAAACGAATAAACAACCGCACAAGTGGTTAGAGAAGAGTGTAAACAACAGGACGCAGCCATAAAAATTGACAGAAACCAGCGGTTTTTTGTTGTGTCCATACTTTCTGGGACAGTCTTTAGAATATATCAATTTTTCATTCTCAGTAACAATTCGATGTAAAAATCCTTTCTTAGTTGCCTTGCAAGTGAACAATTGCCTTTCAATGTCTCTCGGTTTCAGTTCATGCCAAGCTTTTGAATCATTTCCATGAACTTTAATCGTACAGAAACTGCTTGTTGAGTCACTTCCAATGTTTCTGCAAGCTCCTGTTGCTTTTGACTCGGATCTTCATCGAGTAATGCCTCCAACTGTTTGTCTTCGAATTTTGTTGGTTATCCAGAACGAGGTCTGGCTTCAACGCTGATACCTCCATTCTTGAAACGTCGAAACCATTTCCTATATGATTTATCAGTTGGAGGATTACTGTCATAAACATTCATAAGCATTTGATGCGCTTCGGCTGCATTTTTTTTCCAATCAAAACAGAAAATATAGAACTTCAGGTTTAAAAAAACTGAAGGTAATATGAATTGAATATTAATGGCAGACGTCTAACCTCTTGAAACTATCGATATCAGCTGTTACTGTTGAATATTTATAACAGCCAGAAAACGGACGAACCGAGCTATTTTGTATTCCAAATACAAAAAAAAAACCTATGATCTGGTCAGATATTTGTGGCTGCGAACAAAAACTCTAGTTTTCGTGACCAATAATACTTTATATGAATGTACGGGGTCCGTTATCTAACTTTTTTGTTTAGACTAGCGGTTATTTCGACATTGGTAACCTTAATGTCACTTCTGATTTGACAGAAGCTTAGTTTTATCCTTCCGCTGAACTAAAACGGTTGTGTATACGCTTGAGGAACGCGTGAAAATAGTGCAGTTTTACTTTAAAAATCAGCTTGAAGAAGACGCCGATTTTTGCCAAAAAATCATCTTCTCGAATGAGGCACATTTTTATCTCGGTGAGTATGTTAATAAGCAAAATTGTCGCATGTGGGGGACAGGAAACCCGAACGTTATCATGGAGAAGCCGATGCATCCTCAGAGAGTGACGGTTTGGTGCGGATTTTGGTCTGGCGGCATCATTGGGCCATTTTTCTTCGAAAATGAGGCAGGAGCCGCCGCCACGGTCAATGGCGAGCCATGATTAGCGATTGGTTCTCCCCGTAATTTGAAGAGGAAGACTTGGACTCCATTCGGTTCCAACAAGACGGCGCTCCGTGCCACACAGCCAGTGCTGTAAAACTTCATTCAATTCAATTGAAACCGAATGTGGAACACATTGACGATCTCTCGAATGCAGTAAACTTCACTCTCTGACACACACAATGTTTGCTGACGGCCCGAACGGGCAGCATTCAGTCATCAATCGTTTCTCTTCAATCGAGGCTCAGTTTAACCACCGTCAGTTGATCTCTTGAAGTAACAAAATATCTCTTTCAATAGTGTGAGAGCGGCCTTCAAATGAGGTTCATGTAAACATTCCAATTGGTTCAAGATAATAGATGAAAGACAAACCAGATTGCTGAAATATCAATCACAGAATACACATAAATTAATTGTTTCCTCCTTCAGTTTTCATTTTTAATACTTTACTCCATTTATAATTCTATTCGTTCGAATTCGCTTACTACCAAGAGCGAAGGCAATGAAGAAGTTACACTACTCCGCACTTGAAACTGAGCAAGCAAAACTTCAAATGACTATCAACGATTATTCAACTGACGATGAATTCCGGGAGCTTCACTTGAAAATGGCAGCAAAAGTCAAATGAATTAGTAGGGATATGCTGATGGTCAGCGGCCATAAATTTCGTTTTCATCTTATATTATTCGATTGAAAATGAAATTTTACCGCACTGCACACAGCCAACGCTACGATCGATCTTCTGGGCACAGTCTTCGAAGATCGAATTATCAGTCGAAATTCGGATGTCGTTTGGCCGCCTCGGAGCTGTGATTTGACGCCGTTAGACTATTATCTTTGGGGGGGCTGTCAAAGATAAGTGTTATGTGGACAAGCCAGAGACAATTCAAGCCTTGAAGGACAACATTCGTGCAGCCATGGCTGTACTGCAAGGCCAGCCGAGGCAGCCATTTGAATGAAATTATATTCCACAATTAACCGGAAGGATTGTGCTTTAATATGAAAAAATAAGTTTTGAAATCGGATGAACCGTTTGTGTTTTATTGCATGTTAAAAAAAAGTTACATGGCGGACCCTGTAGAAGTAAGAGTGTTTGACCTAATTCTTGAGTTGTTTAAGGTTATCTTATACTGTTAAAAATTTTGATCATACATTGTTGATCATTTTTCTGATGAGAACGAATGACGTTTGCTGCGTTCACGATTAGGTTTTCTACCTATTCTTCCACAGAATGAATTTTGAAAAAGCGTCCCCTGATTTCGCGTCGAAAATAGTCTACATTGATCGCATAGCATAGATATAGCTTTTCTGTTAAATACAGCAGAAAGCTTTCATTCCGGTTTGACGACGGTGACAACCCTAAGGGAGCTCCATCCTGATGGAATTTCCAGACACGTCCGACAAACCCAATTTGAATTCGCTTTACTCTATTCTCGTTGCCCCAACCTTAGGCAATTCTTCAGCAACGAACGCAAATGTAATGTCACGTCATCATTCTCAGTGCCGCTAGAAATGACTTCACCACCGTCCATATATACGTGTGCATTTATGCTCCCCGATTCGGAACATTCGTCAGCAAACTGTTACACAAATTCAAACAGACACTATTGGCTATCGTTGATGAGGGAACAATTACAGTGTTTCAGCGTAATGTTAACACTCGTTTAACTCAAACCTGGGGGTGTTTAGTAGTTCGTGTTGAAGTATAATTACTACTGCTCTACTCTACTCGATCCGCAGTGGCAACACCGCCCCGATCCGCCCTACCAACCAACCAACCAAATGCATATGTTGAAATTGTTAAATGATTGCGTTATGGATTCCACCGATTACATGTGCTGTGCATATGCAAGCAAAGTCCGATTCTGCTGATACGGAAAGTTTGCGAAATTGTTTCCATTCTGATTCACGCTAGAAGTTAGTCTCTCCACTAAACTAAGGCTCCAGGCAGCATGGCAAACAACATAAACGTTTTAATTATCAGTGCTGATAAAAGATACACGGGTCAGGTTGAAAATATTTGTACGGTTTTTTTTATCTAGCCCAAAAACTGCCATCCCAAGCAGCAGTCGAATTCGGCAGTTTCTGTTATCATTCGACCAAACAAATAGTAACCAGCTTTAATGGCTTTCGGCTCTCCCTTTTCTTCCGTACGTACGTAAATATGTACACCTTCATGCAGTCCCCATTCCCGAAGTGATGCTCTATTTTGATACGCTAGGCTTCGGAACGATGTCGGTAATTTCAGGTGATATTTATTCCCTTCATTTTCACGTTCTATGCCACGGTGCGAACGAACAAATAACAGCACACCACCAAACCAAACGCTCTCCATAATGAAACCCAAATCTCCCTCCGTAACAAAGTACCACCAAATTGGGTAGGCTTGAATGGTTTTCGAACGTGTCTCTGTGTGTGTGTGTGCGGGATTGTCTCGATGGGTAATTGTCCGCCTTGATAAGTGCGACATTTTGGGTAGTCGGAAAATATATAGGCCACATCATGCTGCCTCTGCTCTGTCCCCTGGAGGTCGCCCGACAGTCTGCAACTAATTCCAATTTGGGTGTAGGTCAACCTCTCGTGACCTCCGCCTTGATGATCTGATCACCGGCGAACGCAGTGCCCCGAAATCGGGTAATTGAAAGAGGGCCGAATAGCGATGCATTGTGCGTGCTGTGTGGTGAAATCAGATAAATTCACCTCAATTCGCATCGCACTGCTTCTAATTGGTAGATAATTTGTAATCGCATACCGTAGGCAAGCTCCGACTGCCATCCTACAAAATAGAAAAGATATGAAAAAACTGTATGCTGAGTACGTGTAGAATACCGCGAACACATTCTATGAGACACACACACACCGAGCCTCGGTACAGATAAAAATGCGATGACTAATGCTTCATCGGCAATTGCTCTTATGTAAATTACTTCCATAAACAACGGGGCCGATGGATTCGAAAGAAGAAGCGCTCTGGGCGTGCTGAAATAGTGGAAAATATTTTAAACTCACCGGTGGTGCCCCTCTCGTTTGCCTGTTCACCACCCCTCCCTACCTTCTGCCCACCGGCCTGTCACAGAATGCAACTGCTAGTCGACCCTGAGCTGGCTGATTCCCACAATAGCGCGCCTGGATTGTGGTAGACTTTCAACCATAACCCAGGTATACCGAATACCACCGTCGGTACGTCCGTAAGTACTGCTGCCTGGAGTCTCGGTTTTAGCTATCAGGAGGACGTGGTCGGGAATGAGACAGCCAGGCACAAACCAGAGCGTTTTACTTTGAAGTATCTGCTGGCATTACTGGTTTTTCTGTGTCGGGAGTAGAAGAAGCAAACAGGCAGGCAGGCAGACAGGCAGGAAGGATTGAATTTCTGGTTTTGTTTTGCTTTAATCCGTTATCCACTTTTAGTCCCCGTCGTCGTCGTCCCGAATGAGTGAGGGTGGATGGGTGCTTTAATGTTTCCTAATGTACGCAGCAAGTCACCTCAGGCTTCGGAGCTCTCGGAGCATCGGAGAGGAACTATACGGGGGCGAGTTGTGCTCTATCCCACCTCCCCCCGTCCAGCTATATCGTCTATTCTCTCTTTCGATGAAAGTTCTAACTTCCTGGAACAAGACTGGAGACTGACTACTACTGAACGGAATCGAGCCAACCGCAGTTTAGAGTGTGTATTGCCAATATCAATATCAACAAACGGATGACTGACTTCTGACTGCGTCTTAGTTTCCAACGTCTGAACGTGCGAGTGTTTCGCTTGTTGGAATTGTTTTATCAATATTTGAACAGGTTCCTACAACCCGTTCGATGCTTCCAGTAATTCAGTAATCGTTCTCGGGAGAAAAGTTGTCGCAGTTTGGCTAGCTTTAAATTTTGAATTACTTTAATTTTGCGGGTAAGACTTGTTTTCATCCTTTTCCTCGGGCAACAAATAGCCGGAGTTCTGTTAATATCCAACGTCGACACGATCCAATAAGCTTAGTTTTAGTGTATCCCAGTTTCGATGATAATACCCGATCATCTATAAAAACCACAGAGTTTAAAACAATCTCAACAAAGTTTCACGGTGCCTCACCAGTTTCGGAAATAAAGTTATGAGTTTGCCTTCCTCTAAGATAATTCATCTTTGTGAATATTCCGGGATATTCCTATGGATTGTTGCTTGCAAGAGATTCGACAAACTCAAATCGATTTTCCGTCCCCGGTGCATGACTGAACGAAGTGTTTTTGCATATTCTCTGCTATGATTGTCCTCTTTCTTCTCCTTCTGCCTCGCAGTCAACGATTACTGGATCAGATCAGGATCAGACCAAACTAACTCAGGTGGCACGTTCGCTACATAATTCGAAGATTTGTACCGGTTTCTCCTCATGTTCTGATGGGTAAGAATAGGGAAAGAAGGAACGATAGGTAGGGAGTAAGACAACAGCAACAGCTTAATTAGATCGCAGAGCCGACTCGAGATATCCGAAGAAACCAAGAATCCCTCCTCCGCCACGACGTAGAGCTCTTTGCCACATTGGACAAGGAATAGTAGAATATCCTTAAGCTTCAGTTTCCTGAAAATATGTTCATGCATGTACGGGCAGTCAAAATTGCTCAATTGCGTTAATACTGGGCAGTTACATATAAAATGATATGAAGTTCCGTAATCTTCGCAGAGTTCAGCTTGAAACACGGTATAAAAACCACCCAGGGAGTGAGATTATTCTAATCTCTTTTCGCGGCAATAGACACCAGCACATACTCTTTCAAATTTACTAGTTTAGGCCACAGTTGGGTGTGACTAGTTTCACGATCTATAGGATTTTTATTCTAGAGTCCTGTAGTATGAATACGGTATGTAGCTACTAGAAATGGGCAATTCGCTCCTGAGCTGTTCCAATAAATTGAATCATAAAAGTGAGCTAATCGCTCACAGCTTTTTTGAAAGAATTGCAGTTAATCAGCTCACTCATTTGCTACCCAGTTTGCCGCATTGTGAAGAGAGGAATAAGCTACGAGCTGAACGGATCTTCGGCTCTTGAACCAAAAACCTGCGGCTGCGTCCTGTTGGTTGCACTCTTCTCTAACCACTTGTGCAGTTGTTTATTCGTTTTCATTAGTTTGTTTCGAAATGCGTGGACTTTCAGCAGAACAACGTCGAAAAATTGTGTAAAAATAGTGCACAGAACTCGGACTGTCACTGAGAAAGATAGCAAAAATGGAAGGAGTAAGTGAAAAAGCCGTGCGAAATGCAATCAGAAAGTTCGGTGAGGATAACACCTTTGAGGATAAACCGAAAACGGGTCGAAAAAAAGGTTCTGCTAACCCTCAGTAGGATAAACGTACACTGAAGGCGTTCGAGCAAAAGAAGGAGGTTTCAGTTCGGGATGTGGCTAAAAAGTGGGCATTTCGAAGTCAAATGTTCTTCGTGCTAAAGAACGTTCGAATTTCGAACCTATAAGAAGCAGAAACAACCAAAACGTAGTCCGAAATAAGAAGCATCGATCAGGCCGAGGGTTCGAAAGCTGATTCTTGCTGGAAATTTGAACTGCATAATCATGGACGACGAAACCTACGTGAAACTCGATTACAAATACTTGCCGGGACCACAATATTATACGGTGCGAGAAGGGCAAGAGTTAAACCAGTCCGAGACATCGATTGAAGTCGAAAAATTTGGTAAGAAAGCTATGGTCTGGCAAGCAATTTGTAGCTGCGGTAAGATTTCGAAACCCTTCATGCTTCAATGAACAGCGAAATATACATCAAGGAATGTTTACAAAAACGACTTCTAGCCATGATTAGACACCACAAGGATCCTGTTGTCTTCTAGCCAGATCTTGCTTCTTGCCACTACTCGAAATCAACGGTAGAATGGTATACTACCAAAAATGTCACTTTCGTTCCAAAAGACATGAATCTACCAAATTGCCCACAACTTCGACCAATTGAGGAATCCAGCTTCTAGCACGTCGAACGAGCACATGAATATCTGCTTGCACCGAAGGTTCATGGTTGTAGAGGATATCAGAGAATATTAGCGATTTGTTAGTTATTGACGTAAATCTCTATGAACTTATTTGGATATCATGAAACACAACCCAAGGAGTACCTCCGCAGAATTCCGTGGTTGTTTAGACTGAACACGACTAATTTGTGGTTCAATTTACAGTCTCGTTCCTGTGGCATCATTAAGTAATCGCCGAAAAATGTATGGTTGAATCTTGAAATCTCTGATATACACTGAGTTCTCTCTTTGCGCGGAATTTACGCATCGCGTAACTTCGGAAATTTGCGTAAAAAATACTAAATATCTTAGAAATCCATGAAACGTCCAGATCTGGTGTAATCTCAATTTTTTTTTAGATCGGCTTGGAAAAATTTTGAATAAAATATTCAGAAGTGCATGAAACATCCAAATCTGATGTAATTTCAGAAAAAAAAATCAACTGTGGGAGAAAATTTTTAAGATTCCCGAAATCGAAATCTGTTTTTTTTATGCTAAATGTCTTAGAAATGCATGTAACGTCGAGATCTGGTGTAATCTAAAATTTTTTTTCTTAAGAAACACGAAAATTTTCTAGGTGTCAAAGAGTTGAACTAAAAAAAATATCGGGATGACGAAAAATACCGGTACCTTCGCGTAATAATGTGAAGGCTGTGGGTGAAATTTTTTTATGAAAACAGGTTCTATGACCAAAATAAAACAACCGGACCACGTTCGCACTGTCCGGAGACAAGAGAATGTTTAGCGAGTTCGATTCGCTTGTGTGAATTTTTTTACCCGTATTGAAACGGAATCGTCTCAGTCGTACCTGGTTACAGCAGGATGGGGCCACGTGCCATACCTCACGAGCAACGTTGTCAGTTTAAAACATTTTTGTTTTATTACACATGATCTGGACGTTTCATGCACTCCCAAGACAATTTGCATATAAGAAAAAACTTTCGATTTCGGAAGTCTGAATATTTTTCTCGCAGTCAATTTAGCAACCAGTATAGAACTGATTTACAGTAGGTGCACTGCCGTGTGTTTCATATTCAAATTCGTTAAACATCAAAGCAATTTAATTATTCAGTCCTTATTAGGAATTAATATTAAGATTAAGAACGTATAGGAAATTGATATAGGAATACTATGAATTATTGGAAACATTTTATTTTTCACATTTTATAGCATTTTTGCCATTCTCTATAGAGAGGTATTAGAATTGCTGGAAAACCCGACTTTCGAACGGAGCCTCGGAGACCCATAGTGTTATATACCATTCGACTCAGTTCGACGAGATCGGAAAATGTCTGTGTGTGCACTTTTCGAAGATATTTTTATCGCTCAATTTTCTCAGAGATGGCTGAACCGATTTTAACAAACTTAGGCTCGTTTGAAAGCTACTATCGGGCCATTGATCAAGTTCGAAGATCAAATGACTGTGACTTTTGGTTCCGGAGATATGATGGTAAAAATAACGTAACCGACAAAACGTGTTTTTTTTACCGCGCAAGTTTCTCGGAGATGGCTGAACCGATTTTAACAAGCTTAGTCTCGGCTGGAAGCTACTATTGAGCCATTGATCAAGTTTGAAGATCAAATAATTGCGACTTTTGGGTCCTGAGATATGATGGTATAAGTGACGTAACCGACAAAACAAGTTGATTTTTACCGCTCTTATATATAAGGGTGCCAAAATTTTGGGATCACTTATAATTTCGTAAAGCACTAGTGCTCAAAAGTTTAAGCACCTCAAAAAAAGTCCTCACGCAAAATTTGAGCTAAATCGGACATGGGTAATGGATGCTGCTTGGCGGTTAAGGTTTGACAATTTTCGATCTTGAAAAAGCACCATAGGGGGGAGTACATGAAATTTCCGAAATCGAAAATTTTTTTTGATGCCAAAAGTCTTAAAATTGCATGAAACGTCGAGATTTAGTGTCATCTATAAAAATAGTGTGACAACTTATTTAATAAAAAGATAAAAAATATTTGTATGAGAATGTTTTGAAGAAAGAGAAAGGCATTACCACACCACTAGGTGGATTGAGAAGGATTTTTTTTACTATTAGATATACCGGTTGCTGTTAAATTCGATCCAATTCGACCTGTCAATAATAATTATGCTCTCGAACATGGTTATTTTGATAACAACAAAATAACTGCTGGACTGCCAAACGTTAACTAAATGTTAAGATAATTTGCGAGATGTTCAACAGTTACTATCTCATTCCTTCCTGTGTGTCTATAATGACATTTGGTCAGAAGGACGGCGTCGATTAGGTGCTATCGCCTTCTGCGTTAGTAACAGAATGAGAGGGTGCGCATTGTTGTGTATGTAATAACTTATTGAAGCGTAAAAAATAATAATCACTATTCAAATCAAGTATTTTGGTTTGACGTCCTATTGCTGAAGTGTTTTTAAATCCCTAAATGGGGGTTTAGATTGTCTTTATTTTATCCAGACTTTTAGTCCATCTGTTTTGATAAAAACCGTCTTCCTTGCATTTTTGCATTGCATTTAAGCACTGATGAGCTGAATGTGAAACATGTAGAAAATTGTAATATGCTTTTTGTACAAAAGAAAAACCCCAAAATATTCACATTCTTTGCATTATTGATAGATTAGGGGTTTTCATCTCATCCTTAAATATTTCGACGTACGAAGCAAAGACTGATGATTAGGACACGATTGGTAAAAAATTGGATGCAAACCGAAGTATGGGGAATATCCGAAAATGTTCATTGCATATACAAAACTGAAAAACATAAACTAAATACGCGACGATTGCTTGCTATTTGCTATGAATCGAAAGCCTTTCGGTAAGATTTGAATCTATTTGATGCAAATATTGCATTGAGGCGGGGCTGGTCGATGGGACGGTGATTTCGGAACACGATTTGCTCTGTATACGAAATGGACCATCGGAGTTTGACTAGGTTAACACCTCCCGAAGTCCTGGACTAAAGTTATTCGCATGTATAAACAGAGCACATAGAAACATATTTTTTCTCCTTTAATATCCTTAAAGTGGCACATAAATTGAACTGTTAGGCGGAAATGGCAATTCAATTTGAACTGCTTCAAGTACTGATGAGCCGAAGGCGAAAAGCGAAGAAATCTTTTTTTCTGTAAGCCGCTGCCAGAGAGTGAGGCTTGAGACAAATTAAACACACACACACACACACACACACACACACACACACACACACACACACACACACACACACACACACACACACACACACACACACACCAAGTAATCGAACGTTTGAATGGAAGACAATGATTTGATTTGAGTAGCTCGTTTTTGAATAAATATTCACACATTAAAGTTCACGCCGAACTTGTTCAGTACTGTCAAGTTGGCAAGAACTAAAAAATTATACCGTACTTTAAGTTATCTAAACTTCCACGCCCCTTCAATTTGTTCTGTACTTTCAAGTTTCCCAATACTTCCATGTTTTTTGTTGGGCAGAAAGAAAGTTCACGCGGTACGAAAACAAAACTTCTGGTAAACTTGAAGTGGATTTTTCTCCCAGTACTGCAGGACTATTTGGGAAGAATCTACATTTGTTCTTATTATCCGTTCCATGTCAATTTTGCGGTAATATCTCTTTGGAATTAACGACTAGTTTTTTTTTGTCGCAAATTTTCATTTCTATTACTTCATTCGTGTGCCTTTTTCAGTCTGTCATCCTGTTGAGTGCTGACCAGAGTTATGATAATGCAAATGAACGATGGAATGGTTTCAGAAGAACTAGTTCCTTTGCTAGAACAATCGATCTCGAAATTGTCCTATCGAATATCTCGTGAAAAAAATTGCGTTTACTCTTCCGGTGACAATTTAATAAATGATTAAAGCGTGTGGAATCTAAATATCAAACGGAGTTTTCCGACGACAAACTGTGATCTTTCCCGTAAACAAAAAATTCCATGCAATCTTCCTCAAACACATTACTGCGTCAGTCACATGAGATAAACTGGCTTCCACCTAATCCATTATCGCCTTCGGTCTTCGAAGAACATCACTCACCGCATTGCTGTGTGCACAGAATCGAACTTGATAAGGTAAACACGACAAAATTCCTCACGAGTCGAGTAGCAAATATCAGTCGCATATCTTGGGCCGATGAGCGCGTGTCGCAAAGTGCTCGGTCTGTACGGTGGTCGGGAGTGGTGGGTAAAAGTAAACAACAACACAACCGTGGCTATGAGCATACCCGAAACAAACGCTCGTCGAATAGGTCGTCAACGGCGGGCAAATATAATATATGGCCTCGGTTAACAAGAGAGTTGTGCGAGATATGAATGTCAAAGTTTTTTTTTATGTACATCATCATTCCTGCAATTCGATAGTGGCGACGACACCGGCGATGGTGATAATGACGGTGAAGACACGGCGACGGCGTGACGACGTGAAACGGTGGTGATTAATTGCCACTTGTCATTGAGTCCGAATCCGTCAGTCAGTCAGTCAGGTGGGATCGGTCATTGATTGCGACATAGATGTCATGTGCACCAAGTCAAAAACTGAAAAAGAAAAAACTTACCCTCTCCGGTCGGTGGTTCGGCAACCGTTTCCAGCACGGGATGTTCCTCCAGCTTTGGCGGTGGCGGAAGCGATTCCTTCAGCTTGAGTGAATTCAGCACCAGACTGTTGTTCTTTTCTGTCATTGTGTTGTGATGTACGCGTTTGTTTTTCAGGTGGTGTGGGGTATCTCTGCAAATGAAGAAATTAGCCACGCGTTAGCTTATTACCGGAACAGATTCATTCGTACGCTTACCTCCGGTGTAACTTGGATACCGGTTTCTTCTCGTGCGAATCGTCATTTTCCTCCGAATAGTAGCGGTCTTCCTCCTCTTCGTTCACATCGAACCCGACCCGCTTCTCGTAGTTATCGTCGCCAAACTCTTCGTTCTCTTTGTTGGCATTTTCCTCCGCAATCGATTCGTTGGGAACCACCCCCTGAATGTCGTCCATGGTTGCCATGGCACCGGTCCTGTTCAGGAGCGATGGCTTCGAGGAAGATTCCTCCGAAAGCGTATCCAGATTACCACCGCTCAAATCATCCGATTTCTTATCCTTGGCGAACAATTTGTGCGCTTTTAATTTGAGCTCTTTCGGGTGCGGTGTGTTCTGTCGTACGAAAGGTGTGTCTTTGTCTGCATTGGAATCTTCACTGAACTTCACCGAGTGGGTGCGGGACGCTTCCCGTTCTTCCCAGTCTTCGGAATCGGTATCTTCGCGATTTTCCGGGCTCGGTGGAACGTAGTCCTGCTGAGGCAGCAGAAAACAGGTCAGCACTTGATCGCCCGTGATTTCATCTACGTCCGGTTGGAATGTAAGCAGCGGTTGTGCCTGATTTTCCGACAGCCAAACGGCTTTCAGCTGTAGGTTTACCAGCGAATAGGGCAGATATTGCAACAAATTACCGGAAACGTCCAGCACGTGCAGTTCGGAACAGTTCCCAAGCTCGGCGGGCAGTTTGGTAAGTTTATTTTCCCGTAAACTCAGCACACCCAAACTTTTGCAATTTCCCAACTCGTTCGGTACCGAAATCAGCGAGTTCCGGTCCACGTTCAGATTGTTCAGCATCGTCATATTGCCGATAGCGGAAGGCAACTCGGTTAGGAAATTCTCGGTCAAAATCAACTCCTGCATGTGAACGCACTGTCCGATACTGTCGTTCAGTGTGTGCAACCGATTCTGGTCCAGCTTCAGGATTGTCAGCTTGGTTAGCTTCGAGATACCATCCGGCAACATTTCCAACCGGTTCTGGGACAGATGCAGATCGGTAAGACTCTCCAGACCACCGATCTCCTCCGGTAGCTCTTCCAGTCCGTTCTCGGAAACGTCTAGGCATACTAAATTCCTCAGTAGACCAACCTCCGGAGGCAGCTTCTGCAGCTGGTTGTGATCGAGCCACAGTTCCTGCAGCGACGGCAGATAACCGAGATGTGGCGGAAGCTCTTCGATTTCATTGTCACCCAGATCGAGCCGTTCCAGTTTGGTAAGCTGACTGATGGATTCGGGCAGGCTTTTGAGCAGATTTTCACGCAGCTCCAGTGATTCCAGCTTCGACAGGCTGTAAAGACAAAACAGAAAGAAAAACGTGGGATGAGTCACATCATTAAATCTTGGTCTTGTTTTGGTTTGGCGAGTTTACGAGTTACGTCATACAGCAGTAAAATAAAATATTTGTGAGAGGTTCTTGGCCATCGGAGGGAAAGAAACCGGTTAGGCCGTAAATTTAACATCGAAACCTTTTTTGTTTCGCTCGCTTCAGTGAGTCATTGCACCCTGCGAAAGATACGTGAATGAGTGCTTCTGGCAAAGTTTTGTTTTGTGTGTGTTGCAAAAACGGTTAAGTTATAAAGCTACTCTCAATTCCGCCCACAACATTCAAAGTGAAACGAAATATGAATAAATTTTGTTCCTAAAAACTCGCAAAAAAGTCGAACCGACACACAGTGGTTCGAATCAATAAAAACGTGGACATAAATCAGTAGCTGCCAAACCGTTCTTTTAATGCATATAGTTGCTTTGAAGAAATTATTTACAAATATATACCGCGTAATTTGATCCTATCAATAATTGTTCATGGCCTACTTTGACAAAAACTGTAACCATAACTTTTTTTTCTGAAGAGATAGAAATTTTTTTTCTTCTACAAAGTTTTAGAACTATTAAAAATAATTTACTTTGTCAAATATACCAAAAGTCTAGGTCGCACCGTTTCGGATATACAAAGCGTTTTTATGGCAACCCCCTTAAAATCAGTTTTTTATTTATAACTTGTTTCGAGTTAGTTTTTTATGCATACTTTCTTTGGAATAATTGAAGAAAATAAAAAATCCCATATTTTTGTTGAAGGTAGTGCATAGGTTTCTTGTTTCCTGGCAAAGTTATACAACATTTTACCTTTTTTTCACCTATCATAAAACCTTACACAGAAGCGAAATATGCAACTTTATGCAGCTGATTTTTACAAAATTTGTAGGAAAAGATGTGCCCAATATCATAAAAAAAATCTAAGTGGAACTCGGTGGAACCTTTTTTTTAGGTCTTTTCAAAGTTAGTTTTAATTACTGAATTATGGCAATCCCCTTAAAACTAGTTTTCTAGTCATAACTTGTTTCGTGTTATTTTTTTATGCATACTTCGTTTGGAATAATTGTAAAAAATATAAAATTTCATAATTTTGTAGAAACTAATGCATAAGTTTATTCTTTTCTGGAAAATTTATGCATAATTTTACTTCTTACCTAGAAAACCTTGTGCCGAAGCGAAATATGCAACTTAATGCAGCAAACTTTTATAATACTCATAGGAGAACATGTACCTTATCCAATTTATTTTCCAATGAGAATATCTTGAGTACTCTTCGTGTGACTCATTTTCACTATGGCCATGCTGAAACCATGAATGGTTAAGAAACAGAGGGCGTCACGCGTCTGCTATTTCTGTAACTCACTTTTGCAGTCGTCCGATCAATATCTCGTCTTAAAAATCGTGTTGCTTCGCGATAACTCAATTTATTTACACGTTTAAACATGAAATCTCTTCGTAAAGGTTTGTACTTTAACAATACTTTATCATATTTTGTCTAGAAAACATTTTTTGAAATATGTGTTTAAATTTTGATAATTTTTCGGATTTTCGATAATTAAAACTAAATTTGAAAAGGCCTAAAATTGCATCTAGTTCCACTTAGATTTATTCTAATATGGTCAATTGTAAAAAGTAACAAAATATTCAATTGTAAAAAGTAATAAAGTAATAATCCATGGGGTATTTCGCACAAAGCCTTCTTT
Source organism: Malaya genurostris (assembly GCF_030247185.1). Lineage (NCBI taxonomy): Eukaryota > Metazoa > Arthropoda > Insecta > Diptera > Culicidae > Malaya > Malaya genurostris. Next base: position 139,861,912 of record NC_080570.1, on the reverse strand, counting down.
CAACAGACTGTAAAATATAACAAAGATACAAAAATTCGTCCAAGGCATGAATGTACGGTTTTTTCTTAGGTTTCAAATAAGCCATTCCATAAAACATCCTTTATAGTTCATTGAATGAAAAAAGTTAAAAATTAATAAACAAATAAAAAAATCCAAACTTGGGCACGAGGAAAAACAGCCGTGAAAAAACGATGACAATTTTTTTTTCGACTCCTAGTAGCGTCTGACCCACTGATTTCGAATATTTATTACAAACCTATCAAAACTGGAAAGAAATTGTCACTGGAAGCAATTGATATGCTAGAACTTACAACAGAACAATAAATTAGCGATACGTAAAACTCGGACGATAGCGTGACTGATACTGATTGATCGAATGCAATGCGACTAAGTGACATATTGTAATGATTTATTAGGTAACATTAACTACCTAGTTGATTGATTAGGTTGTGAAAAGTATTGGGAAAAGTTAAATGAGTAACTTTGCTAACTTTGAATTAGATACTTAGGTAATAGAGATAAACTCTACGTAGGTAAATAAAAAAAACTGTTTTTGAAATAAAGCGAATATCTCAAAAAATATTTTTTTTACATTATTCATATCTTCAGCAAAAATACTTGAAATGTTTTTTTCTTTGAAATGAGATAGAAAAAAAAATTTTTTTCGTCAAAAACAAAATTATTTTTTTTCGAAATCGGTACTACCCCCTTAACAAAAATTAAGGTGCTACTTTCAAAAGAAGCGTTATATAATTTTGTAAAACTTCTTCGAAGACACGTTAGCTCTTAAAAATCAGTGAAAGGTACAGACTTGTGACCGTCTTTTTCCAGTTTTGGACCACTGTGCGCCCTCTGTTTCTTAACCATTTATGGTTTCAGCATGGCCATAGTGTAAATGAGTCACACGAATATTACTCTAGAAATTCTCATTGGAAAATAAATTTGATAAGGTTCATGTTTTCCTATAAGTATTATAAAAATTTGCTGCATTAAGTTGCATATTTCGCTTCGGCACAAGGTTTTCTAGGTAAGAAGTAAAATTATGCATAAATTTTCCAGAAAATAATAAACTTATGCATTAGTTTCTACAAAATTATGAAATTTTATATTTTCTACAATTATTCCAAACGAAGTATGCATAAAAAAATAACACGAAACAAGTTATGACTAGAAAACTAGTTTTAAGGGGGTTGCCATGATTCAGTAATTAAAACAAACTTTGAAAAGACCTAGAAAAAAGTTCCACCGAGTTCCACTTAGATTTTTTTTATGATATTGGGCACATCTTTTCCTACAAATTTTGCAAAAATCAGCTGCATAAAGTTGCATATTTCGCTTCTGTGTAAGGTTTTATGATAGGTAAAAAAAAGGTAAAATGTTGTATAACTTTGCCAGGAAACAAGAAACCTATGCACTACCTTCAACAAAAATATGGGATTTTTTATTTTCTTCAATTATTCCAAAGAAAGTATGCATAAAAAACTAACTCGAAACAAGTTATAAATAAAAAACTGATTTTAAGGGGGTTGCCATAAAAACGCTTTGTATATCCGAAACGGTGCGACCTAGACTTTTGGTATATTTGACAAAGTAAATTATTTTTAATAGTTCTAAAACTTTGTAGAAGAAAAAAAATTTCTATCTCTTCAGAAAAAAAAGTTATGGTTACATTTTTTGTCAAAGTAGGCCATGAACAATTATTGATAGGATCAAATTACGCGGTATATATTTGTAAATAATTTCTTCAAAGCAACTATATGCATTAAAAGAACGGTTTGGCAGCTACTGATTTATGTCCACGTTTTTATTGATTCGAACCACTGTGCGACAATCCAATCAATGTTCTTTAAGTCATGGATACGTACAGAATAAGTAAATATCATCATCTCAAATGTCTTCATCCGACTCCGGGGATCGACTATTGTGCGCAACTGTGAATGTTAGTTGCGATATGAGGCCACACACAAACATACATAATTGGAAAAGAACCTTTTGCTTTATTTTGACAAGTTACTTCTAGTGGCAGAGCCATTCACGGGACTTTAATTTGTATTATGGCATTAATCTACAGGGTCCGGCACTCGAAGTGTAACCAACTTCAGACCTTCGAGCCTGGCGTCAAGGTAAATGCGACATATTATCGGGAAAGTATTCTGGAGGTTGCTTTGAAGCCGTGGGCAGACAAACATTTCGGTGGCAGACCATGGACGTTTCAGCAGTACTCGGCACCGTCTCACAAAGCTCGAGTGAACCAAGAATGGCTGAAAAACAACGCTCCGAACTTCATCACGTCCACACGATGGCTCTCGAATTCACCAGATGCGAATCCAATGGATTATTCTCTTTGGGCCATTTTGAAGAGCAAAGTCCGAACTAAAAGATACACCAGTCTCGAGGCGCTGAAAAAAGTTATCTTCCGCGAGTGGGCCAAAATACATCTGCAAGTCACATTCGGGCAGCTTGCGATTCGTTTTTTGACCGTCTCAAGGCCATAGTCAAGGCAAAAGGTGGTCATATCGAGCAAAAGTGAATTGATTCTGAATTTTGTATTATTTTTACACATTTTGTACTTTGAATTCAGTAAAAGTAATTTTCCAAACTGAATATATGGCCTTTTTAATTGGTTACACTTCGAGTGCCGGACCCTGTATTTTGTGAGCAATCCTGTTATTAGAAACACCACCGATGTTGACTTGAATAGTGCAATTTTAAAAAGCCCTAAACAAATTAACATCGATAATTGGTTTTAATGTCAGGTTTAAAATGAAAATATTGCAATAAAAAATTAATAATGCAATGTTTTCCAATTTCAGTTTTACGAATTTCCGTCAAATCGAATTTGCAGCTGACAACATTCTCTCAGATTTGAATGAAACTTTCTGGACATGTAGACTTTATCACAAAAAAACCCACTTTACATTCTTTGTTTCTCCTAAATTGATCTAGACTGTCCTTTGAGAAATTTGTTTTTTCAAATAGTTATTGTCAAAAAATGACAGTGCTGGATAAGAAAAAGTTGTTGTTAGAAACAATGTTTTCCCTAAAAAATTGTCATCTTTCAACATATGGAAGGGTGATAGGGAATAGAATTATCTACCTTGGGACAAAATTTTCTTGAATTCGAAAGTGGTGGTGTGTCATGGTGTCAGTTCGTGGACAGATTGACAAAAAAAAACATCGATGAGCACTCTTTGGAACACAGCCCGACGAATGCGCAACAATAATAACACGAAAGAAAGCAAAGAATATTCCAACCACTGGATATTCGATTTCGCTAAAAAAAAAAGTATGTCCTGATTCTGTTCCGGAACCGAAGATCACCCGCGTCACGTCATCAAACATGGAATTTTTGATTTCGTTTATTAAACCTAGTTACGGTTATTCGCCGAATCAAACATGGAAGAAATACCGTTTTCGATGGTAGAGTTGTCAGCATTAAATTCAATTTGTTGGACAACTTGTCTGATACTTCCAAAAGCGCTTGTTGAACTATTTGGAATAGCTTGAGATCATAAGCGAAAGATAAATGATTGCTAGTCGACGATTATTGTGGTATGAGCGAAACCAACGCAGCATGTTAGTACCAAAGCCCACTCTGTCCAACTTAGCGACTGTAAGGGCGTGAAAGACAGCGGAAAGGTCCGTGTAGATAACATCAGTTTGTAAGCCGTAGAGCATCCGTCATAAACGTCGTGAAAATCAGGAGAATGGTAGAGAAATATTCACAAGCAATATACAGTAAGTTGAAGCGAAAACAGTTTAAAATGTTTAAAAACTTTCGAACTTCAAAAGCACAAAAACCTAAAGTTATCATAGTTGACAAAAGTTTAGATGTACAGGTGTACAACTTTGCTTCCGCCATTTTTCCAAAATTAAAAGCTTTATTGCGAAAAAGTGCTTACAGATGTATTATTCAAAGTATTCTCCCATCTTTCCGGCAATTTTCGAATCCCGGCTCGAAAAATGGAGTCCTCTTTTGACGCTATCCATGAAGCAATCCATTTTTCCAACTCTTCTACCGGATTGAAAATGTTGATCTGCCAGGCCGTGTGCCATCGGACGGAATAGGTGGAAGTCAGAATGGGAGACATCTGGGGAATACGGCAGGTGGGGCAAGACTTCCCATTTCAGCGATTTCCAGGTACTTTTTGACCACTTTTGTGACGTGAGGCCGAGCATTGTCGTGTTGGAGGATGACTTTGTTATATCGCTCTTGATATTGTGGCAGCTTTTCTTTTAGCGCGCGACTAAGGCGCATCAGTTGCGTTCGGTAGCGATCTCATGTGATGGTTTCACCCGGTTTTAAGAGCTCGTAGTAAATCACACCGAGCTGATCCCACCAAATACAAATCATAACCTTGGCGCCGTGAATATTTGGTTTTGCCTTCGACGACGTAGCATGCCCGGGCTTTCCCCATGATTTTCTGCATTTAGAATTATCGTATCGAACCCACTTTTCATCACCGGTTACGATTCGATGTAAAAACCCTTTACGATTTTGTCTTTGAAGCAGTTGCTCACATACAAATAAACAGCGTTCGATGTCCCTCGGTTTCAACTCGTACGGTACCCAGTTTCCTTCTTTATGAATCATGCTGACTCAAAAAATTGGAAAAACGTTGTAACCATTGTATCACCCTAAAAGGTGATTATGTTGATGAATAAAAAAAAATTTTGCAAAAAAGATGTTGTTTCCATTGTTAGTCTCGGGACTTATAGATCCATGTGTTAATACTCTGAGCAGTTTTATGTTGTTATTCAATCAATTTTACCTTACACTTCCCATGTTTGGGGCACTTGCTGCACTCCCTATCCCTTAAAATAACCTTCTAATCTACATTGGCATAAATGTAGTATCTGTATTTGTCAAGATGCATCGTTTCTCGTAGAATAAATTTAAAATGAACTCCCCTTTCTTTAGTGAACTTACAACAGTTCTTCTCCATGATAACTCTTATGACCCCCTCTTAGTAGTGTACAAAGTATCTGTGCTCTTCAAAAAGTATCGATTCATTCATTCAAATTAACGATAGCAATACTATCTAGCACGATCTTGACATTCTTGCCCCTCACTTATTTTGTAAAAAATTCAAGATGAAAATTGATTTTCAAGAACCCCTCCTCCTAGTCTGAATCCGTCCTCCTATCTTGTTTGTCGACGAATAAGAAAATGTTACAATAAACCTTTGTCATGAATATCATGACCACCTCTGAACAGTAAAAAGTACCTGTGCCAAGTTTGACGATTATTTACTGAGTTGTCCTTGACCATTGCTCACCCCCCCCCGTCCCCCGTTCCACTCTCCCCACCTTAAAATATCCAACCTAGGTAAGTGTGGTGAGTTTGAGTTGTTTTGGAGTTACGTCCGATTATATGAACAATTCGAACTTTGCTCCTCCCTTGGATGAGACCCTTACTTTATCCACCCGCTCCCACTCTCTTCTTAAAAATGCTCTTAGGATCATCTGAAGCGCAAATAATATCTGTACTCAGCAAAAAGTATCGTTTTATGGAAAATTCTATAAACTTCACATTGAACTTCTTATTTTAGAGGCACTCATTATATCCACCCCCCACGAATATCCTTAAAATCATATTTGAGTTTTTCAAAATGTATGTATGGTTTTAAAAAGTATCAATTCACTCTAAATAAGATAAATATCGACATGGCCTCCTCAAATTAAGAACGCTTGTTACACACTCTCTCCCCTGAGAAAGTCCTAATGCTCATCTCTGAAGAGCAAAGAGTATCTATGCCAAGTTTGATTGCAGTACGTTCAGTAGTTTTGGAGTTAGGCCGTTAAAAACATTACAACCCCCTTTTTAAAGGTACATCCAACCCCCATATAATCATACCTACGGAATGCAAAATGTTTCTATGGTTTTCAAAAAGTATCGATTCTCGTCAAATTAAACACATTTTTTCATGACCCCGCCCCCCACTGTTAAGGACACGTGCTACGCTCCCTGCCCCACAAAAATACCCTTATGACAATCTCTTAAGAGCAATAAGTATCTGTACCAAGTTTGATAGCAATCCGTTAATTAGTTCCGGAGTTATTACAATACAAACATTACACCCCCCTTTGTAAAGGCACTTGCTACATACGACACCCATATAATCATATCTAATATATGCAAACTGTTTCTATGGTCTAAAAAAAAGCATCGGTTCTCGTCAAATTAGACACTTTTTTTCATGACCTCCCCTGTTAAGGACACTTACTACGCTCCCTCCCCCATTAAAATACCCTTATAACCTTCTCAGAAGAGCAAGAAGTATCTGTACCAAGTTTGATGACAATCCGTTCAATAGTTTCGGAATTGTGCCGTTTCAAACATTACACCCCTCTTTTTACAGCCACTTGCTACATCCATCCCCTGTAAAGTCATATCTAATGTATGCAAAATGTTTCTATGGTCTTCAAAACGTATCGATTCTTGTCAAGTTAAATGATTTTTTCATGACCCCCTCCTGTTAATTACACTTGCTACGCTCCCTCCCCTATAAAGATGCTCCCTAAACCATCTCTGAAATGCGAGTAGTACTTGTGCCAAGTGGCAATCCGTTCAGTTGTTCCGAAGTTATGGCGTTCCAAACATACAAACTTACATCCATTTTTATATATATAATATATATAATATATAGATAGATAAAGAGGTGTTCCACATCAAAAAAATTTAAAAAATCAGGAATATTTTAGGAATTATGGAAAACCTTTCTGATTTTTCTCAGAATTTTTGAAAATGTATTTCATGTGAAAAAAAAATATTCAAAATTTTCGAAATTTTGTTATTTGCACTTACAATTTTTTCAGATTTTTAAAAACCGTGGACGGGTATAATATCAGACTTTAAATGGTCAATGTCTCACACCTACGGTTCCGATAACGTATAGGGTTACCTGTAATAGTTTTTAACTAAAGTTGCTAGCATGTGGCCATGCATTGTCATGATGGAAATTTACGGATTCGTGCTTAGTCACGTATTCAGTTCGATTTTTCTTTCAATGTCCGTTTTAGACGACATCTTCTTCACACTTACCATCCAAAGTCCTGCGGCAGGGTCGTCAGCGACATATCGTTCAGACCCAGCACGGTTAGATTCCGTAGCTGCGAGAATCCGGCTGGCAGGCGGGGAATCGGATTCGAACTGAAGTCGGCTATCTGGAGACTTCGCAGGTGTTTGATGTCGTCGGGAATGTCGCCGATATCTGTTGATAGAACAAAACAAGAAGAAAAAAAAAACAACAATCAATGAATGTGTTAAAGAACCGACACCGAAATCACTGGCTGCACACACATTGTGTACAGAACGCTAATCACCGCCGCGAACAAAAATTGCACCTGAATATTGCAGTTAAACCGGGGAGTAATACGGGGTGGTGGCAAACAGAAGGTCGCCGCATTCAAGTCATTAATTAGAGTGCTCCTCATTAGCACGTTGATGCGACGACGATGTTTCAAGGTGAATGCAACCAGTAATGGGGCTGTGCTTGTGGGTGGTCGCTTGTTCGTTTAATTTTCCGTTGTTTTGGTCTCAATCGACCCAGATACAGTGCAAAAAAAGAAAATAAACAGTAGTACTCTTCTTCCCCCAAGTGGGCTTACTCCAAATAGTAAAATAGTTTATTTTTCCTCTCCTCAAAAAAAAAAAATGATGCAACAATGGATGCCAGGCACAGGTCATTTGTCATTCGGAATGGTGGCGTGGATGAAGCCACCTGATGACCAACCGAAATTGAGGTTAATTCGGTACAGGGCAGCCTGTTGTTTGTTGGGTGGTGGTGGAACCGTTTCGTTTCGTGCCATGTCAGAATAGAGCGAGATAGAAGTCATCGTGTGGTGTACAGAAATAGATTTCGCCAGCAGCCACCCATCTGACGTGATGATGACTACTTGGGTTGGCCTCTATTGTGTAATGGCGATGATGGCTAGGCGACTATGGCACCACTTCAGCCTCGCCATCGTCGTCCTCGTCATCGCCCTCGTCGTAGTAACGAGTGACCTCAAATGAACAACTGGTACTGGAGTCCCGTCAGCTTTCCCTCGCGGAACGGGTGCGACGACGACGACGGAGCGGAAAGACGAACGATTTAATCAACATAAAACAGGAAAAAAATAGCACCTCCTCACTGCTGGGAGTTGTGCCGGTTGAGGACAATATCCAACCATGAAAGTTTAAATTTGTATTCGGAGTAAATATAGGTCGTCGGTGGCTAGCAAAATATGGTTCCACTAGCAGGAAGGTGGCGTAGCGAGGGTTACGACAATAATCCTGCTAAGTTGAAAGATTTCACAGTCCCCCCAGTCAACAGAACTGAAACTCCCTCGACAATCGCGGCGTGACCGGGGAAACATTCCATATTTTTGCTCGCCCAACATTTTCCAAGCCAGAAACAATGCAACTCAAAATAAACGAGCAAACTTTTACTATATCTCACATCCATCGGTTCGAACTGGGGCGACGGAAATGTACCGGTTTTTTTTCTGCCTGCCTGCCGGCTTGCTTGTTTACCGCCAAGTCGCCGGGGTCAATCTCTTGTTGTCGGGGAACCGTACTCGCGCTGCTGCGGTTCGGCACGGCGTGGCGCTTGACGTAATATCTAACTGCCTCCCCCCCCCCCTTCCAAAATAAAAACCAGATGGCGCACACCGGGGAGAGTCGATGTCGATGCCACGAGAATCGCCACTTCGGCGAAGAGGGGGGCGTGAGGTGAGCGGCTGGTACCATCGACTAAAGCGCGAGCCGATTTTTCATCCGTCCGAAAACGGCCCCTAAACAACTTCGCCGTGGTCATCGGGTCGCGGCTTTTGAATTCCAACCCGAACGAACACTTGCGCCCCCCCGCTCCGACAGAGCACCAGAGATCAAACAAAAGCTCTGTTATTTTCTGTTTTATCTATTTCTTCATCCGTAACGCACCACCGGGTTGGCGCTTGCTCATTGGACGGGCGGGCGAACGGCCGGCTTGCATTGCCCCGACCCCGCGTTCACGGTTCATAAAACCCGGCTCAGTAGTACTGGGCAGCAGCAGTGGAAGATTCACCGCCACTTAGCGGTTAGTGTAAATCAACATTGCTGAGCCTAATTGTATTTCGTAAATCTGTTTATTGACGATGAACTAATTAGAGTTAAGAGTTTTTGAGGAGAAAATCTTCTCATTGTGGTAAAAGGGTATGCAACCGAATAGGGGGCAGTGTTGCCAGCCGGAAGATTAGTCCGCTGGGTTGACGCCGCCAATCTTGCCCTCATCTTCATTCTTTCACAAGATGCAAAAGAAAAGACTGATGATTCACCTACTAAACGAAAGGTTAATGACTCCTTCTAATGAATGTCGGAGAGTTGCTGATTTCAATGGGTTGAAGGCTGGCGCGTACCAGGAAATTTCTTTCGGAGGAGGTTTCAGAACAAGATGATTGGTTTCCATATATATGGAAGTCGTTTGTTGAAAATTATTCATTCAATAATTGAATTGGATATGAAAAATTTCATATTCACAGTTGGTAGAATTTTCTCAGATTTGAATAAAACGTTCTGAACATGTAGACTTTCGTCCTAAAATGTCATATTGTTTTTTTTCCGAAATTGAAGTTGAAAAAGGGCTAGACTATTTTTATCATTTTTCTTTTGATAGTGATTTTTATTTGATAGTTGACGAAGCCTACAAAAAAAAGTATTAGACTAAGGAGTGTATCGATAAGTAGTTAGCAACATTCAAACAGTTATTACTCTGAAATGGCATAATTTTTTGCAGCGTGTTTTGCGGTGACATGTTTGTTTACATGTCAATAAATGTTGCGCAATCGATTGGTTTCGGTACGATTTATCGTTTCAATGAGTCGAATTGATCCGGAAACGCGAAAGAAAATTCTGCGCACTTGGTGCTCAGAAAGTTGCAAAACGGGTGAAAGTGCACCACACCAGTGTCAAAAATATTATCGAGAAGTTCGGTAAGACCCTTTACATGAAGGATTTTCCCCGATCCGGTAGGAAAACGGGTCCCAGCCAGCCCGGCCGGGACTTAAAAGTGGTTGAGTACATCAGGAAAAACCCATCGGCGTCGACGCGGAATTTGGCCAAGCAGTTCAGCACCAGCATCGGGATGATTCAACGGATCAAAGTTCGGAACTCCCTGAAAACGTACAAGAAACAGAAGGTGCCGAAAAAGTCCCTGGTACAGGAAGTTCAGGCCAAAACAAGAGCGCGAAAACTGTATAACCGGATTCTACAGAATAAAGACGGATGCATCCTGATCGACGAAGAAACCTACGCCAAGGAAGACTCTCGAGCGCTGCCCGGACCGCAATATTATACGAAATCGGTGTAAAAGGACCTGGACGACATTGACACCACGGTGGCGATGGAAAAGTTTGGGCAGAAGGTGTTGGTCTGGCAAGCAATTTGTACCTGTTGTTTGCGGTCGTCGATTTTCTTCACGAAGGGCACAATTAACGACAAGGTGTAAGAGGAAGAATGTTTGAAGAAGAGAATGTTGCCACTGTACAGAAAGCATAAGGCTCCTCCTCTCTTCTGGCCGGATTTGGTTTCAGTCCACTACGCCCTCTCCGTTCTACAGTGGTTGTCAAAAAATAATGTACAATTCGTAGAAAAGGACATCAACCCACCGAACTGCCCGGATCTTCGGCCAATTGAAAGGTATTGGGCAATTGACAAGCGGCACTTTCGGAAGGAAGGAACAGTGTCCCAAAACATGCAGGAGTTCAAAAAAAAATGGACAGTTGCCACCAGGAAAGTCACAAAAGTAACTGTGCAGAATTTAATGAAGAATGTCAAGTCCAAAGTGCGAGCGTTTCACAGAAACTAGGATTTTCTTCAATATAATCAGTGAAGTGCATAAAAATGTAATTTTCTACAAAATGTGCAACTCATGTCGAAATATGTTTTTTTTTTGCTTTTTTATTCAATAATCAATGTTGCTCATTACTTTTCGATACACTCCTTAGTGATTTTCACAAAATCACTAAATTATTAAACACACTTTACCGTATAGATCTGGAACCGGAAGTCGGATCCAGATGAAATTAAACTGCAACCTATGAGGATCTTTTATTTGAGCCTGTTTGTGGAAATCGATTAAATCTTCTGTGAGAAAATTGAATGAGTCTCGTTTTAGTTTTTGATCACTGTTTTCGGTACTTCTGGAACCGGAAACTTGGAACCAGTATTGCGAATATCGGTTGGTTTAGTGAGTAACTAATATAGCCTACAAATTGAATCCGTTTTCAGCCAAATCTAGAAGAAGTTTATCCCTTTTTTTCATTGTCGCTCTAAATGACTTTACCCTATAAAACTACTTTACCCTATGAAAGCATGATGAAACTCAATAGCAACCTATGGGACTATGAGATTTTTTATTTTATGAGTGAATTCATTTTACACACACAGACATTGCTCAGCTCGATGAACTGTGTCGAATTTTATAGAACACTTAGCTCTCCAGACAAATTTGCACTAGTCAATTTTTCAAATGATTGCATAAACTTTCTATATGAGAAAGGTAATAAGTGTACTTTTATAGAAAATCGTCTTTATCATGATTTTGTAATAACACTAACAAGTGGGTACAAATTGAATAAAAGATTTACAAATTTACATTTTTTTCACCTGAAATTATAGATTTAAATGTGGAAACCCAGCACGCTATACGAAACTGAACAAAGCACGCTGCGAACGGAGCAAAGTCGGTGTTTTTTTTTCTTCTGTACCAGCGGTGGTTTTTTCACGTACCAGCTTTGCTTCGTCATTTTGAGCGACGATTTGATGTTTTGAAACTCATCGCCCTATAATTTCGGAACTGGATAAAATTGCAAGTATATTTGAAGACAATGAGAGCTTTAATTTGAATTATGATTGGTGAAAATCGATTTAACCGTTGCTGACAAATTGAAGTGAGTTTCGTTTTTAGAGCCTTTCTTTACTATTATCGGTGCTTCCGGAAGCGGAAACCGGGGACTAGTAGTCCCAAAATAGATTTATATATTCACTAACAAACAAGATCTGCCAGCTAGATGAATTTAGCAGTAAATTTTATAAAAATGTTCACCTGGTTTCGCCATCGCTTGTGAAAAAATACTCAAGGGATTGAAAATTTTCACTAATCGCGCTGTAATACCGGAACCAGAAGTGGGATCCGGATCAATTTTTTTGAGACTTTTTAAAGAATTCTATGACCTATCATTTAATTCTTAGTTTGTGAAAATCGGTTAAGAAATTTCTGAGAAAATTGAGTTCGCATGTTTTCATAAATTTGCACATGTTTTCTTGTAATTCCAGAACCGGAAGTTGGATCCAAATGAAATTCGGGAAAATTGTATGAGGCTATAAGACCTTTCATTTGCATCTAAGTTTGTGAAAATCGGTCAAGCCATCTCTGAGAAAAGTGAGCGATAATATTTTTCTTTTTTTGTCACCCTTCAATTCCTATATGAGAAAAAGCAAAAAACAGTGTCTTTTTATCAAAAACTAAACTAAACTGAAAATCATTATCACCCAAGAATTCAATGAATCTTAATTAGAGAGATTTCACAGAATACTGGTTGCCCGATATTTGCAAAAAGTATCAGTAATGGACAAGAAAAAGGTTTAGTGAAAAACACTTTTTTCCTAAAACTTCTCGTCTTACAATACATTGATGGTTGGAAAGGAGCATAACTTACCTTGGGACAAAGTTTCATTGAATTAGAAAGTGATGTTTTTTTTTGTAATTGACTTTAAATTTTGAAAACGGATATTTTTTTCAGTGCAGGATTTAAATAGACGAATTTCGCGCAAAATCGTATTCGGAGTTGACAGCATATAGACTTTGCAAACTTTATTTTTTTTCAAAATTGATCTATCTTTTGAAAAGGACTAGATATTGTAACCAAATTTCAACAAATAATTTGAGTAGAAAAATGATGAATCCTACAAAAAGTTGTTGTGCTGTTGATGTTATTAAAATTAAGTCTAATTTTCGAGTGAAAATACTGAAAAAAATGACTAATCGAATTTTACACTGAAAAAAAATCGATCTTAAAAATTTGAAGTCAAATTACAATGAGGTCTATTTTTAGGCGGTTTTTTCTTGCGTTTTTCTACATATCTAAAACATTTAGCATTAAAAAAAGTTCGATATCGGAAATCTCAAAATATTAAATCCCAAAGTCGATTATTTTTTTCAAAAAAGGGCCATTCGGTTTCGAAAGATTGCGTTTGTATTCTAGGAATTAGAGCGGTTTCCAAATAAGTTCTTTGTGTTACTTATTGAGTTCTGAAAAGGGCCGTTAGTGGCTTTGGAGTCTTGAAAAGGTTTATTTGGTGACGGAAGATTACGTCTGTTTTCCAGACAGTAGAGCGCCATTCCAAGTCATTTGTAAGTTTGAGCCTTGATATAGAAGAAATCATTACATAAATATAATCGTAACATAAGTCGTACAATCGCTCATACATTGCAATATTTCATCCATCTCAATATTTTAGTGAAGGAAAGTATCAAAATACTGTACGGGATGTAGTTCTTGTACTCAGAAGGGACAACCTGTGGAATTCTCTACGATATTAACAACTGTTTGGAACATTTACCTCGAACGCGATGTAGTCAAAAGCTAGCTTTATTTGCGCTCGTTTGGTGCAAATTTCGCGCAACGGAAAGTACACAAAGCTCATCAAATTATTCTCGATTTACACTAAACTGATGATTTTTTACCTTCGATTTGCAAAGAAAGTAAACAAAATAGTTCTTTAGATAACATTTAGAGCCATTAGAATGGCTGATTTTGTAGAATGTTCCTCATCGTTGTTCACTTTTCGTTTTCTTTTTCTCCAATGCAAACGGCCAGTTGCTGGATGACGCAATCGCTCGAACTACTCCCAATGCCGATTGATTTAATACTGAACCAATTTTGGTTAAGAGCTTTCTTTTTACGTGATTTAATTTGTAGCTTTTTCACAAATGGGCGGTACTAACGGCCACAAAAATTGCAACATACAGAATTTTGATGTTGATTATTTCACTTCGGGTTTGCATATTTGCATATTTGCATTATGCGAAACACAATTCATTTCTAGCTTTTAGAAGGGCCAAATTGTGGAATTCTCTACAATATCAAACACTGTTCGAAATGCTAGCTTTATTTGCGTTCGTTTGGTGCAAATTTCCCAAGCTAATCAAATTATTCTGGATCTGAATCAAACCGATTTGTAAACAAGAATTCTTAAGATCTTTTGATAACATTAGAACGGCTGATTTAGCATAAAAATAACTCGAAAATCGAGCATTCATTGGAGCTAAATACGCCGAACATCGACGGAAAAATTCTACAAATCAGCTCTTCTAAGGGCTTTAAATATTTACATAAGAATTATTCAACTGTTGAAATATGCAAATTGGATGTGAAAAAAGTCAATTTGTTAAGTGAACTACTCGCAATACGAGAAAAATGCATTGTGTGTATTGATTTGAAATAGTTTTAGTGGCCTCAGATTATGCAAGAGGTGTCAGATATTTTATTACTCATTACATCTGCATTAAATTAGAGGTAATTTTTGGTATTCACGTCAATCCGATTATGGCTCTGACATTACCCACTTAAAAGTGGTTGAGTACATCAGGAAAAACCCATCGGCGTCGACGCGGAATTTGGCCAAGCAGTTCAGCACCAGCATCGGGATGATTCAACGGATCAAAGTTCGGAACTCCCTGAAAACGTACAAGAAACAGAAGGTGCCGAAAAAGTCCCTGGTACAGGAAGTTCAGGCCAAAACAAGAGCGCGAAAACTGTATAACCGGATTCTACAGAATAAAGACGGATGCATCCTGATCGACGAAGAAACCTACGCCAAGGAAGACTCTCGAGCGCTGCCCGGACCGCAATATTATACGAAATCGGTGTAAAAGGACCTGGACGACATTGACACCACGGTGGCGATGGAAAAGTTTGGGCAGAAGGTGTTGGTCTGGCAAGCAATTTGTACCTGTTGTTTGCGGTCGTCGATTTTCTTCACGAAGGGCACAATTAACGACAAGGTGTAAGAGGAAGAATGTTTGAAGAAGAGAATGTTGCCACTGTACAGAAAGCATAAGGCTCCTCCTCTCTTCTGGCCGGATTTGGTTTCAGTCCACTACGCCCTCTCCGTTCTACAGTGGTTGTCAAAAAATAATGTACAATTCGTAGAAAAGGACATCAACCCACCGAACTGCCCGGATCTTCGGCCAATTGAAAGGTATTGGGCAATTGACAAGCGGCACTTTCGGAAGGAAGGAACAGTGTCCCAAAACATGCAGGAGTTCAAAAAAAAATGGACAGTTGCCACCAGGAAAGTCACAAAAGTAACTGTGCAGAATTTAATGAAGAATGTCAAGTCCAAAGTGCGAGCGTTTCACAGAAACTAGGATTTTCTTCAATATAATCAGTGAAGTGCATAAAAATGTAATTTTCTACAAAATGTGCAACTCATGTCGAAATATGTTTTTTTTTTGCTTTTTTATTCAATAATCAATGTTGCCCATTACTTTTCGATACACTCCTTAGTGATTTTCACAAAATCACTAAATTATTAAACACACTTTACCGTATAGATCTGGAACCGGAAGTCGGATCCAGATGAAATTAAACTGCAACCTATGAGGATCTTTTATTTGAGCCTGTTTGTGGAAATCGATTAAATCTTCTGTGAGAAAATTGAATGAGTCTCGTTTTAGTTTTTGATCACTGTTTTCGGTACTTCTGGAACCGGAAACTTGGAACCAGTATTGCGAATATCGGTTGGTTTAGTGAGTAACTAATATAGCCTACAAATTGAATCCGTTTTCAGCCAAATCTAGAAGAAGTTTATCCCTTTTTTTCATTGTCGCTCTAAATGACTTTACCCTATAAAACTACTTTACCCTATGAAAGCATGATGAAACTCAATAGCAACCTATGGGACTATGAGATTTTTTATTTTATGAGTGAATTCATTTTACACACACAGACATTGCTCAGCTCGATGAACTGTGTCGAATTTTATAGAACACTTAGCTCTCCAGACAAATTTGCACTAGTCAATTTTTCAAATGATTGCATAAACTTTCTATATGAGAAAGGTAATAAGTGTACTTTTATAGAAAATCGTCTTTATCATGATTTTGTAATAACACTAACAAGTGGGTACAAATTGAATAAAAGATTTACAAATTTACATTTTTTTCACCTGAAATTATAGATTTAAATGTGGAAACCCAGCACGCTATACGAAACTGAACAAAGCACGCTGCGAACGGAGCAAAGTCGGTGTTTTTTTTTCTTCTGTACCAGCGGTGGTTTTTTCACGTACCAGCTTTGCTTCGTCATTTTGAGCGACGATTTGATGTTTTGAAACTCATCGCCCTATAATTTCGGAACTGGATAAAATTGCAAGTATATTTGAAGACAATGAGAGCTTTAATTTGAATTATGATTGGTGAAAATCGATTTAACCGTTGCTGACAAATTGAAGTGAGTTTCGTTTTTAGAGCCTTTCTTTACTATTATCGGTGCTACCGGAAGCGGAAACCGGGGACTAGTAGTCCCAAAATAGATTTATATATTCACTAACAAACAAGATCTGCCAGCTAGATGAATTTAGCAGTAAATTTTATAAAAATGTTCACCTGGTTTCGCCATCGCTTGTGAAAAAATACTCAAGGGATTGAAAATTTTCACTAATCGCGCTGTAATACCGGAACCAGAAGTGGGATCCGGATCAATTTTTTTGAGACTTTTTAAAGAATTCTATGACCTATCATTTAATTCTTAGTTTGTGAAAATCGGTTAAGAAATTTCTGAGAAAATTGAGTTCGCATGTTTTCATAAATTTGCACATGTTTTCTTGTAATTCCAGAACCGGAAGTTGGATCCAAATGAAATTCGGGAAAATTGTATGAGGCTATAAGACCTTTCATTTGCATCTAAGTTTGTGAAAATCGGTCAAGCCATCTCTGAGAAAAGTGAGCGATAATATTTTTCTTTTTTTGTCACCCTTCAATTCCTATATGAGAAAAAGCAAAAAACAGTGTCTTTTTATCAAAAACTAAACTAAACTGAAAATCATTATCACCCAAGAATTCAATGAATCTTAATTAGAGAGATTTCACAGAATACTGGTTGCCCGATATTTGCAAAAAGTATCAGTAATGGACAAGAAAAAGGTTTAGTGAAAAACACTTTTTTCCTAAAACTTCTCGTCTTACAATACATTGATGGTTGGAAAGGAGCATAACTTACCTTGGGACAAAGTTTCATTGAATTAGAAAGTGATGTTTTTTTTTGTAATTGACTTTAAATTTTGAAAACGGATATTTTTTTCAGTGCAGGATTTAAATAGACGAATTTCGCGCAAAATCGTATTCGGAGTTGACAGCATATAGACTTTGCAAACTTTATTTTTTTTCAAAATTGATCTATCTTTTGAAAAGGACTAGATATTGTAACCAA
Organism: Malaya genurostris; assembly: GCF_030247185.1. Classification (NCBI taxonomy): domain Eukaryota; kingdom Metazoa; phylum Arthropoda; class Insecta; order Diptera; family Culicidae; genus Malaya; species Malaya genurostris. Next base: position 139,844,455 of record NC_080570.1, on the reverse strand, counting down.
ATTTCAACAAATAATTTGAGTAGAAAAATGATGAATCCTACAAAAAGTTGTTGTGCTGTTGATGTTATTAAAATTAAGTCTAATTTTCGAGTGAAAATACTGAAAAAAATGACTAATCGAATTTTACACTGAAAAAAAATCGATCTTAAAAATTTGAAGTCAAATTACAATGAGGTCTATTTTTAGGCGGTTTTTTCTTGCGTTTTTCTACATATCTAAAACATTTAGCATTAAAAAAAGTTCGATATCGGAAATCTCAAAATATTAAATCCCAAAGTCGATTATTTTTTTCAAAAAAGGGCCATTCGGTTTCGAAAGATTGCGTTTGTATTCTAGGAATTAGAGCGGTTTCCAAATAAGTTCTTTGTGTTACTTATTGAGTTCTGAAAAGGGCCGTTAGTGGCTTTGGAGTCTTGAAAAGGTTTATTTGGTGACGGAAGATTACGTCTGTTTTCCAGACAGTAGAGCGCCATTCCAAGTCATTTGTAAGTTTGAGCCTTGATATAGAAGAAATCATTACATAAATATAATCGTAACATAAGTCGTACAATCGCTCATACATTGCAATATTTCATCCATCTCAATATTTTAGTGAAGGAAAGTATCAAAATACTGTACGGGATGTAGTTCTTGTACTCAGAAGGGACAACCTGTGGAATTCTCTACGATATTAACAACTGTTTGGAACATTTACCTCGAACGCGATGTAGTCAAAAGCTAGCTTTATTTGCGCTCGTTTGGTGCAAATTTCGCGCAACGGAAAGTACACAAAGCTCATCAAATTATTCTCGATTTACACTAAACTGATGATTTTTTACCTTCGATTTGCAAAGAAAGTAAACAAAATAGTTCTTTAGATAACATTTAGAGCCATTAGAATGGCTGATTTTGTAGAATGTTCCTCATCGTTGTTCACTTTTCGTTTTCTTTTTCTCCAATGCAAACGGCCAGTTGCTGGATGACGCAATCGCTCGAACTACTCCCAATGCCGATTGATTTAATACTGAACCAATTTTGGTTAAGAGCTTTCTTTTTACGTGATTTAATTTGTAGCTTTTTCACAAATGGGCGGTACTAACGGCCACAAAAATTGCAACATACAGAATTTTGATGTTGATTATTTCACTTCGGGTTTGCATATTTGCATATTTGCATTATGCGAAACACAATTCATTTCTAGCTTTTAGAAGGGCCAAATTGTGGAATTCTCTACAATATCAAACACTGTTCGAAATGCTAGCTTTATTTGCGTTCGTTTGGTGCAAATTTCCCAAGCTAATCAAATTATTCTGGATCTGAATCAAACCGATTTGTAAACAAGAATTCTTAAGATCTTTTGATAACATTAGAACGGCTGATTTAGCATAAAAATAACTCGAAAATCGAGCATTCATTGGAGCTAAATACGCCGAACATCGACGGAAAAATTCTACAAATCAGCTCTTCTAAGGGCTTTAAATATTTACATAAGAATTATTCAACTGTTGAAATATGCAAATTGGATGTGAAAAAAGTCAATTTGTTAAGTGAACTACTCGCAATACGAGAAAAATGCATTGTGTGTATTGATTTGAAATAGTTTTAGTGGCCTCAGATTATGCAAGAGGTGTCAGATATTTTATTACTCATTACATCTGCATTAAATTAGAGGTAATTTTTGGTATTCACGTCAATCCGATTATGGCTCTGACATTACCCACTCGCCTTCTTTTTTATTTCACTAATCATTTTTCGGTCTGATTTTCCGTGGAATTGTACATGAAAACTAAACATTGGGAGTGTTATCAAGCAAAGTATGGAAAAGATTTCAACATAAGCTGCTACGCACTGATGAGTCAAAGATGAAACATAAAAAAACTGTGAAAATGGGTATGTGCATCTTGCATAGATTTCGGGGTTTAAAAAATAAACCTTTTCCCCTTCAAATTATCAAAATCTGTACGGCTAGATAGCCAAAATCTGTTTCGTCCGGCGGCTCAACATAAACTGCAACGCACTGATGAGTCAAAGACGAAACGTAAAATAACTGTCAAAAAGTTTGCATACAAGGCCCAACAGTTTTTATTTCAACTAAATTGATCACGTTGCAATTACAAGCTGAGCTACGTACTTAGAGTACGCTTTGATATTTGTTCTGATCGGTTGTTGAAGTGGCATCGAAGCAAGAGTAGCGAGAGTGTGTCAAAATTTTGCTCGTGCATCTCGAAAATCCAAGCTCCTCGCACGCAAACAAATAACAGTTTCATGGAGATTCGTGATCGCCGAAACTTCAATGCCGATGAATCACATCTGACAATGTCAAACAATACTAAATAGGTATTGTAAAAGTATAAAGTGTAGACACCATATTTTGGGCGATAGTCTGCTGATGAAACAATCAGCTTACTGCTGAGTGCAAATGATGCTGACTCCATCAAACAAAATGAGTACTAAAACAATAGTCGCGAGCTCATTTCGGAGCGTGTTTGGTCATATTGATCCGGCATTAAGTGCACTTATGAGAAGAAAAACTATCAACAACAAGTATTACAGTTTATTTATGGAGCACTTGAAAGCTGAAATCGTTGCAAAACAGCCTTACAAAAATGTATTTACCAGACACACAAGAACACCGAAATCATGCCTAAGGCTAAAATTACTTTTCCCATCTAAAGTTTCACCCAAGTTGGCTCCCTCAAACTATTATCGGCTTTGTATTTTTATTAGAATTTAACGAGAAAAACAGATTGGGAAAAAGAACTAGGAATACAACTATGAACTGAGAAAAAACGAGATGGGACTCGAACCCGTAGTTTTTTCCTATTTTTTTTTAAATATTTATTCATATAAATAAAGAATTTAGAATTATTTCTCTTAGTAATATAAATTGAGTACAATCAAAAGCTTCCCTGAAAATTGTTGAAACACAGGCGATTGAAAGTCGCTACCTAAAAAGGTACTGTTACTCGACAGAACTGCCAATTATGTGTTTATGGACTGAGTACAGGGCAATCAACGGTAGAAGTATAAAACAAAAAACCCTCAATCGATTTCCCCATCGATCTAAATAAAATTAACCACGATTGGTTGCGGCGTGATGCCCCGCAACCGAGCAATGAGAGGAACCGCGGCTTGTGTGCGGCGGCTGTTCATACGATCCGACAGACAAACGTGTCCGACAGGGATGAGAGCAGAGCTCTGATGCTTCTCGGCACAGCGGCAGCATCCAAAAACAAGCGCCGTCGAATAAGTGGATGAATGGATTGATGCCCTTATGATGGAAACCATATTGCCCACCACCACTTACTCGTCGTGGCACACTTTGCGAGGTGGAATTAGTCATTAGTTAGGAAATTAGGAAGACTCTTACCATTCCGGGACACGTCCAGTTCGACCAGATTCTCGAAGTTCTGAATATCCGCCGGTAGTTTCATGATTTCATTGTCGCTAAGTCCGAGCTTCCGTAGTCGATGCAGGCGAAAAAAGTTCTGGAAGAGTAGATTGGAGAAGAAGAAGAAAAAAAAAGATATGAGTAATCGGTAGTCAGTTAAGATTTTTTAAAACTTCCAATCAAATTTAAGATTCAAATAATACATATTCACAGCACCATTGACTTACAACGGGCCGCGTAGATTTTTCGCTGAGCATGTAAACATATTTACTCCGCCGAAGTAACACGAACCTCGACTTCGCGGGAAATATGACGGTGAAATATCGGAGTGTCTCGTTCTGCTACAACTTTTTTTTTGCACTGACATCAGTCTTCAGCTTCAGCTTAATGCATTTTAATTTGGGCCACGACATTGAAGACACACATTGTTGTTTTGCATCGTGTTTCGTCCCGTGAAATTTGGTGCAAAATGCCCGCCAGCAGGCGATGGCGGTGGTGCAAGCAGCCGCAAACAACAACCGCGCCCAAAGTGGAGGATGGGAGGCCGCCGCCGGAGTGCCGTGCGATAAACAAAAATTGAAAATGCTGATTCAGACGAAGGGTTTTTTCAGGGTTTCGGTTGTCGAAGTCGTGGCCTGATGGCGGCGGGCACGGTAGAAGAAGGTGGTAAACAACCCCCCCTTCAACAAACCGGGTTTGGTGCCGTGTGCGCGGTATGTCAATGTCAACGGAGTTGTTGCTGTTGTTGTTGCTGCAGTACGCATTCATTGTTTTGCATTCGTTTGCCCGAATATGACCCACAAACCGTGAAACGGTGAAGGTCTCTCAAAACCGGTATTGGCTTAGCGATGACGGGTGCAAGCCAAAGAAGGAGTTCATTGGGGGTAATTAATTCTATTTTGTGTGTGCGCCTATTATAGAAAGGTGCTTTGGAAGTTATTTTGAATCGTAGTAGATCGAGATTTTTTAGCGACTATTCCAGTTGAAATAAGTAACATTATCTGACGGCTGACACAAAAACTGAGATTGAAATAAGCGATGTCATTTGGAACAATAAATTCTTTCTTCACCTGTGTGAATTTCAGCTCTTGCAATCAACGACGCAGTGGTCCACAAATAATTTTTACTTGTGTTTTAGATTTTTACCGCAGCAAAGAGACAAAGAACGATGTGAATGATTTCGTTTTCGACTCATCAGGGCATTAGCAGTTTATGTTGAACTGTTAGTGCCACCTCACGGTTCAACATAAACCGCTAATGCACTGATGAGTCGAAGACGAAACATATAAATATTAAATTAGTCATGTGCACTTTGCACACCTCACAAAGGTGCGGCAAACGACCCAAACGTGATTAAACCCGTAATAAACGACAACAATCTACAAGATACCAAACCCCCTGAATGACTACTATCTGATGACAACCAGATGGTCGTCACATGTGTTTTTTTCCGTTTGACATGTCTGGGGAGACATTAATATGTGTTTCACAAATAGCATTAACTTTACGTTTACCTAATGGTTTATGTTGAATCCCGAAGTGGCATTGGTAGTTCAACATAAACTGATAATGCACTGATAAATCGAAGACGAAACGTAAAAAATATAACGAGGTGACAGAAATTCTCAAACTATTCAAATGATTCCCTGCTATAGCTGTTTTTTATTTTGTTTTATTTTGATTTTTTTTTTCGTGTTTGAAACGAGGCCCGGAGAGCCTAAAGACTGTCCCAGAAAGTATGTACGCATCCGAAAAACCCCTACTTTTTCGTAATGGTTCAGAATCTGTCAATTTTTATGGCTGCGTCCTGTTGTTTACACTATTCTCCAACCACTTGTGCAGTTGTTTATTCGTTTTCATTAGTTTGTTTCGAAATGCGTGGACTTTCAGCAGAACAACGTCGAAAAATTGTGCACAATAGGTGCACAGAACGCGGACTGTCACTGAGAAAGATAGCAAAAGTGGAAGGAGTAAGTAAAAAAGCCGTGCGAAATGCAATCAGGAAATTCGGTGAGTCTAACATCTTTGAGAATAAACCGAAAACGGGTCGAAAAAAAGGTCCTGCTAACCCTCAGTTGGATAAACGTATAAACGTTTCAGTTCGGGATGTGGCCAAAAAAGTGGACACTTCGAAGTCAAATGTTCTTCGTGCTAAAGAACGTTTGAATCTTAGAACCTATAAGAAACAGAAACAACTAAAATGTAGTCCGAAACAAGAAGCATCGATCAGGCCGAGGGTTCAAAAACTGTACAATACGATTCTTGCTGGAAATTTGAACTGCATAATCATGGGCGACGAAACCTACGTGAAACTCGATTACAAATCCTTGTCGGGACCACAATATTATACAGTACGAGAAGGGCAAGTGTCAAACCAGTCTGAGACATCGGTTGAAGTCGAAAAATTTGGTAAGAAAGCTATGGTTTGGCAAGCAATTTGTAGCTGCGGTAAGATTTCGAAACCCTTCATCACCACTGTTTCAATGAACAGCGAAATATACATCAAGGAATATTTACAAAAACGACTTATACCCATGATTCGAAGCCACAAGGATACTGTTGTCTTCTGGCGAGATCTTGCTTCTTGCCACTACTCGAAATCAACGATAGAATGGTATACTACCAAAAATGTCACTTTCGTCCCAAAAGACATGAATCCACAACTTCGACCAATTGAGGAATTTTTGGCATTAACGAAGGCACATCTGAGGAAACATGTCTCGGCAGCCGAAACCATTCAACAGTTCGAAAAAGATTGGAAAAAAGTGTCAAAACTTGTCGCCAAGAAGTCTGTACGGAGTTTAATGAGGAACGTTCGCAAGAAGGTGCGCCAGCTAGTCTACAATGGCTAAGTAGCAAATGTTGAGAATAATATTCTGTTGTTGTAGTCTAATATTATCAGTATATCGAATAAAATTTTAATATCTAACACTTGTGAATTATTTACAGCGAAATCAAAGTGCGTCCATACTTTCTGGTGGGACAGTCTTTAGAACGACCTCGATATGAGTGAACCAAACGAACAAAAGCTATCGCCGCTACGAAAGAATACAATTATTGTTGACTTCCGTTAGTGCAAAATTCGACCTTCGATACGAGAACTTGAAGGTTTGCTTAAGCAGCAAATGCATATTGTCATGAAACGTGTGTTGTTTATATCTAGTTCTATAAAGAGTTGGATGCAATTCAATTCGCTAGACAATAATAATGTGCACTGTGTGGAGCATGAAAATATCAAGTACAACATACCAGTTTATATGGAAGATAGTACTATAGAGGTGCGTGTGCATGATCTCTCCTCAAGCATCATCGATCCTTATATTCGCAAAACTATGTCCCAGTACGAAGAGATTCTCTTCATCGAAAAAGAAAAGTGGAAGAACTTTTTCCCTGGTATTCTAAATGGCGCACGTTTGTTACGCATGCGCTTGAAGAAGGTTATACCTTCTTATGTAATTTTCGGTCAGGATACAAGAATCCCGTTGCAAATCACTTGTTACCTATGACAACCAGATGGCCACATGTCAATATTGCCAAAAAGCTGTTCACTATGGTAGGCCATGTGAAAAACTGGACAAGAAGACGTCTGCACCAAAGGACAACAGCACTCCTTCCACACTAACCCCAAAAAACCAGTACATCGGAGACAGCCACCAACGGCTATGAAGCTTGCTCTTCAACAAAACCAGTTTTTTTTTTCATAAATACGTTTATTTCTTAAGGCAGTTTACATAAGTTTTTCTTCGCCGTAGCATCACTTTTACATAACATTCTTATCCTAATTTAATTCTAACATAGTCACAACGTTTTGAATTTATTAAAACATATTCTCTTATAGCTTAAATATCATCTTAGGTAACTCGTCATTAATTATGAAATCTACTCGGAAATATTATTTGAACCAAACGATTAACTTCTATAAATTATAAAATAAGCTGTTATTTTCAGACATTTTGTTGATAATTTCATAAACTGTTTCGAGTTTGTTTGTATCATTACATAATTTTTATTCTAATTTAGCTATTGGTTGAACTCATGGACGCAGCTGGGATCAGAACTAAGTCTTAAAAGGGGCCTTTATTAAATTGAAACTCCAATTTTCTTTATGAAATGATAAATAAGTTTCATGTATGAAAGTTCACGACAAGCAAGAATGTCTCGAACTGGGATATTGGATAGTTTACCTTGGGTACGCAAAGAATTTATTAGTTGAGATCTGACATCACGATACTCCACGCATGTCCAAACGACATGATCAATATCCCGATAACCTTCTCCGCAAGCACAATGATTAGTCTCGGAGAGCCCAATTCGAAGGAGATGTGCATCTAACGTGTAGTGATTGGACATGAGTCTGGACATCACACGAATGAAATCCCTACTCACATCCAGTCCCCTGAACCATGCCTTTGTCGATATTTTCGGAATAATTGAGTGCATCCACCGACCCAGATCATCTCTATCCCAAGATGCTTGCCAACTGGCAAGTGTTCTTTGGCGAGACGAACTATAGAATTCGTTGAAAGCAATCGGTCGCTCATAAATTTCACCCTCAATAGCACCACGTTTGGCTAAATTATCGGCTCTTTCATTGCCTGGAATGGAGCAATGAGCCGGGACCCAGACTATAGTGATTAGATAATTATTATTCAATATGTCGTTCAGACACTGTTTTATTTTACCCAAGAAAAACGGTTCATTTTTGCCAGCAGCGTTTGAGCGAATGGCTTCAATTGCACTCAGACTATCTGTGAAGAGGAAATAATGGTTTGGAGATAATGTGACGATTACACTCAAACTATAATGAACTGCTGCTAGCTCTGCTATATAAACAGATGCAGGTTCTTGAAGCCTAAATGAGGCCGAAACATTATTGTTGAACATACCAAACCCTGTCGCTTCTTCAATTCGCGATCCGTCCGTGTAAAACATTTTCTCAGAGTCAATATGTCTGAACTTACTTAAAAATATTTTTGGGATTTCCGTCGAGCGTAACACAAAACCAGTTGTTCCATATGCAAACAAATATAAGCAATAACGATCGTTCCGCCAACAACAGTGACATCGAACCAATGGATGAGAGCGTGAATAGCGAACCAATGCTCCCCTCTTATTCGTTGGATAGCTATGGAAACGCCTCCCCGCCAAGAAAGAAGATAACGCATTAAAGCATTAAAAAAATCCTTTTTTTGTATACGTATATTATATATTATGGTATCTATATTTGATCTAAAACGGTTTATTATTTTTACGTTTCGTCTGTGACACATCAGTGCAGAGCAGTTCAAATTGAACTGCTTAGTGCTAAACTTGGCAGTTCAATTTGAATCGCTAAGCAGACGTAAAGTAAAGACATTGCACTCCATTGCAAAACAAAAAGTGTTCTGTAAAAGGTTAGCGACGCCTCCCTTCCCCCTTTGCCTCGCTAAGTTCGTGCTCATCAAATACAGTACTGTTTTCATTTTCATGCTAAATACATAAGTAACAACCCTTCCTTTATGAGAATGGCAAAAAAGTGAGAAGGTTTTATGCCTGTCGGAGAAGATGAATAAAATAATCGCAGCTCTAGTTTCCCTCGTTTCTAAATAAAAAAAATTATAAATAATCTACAATCCTTTCAGGCCGCGACTCCAATTTACGATAACTGACTTGCAATACCTACGCCCAGTTATTGCTTTTCCAAAAAGGTAAAACCCAAACCTTCATTTGAAAGCAATACCACTCGAATCGAATCAAATTCCGGTGTTTATTAATTCCCTTTCGTTCGTTGGCATGGTAGCATCCCATGAAACCAATTCTCCCCGCGTTCCCTTCGTTTGGTCGGTTCTGAAAAAAAAATCGTTCCAACATAGGCATCGAATGTGCAACTGGCCATCAATATTCAAACGTTTTGTCACCGGGAACAGTGCAACGAGTGCTAGCTAGCAAAACGCTTCCCGGTCCAGTTCTGGCCTAGTTCGCGGTTTCCAAACAATCATTGGGAATGTGTTTGTTAGTGTGTACATTTGTCATCACCTTTCGTAATGCTCTACCGCAAAGTAACTTCCTACTGTGTCGGTGTTTTTTTCCCATCGACTCGACTCAGTCAAACGTTGTGGTCTTTTTTTTTTACTGGGTATATTTGCTGATATGATGCGTGTTCGTGTGGGTGTGCATTTATGGGTAAAAACTATTAACAGAATTGGAACATTTTCGTTATGCGATGAGTTTCGCACCAACTTATTGTACGTTGTTGTTCAGAGCAGTCCAGAACTAGATGATAGCCGTTTTTTCTGGCGTAGTCTTATTCTAGGAGCCACGTCAGAAATCGCTCAGCTTTGGCTTCGATCCAGAAATCCTCTGACATTTCTCAAATAACTCAGACTTTCACTAAATGAAATAACTACCAACTCTCACCACTGTAAAATCTCCTATCTCCCTTAGAAGAAATGCAACAGGGTGAATGTATTTTGTTTTTTTTTGCCTCACTTTTGCAGATCGTGCTTAGCACGAATTTTTCTTTCTAACCTTCCTCCCCCACCCCGCAGGCATTAGACGAACCTACAAATCGATTGAACTATTCAAACCGGTGCATTTGCCGAGCGCAGTTTCCACCACTGGATGATCGGGAACTGGATAACCTTTCCCAGCATGCTTGACTTGGCTTGACTTTGCCTGCCTATTGTAGTGTTGTAGTGAAAAGAAATGGTGTGCCATTTGCCAAGTGACACCTGTTGGTAGACGGCTGAATGAACGAACGAACGAACGATCCGAGCGATGAGTGAAAACTATTTGGCATTCCTGGGTCGTGCAGTGGCAAATGCATCACGGACACGGAGGCCAGTCGCCGGTTCGGGGCATTTGCGACGAGTGCTACGAAGTATTTGGTGGTTTATCGGCAGTAGAAGTATTTTCCGTGCACCACAACCTCCCAATGACGGCGGCTATTCAATAGGTGTACGATTTTCTCCTCTCCTCTCCATTGCTTTCAATGCACTGCCAAGCCTTCTTCCGAAGTTGTTTGTGTTCGACGACAGGAGATTTGTTCAGGCGGAGATGAGTGCATTCCAGTGGTTTCCTGTGCGGTATTGTGTAGGTCTTCCAGGCAGTAGCGGTTGCGGTTTTTGCTGCGTTCTCATATGATAAAATGCAATTCATATATGTGAGATCTGGACTGTGCACTGCTTTAGTCATCGTTGATAATTAGATGGTTGTTCATGTTAATGTCGATTAACTCGATAATTTAACATAAAATTTTACAATTGAGTATTTAGAAGATTTACAAAACACCTTTTCCGGATGACATACGCATTGCTTTGTCAGAGCATAACTGAAACACTCAACTTTATTTCGCGCGTATTTTCTCTTAATTTGTTGACGTGAATACGTCTTACTTGACTATGGGGCAACACTTCAAAATTCGCCCTGTGGAAGAATTAGTAGAACGTAATCGTTTTCGAGTTTTTTTTTATTCAATAATATAATATATTTTTAGGCACACCGCTTAAGCTCTAAGATGCCAAGGGTATTTTCTAATCTTAATTAACGACTAACTTAAAACTAGAATAGTATCATAAGATTACGTCATCTCGGATTTTCGAGAATCCAGCTTTCAGCTGGCGTTCGGCAGTAGTCGGTGAATTGAACATTTGCTTCCGCAATTCTGAGATTTTTGTGTAGGGAAAATTCTAAACCTACTTGTATTGTGTAATGGGGAAAAGGAACTTATATACTAACTAAGGGAGGACGCCTCAAAATCATTTTCAGAATTTTATTCTGAATCCTTTGATCTGAAAAATTGTTTATAAATTAACAATTTGTTTTTTAGACAGAGCTTAGAATTTCTGTTTATAAGAGGATATAAACTTTTAATATGTTTATTACACTTTGCCTGGATTCATTCAATGTGATCCTTGAAAGTGAGTTTTTTGTCATACGTTAAACCTACACAGAAAGAAAAGATGAAACTTACATGACATGTAAACCAATAGTACTATTAAACAGACATCAGTTGAAACGAAAATCTGATTTAAAACCATGATTGATGTAAAATTACATTGAAATGCCTTTACTTTTTCATCGAGCAAGGCTGTAAATTTACAAATCGCTTAGTTTTGTAATGTAACTTTCCATTCAATTACCTGCTCCAAATATGTTTATGAAAATAAATGTAAATTCACAAAATATTTTTATCTGTGTAAGTATTTTGCTTGATCAGACCATGTCAATTCCAAGCCATTCAATTTGAGAATGTGATTAATGTTTGGTTTAAGAAAAGAAGCTCTTGGCTTGTGAGGAAAGATTTGGTTTAATTTTCCATTTTGACAGATAATCACTGAAAATATTTCAACTTCTTCGTAGGCGACTGCAGATCACTCTTAGATTTCTACCTGTGGCTAACAGACTTGTGTCGTCACAGAATAGCGATTTCTGACAACCAACGGGTAGATTTGGAAGATCAGAAGTGAAAATATTATACAAGATTGGAGCTCGTACGGGTAGCAATTCAGATTTACAAATCTGATAGCTAACCCGAAGAGTACGATCAGTTAAATAATTTTGAATCATTTTGATCAAATAAATAGGAAACTGGAAATCAGACATTTTTGCTATTAAACCTTTTTGCCAAACACTGTCGAATGCCTTTTCTATGTCTAGAAGAGCAACTCCAGTGGATAACCCAGAAGATTTATTTGCTTTTATAATGTTCGTAACTCTTACAAGTCAAGTTGATGAGTAGTTGAATGTTCATGACGAAATCCAAACTGCTCTGGTAAAAAAATTGAATTCTCATTTATATGAGACATCATTCTCAACAAGATAATTTTTTCAAAAAGTTTACTAATAGAAGAAAGTAAGCTGATTGGTCGATAACTTGATGTTTATGCTGGGTTTTTATCTGGTTTGAGGATACGAATTACTTTAGCGTTTTTCCATCTTTTTGGGAAGTAAGCTAATGAAAAACACTTGTTGAAAATTTTAACCAGGAGTCTCAAGGCAACATCGGGAAGATTTTTAATAAGAATATTAAAAATTCCATCATTACTAGGAGCCTTCATGTTTTTAAGTTTCCTAATAATTGATTTAATTTCATCAAAATTCGTCTCAATAAATCTATGGCCGCTTCCTTTCGGTTCGTGTGGGTCCGCAGGAAACACCCCCAGGCTACGAAGGCCCGGCGGGTGGCCCGCATGCAGGTCATCGACTGGAGCGTAGAACCGTAGGCGGTGATGGTGATGTTACGGAAGAGAATGAAAAAAAAAGTAAATATTGTGGAAACCGAGGTAAAAAGGGGGTATGTAAACAAAATGTCTGAAAACTTCAGAGATTTAATTAGTTGCCATCGAGATGGTGAAGAGACGGGGAAAGAGGGAACGAAAAGTTAGTGACAAAAAAAAGATCTTGTTAGTTCCAATGAAGATGGTGGACAGGGACGGGGATCGAGAGAATCGGGCGGATGTTAGTGTCGAACCTGTAGGTGGAGATTATACTTTCTGAGCGAGGTATAACAGATTACACTTGGATATTAATGTGTTTAAGGTACTGATATATGAGAAACGGACCGGAACCTCAGGCGGTCTACCTCGGGCCCTAAGGGATTCCAGTAGCTTCGACCTGGCGTCACGATACTCTACGCACGACCACACGACATGCTCGATGTCCTGATAACCGTCGCCACAGGTGCAGAGACCGCTCTTGAAAGTGTAGTGATTCGACATGAGCCGCGACATAACACGAATGAAATCGCGACTCACGTTCATCCCCCTGAACCAAGGTTTCGTCGATACCCTAGGGATAATGGAATGTAGCCATCGTCCCAGTTCGCCATTGCTCCATGAAGTTTGCCAACTTTCGAGAGTTTTCTGACGAGAGATACTGAAAAATTCATTGAAGCAGATTGGTCCTTCATAAATATCACCTTCCAATGCGCCCACTTTAGCCAATAAGTCTGCCTTTTCATTGCCCGTAATGGAACAATGCTAAGGGACGTAGACTAACGATATTAAATAAGACCGTTCAGATAAAGTTCTCAAATGTTCCCGTATTTTCCCCAGGAAATAAGTGGGATACTTTCCTGGCTTCATTGCCCGGAGAGCTTCTATTGAGCTTAGACTGTCCGTGACAATGAAGTAATGGTCTTTGGGCAAGGTTTCAATGATCTCAAGAGTATACTGAATAACAGCTAATTCTGCGACGTAGACTGAAGCCGGATCACTGAGTTTGTACGAAGCGGTGATGTTTTTATTGAAGATACTAAAGACTGTGGATCCGTTGAGATTTGACCCATCAGAGTAAAACATCCTTTCACAGTCAACTGCACTGAATTTGTAATAAAAAATATTAGGGATCACTTGAGGGCGTACGTGATCCGGAATCCCACGAATCTCTTCTCTCATGGATGTGTCGAAAAACACAGTAGAATCGGAAGTATCCAGGAAATGAGCACGGTTGGAAACAAACGAAGAAGGATTAATATTCTGAGCCATGTAATCAAAATACAAGGACATAAAACGGGTCTGAGAATTGAGCTCGACAAGCCTTTCGAAGTTTTCAATCACCATCGGATTCAAGATATCACATCGGATTAGCACAGGGCTGAAAAGTCACCACTTGTGGCTGAACACCCAATTTAAAACTTAATAATTGAATTTTAACTTATATTCCAATAAATAGTTATTTTAAAAGAAAAACATCGGATTAGTAATCGATATGAGAGATCCCAGAATCGATTTTTCAACGGTAAGACGCCCGCGAGCACTTCGAGACTCATCGTGTGAGTCGGCTGCATGCAACCTAAGGCAATACGCAAACAACGAAACTGGATTCTTTCCAGTTTAATGAAATGAGTGTTCCATGCAAAACATTTGAATTTATATTGTTGAACGATAATCTGAAAAAAAAAATCGGAAATTCACTTAACGAAGACATTAAAAACACAGAAGTTGGTAGTTGGTAGGGTGATAAAATACCGGTACGATACAGACGCACGACCAAATGTTTAACTGGTAACCGTGTGGAGAACTTTTTCTGCCCAAGTGTCAAATCATCTGGCGAGTTTGCAATAGAAGATTCTCGTATCTTTCGTTGCAAATTGGTTATCGTAAAAGAATCTGTCGCTTGGGTTATTAAGGTTTCCTCCTTCGTTGATGGTGTTCATTTGGGCACTAAACCCTAGTTCGTCCGGTATGGAAAACGTGAAGCCATGTAACCCCCATCCTCGGGCAGACTAGCCTATGAATCGAAAAAAAATTACTCAACACTGTTCACAAATTGAAAAGGTTGAACTGTTTTATGCCCGAGTGAACTTTCTTGTTTTTAATAAAGACTCAATTATAAGCTTTTTAAAGAATGTCTTAGTAATAATATCAAGAATTCAGTTCAGCATTGAATCAATTGTGGGACGTTCGCAGGGCAAAATTCTCTTCTAACAAGAGCGATTGCGTCATTCTGCTGCTGGTCGTTTGCATTGGAACTAAATGGGGGACATTATACAAAATCAACCCTTCTATAATTGATGCTGCATTCAGTCTTGCCTACGTAGTTGATTCATTCAGTCCAGTTAAGAATCCAATTCTAGGGTTTAGTTCTGAAATTCAGTCTCAGAATCTAATACCTGACATTTTTTTCATTCCCAGAACCCAGATCTAAAATTAGGTTCCTCGCTCAGAATCCAAGGCCAGAATCAAGTACCATAATTCTGGAACTGAAACCGAATTTCAGAACATGATTTTCTAAGCCGGGAATTTAAAACCGAACTCTGGATCTGAGATCCGCATTGATGCGAGACCTGGACTTTGGATCTGAATTCTGAAATAGTGGTTCAAATCAGAATTCATTTCAGAAATTCCTGGCCGGATTTCAGGTTTAGAATATAGTTTCAATATTCAGGTTCAGAATTACAGGAACAGAACTCAGATTCAAAATAAACTTGTATTTCAATAATTGAGTTCTTCACTGCTTTCCAGAGTCCAGACTCGGAGTTCTAGACCATAATGCAAGTTTAGAATTTGGTCACTAATTTGTCACTGGAGCATTTAGTAGAAATATTTCTTTTTTTTTTGTGGTCGTCCAAATGAGGCGGTAACACAAAAAAGCATGAAAAAAAAATCCACAAAATCGTTTTGAATGATGGAAAACTGAAGTTGCGTGAGTTAGCTGACATCGTAAAGATATCAAAAGAACGCGTTGCCTTTATACTGTATAAGCATTTGACTATGGGAAAGCTCTGTTCAATATGGGTGCCACGTTTGTTCACTGTTGACTAAAAACGAGAATGTGTTGATGATTCTGAGTAATGTTTGGCCATGTTCAAACTTAACAAACTGGAATTTTTGCGTCGATATGTGACAATGGATGAAACATGGATTCATCAATTCACTCCGGAATCAAAACGATCGTCATCTGAATGGACAGCAACTGGTGAACCTTGTCTAAAAAAGTTATGGCCTCGGTATTTTGGGATGTGCGTGGTGTAATATTTATCGACTACCTTGAGATAGAAAGTACCATTAACAGTGCATATTATAAAGCATTATTGGATCATTTGAAGGCTGACATTGCAAAGAAACAACCGCTACATGAATTGAACTTCGAATTGTTCCCCCACATCCACCTTATTAGCCAGATTTGGCTCCCAGTGACTACTGGCTGTTCGCAGACCTGAAAAAATGCTCACCGGTAAGAAATTTTGCACGAATGCATAGGTTATCGCTAAAACTGAGGCCCATTTTGAGGCAAAAGATAAATCGTACTACAAAAGTGGTATTGAAATGTTAGAGCGGCGCTGGAATGATTGCGTTGCTTTTGATGGAGATTACGTTGATGAATATAGTTAATTTTGAACCTAAAAAAATCGTGTTCTCTTTGTTGGGCCCGGGACTTTTCAGCTCATGTGTAATTTTGCGTGTAGTTTCTCTTCACTTAGATATTCCTCACTGCTTCATGGAGGTTTTTAAGGTTGTTGAAATGTTGGAGTTTTCTTTGTGAAAACAGTGTGGTTTGTCGATTACGTCATTTACACTAAGGTCTTTTTTACACTAAGGTTTTTTATGCGACTTTTTTATGGGAATTCTGTTATGAGGTTATGAGTTTTGTGGTTTCCTTTCTGCGGTTTTTTTATGCGAAGTTTAAGTTATGCGGTTTTTTTATGCGAAGTTTCAGAGTTATGCGGTTTTTTATGCGAATTTTCAGAGTTATGCGGTTTCCTTTCTGCGGTTTTTTTCTATGCGAAGTTTCAGAGTTATGAGTTGTATCATATTCGTAAGCGTTTTTACCTTTTTTTATAAATATAAAAAATAGGTATAGAATTCGCTCAAACTTTCGAAAAATTTTCCGAGGCCCGGAGGGCCGAATGTTATATACCAATCGATTCAGCTCGACAAACTGAGCAAATGTCTGTGTGTGTGTGTGTGTGTGTATGTGTGTGTGTCCGTATGTGTGTTGTCAACTAAGAGGTCGAGATCTCAGAGATGGCTGGACCGATTTTCATCAAACTAGTCGCAAATGAAAGGTCTCCCCGTCACCCAAAACGCTATTGAATGGTTTTGAGATCGGATGTTTACTTTTTGAGTTATACAAAGTTTTATGTCAAAATTTTCAGTTTTTTGACAGTATCTGTCACAATTGACCTTGAAAACAGAATATGTTTTCAGACTTAGATTCCGCACGGTAATACCTATCCAACAAGCCATAGATTGTTAAAATCCGTCCATTTTTAACGGAGATATCGAAATTTTTCTGTAAGCGACTTTTCCCCCTATTCCAGCAGTAGGAGTTTTGAGCGCTGTATGACAAAGAAATGCTTGGGAGCAACGGAAAACACGATTTTTTATACTGTTACATACAATTGTTTCTAAGAACCAAAAGGATTGTGTACAGCATTCTTTTTCGTGACATTTAGCCTCGGACCGATTTTGGCACGGCTCGTTTTTGGCAACATAATCGTTCGAATATGACATATATAAACCAGATGATGGCAGAATTTTTTTTAATTATTTTGTTTTAAACTACTTACAGCAATAAATGCTGGAACAACATAACATCCATATACCATTCGAATCAGTTCGTCGAGATCAGCAAATGCGTGTGTGACAAATAACTTCAATTAATTTTCTCGGAAAATTTCTTTTCTACAAATTCAGATTCATACGAAAAGTCGTATGCTCCCAAACAAAGTTCCTGCATTATGTTTGGTTCCGACCTCTGGTTTCGGAACTACAGGATGATATGTGAAACGAAATCAAAATTGTGTAACTCATTTTTCTTGAAGATGGCTGAACCGATCTAAGATGCAAATGAAATCTAAGAATCATCTAAGATTCAAATGAAAAGTTTCAAAGTTCTATAAAACATCTTGCTTTTCAGTCAGATCCAACTTCCGGTTTCGGGGATTGTATAAAAATGTCTATTCCACATAATTTAATCAGGTTTATCGGGTTAGCAGATTTGGATAGTCGATAAAAAAATTAACTTTTTTCAGTTTTAGTGGTATTCAGTTGTCGATCAGAAGGCACCTAAAAATTTAATTCGTGCTATGATCTCTCAAAGATGTCTTAACTGATTTTCAAATGTTTTGAAACAAATGTAAAGTGTACAGCTACTCAGGTGAATTTATTTGACTTCGGCCATACCGCTTTTAGAATTCCGGTTCCAGTATAAAATCGTTTCTCAAAGCTCAATCGTTTTTATATATATGAAAATAGGTAAAAACACATGCGGATTGATAAAAAAAGGTATCATCTCACTGCTAGGTGGATTAAACACGTTTTTATTATGAATTTCTACTTTACTGTACGGATAGAAACAAAAAGAGATGATGCGAGTTATTTCAAGAAAAAAATCATAATTTTCTCAAAATCAAAACCGAATTATACGGGTGATATTTTTTTCTTTAAATTCGTTCGTTCAAATATTAGGAGAATCGATCGTTACTTTTGTGGAAGTACCAGAACCTTCAGTCAGAAACCGAAAAGTTGAATCTTTCCTTTGTGGGCACATGTTATATTAGCTCGGATAAGCTGTGTACGGTGTGGGTGGGTATCGTTTGAACTATCAACAATCCGATTATGCTAGCGCAGCTGGTCTAGTCTAGTCTAGCTAGCTGCGAGCCTTTTGCCGTTAACCTTTGCAAAAGCTCATCACCAAGCTCATGTCCCGTAGTTACACCGCGCGAATGAGTCGCGCTTCGGTGATCACAGGAAACGGTGTTCCGCATGCCAACCGCAAATTTACCTTCCCGCCAATCTGTGTCTGTGTGTCCGGCACCACCAGATTACTGGGTAACGACGTCTACGACGGTATTCCATCGTTTTGTGTCGGCACTGAACCAAAGCCAAAGCTCTCTATGTTTGTGATTATTTTGAATGTTACTTCTGGTTTGGTAATTTCAGAATTACATCATTTATCCCCAATCTCCGGAAGGTTACTTACTTTCGGGTGATATTTTTCTTTCAGTGTACATTCATCTACACTAATCTACTATCTGGGTGGCTTCAACTCACGATGCGATGATACGTGAATCTAGTTACCATTACCGAAAGAACGTACACAAACAGAAACCCATCGCCACAGTGCAGCATGACATGAGCAAAAGTTTGTAAGTGACTTCGCCATTGCCCAATAGCGTCCCAGCGCTCGACGCATTCCAGGCGGAATAATCATATTACAAAAACAACAACAGCGACAACCACCATTCGGTTCGGTTCTGAGCGCGCGAGTGTGTGTATGTGGCTGGCGAATAAAGATGACGCAACGACGATTGGATATGCCACCGTCGAAGGACTGACAGACGGATGAACCGGACGGAAACCGATTAGCGTCAATCAAAACAAGAAAAAAATGCAACAAGCGCTGCAAGCGCGCCCAATCCACCAGGTTGACAGGTTGTTTGTTCGTTTTTTTTCGCACAAGACCCGTAGCGGGGCTACTCCAACAGAACACGTGAGTTTTGTTGTTTGGTGTGAGTTAATGACAATTCCATGGCTACCGCGCTCATGTTTTTTTTCTCGACATTAACGCTAATTCAGTTTAAGTGTGCATTCTGTCAAACTGTGAAATCCCTAGCAGAAATTCAATCAGAACGCATTGTCCTGACATTGTGCGTGTCGTCACAAAGCGTCGTGCTACATTGCTTCCCGGTGGATGGCACACACACACACACACACTCGAAAACCCGCACGCGGTGAGAGCTACCTGAGATTAATAGCCACCACTAGACGAGAACTACAGAACAGAGCACTCCGCTCGCTCCAGCAGCTTTAATTATAGTCGGGAAAACAGAAATAGAAAATGTTAACAGTGGTAGCAACGAAAAGAAGAAAACAAATAACTATTGATATATTTTTATGGACGTGAAACACGAGTCCGCCTGTTGCCTGCCCGGTGCCGGATGGTTGCATTATTGGAACATTGTTTTGATGTGTTTTTGTAGATGTCGTTCTACATCATCGACCTGTCTCTGTCTGTCTGTCTGTGTGTGTGTTCTGTAATTGACGCGAACGGGTTTACTAGAGTTGCACGAATCGGGGGAAGTTCTGGTTTTAAATCTCTGTTCCATAAAAGAGTTGTGACATGAGAAAAGAAATATTGGAATTAGAACTTCAGCACTGAATGATTTCTAATTGAATTCTATCATATATAATCCTATGATATTCAAGAAATTTTTTTTCGATTCTTGAAAGAATAACCGAAATCACTTTGTTGGGCCGTCTACTGACACTGACTACCGATTAGAGTAGTTTTGATGTCGATTTAGTCTCGCCGATGACAACGCAAATAGGTGAATAATTTGATGCTAATTAGTTACGGTAATTTCAAATTTGTTGCATAACTTATTTTTTTTATTTTGTTGAGGACTTCGCTAAGTTCATATGAAGTTAGCAAAACACTCAAAAAAATAAAAAAGTACGGGTGTGTAATGTCAGAAACATAACTGGATGTCGTGAATACGAATATGACACGCTTTTTTTATGCTTCCGAATTCGAATTGGTAATTGATCGATTGTTTGAATTGTGCAACTTTCCCCTCTTTCATTACTAGAATTTTAAACGATGCGCCTAGACTAAATTACAGATTAGTTACATTAAACATTCTGAAACGCAATTAGGAATTATTAAATAAGCAGTATAGTTGTTTATAATAAAACAATGGTGACTCTGAAAAGAACCTTTTATGAAAGCGTTCGTGATGAAGAGTGGCGAGTTGAGTTAGTTCAGCACGCAGACTCTGAATTCTAAACCCATATTCCGGAACTAAGCTCTGAAACTTGAAGACGATTTTTCGCCATAACTACCAGAATGGGTTGTATAGAGTACAGTAAAGTGAAATTCCGCATAATTCCTTAGGAGTATTATTATGGTTCTAAAAAGAACCGAACAAAAGAAGTCTGGAATAAAAAACTGGACCCTGAGTTCAAGAACTAAATTTAGAACCAATAACAGACTCAGAATCCAGTTTCAATTCTAGAACTGCAATTTAGAAACTTAAATCAGTTCCGGAATACAGTTCCAGAATCCAGTTTCAGCACGCAGGCTCTGAATTCTAAACCTCGTTACGACTACCAAAAAGAAAATGAGAGTTGCGACCTGAGCGTTTGAGGTTTTAACCACGCAGAAGGTGCACTATCCGTCGCTGCTGGTTGATGGTTCAACTCCCACGACGTCTGCTTCCATCGAACGCACGTAAAGAAATGATCGATTTTCGACCACGATTCCCCTTTTATACGCATTCAGTTGAAGATATGTGCCTGACTACCTCAAAATCGTCGTCCTTGCGCGAAAAACCCAAGAGTTTTCCGCATTGTTTTCAAATTTTGAGAAAACTTAATTTTTGAGTTGTTTGTGGTTATCTTACACTGTTCAAAATATTATCCGAAATTCCTGATCATATTTTTGATGAAATGGTGAAAGAATTATGTTGCTACCATTAATACAAGTCGAGATTTTCACGATTAAGTTCTGCCCATTCTTCCATATGGCTAATTTTGAAAAGGCACCCCATAGTAAAGTAAGTCGTATTCACGACAAAATAATTGAGCAGCACATTCAAAATAACCGTGACTAATTGGCAACAAATCAGCAACAAATTATTCACTTCAGCAACAAATTATTCACTGGGCTTCGATTTGTTTTGAAGCATATTTGGGAGAGGGGCTTCGCCAACTTCATATGAACTTAGCGAAGTACTCAGCAGAATTAAAAAAAACCCTTCCTAATTCACCTAGTGATGTGATAATGCCTTTCTCTTGCTTCAAAACAGTCTCATAAAAATATTTTTTTTATCTTTTTATTAAATAATTTGTGACACTAATTTTGGGCTCATGTTTGGCACCAATTGATTCTAATTGAGTCGAGTAGTTCACAAAAGCATGCTTCAGTGTTTAAATCACATAGTAGGCATAATTTTTCCAATCAAGCGCTTGACATTTGCGTTGCCTATTTGTATGAGAAGAGTGGTTCTAATATAAGAAAAAACCCTTCTTAGTCCATTTAGTGGAATTTTCATAGTTCTTGAAAAATCACCATAGGGGGCTTAAACTATTGAGCACTAGCGCTTTACGAAATTAGAGATGATCCCAAAATATTGGCACCCCTATATATAAGAGCGGTAAAAATGAACGTGTTTTGTCGGTTACGTCACTTATACCATCATATCTCCGGAAACCGAAGTCGCAGTCATTTGATCTTCGAACTTGATCAATGGCTCAATAGTAGCTTTCAAACGAGCCTAAGCTTGTTGAAATCGGTTCAGCCATCTCCGAGAAACTTGCGCGGTAAAAAAACGCGTTTTGCCGGTTACGTCATTTATACCAACATATCTCCGGAATCAATCGTCACAGCCATTTGATCTTCGAGCTTGATCAATAGCTTTACAATAGCTTTCAAACCGGCCTAGACTTGTGAAAAACGGTTAAGCCATCTCCGAGAAACATGCGCAGTAAAAAAAAAACAACTCGCTTTGTCGGTTACGTCACTTATATCATATATCTCCGGAACCAGAAGCCACATCCGAGAAAATTGAGCGGTAAAAATATCTTCAAAAAGTATACACACACACACACACACACACACACACACACACACACAGTCGAATGGCATATAACTCCTCCGGCTCCGTTCGAAAGTCGGTTTTTCCAGCAAACCTTTTTATAGAGAAAGGCAAAAATTGAGCAACAAATTCAAAATTACCGTTACTATTTAGTACCCCATTATTCACCTATTTAGTTCAGGTCTTTGAGTGATGGTATAAAATTTTTAACATACTTTACCCCGTTTAAAAAAAATTATCACACTATCTCTGAGAGAAATAAGTACGCAAATTTTGATTTTGTCTGCACATTTTACTTCATAACTCCGGAACCGGAAATCATATCGAAACAAACTGAAGGATTTTTGTAAGGGATCACAAGATTTTGAATCTAAGTTTGTGAAAATATAGTGATACAATAATTATACTGATAAGAAAAACATGTCCAATCACAAAGCATGAAAATAAGTGCTCCAACTTTTTTCGGAGACCTAAAACCTGGCTAAACCGATTTAGACAAACTTAAATTCAAATGAAAGCTCTTTAGGTCCCATACTAAATTCCTGATTTTTTTCTGGATCTGACGTCCGGTTTTGGAGTTATGGGGGCAAAATGTGCAAAAAAATAAATACGTATACGAACTTTTCTCAAACATGTATCGACCGAATTCCACAAACTTAGATTCAAATGAATGATCTTATAGTCCTTTACGAAACTGGTAAATTTCATCTGGATTCGATTTCCGGTTCCGGAATTATAGGTTGATTAGAGTGAAAATAAAATTTTTAAATTACTTTCTCACTTTTCTCAGAGATGGCGTGACCAATGTTTACAAACTTAGGTTAAAATAAATGGAACTTCTGAATTTCATTTGGATCCGACTTTCGATTCCGGAATTATAGGGTAAAGTATGTCAAAAATGGTCACTTAGAGTCGCGAAACACAAAAAAAAACGAAAAAAATTCTAAACTTGCCTCAAGACTACTTCAATCGGTAGTCATTATCAGTAGATGGCCAAACAAACCGATTCCGGCTATCCTGGTTCCTGGTTACCGATTCCGGAGGCACCGGATATAGTGATCATATTTTTTTCCAAATGGATCTCACTTACTTTTCTCATCGATGGTTTGATCGACTTTCACAAATGAAGGGTCCTGTGGTCCCATACGTAAAAAGTTTTCTAAATCGGCTTCATAACTACTCGACTAAAGGAACTTGTCCAGAGAAAAATGATTCAAAAAAATGGAATTGTTTAATTGCTTGAAGTGCTTCAATGACAAGATTTCGTAACTCATCTAGCCATATTGACCGTTAAGATATCTTATTTGGGCATGTTTATTATTGTTAAAATGTTCAATTGAAGATCAAGATATTAAATGTATTTTCTCATAATCTCTCACCGTAATCTCGAGTTCACCTGAATTCCTAACTTAATTTCTGGTATCAAAATTAGTTTCAGATTACAGTTTCAGAATCTAGTAGAAGATTTCAGGTTCAGAATAAAAAACTTTGACTCTGGAACTGAATCGTAATTCTGGATTCTGGAACTAGATTTTGGAATTGAATTTAGTTCCTCAATTTATGTTCGCGATTCGGGTCCAGGACTCTGATTTAGAATTTCACTTCAACTTCATTCTGGAACAAAATTCAGAATATGAATTTTAGATCTGAATTCTGGAACTAAATGTTAGACCTGAACTCCGAACCCGAATTTTAGAGCTGATTTCTGAAACAGAATTAACTGAATTCAGTTGCAGAATTTAAGTTCTAAGCTCCGTTTTAGATTTTATTTCCTATATTCAGAAACTGCATGCTGGAACTAAACTCGAAACATGAATTATGGAATTGAATTCAGTTCCTTTATCAAAGATCGGAATACAAGTTTAATATTGGGTTCTAGAACTAAATTAGGAGCATGAATTCTCAAAATGAGTTTAGTTACAGAATTCGAGAACTAAATTTATTACCTGAAACCTTCATCTGCATGCCGAATTAGCAGCTGAATTCTGACTCCTAGATTTCGAATTGTTTATTGTGGAGCAAAGAAAAGCCCACTGGAGCTAGTTTAATCAAAACTTTCTCTCCAACAGGCATAAAACCTCCTCTTCTTTTGCATCAACAGATCACAATGATAAGAGAGAGCTAATACTAAATAAACTATTTTAGTTACTAAAACCTATCGAGACAGATAATTGAGAAACAGCTTTTTTTAACATTACGAAAATGAAAATGATGTCAAAGGTTCGTTATAGCTGTAATTAGTGCTAGATGAAGGTATTCTAAGAAATGGGTGGAAACGGAGAGTACGGCGATGAATATTTAAGTGTAATAATTGGAGATGATCTGAACAGTCTATACGAGCTTGTAGTGAATCAGCAACAAAAATAACCTTGCAAACGGCACGCCGAACAGAGGAAAAATCTAGATCAACCAGCTTGCAACGATCTTCGTCAAAGTTCTTGGAAATACAAAAAATGAAACCAAGAAGCCTGGAAGCTTTAGAAATAATAAATAAGTCAGATTAAAATCTAATAAAATTCCTAGATCAATGACTGACGATTTTTGATCTAAAACTGTATTTATAGTAGAAGTTCAAGACCCAGCGTTTGCGACTGAAGGAGTAAACGGAGCACATCAATGGGTTTAGTATAATCTTGTTGACTTCGCATTAGATTTGCAAAAAATTGCAATAACATCATTTGCAAAAGATAGCTATATGCATTCTATCGAGAAATTGAAATCGTTTAGATAAGTTAGGAGGAGGAACGGTCCGAGATTACTACCCTGAGGGACACCGGAGCTGACGGTGAAAGGTGAAGTCGTGCAGTTTCCAATCTTTACTGTCATTTCACGGCCGGTCAAATACGAGTGTAAGTTATTAAGTTTTTGAAAATTGTCCCAGAATTCAGTCCTGCCCTAGAATTTGAGTTCTGGTGTAGATAAATAAATGATGGCTAAAAAGACCCAACAGCTGTAAAAATGGAATGAATTCCGAAAAAAATCGGTTCTTTTCAGAACCTTTAAAAATCCATATTCCCATAGGATTATGCGAATATTACCTCTACTGAATATCTATATCTACAAAAAAATATTTGTTCCATGTTCCAAGAAAGTTGCAAAATTCACACAATTTACTAATACGAAGGATTAATCATATCCGTAAGTGTGAAAGATAGTTATATCTGTTACATTACCCATTCACCTTTTTTTCAATATCTTCTCGTTAAAACTTTATGAGGCTGTTGTTAACCCGGAGAATGACCGCAAAGGTGAAGGCCGGATATAAATATACGACATTAATAATAACAAAGGCTATTGTATGAATGTTACTTCAATTGGAATCTGATTTGTTTCATAAAGCGATACTGATTTTCTTGTGGCAAAAACTTTTTTTGTTCAAACTTCGTTAGCCCGAGATGTTCGAAAAACAATTGTGTGCGGTCGCAATGGAAATCCGCATCTGTCAGTGAAAAAGTTTGCAAAAACACTTGTTTTTTTTTGCAAGTACTGTCTATCAAGTTCTTAAATATTTCGATACACGTTTGACAACAGCCAGGAAGGCTGGGAGCGTACCAAGAATGGATCTCAGTGATTGTTACCATTCCTAAGCAACCATGACGCTTTTTCGTCATTTTGGTCAGATTTGGCATCTTGTCACTAGGCCAAAGATGTTTTGGAATGGTTTGGTATTAAACGAATGGAGTCCATGTTGTACCGAAAATACTTACTTGAAGTCACGACATAGCGAACGGTAGGAACTCTCAATATAAAAATAAATTCCGAAAGTCCAAAGCAGCTAAATCGGTTGTAGAGAAATCTGCACAGAGCCTGATGGCTGGAGTGAACTCAAAAGTTCAAAAGTAGTTTCTTCCTGCAGCCTTATACAGACTCAACATGAAAATACTTTTGAAAATTGTTTTATTAGATCAAAAACTTGCATGCAAATAGCAAGTCCAATCCCCTTCAGCGTTTATAATGGCTTGACACCTTCGAGGCATACTTTGAGCGAGATTTCTTCTGAAAACGACCTCCAAATCTGTGAATTCGGCGAACAAGCTGTTTCAAATTGTGTATTCGGTTTTTCCAAGCTCCCAAACGTTCTGAATTGGATTGGCATCGGGCGACTGAGAGGGCCAATCCAAGGTTACGACACCATTTTGCTCCTTTGCCCATTCAAGACGTTTTTGCACATGTTTTTACACTCGGTTTTTGCAAAGTACTTCTAAACCTCAAATTATTTGCGATCAAATATCTGCAAACAGTTCCGTGAGATATATTTAAACCTTTTTTAATTAATTTTGAAGCACCTTCGCGTAAAGTTAATGTCGGATTCTTCCAAAATAGGTCACGAATCATTTTCGTCTTTTTCCGTCAATACACCGACAGAGTCGCGATTTGGAAAGTCGTCGACATTTTTCATCTCTTTTAAACGATTCACCCACTTACTCACAAACTGTTTCGACTTTTTCGTGTATTTCGCCGCAGCAGCTTGGGTCATTTTGAGACCTTTCGGGTGCGTTAATGTTCATGTTTTTATGCCTAAGCGCTCCACAACCACCAACCTATTGTCATTCATGTCCCATGGGACTGATGGTATGTCAAAAGGTTCACAAACAGACGCTGTTTACGCTGATCTTTCCTCTGCCTTTGATATAATTAACCACGATATAACAATTGGTAAATTGGAAAGACTTGGATTCGGTTCTAACATCCTTCGATGGATGCATCGATCGTCGTTTAACGATCCCAATGAGTTTATTGCTTCGTCCGGATTTCCGCAGGGTAGCCATCGCGGGCCTTTAATATTTTGAATATACTTCAACGACGCCAACTTTAGAGGGTCATCGTCTATCGTTTGCTGATGACGTTAAGCTCTACTATTACATTCGAAGTCTAGAAGATGCAGATTTTCTACAATGACAGTTAATGAACTTCGCCGAGTGGTGTATGAAATTGAATTCTGACAAATTCTCGACCTTTACGATCTCGAAGAGAAAAGTTCATTTCATTTCGAATACAGGAGTCAGGAGGACGTGTGTTAAAGACCTTGGTGATCTTCTCGACGAGCAACTGACTTTCAAGCAACACATCAGCTTTATTGTTTTTAAAGCTTCTCGTAACTTAGGATTTGTAATGAGGATGGCTGAACATTTTACAGACGTATACTGCTTAAAATCTGTGTACTGCTCACTTGTTAGTTCAACCCTAAATTAAAGTTCTGTTGTTTGGAATCCTCACTACCTAAACGGTTCTCATAGAATCTAATCGATACTACGCAGATCCACGCTACGAAAGTCGCGGGTTACTAATCGGTCTCGATACACTACAAGTTCGACGAGATGTTGCACGTGCTTTATTAATAGAAGTCAAATATGAATAAATCGTTAGTCATTTGTAACTGTACAAATCATCTATGATCTAATTGTACAAATTCTTCTTGTTAGATGTCGATTATGGATATTATAAACAAACTATCAAACGTTGAAAACCTTTTGGTATAAAAGTGAGGAGGTTTTACGACTGCTGGAGCACGAGATTAGAAAATTGCTGCTACAATGGGCTTTTTCCTGCCCAGCATCAATCCGTAAATAAATTTTTCAATAGTTCTCCTTTACTGGATATTTTAAAAATCCATTAACAAATTTCGATCCTTGATTAATTCATTTATTGACAACAATTCTGCTGATTGCTTTCTTCAGACAGAACAACAAAAAAGGTTGGGATTTTTTTCCTAAACTATATTTTCCAAAGCTCGATTTCATCCCAGAAACCGAACAATAATGCCTCAAACATATTTTTAATCAACGATTTAATTAAATTCTTTAAACCACATCACACCTCATCGCATCACGTACTGGCAAAGTAACTGGATTTGATGGCATGACGGGCGGTTCAGAGTGGTTCCAATTCAATCGCTCCCATAACTGGACAGAGAACTCAAACGCAGTGATGAGGTCATTCCGCTTCGTCGTCACCATCATCATCATCATCATCGTCATCATCTACAATACAAGATCATTGCAGCCATGGAACGCCATTCTACTACCTCGTTCAGTTCGTAGTTATTCTCTGTGTGTTTCACAGTCTTTCCTCGGATTCCGTTTTGGTCTGCTGTCTGTCGACACCGAACTGCCGTTGTCCCCCGGTCCGAGTCTGTTTGTCTGTGTGCAACAGAAATACCAATCTTCTTTATGTTTTTGCTTGCTTGCTTTGCTTTGCTTTCGAATGTTAATGAGCCTGATTTAGTTGGGAGTTTCGGCGATGGTTCGATGGTTGGTGACATCATAGCGGCCCATCGTATTTCGGTTCAGGAAGTAAAGTTCACAAACCGAAACAGGTCAAACAAATACTGTTCCGATTCTAGTAGTGTGTCATACAAAAACGTTGGACGTTAGAAAACATTTCATGGGAATCTAAAAAAATCCGACTTACCTTGGGCAAATCCTTTATGTGATTGGCATCGAGCAGCAGTTCCTCGAGTGACCGCGAGTACCGGAGGATTTCCTCCGGTACGTTCGGTAGCGAGCAGTGCCGTTTGTCCACATACTCGATCTGGCGATTGCAGCCCTTAAATATTGGGATGCATTTGAACATGGTTGCGGGCCTCCTTGCCACCGGTACTCCGTGGTGGAATGATAGCCTTTTTTTCGGTTGGCCCTAGTGCACTACTAATTCACTGACACACACCAAACAAAAAAATAAAACACTAGCACAGTGCGTCGTACGCACGATCGGTTCCCACCACTAGTAGTAGCCAACCCGCCTCTATTCCGGGGAAGGGGCGTCCTCAGAGCAACAACATCAGCTCAATGCCTGATGAACTCCGATCGATCGGTCGGTCGAGGTAGGGTTGTTTTCTTCGGGACCAGACCAGAACCACTTTCAAATCACTTCTTCCACACTACTATTTTGCTCCGATGGTTTCCCACCCGTCGTCGTAGCGAGCGAGCGAGCGCGCAGGCAGCAGAGGCTTCTCGGATATCCAGTGTCAGTCAGCAGAGCCGCCGAGAACCGGATTTTTTTATACTGCTTCTTTCGCTGTTTTTTTTTTGTTGTTTTACTTTTTCTTCACACTCGAGGGCTTCCTCCTCTAGCTTCTTCAATCTGTTGGGAAGCCGTTTCTGCAGGAAAACTTTTGCCCAGCCACTCGGGGCGGGCAGACAATCGCAAAAATCAATAAAAATCACACTGCACTTCTCGTAGCAGCACCTTTCTTGTGTTGCTCTTTCTTCGTCGTACTCAAAACTTTACGTGGTGCATTTCACTACGAACCAATAAACACTGTTGTGTCGTAAAACAAAATAGAATATGAAACATGAGACAAAACTGACAAACACACACAAACACTCATACGTTCACAGGCAGCAGTTGGTATGGGTTGCCAATTGTTTACACCGTACTCTCTTCAGGAGTTGTAGGAGAAACTCCACTACATTCTGTCAAACTGGGTAGAAGCGAAGAAAAAAAAATCGCAACAAATACCAAGAAACAAAACTAACGGCACAAAAAGCACTTTTCCAGCACTGCTGCTGCTGCTGTTTCTGATTATCACTTTTGTTCTGCTGTTTGCTACGTTGTTATTGTTGCGGTTGACGACACTCGTCCCCGCTCTCTCCTTGGCAATAGTACACACCCAGTTTCTTCACCTACAACAACGCCCCCCTAGCTACAAGTATCTAATAGTGCCCTCTAACAAACGCACTCTCGTTGCTGTGGACTGTGGCGTTGATCGGTATGGACTCGGTATGTGAAACTGACTGAACTAACTAACCGACACGAACGAACTGCCTGGCGAGCGAGCAAGCCGAAAAATGCGTTGAAATATAAAATCATCGAATAGCGAATGAATGTGAGAAGTGAGAACACAACGAACCACCAACACACATCGGTACCGGCCAGTGATGCCAGAGTGGACTGCTTTGATTCAATCAGATCGTACGATTTTTA
Source organism: Malaya genurostris (assembly GCF_030247185.1). Taxonomy (NCBI): domain Eukaryota; kingdom Metazoa; phylum Arthropoda; class Insecta; order Diptera; family Culicidae; genus Malaya; species Malaya genurostris. The sequence continues at coordinate 139,814,135 of NC_080570.1, read as the reverse complement.
AGGGGCGGGTATTTTTGAAAAATATTTTTTCCTTGTCGTCTTTTTGTTTTCTTATTGTAAAATATTTCAATTTTTTTTTGTCAAATTTTCAAGTCTATTGGAAAAAATCTCGAAGTGGTGGCCCTTTATATTTTTCCTTAGCTCACATTGTGAAGAGGCATGAGCTCGCCACACGGGCTCAACAATTCTGCTTCGATTGACTTGAAATTCGGACGGAATATTCTTGAAATGTTCTATTATATGAAAATACAAAGAAACAGATATGATTTTTCGAAAGAGTTAGACCCTACGCGCCAATAAATTTTCAACGAGCTTTTATCGAAAGCACATTCTAGGAGACTGTGTTCATCGTCATTTAAAAACTACTTCGCCGATTATTTTCAAACTTTACACACACTCTACATATAAAATAACCAGCTCCAACTTTTTCCTTTTCGTTTTTTGTTACTTTCGGGTGGTTTTACAGCTCCAAAATGGCGGATTTTGTCGTAGAAAATAGCAGTTTTGACTTTAAAAGAACTGCCAAAAATCCCAAAAATAAAAACATCAAATGAAAACGTAAATGTTTTCATAAACCCTCTGTCAATAAAAACATAGAAACCTATTTTACTTGGATTTTGTTGGACACCGCAAATCATGATTTCGCATCCCTAAAAATATTTTTTCACCGACTTATTTCTCAATGTTTTTTCAGGAAATGGATACAAAAATGATGCTTTCCGTAAAAAAATAAACCATTGATTTTACAGCATAAACAATTGATTCACATTCAGATCTATGGGTTACAATACATTTTATTGTATCTTGACAAGATTTTTTTCATTTTCAGTGATTGAATATATTGTTTCTACGTTTCACAATTGAATTTATTGTACACGTGGTGTTTCAAACAAACTGCAAACTGTACATTTAATTGTTTTCATGTATGAGAAAACTTTATGATTTGAATTGTTAAGATACTTAACAACCTATACATTCTATTGTGAAAAGCATGTTCACAATTAATTGAATAGTGTATAGCAATACATTAAAATATTTTTCAATGGTCAAAGCAAAATTGTGGAAGGTTTTGTAACAACAAATCGTATTGTTTTTCTACAATATTTTTTATTCGGGTTTGTATTATGCAAAATGTTTGAATTAATTTTTTTAACGATTGCTCTACGAAAAAGGTGGGAGGGGTAATGTCAGAGACATAACTAAATGATGTGAATAGCAATAAAACCGACATGCTTTTTCACACATCCGAGTATCGATAATCGCACGTACTAGTTGATTGATTTTGCACTCTTTCAATGCGCCACTTGCATCATTGTAAAAGTGCAATTACAAGACGGAACACACGAGACTACAAAATTACACATTCATAAATTTAAAAAAAATCCGCAACAAATCGTTCTCAGCCATTTGAGATTTCTAAATTTAAGTTGCGAATTAATATGACATTAATTTCAATTATTTGTCAAACTCATCTCGAAAATACAAATTATATAGCGAATCGAAAGAATGTCCTTAAACCGATTTTTAGAATTCTAAACTATACATTATTGATATCCACTCGCCAAGTATGGACAAAAGGTATCTAGAATTCCTTCAACAGTCATGAGAAATAGTAAAGTATAATTTACTTATAAACTGATATGATATGCACTGCAAAAACTAGATATTTTCAGGGAACATCTTACAAACCAGTTGTAATTCGATATGAAAAAGATCTTGTAAGAATATAATTCAGTTCGTTTAAAAATGATACGTAGTTGGAATCAGCAAGATGAAGTATTGTCATCATGTTAAAGATTTTGATCTGCAACAATGACCAATTTTTCAATAGGCGAGAAATTCAATTTTGGTTTGGCATCTTTGTTATAAATTGAAAATAGTGTCTATTTAACTAGCAAACAAAACATGTTGCCCCAGCGTTCACACCAAACATTTTAGAAAACTTAAATTTTGAGTTATTTGTGGTTTGTTTGCTGATCAAATTTTCGATGATATGGAGAAAAAATTATATTGCTGCGTCAAATACAACAAAAGATATTTGCGATTAAGTTCTACCCTTTTTTGTACACGGTAAATTTTGAAAGTGCGCCCCATATTAAAATAAGTCGTATTCACGACAAAATTTTCGAAAATGCTAACGGAGAAACGGAGTTTGCTTAAAATAACAAAAGTCAGACGATTTTTAAATATGACTTCTGTAAATTTCACGCTAGAATTTGATTGTTTTGAACCAATATCTTTCTTCTACATGAACAGTTACATCTATTTGATTTGAGGCAAAATTCTGATCCTGGCTAACAAAAAAATGATTTCTTGCTGAAATAAATTAACCCAAATTGCTCAAATAAATGTCAAAGAAAGTTGAGTTGATGTTATTGACAATGTATTTGTTGATTCAATCATGTTTCACATTTACATCAAGAAAAAAATTGGTTGATTTTATCTATAACCTTATTTGTGTAATGATACAACTAAGTTTATTGTTTGAATTAAGTGTCAGAGAATTTTTCTCTACCGTGGATAACCAAGTTTATTAGAAGAAAACGAATGTGTTTCTTTCGTTTCTCTGTAGTTTTTCAACGATACGAGTGTATATGGATAGTTAAAAATGTTACTAAGCCTGCATTACATAACACGTTTTTTTACAGAAAATATTCGTTCTAACTGCAAATTAACTTTACTATGAAATGGTTTGTCAAAAAATTGACAAGAACGCACAAATAAAATATTTATTTTTATCAAATTATTTACTTTTTTTGGTACTGTTTCAATAAAATAAATCGTAGCGTGAAACCTAAATTTAATTACTTTTACAATATTCTTCTCTGCGTGTGGTATTTGGTGGGTTTACGAGTATTTATTGTAGGTTGTCGACGTTTTTCGGCGAATAAATAAAAAAACAAACGCTAACGCCAGTTTGTAAGGACGTTTCGAGCTACTACAAACTACAAACATAGAGGATTTTTAGTAATTCTAAAAAAATAGCAGCGCTATCACGATTTTATTTTTCAAACCAGATAAGTTATAAAGATACATTGCTCAATTGGTATCTTGTTTTAGGTGGCGTTTTAATACTTGGCATCAACCAGAAAAATATTTACATGTTGTACTGATCCAGGCAAATCAATTGGTAGAAGCACTACTACTCTATGATCATATTATTATTATATGAAACGACATTTGATGATTCAGATAGAAAAACAACATTCTTATATTACGCGGTAACATAGAACATGTTTGGAACTTTGTATTGAGCCAATGATATTTCAACTAACGAATTCTGTCTATACTATGACTGAGATTTTTGCAGAATCGGAATTGGATTTGCTTACTTTTAAAAGTATTGCTCCTCTGAAAAAATTGAATTCTCAACCAATCTATTAGGTTTTGCACGAACATGACATAACCTCACAAAAATGAACAGAATGAACTTTTTTTGACAGTCGACGTGTACTTGTTTACAGTTTAAAAGTTCATCGTTCGAATGTAAAAATTGCAAGTCGCCTCGGTAGTTCATTTGTGTCGTCATCGTGCAAAACCTAATTTCCGGATTATCAAACTAAACTGTTACTCATCTCTAAAAAATACCGAAAATTTTGGCAACACTGGCCGGTCCGAAATTCACTATCTTGGCCACACTCTGGCAGCATGATCTCAACCTCACACACTCATATGGATGGATAGTTGCTCTTTCAGAGCATACTTGCTACCGCCCCACCCCTCCTTTTTCTCTCTCTCTCTCTCCACCCTAACACTTTCGATTCAACGTCCCTCGGCCCGAGCAACCCACCAACGTCCAGCGTTCAACTGCACAACCCGTTCACTATTCTTTTCATTGGCTTCTTCTCCGGTCCGGTTCAACAGAATCATGAACAGAGAAGCTTTTCATTTCTTCAACTTGAACACACCTTTGACAGTTCGTTGCCACCAGCAGCACACACTTGTAGAATGCAATTTTCACTAGCAGTTGCGTGTGCACAATTTTCTCACTACATTATGGGAACTTTTCCAGCGGTGGAAAACTTCTTGAAATACTATGCGACCGCCGATTGACCGACACGGGATGATTAATACCAGCTACGGTTCTTGGCTTTCTTTAAGCTGTAATCTTTTTTTCACTTGTTCACATTTTCGCTTCTGTTTCTGCTAGGTGAAAAAACTTACTACTGACGATGACAATAATTGCGATTCGCCGAAACACCACACACGCACAATAAATCGCAAAAGAATTTTGCTATACTATCACAGCAATCGCGTCACTATAGCAACAATAATGCTCAATGAAACTAAACAAATGTCACAAACTATCTTTTTTTCCTACCAGAAAACGCACTATAGCATTAAATCGGAAAGCAGCAGAGAACCGACGGATTACCACAAAGCATCCCGTGAGTGAACGCTCCGCGATCGCAGCTCCACCAACTATTCCTCAGCACCAAACCTTCTTAACTTGGCAACGACGAGAGAAAAACTGAGATTACACCATGACGAGAAAACACATTCACACACCTCTCTTACAGACAGCGTTGCCAACCCTACGGATATTACAAATTATCATCTTGTTTTTTTTTTTGTATATACGGAGGAACCTCTCAAAATCTTAAGAATTTGCAACTTGTTGTTCAAAAAATCTACTAATTTTTTATTTTTAATGCAGATATCTACGAAAAAAACATTGTGCAATTATTTAAAGAGATTTTTACTTCATGAAATAAGGGCAACACTGCTGACAGGCAGTGTTAGCGAAAATTTTTTAATCTGCCACAATCAATTTTTCAACGAAACCAATGTAAAAGATGATGACCTAAATGATTCGAAACCATATCTGTGCGTCCGTTTCTGTAATGTGTAATGTATGTGGAGGATAATTTTTTGCACATTAACGTTGGAATGAATTTCAGAGGTGCAGCTCGTTCAGAGATGATGATAACAGGAGCTGTCAAATGGGCAGGAAAATTTTTAATTAGTTCATATTTTTAAAGATTTCTGATAGAAACGGGCAATACCATAGTAGAAATAAAAAAAAAAAAGGTTTTTGCTCTGAGGTGCTAACGACGATCTTCATTCATTGTTCAAAAATTTGGGTTGAATTAGAATGGAACATTGGTTCAATACCATTTTTCAAATTTTCGCGAATCACAAATAAAGTATCCAAAATAAATGGTACTCGATCGCTAAACATTCTAGTACTTGAGAAATCAACATCACGTTGATTTCTGCTCAAAAAAATGTTGGTAAGAAAAAAAAATTAACCTAACCCAATTCTACTCATTTCAGTAAGTCGCACTAGAAATCCTGTTTTAATCCACCTAGTAGTGTAATTATGCCTTTCTCATATCAATCATACTATCATATATAATACTGTGGTATTTTTCAAAATAATTTTCTTCGATTCTTAAAAGAATAACCGAAATCGGTTTGTTTGACCGTCTACTGATAAAAACTATCAATTGGAGAAGATTTGAGCTCAGTGATGGTATAAATTAACACACTTTACCCTATATTTCCGGATCCAGATATAATTCAGGAATTACGTATGAGACCACAAGACCTTTCATTCGAATCTAAGTTAGTGAAAATCGGTTCAGCCATCTCCGAGAAAAGTTAGTGCAAAAAAACGTTACATACACACATACACACACACACATACAAACAAACACACAAAAATTTTGCGTACTCGAGGAAATGAGTCGAATGGTATATGACTCTTGGCCTTCCGGGCCTCGGTTTAAAAGTCGGTTTTTACAGTGATTGCATAACCTTTTTATATGAGAAAGCAAAAAATAAGTAGTAATCACTTTCAAATCGATCTTCTTCCCCTCCGAGTTTACTCGCTGACATGCATTCGTATTATCGATTAATCGAAAAAATCGTGGCCAATCACAGCTGCCGACTTGAAAATATTCGGAAGAATCTTCTTTCTCTTGGATCCATATTTCATTTGCAGGTGTTGCTACCGGTAGTTGACGGCAATATGCCAACAAATTAATGTTCCGTGTCATTTTCTTGTCTTGTTTACTAGATGAGAAATCGACGTTTCAGGTAAACTCATTGACTATTTCCCTTAAGGTCAGACTCGATATTACAATACACCGATTGTGCTGTTGATTTTCTTGTACAAATTTATGCAAAAAAAAAATAAAAGAAATGGTTCGTTGTAAAAGTACCAACTTAGTTTATGCTCTCACAATGATTTATTTCTTTGAAATAGTGAGAAAAGAAAATCTGGTTTGTATTGCTAATATTGTCACATGAAACTGCAAAACAAGATAATTAATTTTTTAAACATATTAGGTTTTTAAATCAATATTTTGTTAAAAAATGCAAATATATTACTTGTGCGTTCCGGTCATTTTTTTTTGTTGAACAATTTCACAGTATTTTTGATATGAAAAATCAGTTTGAAATGAACGAATTTTGAAGTGTTTTAAATTTAAAAAAAAATTTATTGCAGATAAGTGAAAGATGTGAATTCAAAGTGATTAATTACTTGATGTTACACTTCTGTTTGTTGGAATCATTCATTTTTGTTTGTTTTTAAGAATTAAATGATTCCTTGGAAGCAACTTTCCAAGAAAGTTTTTGATGCTACTCTTATTTCGATTTATATTCAATTCTCAAATGCCTTCAATACAAGGTTTTAGCTTTTTAAAATTCAATTGATTCATGACGAAAGGTGCTAACGGAAAATAACAGTTATTTATTTTTTCTTTCGTAAATTACCGGATTTGACGTTTGACTAAATTGAAATCTTCGATGAAATTTCTATTATGGCATCAAAATAATTAAAAAAGGAAGTAGACAACGGAGAGGTTCACTATCAAGCCCTGGTTTACAAATTTTTTTAGTATTTGATGATTCTCCAGCCCGATCAAGATAGAGATATGCTGCATCAATTTTTTGTGTGAAGAAGACATGTTATGTAATGTTATGCAGTTGGTAATAATTATATTAATCATCAATACATAGGCTTGAATTGTTGAAAAGCCCCTAGGAAATGAATGAACCAGATAAAATTTTACATATGAAACGCGTACAAACTTTAACCGCGAAAGGAAAAATTATTTTGTTTATTCACGGTGGAATCAAATGGCTCTGGTTAATAAAAAAATAAAACATACGATTCATTTGACCAATAAACTTAGTTGTAGCATTACACAAATGAGATCATATATAAATTGAACAATTTTTTTTCTTGACATAAAAATATAGTAGATATGAACTAAAATTTTGTTCACATGTAGAAAATAGTTGATTTATTTCAACAAAGAAAACACCCCAAAGAATATTTTTCGTTTAACTGGACCAAAATTTTACTTATTTCCAAGATTTTTTCCAGTCTGAAATAAATATCGAGGTTTCAAAAATATTTAAATATTTCATTTAAATATTTCATACTATATAACTTTCAAAAATCAGTTCGTGCTTCCATCTCATCCGACACAGTCGAAAATTTCTTACGGACGAGACGGCAGAAACAAAGACAATTCAGTGCAGTGAGCAATAGAGTGTACGAAATGGGCAAGTACGATTTAACAAAGCCTGAAACTTGGCCTACAAGACCAAATTCAATTTGTATTGATTTCAAGCGCTGTAAAGTTAGACCAGCAGCAATTGAAATTGAAATCTTCCTTAAGGAAAGAATGCATCTAAACGTTAATGATGTAAATGAGATTCAATTCAACAAGGCGTCTAACTGTGTGTACATTATGTTCAAACGTGAAAGAGATGCAATTGCAGTACGCGTGCATGACCTTTCCCCGCAGACCAACGATCAGTTCGTTCGGGAAAGTATGTCGCAGTACGGTGAAGTTCTTTCCATCGAAAGGGAAGTATGGGGGAATTTTTTCCCGGGTATCCGGAATGGCGTGCGAGTGGTACGTATGCAACTACGTAAAGCAATTCCATCTTACATCATTTCTAATCAAGACGGGATGCATCCGTGTAAAACGTTTTTTTTTAATAACTATTTATTGGAATATGAGTTAAAATTAAATTATTAAGATTTAAACTGGGTGTTCAGCCACAAATGGTGACTTTTCAGCCCTATTATATATATGATTTGGTTATTACCATGAGGACATTATTTGCTTCCGCAATTCTGAGATTTTTGTGTAGGGAAAATTCTAAACCTACTTGTATTGTGTAATGGGGAAAAGGAACTTATATACTAACTTACTAACTAATACAGAGAGCGAATCGATTCAATTGAAGATTGCATCGATTTTTGTCGGAATTTGCTTATAATATTATGTGACATTACATCTAATGGTTCTATATTTGTGAGTCTGTGTAACTCATTTGTACTAAACCAGGGAGGACGCTTCAAAATCATTTTCAGAATTTTATTCTGAATCCTTTGAAGCGTTTTCTTCCTGGTGGAACAACAACTTGACCAAATTGGAACTGCATAAAGCATGGCTGGTCTGAAAATTTGTTTATAAATTAACAATTTGTTTTTTAGACAGAGCTTAGAGTTTCTGTTTATAAGAGGATATAAACATTTAATATATTTATTACACTTTGTCTGGATTCCTTCAATGTGATCCTTGAAAGTGAGTTTTTTGTCATACGTTAAACCTAAGTATTTAGCTTGATCAGACCATGTCAATTTGAGAATGTGATTATTATTTGGTTTAAGAAAAGAAGCTCTTGGCTTATGAGGAAAGATAATTAATTGCGTTTTGGCTGCATTTGGTTTAATTTTCCATTTTGACAGATAATCACTGAAAATATTTAAACTTCTTTGTAGGCGACTGCAGATCACTCTTAGATTTCTACCTGTGGCTAACAGACTTGTGTCGTCACAGAATAGCGATTTCTGACAACCAACGGGTAGATTTGGAAGATCCGTGTAAAACGTATGAAAATCAACTGGTTACATGTCAGTTCTGTGAACAACTTGCACACTACGGCAAACCTTGCATTGAAACTGCGAAAAGGACATCTTCAAACAAATACAAGGACAACCGCTCAACAACTATCAACTGCAATCATTGTACAAAGCGCATCTACAGCAACTAGCACTGAACCCAAGACTGCGATCAAAACAAGGAAACGGAAACCACTCACAACTGCAACGATGTAGCAATGGATGATATGAGCCACGGAAAAAGTGACCTTCAATCTTCGCTAGAAGGAAATGAAAGCTTCTCTCACAGACTAACAGACAGGACACTCAAATTAGATTCTTTAACCATATAAACGGTCATTTCGAATATTCATTTATTTGGGACAGTACTCACATGTGTCATGATGGCACCACGTTACCCTATCAAAAACATTCTGTCTGTCATCTAGACTGTGTTTATTTTTTTCATTTACCAACCGAGTTGCCATTCATACAGAATTACCTGTAATGTATTGATTTGTATACCCCCATGCGAATTTCATGCAGGATACAGATTAATTACATATTGCCAAAACTATATACAGAATTGTGCCTACTTCTCATCCTACAACGCAATACAAAATCGAACCCGTTTTGTTACAATATTTACTTGCTTCTGGTCTGCCGTCACTTAATTTCGGGTGAAAATTACCAACACAATCAAAAATAGTCTAGATGAACAACGTTGAGTAAAATAAATGTTTACCTTCCAACATCGCTAAAAAAGTTAAATATATTATCAACGTAATCCAAAAATTTATTGTGACGATTCATTTTCAAATATTTCGATGAAATCAGGCAAACCTGCAAGCAGCTGATCAGTGTTGACAAACGAGGGGAAACCAACTAGTAAAAAAACCTTTATGTAACACAAGGGGTGTATAGATAGTAGATAGTTCGCGCAGTACAATATAGGTGGAACTAGTGCATAACGAAAAATTATTTTTATAAGAATTTACTCATACTGTCATGTCTGTTAGTCTGTGCTTCTCTACCCCTAGAAGAAGGATGACGAGATCCTAGAATAAAAAAATATATTGTCCAACGAAAATATGGGTAAATCGGCTACGAAAAGCTTGTATATACAAAAATTGGCCTGAATTAAAATTGGTAAAAACCAACATCAAACCGATCCAGAAATCTGATCGATTTTTGTAGAAATTGATGAATCCAATCAATGAAATAGCCAGATTGACATATTTAACGAATTTATGATCTTCATGCAAAATCTGAAAATTATCATATTTTTACAAACTCACCACTTGAGCAGTGCTGCGATCGCAGAACAATTGATTGGATTCTTCAATACATAAACACACAAAACCCCTGGGCACTTGAAAGTAATCAACTGTGAACAAAACGTCAACTCGTTGAACGTCAACAAAAACAACATCAGTCAGTCAGTCAGTGATGATTGAATGCTTCTTGTGAGTGGGTGGCGCCGGGTGGTGTTAGACTTGAGTTCAAACAGAGGTCATACAGCGATAAACGGTTGATCACATTAGAAGTGCATATCTGTAAACGCTACCCGTGACTTGTAAATTAAAAGAAATATGGAGCTTATAGGCAGTGTAAAAACCTACGATTGGGGTAAGTTAGGTCAGGATTCATTCGTGGCCAAAATTGCCTCGGCCAACAACAGTCAATTCGTGCTGGACACGAATAAACCGTATGCTGAACTGTGGATGGGAGACCACTGCAGTGGTCCTTCGCTAGTCAAAGCTACTGGCGAGGAGCTTGGGGTTTTCGTTCAACGGGATCCGGTCACTAATCTGGGGGCGGACACGACAAAACTATCGTACCTATTCAAAGTGCTAAGCATTAGAATGGCGTTGAGTATCCAGGTGCATCCTGATAAGGTAAGGTGAACATTGTCGAAATGATGTTTCTCAAAACGAATATGTATTTCGTTAGGTTGAAGCGGTTAAACTGCATGCAACATATCCGGATATCTATAAAGACCCGAACCACAAGCCCGAGCTGGCCATTGCTTTGACTGATTTTCAAGCCATGTGCGGTTTTCGTCCGTACGATGAAATTTATTCTCTTTTGAAAAGCTGGCCCGAACTAGAAATTTTGTTGGGAAAGGATAAAATTCAGAAACTTGAAACAGGCGGTGAACAAGCTCTTCGGGATTTGTACGCTACGCTAATGCACAGTAAACCGGACGAACTGAAAAACTGCATATCACAAATGCTTTCGAAAATTACGGCCAAAGCTGACCCATCCAGTTTAGACAAGCTTTTCCTGCAGCTGCATAAAGATTTTCAAAACGATGTGGGTCTTCTTTCGATCTACTTTCTTAATGTTCTAAATTTAAAACCTGGCCAAGCCATCTATCTGTCGGCTAATGTGCCCCACGCCTATCTGGCAGGCGATTGTATCGAATGTATGGCCTGCTCCGACAATGTGGTCCGTGCCGGTTTGACCCCGAAGTTCAAAGATGTCGACACACTGCTACGGTTGGTCAGCTACGAGGGAGCTTCAGCAGATTCGAAACTTTTTCAACCGGTCCAGCTAGATCAAGCTGGGCAGCCGTACACGAAAACATTCATTCCGACGGTGAAGGATTTTTCCGTAGCTGAGATCAAGGTTCCGGAAGGTGTTTTTGAGTACACTATTCGTAACGCTAAGAATGGATGTATTGTTTTGGTTTGTTCGGGATCAGCAAAGTTGACCTTGAATGGAATGGATCCGGTTGATTTGGCATTTGGTAAGATTGTGTTCGTTCCTGCCAGCGCTGGTTGCGAGCTGCGGCTATCAATTTCGGAAAGCGGCAGTGAGTTTGTTGCCTATCAAGCAATGTCGAATGATTTCTAGGAGTAATAAATTATATTTGGATGCAAAATTATGAATCTAATAATTTTTGATAGAATATATGAGAAATTGCTCTTTCTTGCGTGGACTATTTTTCATCGTTATGAGCATAATCGCAAATATTTCTAGGAATGGACAAAAACAGCGATTCAATTCTAAGAATTGATAGCGATAGAACGGCGCAAAGATAATGAACGTTTAGTCACAGATAATATGTGGTTTAATTTTCATTTAGACTCTAGTCCGCTTCATTTGAAACATATCAACAGACGAGTTATCATCCACGTTCCTTTTTTGCGAATGACTCGGACATTATGGAATGTCATATGTAAATAACACTTCAATTCAATATGCATTTTCATTTGAAACAAATTGTCAGTTTTATTTCATTCAATTGCGGTGAATTTTAATGAAAAACAGTTGAGCAAGTGACTGTCTTTGTTTATTTTCTCATCTCAACTCCTTGCATGAAACGACTTTGTATTGGAAAATTGGTGACAAAAATTATGATCATACCAAATACAAATAATAATACCCCTAAGTCCCATATAAACGAATCGCCAATGTTTGGTTCACAGCATGAACAAGTAAGCCTAGCAAATATCGCCCTTTCGTTGCGATAGTGTGAAAATGTGAAAGGAGATCGTTTCTGGCAACGCTTTATGCTAGTTGCTACGGTGCAAAACAAACTTGTTTGTTTATCGTTGCTGTATTAAACTGCAACAATCAGTCTAAATATCGCCGGCTAATAAACCGAGAAGCTTTAGAAATGGTGAGAAGTTGCTTAGTAGAGGGATGTGACACACGAACAGGGTCGTCCGTAATTTCGCTCGGTAGTTTTCCTAAGGATCAAAATATGTAAGTAATATGTTTACATATTTTCATAATAAAAACAGTAACTATAGTGAACTTGTTCTTACCCTTCAGTGTTGCTAGTTTTATAGAAAATTCGTTAAAGTACAATGTCACTCTGACAGTGTATCATAACAATGTACCGCACGATGCAAAATGTGTCCTTGAAAATTTGTCGGAGTACTCCGTATTATAATTTGTATTTGATCATACTACAGCGAGAAAGTAAACAAAGAATAACTGTCACTTGCTGAAGCAGCCTTTTCAAAAAATCATCAGATATTTTTTTTTTTTTTTTTTTTTTTTTTTTTTTTGGATTCAGTAAAAACCATTCAAGCGAAGAGGTTGTGTTTCGATTGTACTGGCTCGTGAGTTAACGGCTGCTACCGAGACAATTCTAAGCTTCAGGTAGTTAAACTGCCCATAGCAAACGCAATATTCGGGGCGTTTCCCGACTGGAAAGCTAGCAACGAAGGCCATCCCGTTCATACGCACAGAGGTGTAGAGACACAGAGGTGCGAGAGCATAGAAGTGACGAGTCACAGAGGTGCCATCGCATAAAGGTGCGAAGACGAAGGGGTGCAAAGGCACAGAGGTGCTAAAGCAACCCAGTGCTGATCTACCAGGTACCAGAATTTGTACGCTGCGTAGGATCAAAAGAGACGGCATATATCGCGAGGTGCTACACTGCAAGCATCGCATTTGATCGCCACCAAGAGCAAAAGCACTGTACCTGGGGTCAGGTACAGCAAGTGCAGTGGTGTTCACAACGACGGCAGAGCAACTGAGATAGCAGTAAACGACAGAAGACTGCCAATTGGAAACAGCAAAAGACTGCCAATTGGAAATCGTTGGAAGAGCTTCACGTCGTTCTTCACGATAAAGGAACAGAGACATCAGCTACAAGGTAGATTTAATTTAATTTATTTTTTATTTCTTATATCTGAAATTTTACTAAACATAAGTTTTTATTTTGGTATTATTAATTTACAAAAAAAATTTAATGTAATGGATGATCTCATGGAAGATCATCCGAATCCGATTCCGGATACTAGTAAAAGTTTAAATACTCCGAGGGCTAAACATTATCCACAGGGTACCACTGGGCCATGGATAGTCTATCTTCGAAAAAAAGAAAAGATTTTAAACTTGATGCAAATTACAAAGGATTTGACATCACATTTCTCTGAAGTTAAAGAAATCTGTAAGGTTAATAGAGATAAAATTCGAGTTGTAGTTAACGACTTGAAACAGGCAAACGATATTGTAACCTGTAAATTATTTGCTATTGAATATCGAGTTTACATTCCATCGAAGGAGGTAGAAATTGACGGTGTTGTGACTGAAGCAAGTCTGACAGCAGATGATTTACTTAAAAATGGAGTTGGCCGTTTTAAAAACTCCATGCTTGAGGGAGTTAAGATACTCGAGTGCAAACAATTGTACTCAGCATCTATTGTCGATGGAAAAAAGTCTTATCGTCCCTCAGATTCGTTTCGCGTAACATTTGCCGGATCTGCATTGCCTAGCCATGTCTATATCGATAAAATTCGTCTTCCTGTTCGGCTTTTCGTACCGCATGTTATGAATTGCACGAACTGTAAAAAATTCGGACATACAGCTACATACTGTAGTAATAAGTCCAAATGTATCAAATGTCAAGGGCCTCATAAGGATAATCTTTGCGATAAAGATGTTGAAAAATGTGTTTATTGTGGGGAAAGCCCTCATGATGATCTTTCAGTGTGCGCTGCATTTAAGCTGCGTAAAGACAAAATGAAGCTTTCTTTAAAAGCACGGTCTAAGCGCACATATGCAGAAATGCTCAAAACGGTCATACATGTCTCCCCTTTGGAAACCGAAAACGGTTTTTCAAATCTTGCGGAGCCAGAGGAATCTGACTCTGACGGAAATAGTGAAGATACCTCGTTTGTCACTCCTCAAGGGTCTGTTAAGAGGAGATTAACAAACCACAAAATACCAAAAAAGACACCTAAAATTATACCTTCAAAAAAAGATCCCCGTGTTAAAGCTAAAAAGCCAAATTTAAAACCAAAAACTGTGCCTCCTGGTTTGTCAAATTCACAAACCAATCCAGGAACTAGCTCAAGAAAAGACAATAATCCAGTGGGCTCCATTTCACATTCACCAACAGGATTACTGAAATTTTCGGAAATTGTAGAATGGATTTTCGCTGCATTCAATATTTCTGAACCTCTAAAGACCATCATAACAGCATTCTTACCAATAGCTAGAACTTTTTTGAAACAGTTATCAGCTCAATGGCCAGCTCTTTCAGGTTTTGTATCATTTGATGGATAATTTATCATTCGCCGCAAATGATTCAATCACTGTCCTGCAGTGGAATTGTCGAAGCATCATGCCAAAACTTGATTCATTTAAAGTTTTGTTGCATAGTCAAAAATGTGATGTATTTGCTTTGTGCGAAACATGGCTTACATCAAACATAGCCTTAAATTTTAATGACTTTAACATTATACGTCTCGACAGAGACTCCCCGTATGGTGGAGTGCTTTTAGGAATTAAGAAATGTTATTCCTTTTATAGATTAAACATTCCTTCGACTTCTAGTATAGAAGTTGTTGCTTGTCAAATAAACATTAAAGGAAAGGACATTTGCATTGCTTCGGTATATATTCCTCCAAGAGCTCAAGTTGGACAACGACAGCTTAATGAAATTGTCGAAGCCCTTCCTGCTCCACGTTTGATTTTAGGAGATTTCAATTCGCACGGAATGATGTGGGGTTCCGTTTACAATGATAGCAGATCATCTCTAATATATAATATTTGCGACAATTTTAGCATGACGGTACTAAATATGGGTAGCATGACACGGATCCCAAGACCTCCTGCACGTCCAAGTGCATTAGATTTATCTCTTTGTTCGACTTCAATTCGACTAGATTGCACCTGGAAAGTATTTCCTGATTTACATGGTAGCGATCATTTACCAATCATCATCTCAATTAGCAGTAACAAAGGCATTGCTAATTCAGTTAATATTCCATATGATTTGACAAAAAATATTGACTGGATTAAATACCAAAGTAATATTTCAAGTGTCTTAACTTCAATGGAAGAGCTTCCCCCACTTGAAGAATATGACTTCCTCGTTTGTTCGATTCTGGAGGCCGCAGAACAAGCCCAAACCAAACGATTTCTTGGTCCATCGTCTAACAGAAGACCTCCAAATCCTTGGTGGGACAAAGAGTGCTCAGATGCTAAACACGCGAAACAAAATGCTTTCAAGACGTTTTTAAAACGAGGAGGAGGAACTCCTCAGAATTTTGAAAAATTCTTGGTTTTAGAAACCAAGTACAAGAACATACTTCGGGTTAAGAAATGCAGCTATTGGAGACATTTTGTGGAAGGTTTGTCAAGAGAAACCTCAATGAGCACTCTTTGGAATACGGCCAGACGAATGAGGAATCGTAACGTAGGAAATGAGAGTGAGGAGTACTCGAATCGATGGATATTTGATTTTGCGAGGAAAGTTTGTCCAGATTCCGTTCCTACGCATAGCATTGTTAGGGAGTCTTCTTCAAATGATGATTCCATTGATAGCCCCTTTTCAATGATGGAATTTTCCATAGCACTCATGTCTTGTAACAATAACGCTCCTGGATTGGACAGAATTAAATTCAACTTGGTGAAGAATCTGCCCGACCTCGCAAAAAGACGTTTGTTGGAATTGTTCAACAAGTTTCTTGAGCAAAATATTGTTCCACCTGACTGGAGACAAGTGAAAGTTATCGCCATTCAAAAGCCGGGGAAACCAGCTTCCAATCACAACTCATATAGACCCATTGCGATGTTGTCCTGCATCAGAAAATTGTTCGAAAAAATTATTCTACGACGTCTCGACACTTGGGTCGAGACGAACGGTTTGTTGTCAGATACTCAGTTTGGCTTCCGTAGAAATAAAGGGACGAATGATTGCCTTGCATTACTTTCGTCTGACATCCAAATTGCCTTCGCTCAAAAGCAACAAATGGCATCTGTATTTTTAGACATTAAAGGAGCATTTGATTCAGTTTCCATTGATGTTCTTTCAGACAAGCTCCACCAACATGGACTCCCAGCGGTTATAAATAATTATTTGCACAACCTTTTGTCAGAGAAACGCATGCATTTTTCACATGGCGATTTGGCAACAATCAGAATTAGCTACATGGGTCTCCCGCAAGGCTCATGCCTCAGTCCGCTCCTCTATAATTTTTACGTGAATGACATTGACAGCTGTCTAGTAACCCCATGTACACTAAGACAATTGGCAGATGATGGCGTGGTTTCAGTTACTGGATCCAAAGCTATTGATCTGCAAAAACCATTGCAAGATACCTTAGATAAATTGTCCGTTTGGGCTGTTCATCTTGGTATCGAATTCTCTGCGGAGAAAACAGAGCTGGTCGTCTTTTCAAAAAAGCATGATCCCGCGCAACTTCAGCTTCATATGATGGGAAGAATAATCGAACAGGTTTTGACTTTCAAATACCTCGGGGTGTGGTTTGATTCCAAATGCACGTGGGGAGGACACATTAGGTATCTGATAACGAAATGCCAACAAAGAGTAAATTTTCTTCGAACAATAACAGGGTCTTGGTGGGGTGCTCATCCGCAAGATCTAATAAAATTGTATCAGACAACGATACTTTCAGTGATGGAATATGGATGCGTTTGTTTTCGTTCCGCTGCAAATTCTCATATTATCAAACTTGAGCGAATTCAGTACCGTTGTTTGCGAATTGCTTTAGGCTGCATGCATTCGACACATACAATGAGTCTTGAAGTTCTGGCGGGAGTTCTTCCATTAAAAGATCGATTTTGGGAGCTTTCATCACGCCTGCTAATAAGATGTGATGTGCTGAATCCCATGGTAATTAATAATTTCGAACGACTAGTCGAGCTTCGATCTCAAACAAAATTCATGACAGTATATTTTAACCATATGTCACAGGAAATCAACCCTTCAAGATATATTCCTATCCGTGTCAGCCTCCTAAATGTACCTGACTCAACTTTATTTTTCGACACATCCATGCAGCGCGAAGTGCGTGGAATCCCGGACCACCTACGCTCTATGGAAATCCCAAAAATATTTTCAAGTAAGTTCAGGCATATTAACTCTGAGAAAATGTTTTACACGGACGGATCGCGAATGGAAGAAGCGACAGGGTTTGGTATGTTCAACAATAATGTTTCGGCCTCATTCAAGCTTCAAGAACCTGCATCTGTTTATATAGCAGAGTTAGCAGCAGTTCATTATAGCTTGAATGTAATCGTCACATTATCTCCAAACCATTATTTCCTCTTCACAGATAGTCTGAGTGCAATTGAAGCCATTCGCTCAAACGCTGCTGGCAAAAATGAACCGTTTTTCTTGGGTAAAATAAAACAGTGTCTGAACGACATATTGAATAATAATTATCTAATCACAATAGTTTGGGTTCCGGCTCATTGCTCCATTCCAGGCAATGAAAGAGCCGATATTTTAGCCAAACGTGGTGCTATTGAGGGTGAAATTTATGAGAGACCGATTGCTTTCAACGAATTCTATAGCGCGTCTCGCCAAAGAACACTTGCCAGCTGGCAAGCTTCTTGGGATAAAGATGATCTGGGTCGGTGGATGCACTCAATTATTCCTAAAATATCGACAAAGGCATGGTTCAGGGGACTGGATGTGAGTAGAGATTTCATTCGTGTGATGTCCAGACTCATGTCCAATCACTACACGTTAGATGCACATCTCCTTCGAATTGGACTTTCCGAGACTAATCATTGTGCTTGCGGCGAAGGTTACCGCGATATTGACCATGTTGTTTGGACATGCGTGGAGTTTCGTGATGTCAGATCTCAACTAATAAATTCCTTGCGTACCCAAGGTAGACTATCCAATGTCCCAGTTCGCGACATTCTTGCTTGTCGTGACCTTCCATACATGAAACTTCTTTATCATTTCATTAAATCCATTGGAGTTCCAATTTAAATTTTATTTTATGTTAAACTGTTTTCTCTTCCATGAGTTCAACCAATAGCCAACTATAGGATATTGAATATAAGTGGTGAACTGATACAAACAATCCTGAAATAGTTATAAGATCATGTACAAAATAAATGTATTTTATTTAATGTAATTAAAATAGCAACTCGCTTGATAAAAACAGTGTTTAGATTAACTAATGAGTACCAACATACTAATATGATATTCGAAATGTATTAGGTTTAAACTACTATGTATTGTGGATGCCACGGCGAAGAAAAACTTATGTATATTGCCTATGAAATAAACGTATTTATGAAAAAAAAAAAAAAATCAGATATTTTTTATTCTACTTTGTACGATTCAAATAAAGTTATAAATATTATAAATTATGAGTTATAAATTTTTATAAGCCGTAGAATATTAAATTGAATCGGATAATTTCAATGCAATAAACAATAATTAGCATATTATTCTAACCTATATACACAAATGTTGACATTTTATATGAATAAGTATTCTATATGAGAATTAAGTGTAAAATCAGCTAAAATTTTACTATTTCAATCAGTTTATATGCTTTTGTCTGACATTTCAACTGTAAGTGTCAAATCTGTTGAACATTAAGTGTCGTACAATTAGAATTGATCTACTGTTTGGTAAATGAAATGAAAGTTAGTTATCTATATGTTTCAATGTGATTTCATTTGAATAGGCTTTGAAGTGATTTACATTTACAATTTAAGTGTCAAATCGAATGCGTCAAAATTAGGTATATTAAGACTTTGGTCTAACGGTCGATTTTTATCAGTGTAGTGATATTTTAAGGCCGTGGATCATTTTGCAAATTTTAATTTTAACATTTCATCTGTTTTTCAAAGAAAGGCGATTCAAACATTGATAGCAAATGGAGAAAAAACATCAGTGAATTTTTCGACTTTGGTTTCAAATCGTATTTATAAATTATCGTATATTCTCAGATTAGTTCTTGATTAGTCGATGAATTGTTAGTTAATCTTCAAAGGGCATGCAAATTTTACCACTTTCCTTCTATATCCACTGAATAAATCGCCTAACAATAGTTTCGCCCTTTTTCGATTTGTTTTCTCTTACACTGAAAATAATTTGCAAGTTAGCATCACGTGCAAAGCATTCGATCTATCACTGCTTGTAGAACACATGAAATTAATAAAAATAAACACTTAACTCATAAAATGAGTGTAAAAACTGTTGATATTTAGTGGAAATCATGCTACGTTTATATGAAATGCACTTAAAAACGATCAGATATATCGTTACTTCTAGATTCTATACGCATTTCATGATTATGAATGTCACATAGTTTTCCAGTTTCCATACATATGGAAATATCCATCTAATTGATTTTTGATTATGAAGTCGTTTGTTAGAAATTATCCATTATCTAAAGAACAGAGATTTCATAGTAGAGGAGAGACTGGAGCGGACGCTTTTTGGAAATTTAAAAAACATTCATTACAAATAGGTTTTCACCCAAGTTATCTCTACCGTTGTGTAGATTCAGCTCCACTTTCCAATTTGGATTTGGACAAACAAGCATTAGTTTTCGAACCAAGTCGCGCAGAAGTAACCAACTCAAAAAGTAATATTTCTGGAACCGCTTAGCTAAACCGGACTCATTATGGGGTAAATTAGACTATAGAGCTTCACACCAAAATTAAGGCCGAATAAAATGGGATGTCAAATCTCAAAATACCTTAATTTAAACCTTTCGTGAGTCTAACGTCTCAACCTTCAGCTCACTGACGTTTGTCAATCGAATGAAAGCTCGTTCAGTCAATCCATAGATCGAAATAATTGCAGATTTATAAGATAGTTACGCTGTCCGGTTTAACCTCGTGTCCGATCTAGCTCCGGTCTCAACTAATAATTTATTAAGTTCCGGGGAAAGGGGACCCTAAACCCTTTTCTCTCTCGTTGAGTACGCGTCCAGGATGCAACACTTGCAATATCATGTTTTCCGAGATTCGTTTAGTAGATTTACTGATTTTCGGCAAAGTGCATCTTTTTGCCGAGATCGGTGATTAACAATTATCCCGAAATCAACAAATGCGTTCGCCGAAATTTCGAAATCGGCAAATGTTTTTTCACCGAAATTCAGCTGTCATTTACGTTTATATTTTCGCATAGCACTACGCAGTTAATTTCTGACGAAATATTTCGGAATCTATCCAAAAGGAAGACGTGGGAATCTACTATCTATCCAGCGAGTATAATAACTACAAATTATTGTTGATAATTTATAGAAAGCACCTTCCAGATCCTGCTTTTACTTTCGGGTAGTAATTATAGGATATGTCAAAGAACTTCAACGACATGTCAACCAACACATTCGACAACAGTCTGAATTGCATATTTTACAATTATTCATCTCCGAAATATAAGTAATGTAATGTTTTTTTTGTATGTTTATACGAAAATAAAATGAAATATTGATCCACAACTGAATGTCCACAAGTAAAGAAAAACAAATTTTTTACTTTGAATTGCTGAAGGCTTAATAATTCATAAATTTCAGGAAAGGATATGCCGAAAAGACAGTAAACATTTTGCTAACAATTTCGGTAAAAACTGACGTTTGTCAAAGTTGAGATTGCCGAGTCTCCGCAATTTTATCTTTTGTCGAGATAATTACCGAGTACTCGGCGGTAAAAGTTTCAGCGAAAAACATTAATTGTGTATAATTCAGAGTTGAAGCGGAATTGCAACATGCGCAATGAGGGAATTGGCACACAATGCGTGTTTTACATTTGTGGAAATTGTGGGAGAAGTGTTCCAGTGATTCTGATAAAAGTTACCCGTAATATGTTTAAACTACTCTACCTGCTTCAAATTAAATTTATTCAGTTTTTGTGTTAGTTTCTAGATATTCGTGTTCCAAACTAAAATTTAAACAAACAGGACATGTCATCAAATAGTCATTAGACAGTTTCGTCACTTTCTATATATATATATTGGGTTACATACATTTGTTCAATAAGCCAGTGTTTTTATATTGTACTTAAAATTTTTATTATGTACATAAATATTACACAAAAACAATATAGAGAGTTCAAGGCGTGTGGTTCTCTACTCATCAACGGGTGCATGATTGTATTGATCGTAACAATAGAGTTGATGTAACAATCAAAAATAACATAACCAATTCCTGCTTGTGCTGCGACGTCTGATTTCGGGGTAAATAAATACTCTTTAACTTGCAAGCAGTGTTGCCAGCATTTGACGTACGGCTAGACAATTACTAGAGTGACTATAATCAGAGTGGCGACAGCTGTTCGTTTGGAATGACAGCTACCAGTTCCAAACGAGCAAACGACCTGTCAATTCAATGTAAAGCTAATGGAATGTTTTTAATTGTTGCCAGCATTACGGATGAGATGTCGTCACTCTGGTTATAGGCACTCTAACAATTACAGTTTTTTTGTGTGGTAATAGAGCAAATTATTCGATATAAATGCTTGTATTTGTTTTTAGCTCTAGGAAAAAAAATAACGAACATTGTTATAGCAGCAATTGAACAGCACTACATTATCCTGCGAGAAACATTATGAGGATGAGGAATGTATGGTAATAACACTGTTTACAGGATACACACTGTAGTGCTTGTTTGGTCATAGTTCAGAAAAAGTAAATTGTTTAATAACCACAATTTTTAAAAAAACAATTGATCAATTTAACTAATGTATTCATGTTTTAAAACAATTAAAAATTATTAACGTGTAGAAGTTGTCATTGTTTTTGTTCTAGTGTTGAGTCGAAGCCTATGTTCTTTTCTTTTAAAGGAGCTATTGTTCCGTTAGTATGTGGGTGCCAGGGTGATAAAATGTGTATAATACAATGATAATTGGGAAAGATAGGTAACGATAGTGGGATTTGACAGGACAGACTGGATGGAAGCATAGATTGGCTTATAATATTAGTTTGAATTATCTAACTTATAATCTCTGAAATGGTTCTTTTTTTTATCCCCTTTTTTGTCTTCTCTAGATCGGTTCCATTGAATCGTAGGTTTGCTGGCGGTGGTATCAGTAAGCGCAGCGTACCTATATTTTTACTTTTTGAACCCTATGTTTCCAGGTATGTCGTTCAGGAATTGCTGAAATTGGTAAAAAATAGCGTATTTATCACAGTATAACGAATAATAGCTTGACAGCTTACATATTGATGAGGTGAATGGTTTTCCTGACCGTAGTCGGCCCACTTGGTTAGGTCGATCGATGGCAGAATTCCGCTCTTGCATGGCACTCTTGGATTGCTGTTGGAAAACGAAAATGGAACAGTCAAAATGCACGTATAAACAAAAAAATAACTTTAACGACATACATTTCATGGTCTGGTAACACCATCGGATAGATTTGCACGGTATCGATCAAATCGGTATTGTCGCAAATTAGTCGGGCAAGTTTAGCCTTCCGGACTTCTTGCAGTTGCTCCGGAGTAAACGAGGATGGCTGGTTTGGCAGTTCATACCAGAATCGATCCCCGCGGCGCACGTAGCTAAACTGAGTAGCGATGATACAGGCGAAGGTTGGTCCCAGCATTGAACCTGGTAGCGAACGTTCCGATACTCCTCCGGACCACAGATCTACATCGGATGGATGTCTGTAAGACAAAAGAATTTCAGTTATTTATGAATCTTCTGATGTGACGGATGGATGCTCGATTTACTCGAATATACTCTCGTATCGACGCACGGTTTCATTGGGCATCGATCCAAACAACTCCTCGAAGGTGTTTGCAGTTGGCAGTCCACAGAACTTTCGGAACTCCATGTATCCGGGAACGCCGAACTCTCGGCCGCGCTGCATGTTGAACGATACCAGATCCATACCGAACCGTGCACCTTCCTTCTTGAACAAATGGTTGGTGACCTCCTGCGTGATCGAATCGTCCATGGCCTGGGCCACCTGATTCATCAATCCCATCAGATATTCGTCGTAAACTCCTGCCCGATACAAATCGTACGGCCGACGGATCAGATCCGATAACCGCTTGGAAGCGATGAATTTGTGTGCCTTGGACCACCGTTCGACTGCGGTGGGCAACAGCGAGTGACCGAAACGGAAGGCAGCCGCCGAGAATGCATCGATGATGGCCGGATTGATCGTTTCATCGTAACCATCCCAGTAACCTTCCTTCGGTGTGAGCAAGCCAAACTTTTCCATGACTTCCTTGCCGAGTAGAATCGGTAAGAATTCGTTGTAGGTGATGTGCTGGATGATGGCGATGTTGATGCGGCGAGCTTCCTGGAACAAAGTTTCATCGTCCCAATGGGGATTTATGCGACCCAGTTCGGTTGCGATACGGTTGTGTTCACGTGCCAGCAGAGTATGCATGCAGGTCAGCACCAGCTGTTCGTTGACACGAATTTCTCCGGCTTCGAAACAAAACATGCTCTTGTTGGGTCGCGTACAACCTTCGTCCGGAATGTCCAGCTTCAGCGGAAGCAGATCCTTGAGACCATACTCGGCGAACACCGGGTTCATTCGGAGTAACCCATTGTAACCGGTTCGCAGCTTCCGGGTGAACTTTTCGTTCACTCCGTAGATGGTGTTACCGTCGATGACGGAGGTAAGCGTGTTGAACTGGGCACGCGATCCTAGACGACATCCGGCACGTGGTGATGGGAAACCACGCACAAAGTCGATACATTTTACGTTGAACAGTCGATAGAAGTAATCGTCATCTGGAATGCGGATTTCATTGCAGTAGGGATGTTTCAGGTGCGGTGGTCTCTTGCAGCATTCTTCGGGATCGTTTCGATTGATCGGATCCAGTGGAGTTCCGGTCAGAGTGAAGTCATGATCCATGAATTGACCCCACGCAATCACGAACACCGTTCCGGCGTGATCGTGATAACCCTCGTCGGGATGGATGGTACGCGAAACGACACGAGATAGTGGTAAATCGTGTCCGGTTACGGAAATTCGAGGTGCGTTGATTCCATCAGCATACAGAGGACCGATCAGACGCTGGAACGGGGTCATGGCAGCACCCCACGTTGGATGTTTCAGGTTGTTACAGAGACCATCCACTCGACGATACTTTCCCGGCCGACATTCCACTCCCGACAGGAATGCAGGACACACTTCCCGGATAAGGGTTTTGGAGGTGTCGATCGACGGTAGACCCTTCTCGATCTCTTCGTAGGATAGACCGTAACTGGATTGGGGGATGGGAACAAAATGATCGGTAAAGTGATCCACGTGAAGATTGGTCGGAAAGAATAACTTACGTCCTGGCCAGCTGGATGGAGATGTCGAGCATCAACTCACCGACGGTGGCGATGTCTTCCGTCTTCCAGTCTCCCTTCGGCTGTGACACTCGGATGCGCTTGCGGGCATCCAGGTAAGCCTGATTGATGGCATCGTATGTGATGCAAGTGTTTGATTCGGTGTGGAGCGGAGATCTAGAAAGAAGGAATCATAATTTGTCGTATCAAGAAAAAAAAATCTAGATACTTACATCGTTCCTCGGAACAGATTCACGTTGTAATCGAAGGCGGATGATTTTCCCGGACCACCGACGTACAGTGCGCAGTCGGATCCATGTTGATCGAAGCTTAGAAACTGTGAGTTGACTACAACCAGAGTGGCTGTCGCTACAGTGGCCAGTAACCTGAAGGAAGGGAAAGGTAAATCAAAAATGATCAAACAAAAGCGAAAGGATTTTAATTTCAAACGAGCACCGCATTAATATCATTCAGATGTTCAGATAATGGAAAGTGAAGGCAAGTCGACGGTCAACCGTCGTTCTTATGGATGGAACTATGTAGGCACCAAAAAATCCACTGGCAGGATTGTTCATTTATGCAAATTATGTTACAGACTTGATGGTTGATTTCTTGTAAACCGGTCAACAACGGGTCGGCCGGCTGATCATGAACCTCAATGACGACGGTTCGTTTAGATAAAATCGGCGCCAATGCTTCTATGCTTTACTTGACACTGTATTTTCATGAATGGTCTTTGCCAAGAATTGCAGCCGGACTTCAAAGGTGCCCTTAAAACGACATTGCGGTGGCCGGTTGGAATCGCAGAGAAAAAAATATGAATAAATCAAGAACGACGCAAGTGAACGCAATCCTACATTCACATTACCACCGCAGACATGTCGTAATCTGTCATAAATCATGGTTCATTGCATTGGGGCCCACGGATGGGGTTCCAAACGGGTCAATTTAAATTCTTGCTTGCACCGAAGTGCACCGGAGTGAAGTGCTGCAAGAAAAATTCCACGAGTACTCCAAGTCACCGCACAGTGCAGAGACGCGCCGTGTCAGATTTGTGGGGCAAGAAGCAAAGGGGGGCCCTTCTAATGTCGCACGTGCTTGCCTTTCAACCCATTCAAGTTTGCAATGGAACGCACTCCTGTGCGCTACTGGCCAGGGTCTTTGTGTTGGCTTTAAATTGGCCGAACGTGACTCTGAAGAATCGAATGACAGCGTTTTACCGAGCAATTTGTTTTGTTGTGATTTCGATTTGCTACTGCAGGATATGAGAAATTATCCTACATAAATTATTCATACGCTCAAGTATATTTCGAAATTTTGCTGTTTTCATGTAGAATTTACTGCTTTCGGAACTGCGCTGCCTTGGTGACAATTCCATCTGCTCTGCGAACCGGTTCCGCACAGGAAATAGCTGGGAGAAATTGGCGCTTGATGCAGATTATTTTCTCTCTTCATTTTTTCTAACCAGGCGACATGAGGCGTGGCTCCGTTTCGAATCGACTTATCCAATATGCTAGGGCTACACATTCTTGAATATTAAATCCATTCGTGAGTTGTGTTATAGCATACATTATCATATAGGGGAAACGGGGGCAAACAAACATGATTTCACTTTTGATGATTTCCTACTGTAGGATTTGAAACATATGTCATCAACATTAAATTCGACTCGAAAGCCGAATGTTTGCATATCACATGGCTGATTCCTGATTGGATCGATCGAGAGCTCTGCACCTTTCGAGAGCTTTACCGTTAATGAGTGACCGTAGCCTGTGTGGCTGGTTCATTAGCACAATGAATAACTCAAGTCTTTCTGGAGCAAAACCTGTAAACCAGTAGCGTATCGATTCAATATTGGATGCTAATAGAAGGCTAATGAATTGGAACGCGTTTCTATAGCGACGGGGCTGTTTTGAAGTGTGCAGAGAAATGGTGCGAAACATTTCTTTCTGGGGTGTTGTTTCCGATGCGCTTTGCCATATTAACTGAATTACCATAAATACCGAACACAAGAACAGTGCACCTTCAGTCTGCGAAAAACTTGGTTTTCAAATGTCTGCTGCACTTCATAAGAAATCTGCAGATATGTAGATAAATCTGCAGACCTGGCATCTCTGATGAACATTGGAAAAGGTGCCACGTGCAAATGACACCTTCTCTTTGTTTAGTTCTCGATTGATTTTTCAGAAGGCCTCTCTTTGTTAACTTTCTCTTTAGATTATTATGAAGATTTTCTTGGGTTTCACAATTTTGTTTGAAAGTCGAAAGTTTCTGGTATCAAGGGAATTAATAGAAGAGGAAGTAAACAAAGTGAAACGGCCTTCTGAAAAATCACCACAGATGCCAGGTTCCAGAATTGCATGTAAATTTTTCGATTTATTTTGTAAGCAGACTCTGCAATTTTGCAGACTTTTTGCAGGTTTTTGAAACTTTTATATACAGTCGTCCAATTTACAGACTTTTAAAATTACGTTTTTGGGCTTCTTGTTTGTTTTTTCACGTCATACTTATGACTTCACTTGGATTGAAGCATTTCTAGTATGCAGACTTTAAAATTTTACCTGGCATCTCTGCCAGGAGTTATACAATTGTTTCAACCCCTTCGCTGCCTGCAGTTCATTGCGTTTTTATATCAAGCATTAGAGCGAATAGAGAAGTGAACTGTCTGGTGGATTAAAGGCAATTACAGATTTAAAAGGTATTTATTTTCTAGCGACAAGAATTATTTGTTTGTTCTGTCAAAGACGACTGAATTTTTAGATGATGATGTAGATGATTTACCATTTTTTAAAGTAGTTTATTTTTATAGTTAATATTGATAATGTTTCGAGTGAAACACGAGGTTTTGAAGAGAAAGACGTCGATTAATACAAAGTATCATTCTAGTAATTATTCTGGTTATAAAAAACATGCGAATGACAGTCTTGCCCAATTTTCATACAGATAAATTCCGATTTTCAGTCTTTGGGATTGGTTACGTAGGGTTAAACCTTGTTTTTTTGCTCGCAAACCCAGTTCTCACTAAATAGATTTTTCGTACTATTGTACAGATTGATTTTTCCGCCAAATACTGATACCGATTTATCGGTATTTATACCGATTTTTGAGCTCTATGTCGCAATATGTTGTTCGAGCCTCAATCTGAGAGCGTTCCTTGTTTATGACTGAATTTCGGCCTCTGTCAAAATTCCCTAACGATTAGACAGCTATTGCTGAAACTATCATCTCTGAACGACCAGAACCGTTGATACCCGCCAAGTAAAATTCAAACGATTGTTGCATTGTTGCCAGATTATTTCCAAATCCTACTTGACAATCCAGAAAGACACCATGTTGGAATTGAAAATTGCTTAAAACATGATTTTTGATACCTATTCGTCATATCCATTCTAAAAACACTAATATTGCAAGAATTTGCAGCAATCTCGATAAAGTGGAAAATATCGTGGGTTTAATATTGACATGGAACATCAATTTTTGTGAATTAATAGTGAACTGAAATTCTGTGAACACTTGCCCTAACAAATTGAGGTTTCTATGCCCGGTGAAAAATGAGCGGCCAGCACGTTTCCTGATGAAAACAAAACAATATGTAAAAGCGATTCACACGCAGCATCAAGCGACTATCACCTGCAAGGAACGATTACGGAACAACAACATTAATTGAAAGCAATTCATATGAAAGGAAACTACGTCAAGCTCACGGAGCATTTTAACGTCGGATACGAGAGCAATATTCGGCTTTATTTATAGTGGTAAGTGAGCTGTCAGAGAGCCTAATACGGTGTGCAGCAAACGTATACGTCAAATTCATCAAATTCATGTACTAACTATAAATTATTGTTGATTATTTATAGAAAGTTCCTTTCAGATCCTACTCTCGCTATTGGGAAGTCATTATAGGATATGTCGAAGAGCTTAAACGACGTGTCAACTAACATACGCTGAGCGAAATAAAAATAGCACCATCCTGTTTCATTACAAAACTTTGCTAGACTTAGACGTAGAAACAATGATAATTTCAAGCTAGCAGCAGCACTGGCACTGATGAGTCAAAGACAAAACGTAAAACAAATTGGAAGTAGAAACAAATTCTAATAACTTCTTTTGGACTTGAATTCATTGACAATACCAGGTTTTCAAGAATATTCTGTGTGATCTTCTTCCAACACTGTCGAACTCGTTTTTTCAGCGTGTTTACTTTGTCAAACTGTTTTCCGTTTTCGTAAATGTGACGAGCGAGGATAGACCACAGGTTTTCGATAGGATTTAGATCCGAAGAATAAGCTGGTCACTCCAGAGCTTCTATGTTTTTGACATGCAACCATTCTTCAGTAAATTTTGAATTATGGATTGCAGCATTATCTTATTGAAAATATATTCCGAACCGAGGAAGGCATGGCTGGCAATAATCAACTCCGTACTTCATCATCACTGAGTTTAGCTAACCTGCAAATCGGTTTCATCACTGAGCGAGTTGAGTTACTGGGTAACCATTTGTGTAGAGAAAACATCGTCTCAACATCGCAGTGTCAAGCAATCAGCAGTTGAGCGCTGAGTGCACATCAAAAATTGGAACCCACTTAGAGACGATTTGTGAGATGTGATTTTAAGTGTATGTACATCAACACATTGAATCAGATTCTTATGACATTGTCTCGCTTGTATTTCCCATCTACCAGAGTTGCCATGGGCGGCCAACGTTGGAATCGATGCCATTTCAATTCAATTCTCAACACATGTTCTCGTATGCTGGAAAACGCATTCGGTTCAGTAGCCAGTTGTGTTTAGTTCGAGACATAAAATTCAATCGTTTATGGTATACATCACACTACGGTACGACTTTTATTTTCGTACATTAATGCTCGTGCTCGTTTTGAGTACCAGCAAAAATAGAATCGAAAATCTGGGTTGTGTTGGCAGCTCAGTGGTTTAGGCATACACTCACCGGTGTAGCTCGGTACGGTGATGCCAAACTTAGTACTCACTTTTTAAAACTAGGAATGAGTCTAACTCTCAAAAAAAAAAAACTTCAAAACTAGGAATGAGTCTAACTCGCTAAGAAATCAAAACTGAGAACCATCATAATTTGATGTCAGCGGTGCTCTGTAGAGTGTGTTTGTTTAGATCAGCGATGAGTTTCATCTTTACCATCATTTCACGCGTTTTTTTTATAATGGCCAATAAGCCGACTGTCAACTTCCACTTCCGAAAGAAATTGCAGCCGAGCTATGAAAAATAATACTCTATTTTCCATAGCTCGCCTATGAATATAACACCAGGCGAAAGAGAAAACTTTTCTCTGCGATGTTAACCTGTTAACCGATCGAAGCGCCGTCTGCATGTCATTGTCGGTGTTGTCGGATTTCTATGGAATGTGTGAAAGTTTAGAAGTCGATCGACATTACCAGTTACTGAGGGGTAGTCAAATTTACGATACAGTTTTGGTAGACGAGTGACAGGTTGTGTCGTCACTTTATTCTTGTATGTTAAAACCAAACATTTTATCTAATCTGCAGCACTATCAATAAAATGAGTCCTTAACAAAGTTGCAAAAGCACCTTCCGAGACTCATGTAGATTGGATATAATCAACTCAACGACTATGCGATCAAACCAGCTTCATTTGCAACCCATAATAAATTTGATCGAAGCCGAAGTAAGCAAAGGGTAGTATTTAAACTAGAAGAGCTAAAGAAAGCTCCGAGTAGCTCCGATTCACAAACAATTGATGGGAACTAAATAATGTAAGTTAAACCTGAACCTATACAGTGTCGGGGGTAAAAAAAGCACACCATTATTTTACATCGTGATTACCGTAGCTTAGTTTGGATGGCGGTAGGTAAATAGCATGTGGGTCTGCATTTCCTTTTGTACCAATCTTTCCCGTAGCGGAAAGGTTTATGAAGTGGTTGAAGGCCACAATGGAATCGCATTCAGTTTTAACATTATTTCTCGGTCTGACACAGGCAGAAATATATCTCTATTCATAGCGTTTTCCCGGCATTAAAAAGGTAGTAAATATTTTTTACGCGCTTGTTAAGAAAATCAATTATTTATTGTTTCAACCACTGATTTTCCGAATATTGTATTTCGATGATCAGATTTCTATTTTATATATTATTTGTATTCTACTTTTCCATTTTTCAGTTCAAAATTTTAGTATTTAAGAATAGAGATTCTATGTTGTGACATAACACATTTCAGTATTCATTTCTATTTCACACTTTTCAATCATTTCTTCTCAATCACTAGCTCAGTTTATGCAGTCAAACTGATTAGTATTCCAAATGGCCTGTAATCAGTTACTTAGTCTGACCTGTGCAAACCTGCTGACAGGATCATTTTCGCCAAGTGATTGATGATGGATTTTACATATGCACAGAAGCTTCGTTGCAAAACGTCAGGGAACTCCTCTGAAAAATCGCACACCGGGTAAAGGTTTAACAAACCGAGCAAAATTTCTTCTCCGAAGCCTACTGACATCCAAAATCATCCATCGGTTGCTGAGATAGTGTAATTATCGTTCACCACACACACGCGAAACGGTTTGTTGTGAGCGGCCGTAACTCTAGTAAAAGTTGCACAGTAGTCACGCGAGGCTCGTAAAACGCAGTGCTAACATCTTTCAGTAGGCTCTCATCGCATCGTGAATCCTCCTCCGGGGAGGCGAACTTCGCCAAGTTATTCAATAAATTCCTATCGCGTAATACCCGTCCGACCTAAGCTGATCGGATTGTGGCTTGCGGAGATTTCACACGAAATCTGTGCAGAAGAGCTTTGAACTACAAAAAGCGAAAGTACATGTATATTATTGGTACATTGGCGAAATGCCTTGACCACGCACGACTCACGGGGGGTTTTACGCGCGTCCAATCGGGCTTCTGGATCCCAACCGGTTCAGATATTCGATTCGATTGGAGACTTCCCGCTTGCTCAAAACGATGCCACTTCGTTGGCTTCGGTTACGGTTGTTTGTGGCATAAGAAAGCAATACCAGTCGTACCGACTTCTCATACCGGGGTTGGCCCGTGGCGTCGTCTGGTCCATCCGTGGACTTACTTATGGCAACGTTTACAACCACGCTGACTGGGGAGAAGTAGTACCGTAAAATGGGAGAAAAGTAAAAGTTCAACACTGAATGGGATGGTGCCGAAGCTCTACGTCTGCTCAGCTGATTCCCGGAAGCGTTAGCCGGTTTGATATGACGACGACCGGTATCATGCCAACAGCTGGATGGTTCAGCACAGATGCACAGCCGAACCTTTCCTTGTCAAATGCCGTGGGGCCACTCGACTGTGACGTCACCAACCGGGTAGACATTGTGCAATCAAGTCGAAATGACTTTTCCATGCAGGCTGTCTACAACCAGACTGACAACATCTCATCCGTAATGTTAGCAACAATTCTAAACATTTTATCCGAAATGTTGTCAGTTTTGTTAGCTTTTCGTTGTAAATTGCACAGGAAAAACATTTACTAGATCTGAAATTAGAATATTCTCGCATGTTTTTTTTTTCGGTGTCGGATTTGAACTGTCAAAAATAACTACACGCTCATTGGACATAACTCAAAATTTGAGTTGCGATCACTCAAATCTATAAACTGAAGCATTCTGACAACATTTGAGTTCTGATTTGATTCAAATTAATTCAAGTTATGAGTTCTCGCTCATTAACTCATGCGGTATAGACTAAGCGTTGAGTTTTTAAATATTTGAGTGAAAAATAAATCTAACCGTCGTGTTGTTCAGTGTCAGGTCATTGCGTTATGGATTTTTGAAACATGAAACAAAGAGTCAAAGAGTCAAAGAGTCAAAGAGTCAAAAAGTCAAAGAGTCAAAGAGTCAAAGAGTCAAAGAGTCAAAGAGTCCAAGAGTCCAAGGGTCCAAGAGTCCAAGAGTCCAAGAGTCCAAGAGTCAAAGAGTCAAAGAGTCAAAGAGTCAAAGAGTCAAAGAGTCAAAACAGTCAAAGAGTCAAAACAGTCAAAGAGTCAAAACAGTCAAAGAGTCAAAACAGTCAAAGAGTCAAAGAGTCAAAGAGTCAAAGAGTCAAAGAGTCAAAGAGTCAAAGAGTCAAAGAGTCAAAGAGTCAAAGAGTCAAAGAGTCAAAGAGTCAAAGAGTCAAAGAGTCAAAGAGTCAAAGAGTCAAAGAGTCAAAGAGTCAAAGAGTCAAAGAGTCAAAGAGTCAAAGAGTCAAAGAGTGAAAGAGTCAAAGAGTCAAAGAGTCAAAGAGTCAAAGAGTCAAAGAGCAGGGGTGCGAATATTTGACATTTTTTTATACTGTTGCCAAGCATAAGACAGTCACTGCCAACGATATGCGCAGCTGCCACGTTCAACAGTAGCCAACTCGCAATGACACGAGAGCTTGGCGCAATCATGAGAGCCACGACACACGACAGCAATATTGAGAGCAGTTAATTTTGTCGCACTCTCTCACAGCAGTCAAAGCCACAGCGTTCGCTTTGTGGTAGTGTAGGTACATACTGAATAAGTAGCTGCTTTGTTCATTTTTGGTCACGGGTTTCGAGAATGTCACGAGCTCAAAATGTCATGACATTTTCATAACGGGACTGTTATATCCGCTGTGATTGATCTGTGGCGATAAAGTTAATGCGAACGGCGGTGTTTTTATTATCGGTTCAATTTCAGTTTCGAAAAAATTCAATCACAAAGCTTGTTCATGCAGATGTTTCAAAAATATTACAATTATTTACACAAATTTCATACACGAAGTATCAGGAGCGCAGCTTTTGCCTTTCTAATATGACGCAAAGGCAAGAAATCTTACAGCAGAGAGAATAAGTTTTGCGCTCCTATTACTTCTAGAATTCTTGTTCATGCTAAACGGGCTTCAATTGTTTGATCGAAAAAGTGCATCCAAATTCTGGAAGTCAAAGCATTTACTTTGCTTTTCTCACTGAACCGCTTCCTTCCAACGGGAGTGCAGAGAAACAAAACACGTAAAGATACACAAAAAAAACCGTTTGCATTGGAAAGCAAGACTTTCTTGTGCATGTCCCCCTACACCTCATGAGAATCGACATAAAACGAATTTCAAAGTTAAGCCTTGTTGGCGACTGCCTATCGAAAGTTGTTGAATTTGGAAGGAGCTACAGTTTATTGTGGCTAGCCATTCTCAGATTGAAAAGATTAGAACAGCTATCGATGAGAGCAAACGGCGACATTCACGAGAAAAAATGTCATGAGACCTATGACATTTTTCCTCTCCTGCAGTCGTGGCGAAGTACAATCGGCGACTGCTGTCATTTGCGCAGTTTGAATGTCTGCTGTTTCATGTCATTCTCCAGTACCGTTTGCAACCCTGTCAAAGAGTCAAAGAGTCAAAGAGTCAAAGAGTCAAAGAGTCAAAGAGTCAAAGAGTCAAAGAGTCAAAGAGTCAAAGAGTCAAAGAGTCAAAGAGTCAAAGAGTCAAAGAGTCAAAGAGTCAAAGAGTCAAAGAATCAAAGAGTCAAAGAGTCAAAGCGTCAAAGCGTCAAAGAGTCAAAGAGTCAAAGCGTCAAAGCGTCAAAGCTTCAAAGCGTCAAAAGTAAAGAGTAAAGAGTAAAGAGTAAAGAGTAAAGAGTAAAGAGTAAAGAGTAAAGAGTAAAGAGTAAAGAGTAAAGAGTAAAGAGTAAAGAGTAAAGAGTAAAGAGTAAAGAGTAAAGAGTAAAGAGTAAAGAGTAAAGAGTAAAGAGTAAAGAGTAAAGAGTAAAGAGTAAAGAGTAAAGAGTAAAGAGTAAAGAGTAAAGAGTAAAGAGTAAAGAGTAAAGAGTAAAGAGTAAAGAGTAAAGAGTAAAGAGTAAAGAGTAAAGAGTAAAGAGTAAAGAGTAAAGAGTAAAGAGTAAAGAGTAAAGAGTAAAGAGTAAAGAGTAAAGAGTAAAGAGTAAAGAGTAAAGGATAAAGAGTAAAGAGTAAAGAGTAAAGAGTAAAGAGTAAAGAGTAAAGAATAAAGAGTAAAGAGTAAAGAGTAAAGAGTAAAGAGTAAAGAGTAAAGAGTAAAGAGTAAAGAGTAAAGAGTAAAGAGTAAAGAGTAAAGAGTAAAGAGTAAAGAGTAAAGAGTAAAGAGTAAAGAGTAAAGAGTAAAGAGTAAAGAGTAAAGAGTAAAGAGTAAAGAGTAAAGAGTAAAGAGTAAAGAGTAAAGAGTAAAGAGTAAAGAGTAAAGAGTAAAGAGTAAAGAGTAAAGAGTAAAGAGTAAAGAGTAAAGAGTAAAGAGTAAAGAGTAAAGAGTAAAGAGTAAAGAGTAAAGAGTAAAGAGTAAAGAGTAAAGAGTAAAGAGTAAAGAGTAAAGAGTAAAGAGTAAAGAGTAAAGAGTAAAGAGTAAAGAGTAAAGAGTAAAGAGTAAAGAGTAAAGAGTAAAGAGTAAAGAGTAAAGAGTAAAGAGTAAAGAGTAAAGAGTAAAGAGTAAAGAGTAAAGAGTAAAGAGTAAAGAGTAAAGAGATCTTGATCTTCTCTTTTTAAACAGATTCTGTATTCGATTTGCTATTTGGCAAAGCCTACTCTTTTGGAGAATCCTATCAGATCGTTTTTCAAGGATGTGAAAAAGCCAACCCAGTGCCTCACTTTCTGAACCATCAGCCCAGACCGTGTTGCATGTGAAACATCATAATTTCAAGTTATACTAATCAATTAATCGGCTTAGTTTGGCTCTGAGTTGAGTGTTCAGTCACAGGTTATGACTTTGAAAAAACTTTTTTTTTGCATGATTTGGTTATTATCATTAGGTTAATAATATTGATCTTAGACAATATTTTATTACTCAAACATTGTCTTAAATTATTGATTGGCACTAATCCTCAACCGATGAACCGTTGAAAGATGAAACATACAAAGCAGTCGGAAAATAATAACAAATGCACATTCACGATTTTCCTTTCATGAATGACTTATTTATGGCTTTACGTTATTCAATCCAACTCTTACCAGAGATCTGCACGTCCCTGCAGATTTCCCTTTCGACTCTGTGGCCGCTGTTAACTAGTACTAGCCGGTTTTTGTTTTGCTCCAATACCAATACAGCATATGGCATTGGTGGTATAGGTTTGACATCTAAACAACCAGACAGACCCCAGGCAGGGAAAAGTAATCCCGCATCCGCATAATCTCGGAGTGCACGGAGCAATGAATGAATAGGAATAAAAACAAACGAGCAACATAAAACTATCATCATTTGAACTGTGAGCAGCAGGCCTTGGCTCAGGAGGTTGATGCGGTAATCAGTTAGTGAGTACCGTTTATTTACACTCATACACGTCAAGCAGGCTGGCTGACTGGCTGACCAAAACATCATTGAAATACTGATCCGGCTATCGGAAGAGATCAGTCAATGCCCTTTGCGCCCCTTGTCGTATTCATTTCATTTCTCGATTTGCTAAAATATAGTGCAAAATCACCAGTGGCCACGCTGGAACTGACTGCTGCCACCGCTAACGCGGCTGGTACCATTAAGGAGTTGGAATTACCTTGCGCTTGAAATACGCCAGACACCTACCGGACTGATATGCCGCTATCGATAAGGCCTGAAACGATTACGGATCACGGCACACGCAACGCCCGGCAGTTTATGAGGGAAATTGGACCGGTTCGGTCGCGATCGGTTGGTGCCCAATGGTCGCGGTTTTGAACCTGAGGCAAACGGTGCACAACCCCAGGAAAGGCTTGAAACCGTGAAATGATATGGAAGGTATGCCGGCGATATGCGGATTCGTTTTATTTTTGTTTATTGGTGATGGTAGATTTGATCACGTTTCACGCGATTCGAGTTCGTTCTCAGTCTGGCCTGAAAAAAGACTAGAGCAAAGGAATTTATTTCCTCTAGACATTCTATACTTAAGAGAAATTCTGACAGCAGACAGAAACCCGATTCTATAAATTTTCAAGTCAATCGAAGCAGAACTCTCGGGCCTGAGCGCCGAGCTCAATCGGTCCGAAAATCGACCGACCGATGAGGTTCAACGAAATTCACTGGGATGTTTGCTCACTTGACATATAATGCTGAAATCAATATATCTATGATAACGAGTTTCAACTGGAATGTTTATTTTATATTTAAAATTTAATTTTAATTAATTGCCTAAAATCTCGTCAATAACTCGCATGCATGAACAGCGATAATTTCGGCCATTCCTTTCTAAAAGCGACGAAGATTTCGGTAATTCATAGGCTTTTCAAAACCGAAAATCTCGGTAAATGAAAATTACCTGTCAGATGAACAATACCGAGTGTTTCAGTTCTTTTAAAGCTTCTCGAGTACTTGGCTGTTCAAATGTAGGTAAAATTTTTCGAAAATTTGGAAAAAATCCAAGCGTGTAGAATGAAAGACAATCTTTCCATTTTCTAACACTACGTGATATGTAACGAACATTGGAAGACAAACACGAGAAAAGGTCCTAAGTGCAAATGACAGTTTCTCTTTGTTTACTTTTTTTTCGAGTATTACGGTCCAATCAGTAATCTTTCCATCTAACACTTCACATAGGACAATAGAAAAAAACATCAACTTTCGATATGAACTGTAGGATTAGTTGGAAATTACTGGAATTTGCCGTAACAATTGAAAGAGAAAGTAAACCAAGAGAAACTGTCATTTGCACTTGGGATCTTTTCTAATGTTCATCCAGATTTGTATAATAACGCAGATATAGTCGAAAGAGAAAGTAAACTAAGAGAATCTGTCAATTACTTTTAAGCCATTTTGAAATGTTTACGTCGAATTGTCTACAGAACTCATACACCGAAGAAAATAAACTTAATAATTTCATAAGTTGTGACTTATGAACCAGCACAATATTGATTTCATTAAAGACTTATGCATTCAGTGAGCACACATATGAACTTTATAAGCATGACTTATGAAATTCATATCAATGACACATGCATTCCTTAAAACAAAATTTATGATTTTTATAACAGTCTATACCTTGTGAAAATGTCATTCCTTATAAAAACAGTCAAACCATAAAAATAGAAACGAAGACACCGTTGTTTTGATTCAAAACTTTGTGCAAAGCGCACCATCTGAATCGTGCAAAACATTTTATTTTATAATTCTAAATTACAATTGATAGAGTTGATCGTCTGTGGAGATGAAGTTCAAAATATCCCGTTCTTCCAGAAATTGTTTGGAATTGGATTGCGGATTGAAAGAAAAGAAATGTAAGTCACTATTCATTATTTTATTTCATGATAGTAACACCTTGTTTATGTCTGACACAGCAATTAGGTGGTGCTTTTTACTAATAAATAATGTATACAAATAAACAATGAAAAGAATAAATTCTGCGTGAAAATTTTAAGTTACATTAATCATAAGTCTACCTAACAAACTTCATAAGTATGATTTATGGAATCCATAAGTAGGTCAATGAAAATTTTGTTCTGAAGAACATAAGATTGACTTATGATTTCCATATGGGAAACTTGTAGCGAAATATCATAAGCTTTTCTTATGGATTTCAATAGCTTTTTTGCGTCCGTGTAGAATGAATCGAGCAATAAATTAGACTAACTATGCAACGATTTTTTACAGCTATGTTCAGATAGAGCTCATCAATTGAAAACTTACGTTGAATAGTTTCAAACGTCAAAGTGAATGTTTTACGTATCGAAAATGAATGTTATACGAGACTTCCGGTATGAGTTCTCAACGTGCGAGCATGTTGTTTCGCACTATTGCGACGAAATTTTGTGTATTTTTGTTCGAGGGAGAAATTTTTTTCTTGTCCTGGAGTGAATCAATGTCGCAACGCCACGAAACTATAATCGGGAGTCAATGTAGAAGAAATTACAATCAAAAATAGCAAAATAATCGAAAATAATAATACAATCGAAAAAATAACCTAACAATAAACGGGCAAGATGGGCCATTCCCACTTGCATGTGCCGGGCAGATTTTCCCGCAGATGCCTGGCAGCGTCTACCAGATGGTTTTGCCGAACCGTCGGCAGAATTCCGGCAATTGTCTGGCAACAATGCAACAACCGCTTCCGGCAGAGAATTTCGTCTAGCGGTTATCAACGGTTCTGTTTCTGCCGAATTTTTACCATGCAAGACTGGCAGAACCGTTTTAATTCGCTTCTTCATTTTTAGCGCCTTTGGCTTAATTTTTTTTCACTAGAAGTTTAAATTTTTTGATGTTTATGCAGGATGGATGAATATCAAATGAAGTCGAACAGAAAAAAAGAAGAAAGACCGATCTTGCAAGATGTCACGTGACGAGAGAATGACGCTATTTCGCTTGCAAAATTTTGACAGTTGTCGGAATCTTGCCAGGCTTTTGCCGGTTGCCAGAATTTCTCACAAGCAGATCACTGACCTTAGCCAGTCACGTTAGTGACACAGCAAATATATTAAAAAAAGTTATGCGAATATCATGTAAAATTATTAGAATCCTCAATTTACGGGAATTTCCAGTATTGTTCACATACCTTGTCATGTAACTTTAATGTGATTATTTTTCTGAGTCTGACCAAAACTGAATATTTTGTTAACAATTATCTCCACATATTAACGAACAGGGACATCTCTAATTAAAATATCTTGTCGTTGGACAAAATATAAACTTCCGATATCTCATATTGCATTTAAACTTCAAAGGTTTGCATCTGAATTAAACGTTTTTAGTTTTAATTAAACTGATCGCGTTGCAAACGTACCTAGAGCACACTGTCTATTTCGACCTCATCAAACATCATGCCTACTGTTTAATTTTGATATTTGCTTCTCGGTTTGTAGAAATGGCATCAAAGCAAGAGTAAATAATTTTGCTCACCCATCACGAAAGTCCAAGCTACTCGCATGCAAAGTAATTGAAATTGATTAGTTGGAACTAATGTAATAAAAATATTTGGATGAAGTTTAAAGACTGAGCAGGGAGAGGTAGAAATCGAACACCAATTGTCGCAAAATTGTTGAAAAGAGGCCAAAATTCAATGGGAAGACCTACTATTTAAGACTCATTACCCACTGTCCACTAGCAATAAGCTAAGTTCCACTAACATTAAGCTAAGTTCGAGAATCACTGGTTTAAAGACTGTCCCAGAAAGTATGGACGCACTTTGATTTCGCTGTAAATAATTCACAAGTGTTAGATATTCAAATTTTATTCGATATACTGATAATATTGAACTACAACAACAGAATATTATTCTCAACATTTGCTACTTAGCCATTGTAGACTAGCTGGCGCATCTTCTTGCGAACGTTCATTAAATTCCGCACAGACTTCTTGGCGACAAGTGTTGACACTTTTTTCCAATCTTTTTCGAACTGTTGAACGGCTGCCGAGACGTTTCCTAAGATGTGCCTTCGTTAATGCCCAACATTCCTCAATCGGTCGAAGTTGTGGGCAATTTGTTGGATTCATGTCTTTTGTGACGAAAGTGACATTTTTGGTAGTATACCATTCTACCGTTGATTTCGAGTAGTGGCAAGAAAGGAAGATCTGGCCAGACGACAACAGGATCCTTGTGGCTTCGAATCATGGGTAGAAGTCGTTTTTGTAAACATTCCTTGATGTATATTTCGCTGTTCATTGAAGCAGTGGTGATAAAGGGTTTCGAAATCTTACCGCAGCTACAAATTGCTTACCAGACCATAGCTTTCTTACCAAATTTTTCGACTTTAATCGATGTCTCGGACTGGTTTAACACTTGCCCTTCTCGCACCGTATAATATTGTGGTCCCGGCAAGGATTTGTAATCGAGTTTTACGTAGGTTTCGTCGTCCATGATTATGCAGTTCAAATTTCCAGCAAGAATCGTATTGTATTTCGGACTACGTTTTGGTTGTTTCTGCTTCTGCTTGTACACAATTTTTCGACGTTGTTCTGCTGAAAGTCCACGCATTTCGAAACAAACTAATGAAAACGAATAAACAACTGCACAAGTGGTTAGAGAAGAGTGTAAACAACAGGACGCAGCCATAAAAATTGACAGCTTCTGAACCATTGCGAAGTGGCAGTTTCTGGGACAGTCCTTAGAGTGATTACCCAAACATTCCATGCTAGTTTTTGAATGTAATTTGATAATTCCCATAAATACACTCTTAACAAAAAATGATACACGTAAATTGAAGCATGCCGTACATTTTTTAACATGTAAACATAAATTTTGTTGCTGTTTTGATGTCAATTTCAGCGAAATGAGCTGTGGAACTGATTCAAATCATTTTCAAATGCTTAAAACTGTAAATTAAAATGAGTTTCGACAATCTCCGTCAATGTGCATGCACTGAGACGTAAATTTACATGTTTTTGTAGTGTGTAGTGTTCAATCAATTTTATTTCCGTAATAAGAAATATTTACAGGTAATCGTGAAACATTGTTTAAGTATGTATGCAAAGTATCATTCCATCATTATTTTAGTTATGAAGTTTTTTTGTATCTCCATTCTTCGAGTTAAACATCGGAGACTATCCGAATCAACAGATCGAATCTGTACTATTATTTCTACAACTAACAGCTCCATGCGAGATGATGTGAAACCCCCAGTGTCCCATTTAATTGCAAATCACTTTCGATCGACTGCTAACAGAACGATTATGTAATTTTGTCGTGTCATGTTCGCCACAGTAACACTTGCTTAGCAGAGCATCACTCGCAAGGCAAGTCCGCCTTTCGAACGCATTCTGTGGCGATTTCAATGTAGCAACAGCAGGTTCAATGACGAGGTGACGATGACTCGAAAAAGCTCAATTGAAGGTGCACTCATCTAAGCAACCATCGTAAAACGGTCACACTACACACTCCCGCAAAGTTTCGCAAATTGAGCGAAATATTTACTCTATTTAAAAAGCATGTAAATTATACTCAACCTCATTCGAGAAACACTGGGTAAATAACGATTTCTCAAAAAGAGAGCTTTTAAAGATAGAATTTAGATAATTCGAAATAAGTGTGTGATGGAGACTTCTCGACGGTTGAAAGGTGCAAGGTGCAACAACGAAGTCAAGCTTTTGCTATTAAGCGCTAATGCATTTGAATCGCATTTCATTATCCCGTCTATTTCTGCTCACGACGGCTCAGGAAACCATCCGTTCATCCATGCTGCGAGAATGTTGTCGAATCGAAGGTTTCTTTTATGTTTGCTCTGCCCCCCACCCCCCTCACATCATCAAGCGGACACCTTACCGCAGACGGGCCCCGGACCCCAAGAACGAAGGATGACACTGATGATAGTTTTTTTTCGCGATCGGGCTCGTGCGGTGCCAACACGTTATTGGAATGTAGGTCATCTGAACAGCTGTTGTTTTGTGTGCACTGCGCTGTCATCGTCGTCGTTGGTGCTAGGGCTAACCACTCTGGCTGACTTACTTTCACCTGTCGCACCCGGATCGGTTTTAGCTGATGGCCTTATTCATGGCCTGGCTACCCGTTGATCGATATTGTTCGGAGCCGAACCGAAAGCGCGATGATCGGTGGACAGTTCTGATGGTTGTGTCACGTGTCATACAAAATACTTACTCAGAGCTGAAGCGGCGTGCCTCAATAAATTTACTATGAAGTAATAAACGTCAATACGGGAAATGTCTATTCTGATGTATGGTAACTTAACTCTATTCATTAGCAGATAACTTCAACGCGCAACCAACAGACGAACCTGAGTTTCAAAAGAAAGGCACAGAATCTACGCTTTTT
Organism: Malaya genurostris; assembly: GCF_030247185.1. Taxonomy (NCBI): domain Eukaryota; kingdom Metazoa; phylum Arthropoda; class Insecta; order Diptera; family Culicidae; genus Malaya; species Malaya genurostris. The sequence goes on along the minus strand of NC_080570.1, from coordinate 139,771,671 downwards.
AAGTGCACTGTTATGAAAGTCCACAGTTGATGTTTCTCAAGTTACACCCGGATAAGATTTCATGAAAGCTTGTGCGATCAGAATACTGCATTAGTTGGTACGAGCTCGTGGACTAATCAACGGCACATAATTGGGGCCATCGGCGTCGGTTTAAACTAGATTCTCGATCTATCAACCAATATCCGATGGATGTCAATCGCACTGCTGCTGCTGCTGCTAAATAGGCAGGTAACTAGATCGATCAGTTTTGTAATAACAGAATCGCGACGTTCGGTTTTATTGCCTTGTGTCTTGCGCCAGACCCCGTGCACTTCGACGTAGGTCGCGGGCGCGTAAAATCCTGACGCAATTGCTTCAACAAACCGCGCGATTAGAACTGGAAGGGGCGTGTGCCGATCGCGGGCACAAGCCAAATAACTGCAGCTATGCGCACAGTTTGTCACAGCAAGCTTTGCTCGACTTTCGCGAAGGAGAAACCCTTCACACGCACATGGGCTGCCTACCGCGCAAAGGTTACTCGATTGCCGCACAAAGTTGAGACATTTGGCACCCGTCATCGTCCGTGGTAAGGCGACACTCGCTTCATACTGTACTGTGCTGATAGAAGAATGGGTTAGGTTGTCTGAAGAGTGGAGTTTTAGACGGAGAAAAACGGCATTGAGTTAAACTCCTGACAGGTTCGGGGAGCTAGTACTCTGTTTTTTTTTGTAAAGTTTCTATGGTATACTTAATGTTTATTCATTGCAGACTGAGGTCCCCGGAGGGGTAGTGCGTTTTATACTGCCTTGCAATAAACTGTAATGGTTGGGAAATTAATGGCTGCAAATGAGTTTTGCATTGAAAGAGCGAAATCCTTTCATATCGTTTAACCTGCGGTTTAAGTGCAGAGTTGGGGCTTCGTGACAAATGTCTTTTAACAAGCTGCCAATAATCGTTTATTATTTTACGTTACAAATGGGTTTTCGAATTATAGATAATTCGCTACTTATGCTATCAAATCAAATCAAATTATCTCGGGTCGCCCCATATTCCAGCAGAATTTTCTTTACCATTTGTAACGCTAAAAGCAAATGCAGCTGCTGGAGGTTTAATAGGGTAGATTTTATAACAGAATTGAAACTGGAACAAACGTATCCCAACCAACCCGTTTTAGTGTTACTTCTTCTAGCAGTTCTACTGTCAAATTTCAAACTTGTATACGCCGCTGTTCTAATTTTTGTGTTTTTCAAACACTAGTAAAACGCTGCACGCTGTTTTCCTGTTATGATTTTCAGATTTCAATTTTAAAACTGACATAAATTATGCATCTAGAACTGGAACACTCCTGAGCATGCCCTAAGAGCAAATGCAGCAGCTAAAATTTTTATATGGGAGATCTTTTATAGAAATCTAAAACTTGAACAAACGTATCCTCAGGGCATGTCCAGGAGTGTTCCAGTTCTAGATGCATAATTTATGTCAGTTTTAAAATTTTAATCTAGAATTTATAACAAAATAAACTGGCAGCCCCAGCAGCGTTTTATCTGTGATTCAAATCAGAGATGCCATTTATACAGATTTATCTGTATTATACAGATTTTTACATGCACATACAGATTTGATACAGAATACAGATTTATTACAGATTTTTTATGCAAAATACAGATTTATACAGATTTTAAAAAAATTCAGCGAAAAGTAAATTTCGCAATTCGTTCCTCTCTCACAATTATTAAACTGCGTCGACGATGGAAGCGTTGAAATTTTTTATGTTTCTTTTTTGCGGTGTAGTTTGTGACGGATAAGCGTAACGTTGTTGTGCACTGCTTACAGTCGTTCTAAATGTCAAACTGATCACCTTTACCTTTTCTTTTTTGATCCGCGTTTTGTTACGATCTATGAATCATATTTGTTCATTACTTATTCGTTTAATTTATTAAAAAAGTATCTCGGAAAGTGCATTGTGATGCCTAGGAAAAAAACTGCTCAAGCTTCCAGCGATTTGAAAAAGATTTCTTACTTTTTCACACGGAAGACAGCGATAGACCAAGGTTAGTCTAATTTGACGTTATTGATTTGCAAGTAATGAAAATTATTTCATATTTACAAATAATGAATTTTGATTTGAATATTTGTTCTCAGAAAATTTTGATAGCAATAATAATCTGGTTGTGCGCGGAGCTGATAGAAACATAAAAATTAACAATGAAACTGTATCCAGCATTAAGATGATTTCTCGGGACCATGGTTGGTATAGTTCAAATCTAATATATCCTAATATTGCTAACTCTTGTCTTTTGATATTCGAATGCGTGTTATTTGATTTGCTCTAGAATATTGTACCGAATCGGTGACTGGTAATTGCTTGTCATCCGAAACCTATAGTGATACAGATTGTGATGTTGATCGTAAGAAAGGTATAGTTGGGTGATTATTTAAAATACCTCAATATTATATTCAGAATGATGATACCACATACTATAAAATATCTTTTTTTTTATTCTACACGCAGCTACTAATAATATAAGTTCATCGAAATGTTTTAAACCAGTGAAAAGGGCAACACAAAAATACTGCGTATCTTGGGAGGCGAAAATAAAATGGCTTGCTTCTAGTACAAGAGGTAGAAATTTTGCCTACTGCAAGATTTGCAGTAAAGATATAAAATGTAACGGTGGACTGCGTGATCTTGTGAAGCATGGAGGCACAGAAGCCCATGTTAAACTAGAAAAGCAAATTTCATCAAACAATATGGGACAGTACTTGAGTCCTTGTACTAATTTTAAAGATGTTGAAATCCAAATTTGTGCCTGGGCCGCTGAACGAAACAAATCTGCCACCGAAGTGGAAGAATTCGTAAAGCTAGCTAAAGCTGTGTTTAATGATAGCAAAATTGCCAGCAATATATCACTCAAACGAACTAAGGCAACGGCAATAACAAAATACATTCTTGGCAGGTCACATGATGAGGAATTGAGAGCGAGTATGATAAACTACCCATTCAGTCTACTAATAGATGAGTCCACAGACATATCGGCAAAGAAAGCACTAGTTTTAGTTGTAAGAATTCAGGCGTGGGATAAAAGCGATTTTACAATTCGTGATCAGTTTTATCATGTATTTGAACTCGTAGAAGCCGATGCATGTACAATCTATAATTTGATTGTAGGAAAATTCGAAGAAGATGGAATTCCCTACAAGCGAAATCTCATCGGATTTGGAGCAGATGGGGCGAACGTGATGATGGGTGGTAATAAATCCGTTGCTGTATTATTGAAAAATGATTGTACACAATTGTTTGTTCTGAAGTGCGTATGTCACTCGTTTGCACTTTGCGCTTCTCATTCCTGCAAAAATATACCGGAGGATGTTGAATGGGTATGCAAAGAAATTTATTCGTTTCTTGCGAACAGCCCGCTCAGAACTGCAAAGTTTAATGATATTCAAAGTGTGATGAATATCAAACCTTTGAAGATGCTGCACCCATCTATCACTCGTTGGCTAGCTCTGGAGCAAGTCGTCAAGCGTGTGTTGGATAGATTAGATGCTCTAAAGGTTTACTTCAGCTTTGGAGATGTTGGTTTAGATGCGCGACAATCTAAAAAAATTAATCAGATTTATACGATTTTGGCGAATCCGTCAACACATATTTACTTGGAATTTATGGCATTCATTTTGCCGAAAATCAATAATTTGAACAAATTGTTCCAATCAGAAACTCCTCAAATCTACAAACTGCATGAAGAATCAAACCGTCTTTTGAAAACAATTTTAGATTGTTTCGTGAAACCTGATTATGTTGAGAAGTATATACAAATCGATTCACACACTTGTGTCCCACTGGACGAAATTTATTTGGGGACTAAAGTTCAATTACTGATTGATAAATACTCAGATGAAGAACAGCTTACTAAGATTTGTGTAAAAAATATTCGAATGAATGTGATGAACTTTTTTATATCAATCGTGAATCAAATGTATAAACGCTTTGATTTCAATAATGTTGTACTGATGAATTTGGCTATAATCGACCCGAGAAATGTAATGAAAAAATCTCATCCTTCAATATATACATTAATAAAACTATTTTCACAATTTTTCAACACTGATGAAATACAAAGTCTGGATGATGAATTCAGAGAAGTTAGGAATACAATCAAAGAGTGGAGTACAGAAAAAGAATTAGTGGATGGCCCGGCATTTTGGAGCAAAGTGTTGTCGACTCGTCGCATGAGTGGGGAAGTAGCTTTTCCTCTACTGATACGCGCTATTCCAACTCTACTTTCTTTACCTCATTCATCAGCAGCTGTTGAAAGGATATTCTCTACGTATAATCTCAATAAGTCTAAAATTAGAAATAAGTTAAGCACAGCATCTATGATGGGAATTTTATCAGCAAAGGAGTACGTCAAGACTCACAAAAATCTAAGTGGATTAATCGAAGTCTCCGCTTCAGCCAGAAATCTGATGACAAAAGATATTTATAAATAAAGTAGAAGGTACGTTACGTATATATATAAAGGGATTCCAAATAATTTGCTTTTTTATTTATTCTAGAACTTCCGTGGTTATATATCTATGTTTAACAAACTGTCAAGCAAAGTGAATTTTTTTATTATTGTACTCTTTTACAAAGGTTGTTTAAAAGCAGTTATTATCTACACACTACTCCTTGGATGGGTTTTTTGTTTTATCTTACACAGTTTTGTGCTAATTTGAATACAGATAAATACAGATTTTTTATACTCCGATATACAGATTTTCTCTGAAAATGTCTGGCATCTCTGATTCAAATATAGAAAAAATGGAACGGCAGCGTACACCAGTTTTAAATTTGACAGTAGAACTTTTCAAATAAATAATATTAAAACGGCTTGCTGGGGATACGTTTGTTTCAGTTTCAGTTATATTATAGACCACCCATATGAATCTTGCAGCTGCTGATTTGCTCTCAGCAAGTCGTTTTAGTTTTAATATTCGAACAGTGTCAAATTGAAAACTGGTACACGCTCGTTCAATGTTACTATAAAGTGAGTACAATTGCACTCATTTTCGTTAAAAGTGGAATTACTCTTCAGTGAGTAAAGCTTGATTACTTACTTTTGAGTAAATATGGTAGTAGTCAAATTTTGAGTAAGATTTACTCAGTGCTAGAAATAGGAAAATTAGCTCGAGTGAGTAAATATTACTCAATATCATTCGAACTCTCTAAATAATTGTTTACTTTAAACAAAGCTGCGTGTAAATAAAAAAAAAGCAACTTTTAAAATATTTTCTTATTTGCATTTTGTAGTTTTTCCATAGAAAGTTGAAAAATATCTGTAAACTACCTCACGTATCCTGGAACGAAGGTTGCATAAATGTGGCAGCGGAAATCTTCAATCATGGAAACTGCTGCGCAAATTTTTCTTGATAGGAGGTATAAAAATATTACCTGTTAATTTTCGATAGACTTCTTCATCTACCACGGCTCCAACCTGCTCCATTTTCCTTCAAATTTCCTTTTAATAGACATACAAAAATCATTGAACGTAAATTTTCACACAACGTTTTCAAAGCTCTGTGAGTAAAACTTGTTGTCAATTTATAAACTGAGTAGAAGTTACTCAGTCTTCAAAATCAATATTACTCACTTTTTGACATTTGAACTAAATAAGCAAAAGTGAGTACAAATTACTCACTTGAGAGTAACATTGAATGAGCGTGTATACGCAGCTGTTCTGGTTTTTCTATGCTCGTCAGAGTTGCCAGGTTATTTTTTCAAAAATCTGTCTCTGACTCAAACATTTATCTGGAAGGAAATTTTGACCGGGATACATTTTGAAGCGCATGTTTTTGTCGAAGTTTGAAACAATACATTGCTGAACTTGTCAGTAAGCAACAAAGATACCGAAATCAGTAAATTCGTTTGCCGAAATTTCGAACAGAGTGTTAGCCTTCACTGAAATTCGGCAAGACACTTGTCATTTAATAGCGATTTCGCAAAGTACCACGTCGCCATTTTTCGTGGAGCTGGAAAATATATAAATTGGATAAAGGAAAAAGATTTGATGCGTTGAGGAGCGATGTAAACAAATGGCATTCATAAAACACCACCAGTCACCAGTTATTTCATACAATAATAGAGCAAAATCCTTACTAAAATCCTATCTACGCTCGATTACTGATGACTCGGCAATTCATGATTCAATCCTGATCGAGCTAACAGCAAACTTGTTGCTGACAAGTTCGGTAATAATTGAAAGTTAACAAAACGTCGAGATTCTAACTAACTATACTTTTTGTCGAGACGATTACCGAACACTTGGCTGTGCAAATCTCGGCACGTATTATGTCGAGATTTAGCATTAAAATTTAAGTACTTGCCAAATGTTCCACGAGTGCTTTCAAGTACGATTCAGACGGTCCGTCACAGTCAACCTCCGTCACCGTCAACTTTCTCATTGCTAGAATTTTTCTAGCTTGAAAATATGGAACCAGTCAAGCAAACTTTTTCCAAAGATCGAAATAATTGCTGGTTTATGAGATGTTTAGGCTGTCCGGTTCAACCCTGTGTCCGGTCTAGCCCCGGTCTCCCCTACACTGGATATATATTCACACTCTATTAGGAAAATGACACAGTATCAAAGGAAAATGGCACACACGTTTGAAAAAAAGACGATATGATTTTGACAAAACCACGTACTGCTAGAAAAAAGTTTTTCAAGAAAATGATTTGTGACCCCTATAAAAATACTTCTACCAAGGCTCCACGGATTACAGTTTGAGAATTGCTGGCTTAGACGATTAAATAATTGAAGAATTATTATCTAGTCCGTTTCTCGTTGGTCATTGAATATATTTTAATAAAAGTAAATGAAACACTAGATCGAAACTCATATGATTGAGAATATCAAATGTTGCTACCATCAACACTAGTACGGAAATCTTGATCATTTTACTTTTACTTTCTCTTTCGAGTATCACGGTCCAATCAGCAATCCTTCCATCTAAAACTTCACATTGGATAATAGCAAAAACCATCAGCTGTCGATATGCACTGTTGAATTTGTTGGAAATCTTAGGAATTTTCCGTGATAATTGAAAGAAAAATCAAACCAAAAGAAACTGTCATTTGCATTTGCCTATAGTAAACTTGTGGACTGTGTTGGGAAAATCATGATCAGAAAAAGTTCATTTCATTATCACTCGTGAAAACATCAGTTCAATAGATTCTTTACAAAAAACAAAAAAAAAAATACTTCCCAGATTTTCATTCATGAAACAAGCATACACAAAACTCAGAGCCTCGAAGTTCACAAGTGATTTTTTGTGCCAGCTTAATGACGAATATTGATATCACAGATATCAGGGTTAATTTTAACTTTTGGTTAAAATCTGACACTCGAGCGATTAATTTGATGTTGTCAAAAATAACCCTGCTCGAGAGCATGGTAATTTTTGACAGATCGATGGTTCGCGAAATGGTTCACAGTCTTAATTATTATAATCTCTGCAACAATTGACTTAGATTAAACCTAATTAAACAATATTTAACATCAATTTGATTCATAAAATTAACAGGAACGCTGCATTTTACATGTCTCGAACACACAGCAGGCGCAGCATTCGAATGGCACATTTTTATTGGCGTAACGATAACCTGTGCTCCTCTAATTTCTGCGTATGATATACAAGCTAAATTAGGTAACATGCTCCGTGATAATTTTTTAAATTTATGTTTTTACTATCATTATAACTATTATTAATCAAAGCACTTGTATTACTCCACCACCACGGTACCGCTGCATAAAGTTCGAATACAATCAATCCACTTAGCAAGTTCGAATTGGTCAATCCACTAAGTAACAGAGTATCAAGTTTGCAAGAGCTAACGATTTAGCTTTTTTTTTCACTAAACGTTTTCAGAAAGGTTTAGTTTTTGCTCATTGACGAATTTCTTCATCAACGGCGATTATGAAAATTCATTTCCCAGAAGTCTTCTGCCTCGAGAGTGAGTTATTAGAACTTGTACTTCATTACCGATATTACTTTTGGTCAAGCTCATCCCGAGCCACTCAAGCCCAAAGATTTTTTCTAGTTTTGTCGTTGTAAACGAATGCAAAATATGTACGCTAAAGAAATTTTGTTCCTTATTCTAGTTTTATTCCTGAAAGTTGCCTTACTCGTTCGGATGAGAGGCAAATCCGTGTCGCCACTGTTTGCTAAAACATTTCCCGGCACACCGTTATACAAACAACTGCAAACCAGTTCAAACATTTCTAATAAACTATATTTCTCACCACTGGCATATTGTCAGAGACCGCAGCTTAGCACCTAGGCCTTTCGGTGCTACCAGCGATAGTCAGTACCTACCACAATTCAGTTCATAACCGGTAATAAAGCACAGACCAATGTCGATTAACGTTGCAACCGCAACCATCCGACAAACAGAAAATGAATTATTAAATATTTCAGCCTTGTGTCTGACGGTGCCGAGCCTCACGAATTGATTAAACCAAAGATTCCATCCTCATAGCTCATGCGAGAGACGGCGGGAGTTCCTTCGCGTTTGTTTACGCTTATCTGCGGCACCACACTATTCAAAATCCGGAAGCACCGTTTGATTACTATGCAGTTCCTAACTTTGACACTGCGCACAGCTCACCCCAGTTCAATTGACGTCCGGGTTCATGTAAATTGTTTACATCTGACACGCACAAAATCACTTATTATTCCGTTGCTCGCCACTCAAAAAAAAATAAACTCTCACCTGAACACTGGTGAAACCATTTTCGGACCACGAAACTATCTCAGCAGGACTATCTACGATGAATTTCCACTAAACTTTCAGAAAACAAAGCACTATTCACTGTTCGGTAGCAGCTTATAAACTTTTAAATTAACATCGTGTGTCACGAAACCCTGTGGAAAAAGGGAAACAAAAAACACTCGTCACGGATCATCACATCTACAAAATTCACTGTCACTCGTTGTCGGTTTGTGACTGGCTTTCACTCTAGCGATCACAACTCAGACGTCGAATTCACACAATCCGCACATCACATTTTCCACTCTGCCACAACCAAGCAACCAGCGACTAAGTCCCAGTGTGTAGAATGGCCCGCCACGACTGCGGGTCGTCCTGACTTGATCCGTTCCGATGGCGCAAAACGACAATATTTTTACCCAACCGTTCCGTGCGAAGTTCTACAGCCGACTGATCGTTGATGCAGACGGGATCAACACTATTTGGACCGATCGATTTCAGCAAAACACCTTTCGGAGGTCCCTATGTCACGTCACGTCTGCGGACCGTCTGGGTACGTGACTGAGAGTAACAGAGAGAGTGAGATAATTTGTGGACCAGTGAGAGATTATGATTGCATTAGTGCTCGGCTTACTACAGTCAGCCTGTGGAACATGTGCTTTTTATTTTTGCGCCAAAGCTTGGCGGGATCTCTGTCGATTGCTTCGGAGAAAAATGATTCGCTGAATTCAGCGAACTCTCTCTCTCATTCTGTGTGTCAGGTTTTACGTCGGAGCTGAAGAGCAGCGTGGATTTTGACAGCGCGTGGTAGGTTTTTTTCTTCTTCTAGTAAAGTTGTTAGGCGAATGGAACTTGAAAATATACGGCATTGAATGGAGTTTGCTGAAAAGCATGTACGGGAGCCTATCTGAAGATACTTCTTGGCGTTGATGACTATTGGGGTACGTTTTCGCAACCTATTCAAAACTGTTGCTTCGAGTGCGGGTGTATTTGTTTCAACGATGTAAAAGTGACTGCAAGTTTCGATGATGAGTACATGTTGATGTAACTAGGTTTGGGTTTCACACAAAACAAAACATTCACGTTTGAAGTCAATTTGGTCATACGTCATACGAACATAAGCAGAAAGACAGTTACGTTTGACATTTTCGAAGTTAAATCATTTTATATATGGAGACTAACCTTCGCTCGTTTCAATCTTAGTAGCCGATTTTTGCGCACAGAGCAACGGCATAGCAACTGCTGTAATCAAACTGAATCTAAGATCTGTTCAAGATTGGCTCTCGATTAAAAGGTGTACGGACTCATATTGCATCACACGAACATATTCGGCAAAATTTACCCAAATTTATCAATAATATAATTTAACTTTTTCCATGTTCACTTTATTCAATTTTAATACTATATCCAAATGCACGAATCTTTCTCTTAAAACTACTCATGAAGTCTTGTACAACATTGTTACCGACAGTTCGGCGTGAATACGATGGGGCGCTTTTTAAAAAATATGTCTGCACCAGATTGGTTGGAACTTAATTATGAACAGATCTTGTTTTGCTTAACGCAACAACATAATTTTTTCCCATACTATCGGAAATATCTTCAGCAATTTATGGTATAATTTTCACTAGTACGAGATAACCACAAAATGTGTTATATAAACAAACGTCAAAAAGAAATATTCATGGCGGTCTTTTTTAGTATTTCTTAGTTTTGAGAGCCTGTAACTCAGTGATTGGTTGATGGATTTGCATAATTTCACTGTCAATCTATTTAGAAATATTCAACCTAACATAAATTTTATAATGATATTTAATTTTCTGCTTCGAATATGTGCCTAAAATTGAATGCAAATATACAAAATGCTTTTATCAATGTGTGCATAAAAACCCTATTCCACCATCCCTCATATATTCCTGAAGGAATAAGACGAATTCGATAGATTTTAAAAGGTAAAACAAGACAGACAGGCAGACCAAAACAGACAAAAGAAAGACAGGTCAAAGAAAAAGATTGGTTTGTCAGACAATATACAGCTGTGCTCGAGCAAGCGAAAGCTTCATCACTACCGGAACAGTAAACAAAGAATGACTAGAGAAGCGATTGTTACCATTTCTACGCAGCCATGACGTTCCCTCACTATTCTGGTCTGATTTGGCATCTTGTCACTACGCCAAAGATTTTTTAGAATGGCACAAATCGAATAGAGTCCATGTTGTACCGAAAGAGGCGAATCCAACTAACTGCCTGGAGTTGTGACCTATCAAGCGGTGTTGTTCTCTCGTGAAGAGAGAACGTTCAATACGAAAAAACATGCTACAAGTATACTGCCGTTCTACGCATAATAGGGCAGTATAGGAAAATTTCGAAAATCGAACAGTTAATTTTAAGTTTTTTTTTTATTTCTAAAATAATCGGTCTAGATTTTGTCGAGAAACAAGCCTTATTAGATGAAACCGACTAATGATAAATACCGATATTAGTTATTCGCGAAAGTCGTGGCTAGAAAATCCCGCGTGGTCTACGACTGAAAGAGTAAGAGTAAGTGGCTACAAAAACATTCTCATGTTATCTACAGGGAAGAAATTCAACGGTGGCTTTTGCAACATTAAACCGATGCTGATTGAGACAAATGCTATTACTTAACCAAATATTACAAATGATTCAAACAAAAGAAATCTTCGGTTCATAGTCATAAAACTATTAAATATGAGCACGCGGGCACAAACTCTGTAATTAAAAAAATCTGGCAGGGTTCTTTCGTAATCTATCGATCTGCTTATAAATACTAGTGAAACTTTCAAAAATTCAGTAAATGTAAGATAATTTTAACATGCAGATGGCATGATTTTTACCGTAATTATTTACAGAAATCTGCAATAAATGCTTGCGTAGAACTGATCGTCCGGTAAAAGTTTACATTATTGTAAAGAAAATCTTATGTTCCGAAACATCGGTTGCTCCTGCAATGCTTCTGGCTGGTCTTTACTCCAGATGCGGCAATCTTGCCAGTTGTCGTTAAAAAAGAAACGATTTCGAATCACTATTTTGCGCATTCAAAAGAAAGAAGAATAACTTTGTATATGAAAATTTACGAAGAAAAATTTCTTCATTTTGAGAGCAAGGCACTCAAATTTTGAGTTGAACTTACTCAAATTTTAAACAAAATATTTTTTTCTTATTTTGAGTAAAAATTATTCAAGTTTTGTCAATTTCGTCCCTGAATGCAAAAATGAGTAGATAGGTGGTAACTCAAGTTTAGAGTACGTGCACTTTTTATGAATTTGAGTGATGTGTCACTCAATTTTGAGTTACGTTCAATGAGAGTGTACAGATTTTCAACTTTCTGCACAGATTTTCAACTTTCTGCACAGATTTTAAAAATCACATTAATCACAGATTTTTACAGATTTTTGAAATTGATCGCAGTTTAGTTCCAAATGTACAGAGCGGTTGAGTAAAAATGTAGTAGCGGTTGGTAGTGAGACCTTTTTTTTGCTCGCCAAAATGTAATTCCGATCACATTTATGGTACGGGAAACGTGCACAGATTTTCACAGACAGGTTTTGGCTTGATCACACATTTTGGAAAAAATGATTCATTCCTAATAGTGCACTGAGAAAATTCGAAAAGGCCATACTGATAATAGATCAATTGGCACATTGTCGCAAAGCTGAATTACCGATAGGTTCTTTCGAAAGTTTTCATATCGGCAGTAGTGATTTGCAACACACTCTATCGTTTATTCAACAGTACAAATAGATATCAGCAATAAAAGTACACTCGGAGTAGAAGAAAATCGATTTCAATGTGATTACTACTACTTTTTTCAGTGTAAACTACGATTAAACATGGAAAATCTTCAGAAATGTATGAGATTGGGTAAGGTTAGGTTTTTTCGGAGCAACATTTTGTTGGACAGATACCAGTGTAATGTTGATTAATTGAGCACTACAATGTATGGCGATCGAGTACTATTTATTTTGGATACTTTATTTGTTATTTCCACGCATTTCAAAAATGGTATCAAACCAAGTTTAATGCTCTATTCTGAATAAACGGTAGATTTCGCACAATGAACTATGATCAACATTACCACCTCAGAGTAAAAACGTTTTCTTCAACTTCTACTATGATTTTTCAAATGAATTTGCCCGTTTTCATAAGAAATCGTTGAAAAGGTAGAGTAATTACAAATTTTCCTATCGATTTGACAGCTCTTGAAAGTATCATCTCTAAACAAGCAGCGCCTCTATATTTCAGTTTTACGACAATATGCCAATTGTCGAAACACATGGAAGTTGAATGAAATTCAGGTAAATTCTATCTCGATGAACATTAGAAAAGGTCCAAAGCGCAAATTTCAGTTTCTCTTCACGGAACCGCAAATCAACCTAATTTTAAGTATTCCACCCAATTTGGGGGTTTCGTTCAATAACCTAATTTTAGGTAAAGTGGCTCTAGGTAGTTTTCGTAAGACACGTGCAAAAAAATACTCAAAGATGAGTTATATTTACTCTATAGTTGAGTCATATTGACTCAATTTCAAGTTAATACGGTTTACTTAATTTTAGCTTATTGAACGAAACTCTCGCTGTTGGGTGGTTTTGCTCTTTGTATTTTGACAACAATTGAAGGAGCGAATGAAAGGAAGTACTCAAAATTAAGTAAAAAGAAGTCAAATAATAGGTAGTTTTTATTTTCCGTGTTGGTTTACTTGCTGTTTCAATTATGACGTCGAATTCCACACTGAGCTAAATTTTCTTTTTCACATTATATGATATTCTAATGATTTTGCACTATTAGCATTTCCAATAATAGTTACAAGATGTGTTCAACATCATGTCAAATATATGAGATAATCTTATGAAACATAAAACTCTTCTTAACGTTATTTTTACAGGATTTCCATATAACGAATGAAATTTCCAGTCTGAGTCAAATTGATTGGCGCGTCTTATAACCATTACTAGATATCCGCATAACATACATTGAAACAATTTATGAAGCGCATATAATATTCACTTCGATTTTATTTAGATAGGTTCATATATACCATATAACTAGTTTGAAAAAAATTTATATATATATACATATATATATATATATATATATATATATATATATATATATATATATATATATATATATATATATATATATATATATATATATATATATATATATATATATATATATATATATATATATATATATATATATATATATATATATATATATATATAACTTTCAATAGAGCTCATACGAATAGCAGATAATCGCCAACTACTACTTTTCTTTGAGGATTCAGACTTTACTAGTATTCCGTTCGGTAAGGGAGCACCTCATGATATTTGCGAAAAAGAAGTGAGATCCCGAGACTGAAAATAAAAATGAATCTTACTAGACAGATAGAGTAATGAAATGTACCGGATATATATTTCATGGTCCGTTAACGCATATCCTTGAACGAAGTTGGTTGAGCTGTCTTGTCAGCGATTTAAAATTACATTGAGATGCGGAACTTCCTGAAAAAAAAATGGTCTGGAGCAGTTGATGAATATCGGAGACACAACTATTTCTTCAGCTTCAAGCAGTACGATTCACGACTTCCATTTGATTTCCATATAAATTATATGGGATATTTTTATAACTTTCATTATGATAACGTCCATTTAGATTTGACGTACACATTAAATAAAGATTATAAGTTTCTATATAATTTCTATGAATTATATTCTGCATATGATTCATATGACAAATCTAATGAATATAAATAAGATTTTCATTTCAGTGCAGTAATTTCCAACAAATTCTACAGTGCATAACGGAAGTTGATAGTTTTTGCTATTATCCTATGTGAAGTGTTAAATGGAAAGATTGCTGATCGGACCGTAATACTCAAAAGAGAAAGTAAACAAAGAGAAACTGTCATTTGCACTTAGGACCTTTTCTCGTGTTTGTCTTCATATGGTTAATAAGAAATCTCGGTTGATTTTTCAAAAGGCCGTAAGAGCAAGTGACAGTTTATTTTTGTTTACTTTCTTTTCTATTAACAACCAAGCGATTTCCACGTTTTTCACTTAACTCTTTGTATAAAATTATACCTGAAATCCTCTACTTTTGAACAGAATTTTAAAATACAAGAGAACTCTTCTTGTCACATCACAATAATCGAAAAAGAAAGTAAACGAAGAGAAGCTTTCAGCCATTTAAAAAATCAACCAAGGAATGATTGTAACTCACACAATTTAGCATTACAACATTCTTATTGAAAATACCCAATGCCGTTTGAAAGTGTTTCAATTTAAGTCCATACACCTTTTTTATGGTTCTGTTTTAATTGTACAACAATTGGAATTAAGGATTGTAAGTTCTAGTCAATTTCTCAGAAACGATACTACGCACATCTACCAAATTGATAAACAAATAACCGGTTCACATCGAGTTCAGTTAATTCCGGATGAGTACATGATTTGTGATTTCTACAAAACAAATTCAAGGTTCGTTTCTATACGATGATGTTTACCTTTTCAAAACCATATCATGGGTACCAGAATTTCATCCAAACCGTTGATATTTGAAAATGTTTCCTAGATTGATCGTGAGATAGTTTGAACAAATTACGGCCGATGCTAAAACAGTAAACAAAGCAGACCAATTTGCCAAACTTGTGATCGTACATTATTAGGATTGATTCCATTCACTTTTTTCTCCAAACAAACCTTCTTCGCAAAGCCGAAAAAACTGATCCGTGCGACCTTGTTCAATAGCCAAACCTATTATCCAAAGCTCCGACGCGGCGATCTACGATCAACACATTCTACACAGCGTCAGGCGGCTTTTTCGGCTGAATCATCAAACGGCTTACTATCAACTCGCCGGCACGTGACCACTTCTTCCCACCATTCAGTCAGTTGTGGATGTAGAGTTTTTTTGTGTATGTTTGTAACCCTCCCCCCCGTGAAGCGAGCTATAACCTCTTGTGGAGGTCTGTCCAATCGATCGAATGATCACCGAATGATTCCTCTGTCTACTCGATGAATCAAGAGTTTGTAAAACGAAATTGAAATTTCAGCCGAAGGACACTTACCTTGCTCGGGCAATCAGTAGAAGGTGGACACAGTAAAACGGATTTTGCGGGGAAATGGAAGATGCCGAAAGTTTCAGTTACGTTGAGTTTATATCTATCGGTCCACTTCCGAACTTGTTAGCGATGAGTGTTTTATTCCACAACATTAGTATTACGAAACGAACGTCCGTCGTTCATTATACAGATATACAGGCTCACATATGAACTGTGTGTGAAATTTGCCCATTCGCCTGGTGCACGCTTGCAGATGTCACTACGATCGACACAGAGTGCAGCTTTCACATGAGCCACAGTTTTGGGTGCAACATTCACTTCACGCTAGTTTTCAGTTTTGCTGTTGGTTAAAATAACAAGTTTATTTTTGTTTTATTCCGATCGAATTCTTGTGCGATTTATGTGACATGGATATAAAGTCGTGCGATAAGTGTTAAAATTGTTGTAATTGGAATATTTCTATAACAGGCAGGAGAATTTTGTTATCGTTCCGGAACGTAGTGGAACGTTTTGAAAAATCGAGGCGAATAGACGAGTAGCTGGCAGTGGTGTTTCCAACGTATAGCAAATTTGAAATTTACACAGGATTTTGAAAAATTTTGTTCGATCCTGTATATCTGTTATCTGTGGTATAGCTCAATTCTATCAATTCTGTCATTGGAAATGTTTAGGTAAACTAATTTGTGTACTTTTCTTGATTTCAATTCTTCCTATAATGGAAATTATGTTTTTCACTTCGACAATTCCACGACAAAAGGGCCTAACTGCAAATCTCTTTGTTTACTTTCTCTTTGAATAATTACGGAGCCATTACTGCAATTTTACAGAAGTTTCCAATATAAATCGAAAGCGTTGTGATTTTATCTTGAAAGTTTTGCGAAGTGTAAGACGTCAAATATAAAATCAATCCACTAAATCTCGAAAAAAGTAAACAAAGAGAAACTATCGATTTAGTTTCAAATGCATATTTAAAGTCGTCTGTAGAATAATTTGATGATGACATGGTAAAGGCATACGTATCCAGCGGGTAGCAATGCAACTTATTGCTTTTCTTCCGGAAATACCATACAAAAAATGCTGAACAAATGAGAATAAAAAAAAAACAATGCTACAGTTGTTTTTCCTTTCTCATTTAGAAAGGTTATGCAATCACTGTGAAAATCGACTTATGAACCGAGGCCAAGTGTCATATACCATTCGACTCAGTTCGTCGAGTACGCAAAATATCTGTGTGTGTGTGCGTATATATATATATATATATATATATATATATATATATATATATATATATATATATATATATATATATATATATATATATATATATATATATATATATACATATATATATATATATATATATATATATATATATATATATATATATATATATATATATATATATGTGTGTGTGTGTGTGTGTGTGTGTGTGTGATTAGATGTAAGTAACGTTTTTTTACAGTAACTTTTCTCGGAGAAGGCTAGATTCAAATGAAAGGCCTTGTGTAATTCCTTAATTTCATCTGGATCCGACTTCCGGATCCGGAAATATAGGGCAAAATGTGTTAAAAATTTTTTAAACAATTCCGAAAGGGGCCAAAAATCGTAAAAGGTTTTTTTAAATTGACCTCAAATCTTTTCCAATTGATAGTTTTTATCAGTAGACGGTCAACGGTTTACCCCCATTTATTTATCTTCAACAGAATCTGATTTCTGTATATTCAGGAACTGGATTAAAGAAATAAATTCAGAACCCGGGATTGACTCCTAATTCAATCTCTAGAACTTTCCGGAATCTAGAAACGGAAATTATTTTCAGAATGCATATTCCGAATTTAATTCTAGAACTCAATTTCAAACCTGAGTTCTAGAACTGAATTCAGTTCCAAAATCTAGTTCCAGAACCCAAGTTTTGAGTACAAATTTCCGAAGGCTACTGAGTTCTAGAAATGAGATTTGAAAGTGGGTTTAGGAATTACAATCTGAAACGGGTTCAGAAATGAATTTCAAAATTCTGGTTCGGAGTTCAGATCTAAAATTTCGTTCCAGAATTCTGGAGTTAAATATAGGCAATGAATTTTGTTTCAATCAATCAATCTAAAATTCTGAGTTCAGATGTAAAATTTTGTTCCAGAATTCTGAAGTTGAATTCCTTAATCAGAACTATGGATACAAGCTCCAAACCTAAACCGGAGCTCTAAATTCAGTTCCAAAATCTAGTTCTAGGTTATAGAATTAGGATTCAGTTCCAGCAGCTTAGTTTTAACTTTTGAACCTGTAATATGTAAATTTAAATTCTGAACCTGAAATAAAGGTCGGAATTCAGGTGGACGATATACAGGTTCTGAATTCAGTTCCAGAATCCAATCCAAATATGACTTTATTGCACCCAGAAGGTTTGTTGTTACTGCTGTTGGTGGAAGGCTCTCACCACGACGTCCAGCCACGTCCAACGAAAGAAGGAATGATCGTTTTTCGACCTTTTCTACTCCTCAAAACCTCAAAACCGTTGTCCGAGTGGAAAAAAAGCAAGCAAGAGCGATGAGTTTTCCTCATTGTTTCCAAAAAAAATGGGTTTTCCCTATTGTTTAAGTTATTTTTGGTTATCTCACACTGTTGATCTCACACTGTTAATTATAGATTGCTGATCATATTCCTCATAACTTAGAGGAAGCATTATGTTATTGCGTTTACTACATCTTGAGATATTCACGATTAAGTTTTACCCATTATTCCTTCTTCTTCTTCATCCGTCACGCTGCTGCTGCGGAAAGGGCTAGTAACTATAGACTATATGCCCTTACCCATTATTCCACAGGGCGAATTTTGAAAAGGAACGACATATTCATATCAAAACAGAAGGAAGAGCGGTTAAGCAAAATGCCTCGTGTTGCAATTTCCCCTGGGAAATTTTGACAGCAGCCTGAATGCAGCCCGACTCTTGCCGGTTGCCAAAATTCCTCACAAGCGGTTACCTGTAGAATAGTTCACGCGTTTTTTTTAGAACGGCCAATAAGCCACCTGTCAACTTCCACTTTCGAAAGAAATTTATTTTCAGTGAGCAAAAAAAAAGGTCTCCCCACCAAAACCAAAACCGGCCATACCGTAAAGATCTGGAAAAGTTTGAAAAATCTGGCAAGAGATCTGGTTAGTTTGAGTGTCTGGCGAAGCGAGAAAAATCTGACATTTGCCAGACAAATCTGGCAACCTGCAACGCTGGGATGGAGAGAATAACAATTTGTTTTCTTTTTATATGAAGCAAACATACATTTTTCACATTATTTTCGTTGCTAAACGGTTTTTTCGTCCAAATCTAGCCGATTTCTCTGTAAGCACTTTGATTGTTCATTTTAATGAAATTTTGGTAAAACTTTATGCCCACGATCGCAATTAACAACATTACACAGAGCTGTCTCCAGTTGCCAACTTCAAATCAACTCAGCAAATTACCTCCAGACGCTGGGTAAAGTTATAAAACTATTCGGTGATTGTTCAATAGTTTTATAACTTTCCTTAGCGTCTTTTCGAGTGGTTGCATTTGCCCTCTGGTTAAATAAACGGCCGAGTTGCACCAGTACCTTATTGACCCAGATAAAAAATCACTCAGCGATACCTACCTGTCAATACCGTGCGAAACGCATTTCACGCAATGACAATAAAAACCCTGGGGGAGGTCTACAAATAAACAAGCCATCTTGGGAACGGCAAAACAAATAAGACATAAACTTACCATAAAATGGGAAATTATTTCACGATTGCGTTCGGAGTGGTAAACGAATGCTGCTTTAAAATGTTGGCTATATGTCAGGGGATATAAAGGTTTCGTTTAGACCTTGGCAAATATTAAGTACAATTTGTGCTTTTAATTCGAATCCTTGTTATAACAAAAATATACAACAAAAAGTCGTTTCTAGATCGTCATGGTCAACTCGAACAGAATCGATTTTCGCTAAAAGTTCACAAAATTATATCAGTTTTTCAAATGTAAATTAAAAAAAAACAGATAAATTGCCGCCATCATTGTCACATGATTAACCTATAATAAATGTCACAGCTGTCCACTACCAGTTTGCAGACTGAAATGGTAACTTTGACTTGTTTATTGAAATCAACGGTCACCAGTTTTCTAGCCGAAATGGTTTGTCATTCAAACCCACAGAATGTCATCTTTGCATTGTATTATTTTTTGCGTGCAAATCTGAGTTAAAACCTGATCCTTTAATTCAGACAATTCAAGCTAAGGGACTCAAAGTAAAACCAAGAAACTCGAACGGGGTGCACGGCTTATCAACAAAAAATTTGAACCTCCCATTTTTCAATTCAAGGCCACCACTTCCGTTTGCGGATGCTGTCCAGACAATTATCCAAGTAGCCCTGCTCTGCATGTTTCAGTAAGGTGTTCATAATTAAAAAAAAACAAAGGACAGCCGAAGGACTATCTCCTTGGCTACTTGGATCGGAGTTCGTATGGCTGGAACCTACAATTTTTACCAAAGCACTAGCGAAACAACAGCGGATCGGGTGGCAGTGGATTGACTTTGGCGAATTGCGCAACAAGTTTTTTTTATCCTTCCTATCGAACTGGCTGACAACAACGGCGGGGTCGCTGCCGATTATGCACCAACAGCGCTTGTATACTTAAGTCGGTACTCAAAAGTGAATACCTTCACAACGAAAACAACGATCAGGTATACACAATTTTAACGCGTTCACTTTTCTTATTGAAACCGGCGAGACTGCCGCTGGTTGGTGGAGGGGTGCTTCGAGCAAAAAAAAAGCATTCTCTTCTCGATCTCGCTATTTTAGGAGTCACCGAACGACCTACCACCGCTTATTGGATATAGCTCATACAAAACGACCTCAATTTCGCAACAACGACCACGTGCCTTCCTCAAGACTCCCGAAACCGCCGATCGATGAAACAGTGAGGAATAGTGGTGGAATAATTCACGCACGACCGAAGCGACGGTAATGTGTTCGGTTTCTGCCGACGACGCCTTCGGGGCTTACGAAGAGAAGTGTCATTTTATGGAAGATATTTCTGTTGTTCAGAAATATTATGAAGAGGTCTAAACAATTTCCAATTAACTCAAATCATTGTTTGATTTGCATTCTTTGAATTGCTAGATTCCTGAAGAAGTCCGAATAGCATTTCAAGAATTGAGCGCGCCTAGATTTGTTTTCCGGATGTCGGTCAAATTTGATCGAGATTCGGCAATGATCTCGAAAAACTTTTAAACACAAAGTCATTAATTTGCCAAAGTTTTACCGAAACGCACCAATGCAACAACCGTTTACGGCAGAGAATTTCACCTAGCGGTTATTAACGGTTCTGTTTCTGCCGGAATTTCACCTTCAGAACAAATTGGCTCAAATGGCACGTTCCCCTTGATATTTGGAGATTTGTGCCTTTGCAAAAAAATTGAGGAAATGTATGAAATCTTTATTGGAATCGATAGATCGATCAACGTAATTTAATGTTCTAAGATGACTTTATGCAAATTAACCGATAACCGAAATATCATACGTATTTTCTGAAATACTTTTATTGCAAAATGAGTACAAAAACAAACAATTGAGGCACTTATAACAGATATACAGGTTCACATATGAACTGTGTGTAAAATTTGCTCAGTCAGCGTGGCGAACACTTGCAGATGTCACTACAATCGACACGAGGTGCCACCATGATTTCGGTGCTGCTGTCACACGAGTCACAATTTTTGGTGCAACATTCACTTTACGCTAGATTTTTGTTTTGCTGTTGGTAAAAATGACTAGCTTATTTTTGTTTTATTCCGATCGAATTCTCGCATGATTTATACGACATGAAATCATGTTGTCTTTAACACATAGGGAAATCGTGTGATAAGTGTTAAAATTGCTGTAATTGGAATATTTATATAACAGGCAGGAGGATTTTGTTATCGTTTCGGGCAATTAAATAGCTTTTGCACGAAGAAACATGATTCTTAGTACAAAAGCTATTTAATTGCCCTTCATAAAAATTTTCTAATGAAAAAAACCGAAGGCACTAAATATGAAGAACCGATTTAAAATCGTCCTGCCAGTCTTGTATGGCAAAAATCCGACAGAAACAGAACCGTTAATAACCGCTAGGCGAATTTTTCTGCCGGAAACGATTGTTGCATTGTTGCCCGACTCTTGCCGGAATTCTGCCAGCATTCTGAAAAAAAAAACCTTCTGGTAGACACCGCCCGGCGTCTGGGAGGAAATCTGTCAGGCACATGCAAGCGGGGAGGAACGAATATATACGTTCATTCAATGTTACTCTAAAGTGAGTAAAATTTCACTCATTTTCGCTAAAATTGGAACTACTATAGAGTGAGTAAAGTTAGATTTACTCAATGCCGAGTGAATGATCAACTTAATTTAAATCTATGCGTATAAAACTATTTATTTATGTATTTATAATCAATCAACAGACACAATATGGTCCTAAGGATAACTCCTTATAATATTTAAACATGCAAAAACATATTTACATTTTTTTACATATCAAACTTACCTTTAACGGAACAAAATCTGCCCTTACAATTACGGTGAGAAAACCGGGGCCGGTTCGACACAGTGGAAGATGACAGTTCTTCAAATATTCGTCGACAACGCGTAATTGCTTCTACAGTCAAATTTTCCACAACTTACTTGTACAACATTTTCAAAGCACGGTGAGTAAAATTTGTTGTCAATTTAGGAACAGAGTAGAAGTTACTCAGTTTTGTAAATCAATATTACAGTGAGTAATCTGGATTTAGAAAAGTTAGTAACAAATACAAATCATCCGTTAAGCAGAATAACAAATGTCAATGACATGTCAAACTTTGCGATAATACACATTAACTGTTGATTACTGTAAATTGGAAAATAATCAACAGTGACCATTTTCTCTGCAAGCTCAGCAATCGGCATCTGTCAAAATATTATTTAAAACTCAGTAAACTGCAGTTTTCTTCATCCTGTGCTCAACACCAAGACTGTGTTCGATCGGACACCGTTTGGCAGGTGTGATGGCTATAATAAACTGCCGCAATAACTATTAGGCAAGTAAAAGGTACGGGTCGCGCTCTCAACCGTTGATAGACAGACTATTTCTCCCCCAGACGGCAAATTGCACACCTACTGAAGCCTGTAGACGGAGACTGGCAAGTGTAAGAACTCTCGTTGGAATCTGTTTTGCATAATCTACACACTAATATAAAGCACGCATGAACAGTAGGCCGTGGTCTCCAATAATCAGTAATTGACACTTCACACAGTTTAAATAATAAACAAATATGAATCAATTTTAGAAGCTTGAATTATATGGTAGAAATTTGGACTGGCGATGATTTAACGTTAGCAAAAAGTGTGACTAGTGGACCGCACCAAGAAATAATTGATTTTGACAACGTGTTCGTTACTAATTTTCCCAACGGTAAAATGCAGTGCAAAATTATTCGATCAAGCCTTAAACATCGATAAATGCAGCACAAGCGTGCTACCTGTACCGTACCATTGACACGCTCTTGATTATAGTCTCCGAAAGGCTTGACACCATTGCTAATAAATTCAAGCGAAATTGAAATTCATACATAAAATCAAACTAATCATGGAAAGGTCCTATAGACAAGGTACAGTGCGCGCTGGTGGGTTGGACTGTCGAACCACCGATAAACTGACACTGGTCGGTGTACGTATCAGCGTCTCGAAGAGGCATGTCACGCAACCTGGTCGACCATCGAACCGGATTGGTTGCGGATTTTTAAACCAAAATGAGAGAAATAAGATCAGGTTCAAGCATTCGTGCGCCAAGTCTAAATGAACGCATTGTAATAAAATAGTCACCGCACGCAAGTACCGTTGCGGTTCGAATGTCGTACATACTTAAGGTAGCGCTTCGCCGTGGTCAGGTTGAAGCAAGACAACTCACTGCTTCCTCTTGCTTTGTCGCCGAAATTTCACCCTAAATTGCAAATTTCTAAAATACTAACCCGATTCACGAAAAATCAAAAACATACGATTGTAGGTAAATGATTTTACTATGCATTTGGCGAAAAATATCAGTTAGAAAGCTTTTCTTTCGCGAGATTTCGTGCGAGTTTTGTTAAAATTTGGTTTTCTTTTTTCCTTTTCTCGCTATAAACAACTCGCATATGTAGGGATGTGCTACGTTTTCAACAAAGCGTCAAAGCTAGTAGCGATGAAAATCATTACTGATTTCTGGTTCTACTGAAACATGAATAGAAATTATTTTACAAAGTAGTAACACTTACTTACATTTTCTACTCATCTATATTCAACGTTTACGCAGAGAGAACGGACAACGAAAACAAAAGAAATGTTGTTAGCGTCTACCGCATGTAGCATTTTGCACACCCCAATGCATGCGTTGACATTGTGTGCGTGCGAAAGAATAAGGAAAAACTCATTTATTTTTATAACTCGCACGAAATCTTTCGATAAATATGTTTATCAGGCACAATTTATATACGAATCGATAGAAAAATTAATTATCTAGAATCGTATGTTCTTGGAATTTCCGTTTTCTTCCCCGTTTTCTCACAATTTTGGGTAAAGTGCGTGAAACCCCGGGATAGGCAGCGAACTCCCGTGACCACGGCGAAGCGCTACCTTAAACCCAACTCTCGAGCTCGGTAAAGTAAAATGCCGAGAGAGATCGGCAACACACAATTTTGCTGATTGCTTAGTAATCAATATTATGTTTGACGAGATTCGGTTAGTAGATTTTTATTGATTTTTCGGCAAAGTGCATCTTTTTGCAGAAATTCGGTTAAATTTTGTGCTAAACTAATCGGTGATTAACAATTATCCCGATATCAGCAAATGCGCTTACCGAAACTTCGAAATATGTGTTAGTTTTTTGCCAAAGTTTGGTTAGACAACTGTCATTTATGTTTCACATTTTCGCTTGGTACTACGCAGTTATTTACTAACGAAATATTTAGGAGAAAATTACCGGCGGTCGTTAGAAAAAAATGGCATTATTCCAAAAGGGAAGACGTACACACTTAATTTCGTTCGGTAATTCTTGCCTCTTTTGGCGAGTTTTGAACAGCCGAACTACCGAATATTTCCATTCTACTGATATATCAGCACAAATGAACATTTGTTGACAGCAGTACCTCAAGGTACCGCAGTGATAAAACGTGAATTTTACCGATAAAATCACCTACCGAGATTTGAACAGCTGAGGTCGGTAATCCAATTTAAGTGTGTAAGAATCTACGATGTATTCAGTAGGTATAATAACTACAAATTATTGTTGATTATATATAGAAAGCTTCCATCCAGATCCTGCTCTATCTGTTGGGAAGTCATTCACACTTAATTTCGTTCGGTAATTCTTGCCTTTTTTGACGAGTTTTCAACAGCCGAACTACCGAATATTTCCATTCTACTGATATATCAGCACAAATGAACATTTGTTGACAGCAGTACCTCAAGGTACCGCAGTGATAAAACGTGAATTTTACCGAAAAAATCACCTGCCGAGATTTGAACAGCTGAGGTCGGTAATCCAATTTAAGTGTGTTGAAGGTTACATCGAACACACTTAAATTGGATTTCCGACCTCAGCTGTTCAAATCTCGGCAGGTGATTTTTTCGGTAAAATTCACGTTTTATCACTGCGGTACCTTGAGGTACTGCTGTCAATAAATGTTCATTTGTGCTGATATATCAGTAGAATGGAAATATTCGGTAGTTCGGCTGTTGAAAACTCGTCAAAAAAGGCAAGAATTACCGAACGAAATTAAGTGTGAAGGCGTGTCAACCAACCCATGCGGCAATCGGCGTTTAGTCTGAATTGTATATTTTACAATTGTACGTCCTCTAAACATAAGTAAAGTAATGTATATTTATTGTATGTTTATACGGTAATAAAATTAAATATTGATCCCCAAATAAAAAAATTATAATTAAAAAAAAACGAACTCTGCTTTACTTTCATTTGCTGAAGGCTCAGTAATTCATAAATATCACTTCGTTTCTATCGCCGGACATTCAGTAAAGGTTATGCCGAACAGACAGTAAACTTTTTGCTGATAATTTCGGTAATAGCTGACGTAAGTGTGTGAACTTTGGATCTGAGCTCTGAAACCAAATTCTGGAACTGAAATTGGAGTTCAAACCATAATTTAGTTTCAGAGTTCCGTCTCAGAATTCTGAACCTGAAATTGTAGTACTTCAGACCGAAATTCAGAAATAGTATTCAGATCAAAAACTAAGTAGTATTTCCAGAACTCAGCTCTAAACTGCATTCCAGAGTCCAGGTTTTAAGTTCTGGGCCTAAATTCCAGTCTAGAAACTGGAAATTCTGGAACTGAAATTGAGGATCAGAGCAGAATTCAGTTGCATATCCAGAATTCAGTTCTAAACTGTATTCCAGAGTGCAGGTTTAGAGTTCTGAACCGAAAAGCAAGTCTAGAATTTGGAAATTCTGGAACTAAAATTGGAGTTCAGACCAGAATTCAGTTACAAAATTCCTGTCCGGAATTCAGATTCAGAATACAGTTTTAGAATTCAGTCTCAGAATTCTGAACCTGAATTTCTGGAACTTCAAACCTAACTCCAGAAGTAGAACTCAGATTCAAAATTAAGTTTTACATCCAGAATTCAGTTCTAAACTGTATTCCAGTTCCAGAGTGCAGGTTTACAGTTCTGAATTTGTTTCCAAAATTCAGACATTTCTAGTAGTGTAACTGAATTAGATCAGGAACTAGATTCTGAAGATTTTTGAACTATAAATCCAGATCTGGATTTTAGAACAGAATTTCTGAGCTGAAATTTAGATCCGAATTCGAAACCTGAACGCTGTATCAGAACTAAAATGCAGCTGCGGATCAGAATCCACATCCAGAGTTCAGTTCGTTTCGAAATTCAGTTGCCGAATCTAGCATCAAAAATTGAATTTCAGAATTCAATCCTAGGATTCGGCTCGAAAATTCGGTTTCAGAATTCTAGGTCTGTAAGTGGCTTGATACATATTGAAATTAGATTTTGTTGAGAGCAGCGTTGCCAGGTTGCCAGATTTTTCTCGCTTCGCTAGACACTCTAACCAACCAGATCTTTTGCCAGATTTTACAAATTTTGCCATATTTTACAAATTTTACTAGTTTTTGTCAGCTCTGACCAGCTCGTTACGCTTTCGGCCTCTAGACGATAGGTGGTGAGACCTTGTTTTTCTACTACTTTGCTCACGGAAAATGAAACCCGGTCAAATTTTTCAGGTATATAGTAGAAGGCTGGCTGCATTCCGGCTGCTGTCAAAATTGCGTCATTATCTCGCCGTTCGTGTCTTGTTTATTTTTTTCTTCCTTCTTTTTTCTTTTTATTTTTTTATTCGACTTCATTTGATATCGTCAATCCCGCACGTACATCCAAAAACGAATCCTGAGATAAGGTAAATGAGATTGAAATATGGGTATGTTTGATAGTGAGAAAGCAATGTTATTTGCGAGAACATTTTCCATAATTAGTATATATGAAGTATATATAAGACCAAGACGCTTAAAATGTAAAACCGATTCAAAACGGTTGTGCCAATCTTGTATGGCAAGAATCTGACAGAACCAGAACCGATAATAACCGCTATGCGAAATTCTCTGCCAGAAACGGTTGTTGCATTGTTGCCAGACTGGCTGGCAGACATAGTCAGCCGTCTGGGGGGAAATCTGGCCACCGCGTACATGTGGGCACTTGTGCATCTTCTTCCAGTGATGCCAACTCTTTCGATAAGAATAAACAATCGAAATAAGTGATAAAGTCATAAATACTCTGGAAATGTCAAACCGACCTGTTCTGCCAGTCTTGTATGATGAAAATCTGGCTGGAATTGAACCGATAATAACGGTAGTTACTATGCTGCTAGAATCTTATCGAAACTCTGACAGAATGCTGCCAAAATATTCAAGGCGGAATCAAACAAACCGTCAAACGTTGAGCCAAACGAACAAAGTAAATAAACAATGATTGTAGTTGAAAAACCTAAGTTTAAAAAAATAGTCAAGGAATTTAATTATTGAAATGTTAAAGAAATAGTTTTGTTGAGTTTTAATACTGGCCGTAGCTGGAGAGTTTACCAAACATTAGCTAAACTTTGCTTCGGAACCTTCGATATCGATATGAAATTTCTTCTGTGAAGTGAACAAAATGTGATCTTCACTGTAGATGAGTTTTTAAACTTCATCTTATAAACACAAACCTCTTGTGGATATTTTCTGTAATGTTCAAATTCGGAACAGACTCGTAAATTGGAATAGCTCCTTGAACCAACATTACTTTTCCCCTTTCGGTAGAAATATATAAATCACGTTAATAATTGAAGAGCAACTAAACAATATATTTAATTTTTTAAACTTAAAATATGAGCAAATAATTAGTTTTATTATTTATGCTACACAGCCTAACATTTTGTGTGAATTTGCCGGAATGAGGATCACATAAATAAAAAAAACGAACCGCGTTAAACGTAGTGCCATAACATTTTTTGCAGAATTCGACATATTTCATTTTAACTCATTATTTTTTTACTCTTCTAGTAAGTCTGTAAACCCTGCTCGAGAGTATGGTTATTTTTGATAGATCGATGGTTATTTTCCGACACTGAAAAAAATCTTGCAATGAAAATTCTAATATTAATTCTTTAGTTGAAATTTTTCCCAGTGAAAAATAAACCCAAATAACTTTCCGTCCGTCAAACTTTGTAATTGAGTTCAAGTTTTTATTTCGAAATCTATAAATCCTTTGAAGTTCATAAAAATAGCCTACTTGTCAAAGCAAATCAGCTGTTTTCAAAGAAAGGCGAATCTGACATTGACAGCAAATGGAGAAAAACATCGATGGATGTTTCGACTTTGGTTTCAAATCCTATTTAGAAATTATTGTATACTCTCAAATCAATTTTTGATGAGTCGATCAATTGTTGGTTTATCTTTAAACGGAATGCAAATTTTACCACTTTCCGTCTATATCCACTGAAAAAATCTGACTGGTTACTTTTGTAGTATTCAAAAATTCAATCTGTAATTGAATTTCTGATGATGATCACTTTTTCGTTGGGTGAACTCGATTTTTTTCATATTTTTAATTTAAAATTTAAATTCAGAGAAACGGTTACTTGGGCCCGTTTTTTTTTTAGTATTTCATTGTAAGTGATGCTATAACCAAAGATCAGAGGAGACTTTGTTATGATTCCAGTTGAGCTGTCAAAAGTGGATCCCATCTGCATGTTTACAATTGCTTTGTTGCTCGCTGTTCACCATCAGTGGGGAGTGTTGATATCAAATTCTAAGTACACTGAAAATCAATTTTACGTATTTTTGAGGAGAAATTACTCATTGTCGAACTCTCTATAAGCTACCTAAAATTAGGTAGTTATCTACTCAAACTTTGACTTAATCGTAAAAAATGGGTAGCGTGCTTTGTTTTCCCTTTTGTAAACTTGCATTTACCTAAATTTTGAGGTCATCACTCGTTACCTAAAATTGTGGATTGCACTTTAGTTGATTTTGGGTAGGTTTTGACCCAAAATTAGGTATCGGCTGGTAAGAGTGTGTATGACATATGAAATAAAGGTGGAATAATACACAAATGCTCAATGCTGCTTTAAATTAAATAAAACATTTCATTTTAGTTACAAGTCTGAACGTTTAAATAGTCATTCGCACACAAATACAAATACAAGTGGGGCTAGAATTGTTATGTTTATCTCGTTGCCATATCTACGATTTTCTTCGGTTTTAGAATCACTAGTCGTCGCATGCTATTGTCGGACCGATATGTGTCCGACAAACGAATCAGCACAGTACTACATGAACCGAACGCATGTGGTTATCGACATTCGCAAAGTTTACACCGCTATTTGACTGGGTTTGAATAATTTAAATTGAACGTTCGGTTTGAGGTCTGTAACATAAGACGCCGTTCACGAGAATAGGGTTTTGCTATGGACTCGCGTCGTTTGTGGTTCATGCCAAGATTAGTGCATTATTTGCTCGGCCGATGTGATTATAAGTTTGACTTTCTGTTGACTTTGAACGCTCAGTCTGCTAGTTTCAATCACAGCATGCCATTAATTTGGTAGGCATTCTCAGCGCCACCTATAGAACCGTAACCGACCGTGTCTTGTCAGACTGATCGTGATAGAAAGGTGTGGATTTTTGGTTGGAAGTGCAAATGTTTAACGAAATCAATAATTCATAATCCGTCCATAAGACACTTGCACCAGACAGTCATGTTTAGAAAATTTCGCCATCGCCCGTAAATTGTTACCCTGCACCAGACAACGAAGATAATCATTAAAATAATTCGCTCTGCATTTTAAAGAAACGACCATAGACCACCGCCGTTGTGACGAGTTGCCACGATATGCAGTGCCAATGTCTTGTCATTACCGGGCACTGTCTTGGCAAACACATCGTCTGGGGTAGCTTAATTTTCCCATAAAATGCGAGTGCGCAACGTTCGCCACGGCACTAACTGCTGCACCACAGATTGAGGTTAGAATTTACATATCGGGCGCTAAAACACATGTTTCCGAGCGAAGTTTGCTAATTTTGGACATGATTTGGTTGCATCCAATCAGGTTAATTCGAATTAACTTTCTTCCATCGAAAAGAATAGACCTCAAAAGTCAGCTCACATCAGAAACAAAAAAAAACGAAACTTTACACGAGGTCGACTGAATCCCATCTCAGCTGATTTGAAAGTGGCAACGACTAATCCCTTTGGCAGTTTATTATGTAATTTAAATTAGATGACTTACTCCTTCTGCTTGTGTCAGTCTAGAGCCCACTTATTACTAGATCTCTAGAGGGCTGCAGCTTGTTGACCTCACCGCACTACTTTGCAGCGAATCTTGAAGCAAATTGTCGATGGTTGTTGGTTGTTGATGAAAGGAATCCAAAAAGAATGGCCATAAAATTGGACGGGGGCCAACCGAGTGAACTAATTATGGTCTGGAACTGTGCGCGGTGTTATTATTATGGACTGTTGTCTTTTGTATCTATCGGCCCGAAGCTAATCAGAAATCGTTCGAATCCATCATAGGATTGTGCGACCTGGCCAGAGCCGAAGATGATGGCGTTGATGAAGGTAAAGGTTGATTGCAGTCCAGCAGCTCTATGGCTCTGAATAGACTCGGCCGGTTGTTAAGTAAAAGTAGTACCCTACGAGCAAGGTTTGCAGCACTGAGCTGCCACGTAAATTTAAAGAAATATTGAGTTTGTTTGCTTGTTCTGTTGTTTCTTACATTACCCATCCGTTTTTTTTCACAAGAAATTGGTACAACCAAACATTATATGCAAGCCGCGTCAGGTGAGAGAATTGCGCAATTCTGCCAGTAAAAATGTAAACAGCAGCAGGAATCCAGCCATGCTTCTGCCGAATGCCACAATTCCTCATAAGTTGGCGACAGACAGCTCCTGTCAAAGCTCGTGGCTGGTATACTTGACCAACAACAGAATGACAATATTGAGAATGCCGTCAGAATTATGTTTGATTTCTGCCGACTACCGAAATATTTTCCAAGTGGGAATACAATTTTGTCATATAGGCGATCTAACGTTGTGTTTCACAACTAGAGGCGTATGTGTGCAAGGATGGTGGTTGCAAGTTTATCTGTTAAAATGCAAGGGAAAACAAATTTCCACTTGTAAAAACATTTATAAATTGTGTTCATCATTTGTTCAAGCCAAAAATAAATTTTCGTGTGAGGAAAATCATTTTCTAGCTCTTTCACTTTTGCAGCACACAAGATTCTGTTTCAAGCAATGAAAATTTTCGGTTCAGATTTCAACATGTAAGAAAATTTTATGTTGATCATTTTCAAATGATTTTATCTGTCGCGTACATTATGAAATGTCACTTGAAGTACAGCATAGATGCGCAAGCTTTACCAAATATGTGTTTTTATTATGAAAAATTGCTTTTTTACCACTTTTTGATTTATTCCTCTAGCGTTCAAAATAAACCCAACCGAACCGAAACAAATTCCGTATCTCAATATTGGTCAACATATCGTCTTACAAAATCAAACATGATTACACGAAACAAAAGAAAAAAATTTTTCTTGCATATTTCAATGAACAGTTGTTGTAACAGAATGCA
This sequence comes from Malaya genurostris, assembly GCF_030247185.1. Classification (NCBI taxonomy): domain Eukaryota; kingdom Metazoa; phylum Arthropoda; class Insecta; order Diptera; family Culicidae; genus Malaya; species Malaya genurostris. The sequence goes on along the minus strand of NC_080570.1, from coordinate 139,739,728 downwards.
AAATTCTGGAAAATAATGAAAATTAAATTGTTTAAAATTCATCGTCATCCTAAAAAAAAATCAAATAGTGAAACTAAAATGGCGCATGAGGTATAGAACAAGTTTAGCGTTAGATTGCCAATTGAACAATCCAATCAGGGTGATTATGGTGATTGTTTTTACATATCCCATGTAGTTAGAAAATTTTTGGTCGAATTTTTCAATTTACTTGAGTTTGAACGAATGCAGATGACAAAACCTTCTAAATATGGGTAAAAAAAAGATTATGCACGTGTTGTCATCAAACATATGATTTAAAATTGTCCTATATACTTGAAAATTTCGGATGAAATTGGAAATTTTAATTTCACATACAGATTTGATTTAGATAATAAAACATGAGTAAATAGACGAGCAATAAAACTTTTGATCATAATTTATCAATTAATCTCAAAATCCAACCATAAAAACAAAGAATTTCCCAGGTATGAAAACAGTACCCAACCTCACTTCTACGAATTTGATATTTCATCTTACGATTTCTCTATAAATATCAATCAAACATACCACGGAGAGTTACTGAATCATTAATGATCGATTTTTTAACCACATTTTCACTCGTTTTCGTTGTTAGTATTCGATTCATAAGAAAAAAAAACCCGTCATTTTTTTCGAATCTTCAAACAAAATCTGAAAATTATCACCATTGCTTAGTTCAAAGCTCGCCACTTGATCAGCGCCGCGGTCGCAGAAAAGTTGATTGGATTCTTTAATTATTCAACACTATTGAAGAATCCAACCAACTCTTTTGCGATCGGTGCGCTTCCCGAGTGGCGAGCTTTGAATTAAGCGATGGTGATAATTTTCAGATTTTGCTTGAAGATTCGAACAAAATGCAGGGTTTTTATTTTTTTTTCTTATGAATCGAATACTAACATACAAAAACGTGTGAAAATTTGGTAAGAAAATCGATCACTAATGATTCAGTAACTTTCCGTGGTATGTTTGATTGATATTTATGGAGAAATCGTAACATGAAATATCAAATTCGAAGAAGTGAGGTTGGGTACTGTTTTCATATCTGGGATATTCTTTGTTTTTTGGGTTGGATTTTGAGATTAAATGATAAACTATGATCAAAAGTTTTATGACTAGTCTATTTACTCATGTTTTATCATCTAAATCAAATCTATATGTGAACTGAAAATTTCAAATTTCATCCGAGATTGTCAATTAAAGTATCCAAAATAAATAGTACTCGATCGCTATACATTCTAGTACTCGAGAAATCAACGTTACACTGGTTTCTTTTTAAAAAATGTTGATACGAAACAACCTAACCTTACCCAATTTCACACAGTTCTGAAGATTTTTCATATTTAATCGTAGTTGACACTAAAACAAGTGGTAGTAATCAATTTGAAATCGATTTTCTTCTACTTCGAGTGTACTTTTATTGCTGATATCTATTTGTACTATTGAATAAACGATAAAAATGTTGCAAATCACTACTGCCGATATAAAAACTTCCGAAAGAATCCTCCTTTTCTTTGTACCATTTTTCATTGGCAGGTGTCGCTACCGGTAAATCAGCTTTGCGACAATGTGCCAATTGATTAGCAATTCTCGGTTAATTTTTCAAAAGGGCGTATAAGCAAGTGACAGTTTCTCTTTGTTTACTTTCTCTTCTATTAATTTCCAAGCGGTTTCTACGTTTATCACTCAACTCTTTGCATGAAATGATACCCGAAACTTTCGACTTTCAAACAGAATAGTGATATCAAAGAAAATCTTTTTAATCACATCAAAATAATCGAAAGAGAGAGTGATTAAAGAGAAACTGTCACTTGCTTATACGCCCTATTGAAAAATCAACCGAGAATTGCGATCAGCGTAGTCAGGTTGCCAGATTTTACAAAACTTACCAGATTTTGTCTGAAACTGAATTACCGGTATCAACATCTGCCAATGAAAAATGAAACCAAGAAAAGGAGGGTTCTTCCGAAAAATTTCATATCGGCAGTAGTGAGACTTTATTCGTTTTTAAGGAAATCGTTAAAAAGGTGAAGTAATTAAAAATGTTCCTACCGATTCGACAGCTCTTCGGAAAGTATCATCTCTAAGCAAGCAGCGCCTCTACATTTCATTGCAACGTCATTGTGCCAATTGAAGAATCCAACCAACTCTTTTGCGATCACTGCGCTGCCCGAGTGGCGAGCTTTGAACTAAGCGATGGTGATAATTTTCAAATTTTTCTTGAAGATTCGAACAAAATGCTGGGTTTTGTGAGAGTGATTAAAGAGAAACTGTCACTTGCTTATACGCCCTATTGAAAAATCAACCGAGAATTGCGATCAGCGTAGTCAGGTTGCCAGATTTTACAAAACTTACCAGATTTTGTCTGAAACTGAATTACCGGTATCAACATCTGCCAATGAAAAATGAAACCAAGAAAAGGAGGGTTCTTCCGAAAAATTTCATATCGGCAGTAGTGAGACTTTATTCGTTTTTAAGGAAATCGTTAAAAAGGTGAAGTAATTAAAAATGTTCCTACCGATTCGACAGCTCTTCGGAAAGTATCATCTCTAAGCAAGCAGCGCCTCTACATTTCATTGCAACGTCATTGTGCCAATTGAAGAATCCAACCAACTCTTTTGCGATCACTGCGCTGCCCGAGTGGCGAGCTTTGAACTAAGCGATGGTGATAATTTTCAAATTTTTCTTGAAGATTCGAACAAAATGCTGGGTTTTTATTTTTTTTCTTATGAATCGAATACTAACATACAAAAACGTGTGAAAATTTGGTAAAAATATCGATCATTAATGATTCAGTAACTTTCCGTGGTATGTTTGATTGATATTTATGGAGAAATCGTAACATGAAATACCAAATTTGAAGAAGTGAGGTTGGGTACTGTTTTCATATCTGGGATATTCTTTGTTTTTTGGGTTGGATTTTGAGATTATTTGATAAATTATGATCACAAGTTTTATGGCTAGTCTATTTACTCATGTTTTATCATCTAAATCAAATCTGTATGTGAACTGAAAATTTCAAATTTCATTCGAGATTGTCAAGAGTATAGGACAATTTGAAATCATATGTTTGATGACAACACGTGAATAATCGTTTCTCTTACCCATATTAGTAAGGTTTTGCCGTCTGCATTCTTTCAAACTCAAGTAAATTGAAAAATTCGTCAAAAATTTTTCTAAATGCATGGGATATGTCAAAACACTCACCATAACGCTATCTCGTGGTGACCACGCTGATTGGATTGTTCAATTAACTTGATTGCGACTTGTTTTCCCGCACGACTTTTTGGTTACATGGGCAGCCATGGCCACCAGACGGCCACCAAAATTGATTCAATGTCTGCTGCCAAATACAATTTGCAAGCATACCCGCATACGCATGGCTGCCAGATGGCTGACTAAACGCTGCCAGCTGGAAAAATATGGCTGGCAGACATTCTATATCTAGCAGCGGTGAGGCAGTCGGTCACCAGAATGTCTTTCTGCCATATTTTTCCCGCTGGCAGCGTTTAGTCAGCCATTTGGCAGCCATGCGTATGCGGGTTCTTCCCATTTAGTATTGCAAGGTTGCCAAGTTTTCTCATAAAATTATGAAATTTGTTTTTCTTCTCTAAATTACAATCAATAAGTATTTTTTGGCATCGGTGACATTAGTTTATTCATGATATTGATATTTATATCTTCTCTCTCTCTCTCTCTCTCTCTCTCTCTGTGTGTGTGTGTTTGTGTGTGTTTGTCTGTGTGTATGTGTAAAATAATCTCACTAGATTGTCTCGGAGATGGCTGAACCAATTTTGACAAACTTAGATTTAAATGAAAGGTCTCGTGGTCCCATACGAAATTCCTGAATTTCATCCAAATCCGACTTCCGGTTCCGGAGTTATGGGGAAAAGTATGTTCAACATTGTACACCGTCACTTAAACCGGCGAAACAAAAAACGTAAAAAATGTTGTAAACTACACTCAAAACCGTCAATCTTACGGTCAAATGGTCTTACCAAAAATTACTGCATATTTTCGGAGGAATTTTGAGGTAACGTCCTTGCAAATGACATGAATTAGGGAGCCGCTACCCTATTAGAAAACATGAAGGTTTCAATTTATGTATTCAGTTAAACAAAAAATTTATTTCGAATGTAACTAAAAATCAGCTTGAAAACGTGCAAAATCGGAAATGTAGAAAAAAACGAATTGACAAATCAGTTCGCTTTCTCTCGTTCAATTCTGACAAATTTACGAATCAATCGGTTGAAGGCGAAATTCAATCGGAATCGGTTGATAATTTGGAGTTCGAATTGCATACTTATGACATTCGGCCCTCTGGGCTATGGTTGAAAGTTGTTTTACTCAGTAATTGGTGTAGCTAGCCTATTACAAAAAAAAGGCAAAACACTTAATTTAAACATGTTCAACGCCATAAAGTCCTAAAAATTTTGATGAATTAATGAGGTAAAAAGTATCGCTCGAAATAGAACATAATTTTGTCCGTTCCGATTAACATGACGGTTGATTAAGTCGGTTCCACCGTTATGGAGCCGTAACGCGATCTCGTTGCCCTTTTTCAGACGAACATTTGTAGTTGCGTGTAAATGCGCATAGCTTCGAGCGTTTTTACAACTGCGTGATCCGTCCGGAATAGCTCGTTGCGTACAGCAGCTATGGCATCTGGCTCAAGCGCGTGAAAATCCGGTCTTTTGCACCAACGAAATGAAGGAATTCGCCATGTCCCCAGAGCTCATGGTTCCAAGCAAAACCGAACACCCAAATAGTACAGCTGTTAGTGACTGCTGGAACAACTATCCCTTTTGCGACTTCATATGTTAAACCCCGCTCAATCGGAGTACAAATGTCAGCTGGAAAACCTATATGTATACAAAGAACACAGTTGTGGGTAACTTTGTAGACACTTTGTTACCATCAACGGACGGTCCTAGCAGTCCGTTGTGTCACGTGTCACAGTTTAAAAAAAAAAATGACAGAGAATGTGCGGGCCCATATGGCTTGCTTTGACCGCTTAAGGTCAAAACGGTAGATTCCGATCAATCGATACGCTGCTGTTGCCCAGCAATCGGGGCGGCGAAGACTTTGATTAAACAGTGATTTTAATTTACTAATTTGTTTGACTTTGGCACTTTGCCAGTGATCGTTATTCAATCGAGCGGCGGAGTATGCGAACGCTAAGATCGAATCTGAATCATTCTGTGAAATATTTGCCCGATTGCCCTCCAGCTGATCAGGTATCCGACCTGATCCGGTCTAGCAAATTGTGATTTCTACTAAAAATACTTCAGGCTGATAGCGGTTAGTAATTCGTGCGCGCATGGTTTGAGTCTTCCAGCGATTGCCGCACAAAATGTGCTAAAGTGTTGCACTTAACCAGCCGCCAGCAAAATTCGATAGGTTTTTTTTAGCTAGCCAATTTATGTATCCGTTTATGGGCTTTCGGGTCCGTTGGCAAGGCTACCATCAACGATACGTACGAAAACGAGTCCGAATTTGGATAAATCTGCATCGATTGATAGTGTGTTTGTTATTGTTTTTTTACGAATTAGTGAATGTCACGTTTGTGGTTAGGCCCTTGAGATGCCATTCCGGAGTGACAGCGTCACTCTAAACGATCCCTGTGACAATGACAGATAGCCGAGGGATCGGTAACCAAGTGAACTTCAAAATTCGAAGGTAAACAGGAAGTTTTTTAGCGAGAAACTGGAACGATTTTTCGAACTGAGCTTTAGTTTTTCCTATCGCAATTCTTGTTGATCCTTGAAACCTTTCAGGCCAATGCTGAATAATTGTTGTTTTTTTCATGTTCCTTGCACATGGGCCGTCGTAAACAATGACTGAATTCCTGTTTTTCAGTGCAAACTGTGGTCTCAATGGCAACTCAATGAAACGTGTGTAAGTCATGGCCTCCCCAGAATTATTAAATTGTTATTTTTGAAGGCTCCTGGCAGTTCAAGTGGCACTTCCAAAATAGTCGATAGATGCTGAGTGTGGAAATATCTGCTGACTGAGTCAAACATAAAGAGCTTATTCATCATTACTTGAAATATCTCAGTAAAATCGCGAACATCGAACAAAAGTCACACCATTCATCGAAACATCTCATCGACATCGTTGCTTCACGTGACCACCTTCGCTGAGATATAACTCTTGCCGATCAAGGTAAATATTTACTGTTTGGGAGGTGGCTCCGTTCTGTTTTGCGACCGAAACCTGCTATCTGGAACCGGAGCCACCCTCTCTGAATGTGTATCACATAAATGCGATTATTTATATAACCTTGATCGTTTTAGTTTATCGCGATCATTTACCTGGTTATGGTTATTGATCGCACCGGAGCCAGCCCATTCCTCGATCGACCAAGGACTCTCCCAGAGTGACAGAGTGGCAAACCGGCCGAGTGACCGACGGTGGGCAGATATATCTTGGAATTGTTGCCGAACGCAATGTACGCTCGCGTATGGGTATAACTGGAATTATCTACATGATTCGGTTTCAGTTTTCGATGTGTACTTGTTTGGATAAATCCATATTGACACAGTTGTAGTACAGCACTATTAATTATTAAGCAATATTTGCAGCACTTCAAAATTGAGTATGCATAAGTATATGGTAAACGAGGCAGATTGGGACAGACTAGATTTTCTCATACGATCAGGCTTTCAACCTTGATCAAGATATACAAGAACTTTCGGGTAAAATTCTATAGTTCGACAAACTGTATTTAAAATTGTAATACTTTCGGAATTCGTTAAAGATTGCCCCAGTATCTATGGATTGTCAGCTTTACGACTGCGATCAGTTGTTTGCACTTTTCTTTTTGAACTTGTAAACCCGCTTAGTTGTTGCTATCAGTTTGCTTCAAAATGCGTGGACTTTCAGTAGAACAATGTCGAAATATTGTGCAGAACCCGCACAGTCACTGATAAAAATGGAAGCAATAAGGTAAAAATGCTTCGCAATACTTATAACTTGCATAAGAGTAACGCATGTAGCGCTTCGTAACACCTTTAATTAAAAAATGTAACGTTTCGTAACGTCTATAACTAACTAAAAAGTAACGCATGTAACGCTTTGTCACCTTCAATTTTCCAAAATGTAACACACAACGCTTCGTAACGTTTATAGTCTACACAAACGGGACACATGTAACGCTTTGTAACACTTATAACATACAAAAAAGAACATATGTACGCTTCGTAACACTTATAACTCACAAAAAATGTAACGCTTGATTACACTTTCAACTTACAAAAAGTAACACATGTAACGCTTCGTTACACGTTTAATTTACAATAAAGCAACACATGTAATACTTCGTAAAACCTTTAACTTACAAAAAAGTAACGCATGAAACAATTCGTAATGCCTAAATCTTACAACAAAGTTGCGAATGTAACGTTTCGTAACACCTATAACTTACAAACAAAAGTAACGCTTCGTAACAGTAACGCAGGTAACACTTCGTAACGCCTATAACATACAAAAATCGTAACGCATTTAACGTTTCGTAACGCCTATAACTTTCAAAAAAGTAACGTATGTAACGCTTTGCAACGTCTATAACTTTTAAAAAATAACGCATGTAACGCCTATAACTTAAAAACGGTAACGTAAGTAACACTTCGCAACATTTATAACCTTCTAAAAGTATCGCATATAACGCTTCGTAACATCCATAACTTACAAAAAAGTAACGCTTCGTAACACCTATAACTTACAAAAAAGTAACGCAGTAACGCTTCGAAATACCTTCAAGTTGTAAAAAAAATAACGTATGTAACGCTTCGTAACGCCTATAACATTAAAAAAAGCAACGTATCGCAACGTCTATAACTTACAAAATGCTTGTAACGCATCGTAAAGGCTGTAAATTTAAATAATGTATCGCCTGCAACTCTTCGTAACGCTTTGTAACGTCTATAACTTACAAAAAATAATGCATGTAAAACGCCTAAAACTAACTAAAAAGTAACGTTTGTAACTCTTCGTAACGCCTGTAACTTTAAAAAAAGTAACGCATGTACCGCTTTGCAATGTCTATAACTTCTAAAAAATAATGCATGTATAGCCTATAACTTACAAAAGGTAACGTAAGTAATACTTCGCAACATTTATAACTCACTGAAAAGTACCGTACATAACGCTTCATACCACCTATAACTTACAAAAAAGTTACGCAGTAACGATTCGAAATAGAATTCAATTTGCAAAAGAGTAATGCACTAACAAAAAAATAACGCATGCAATTTGCAAAAAAAGTAACGTATGTAACGCTCCGTGGCACTTTTAATTTGCAGAAAACGTAACCTATGTAACGCCTATACCTTACAAAAAATCACTTTTCCTAGCGTATATAACTTACAAAAAATTGGGTGAGTAATAAAAATTGGACCTGAATCTGGGACCAGAACTTTCGTTTGGCATTGAATTTTGATCCAGTATCCTAACACTGATCTCTGGATCTGGATTCTGGTCGGCAACTAAATTTTAGTAACTCAATTCGGATTCTAGCTCAGATTCAGTTTTCAAAATCGGATCCAGAATTCGGCTTCGAAATTCACTTCTAGAAACCCGACCCAAAATAAGGTTCAAAAATCTTCAGAATCGAAAATTTGATCCTGAACTTCTAGAATTTTGGAATCAATTTTAGACCTGCATTATTTAACTGAATTCTGAATCTGGATTCTGGAATGCATTTACAATTGAATTCGGCGAATACAACTAAATTTTAAATCCGATTTCTGATCCTTAACTTCGATCTTAATTTTTTAGAACTTTAGGTTTAATAATTTAATTTAATAATTCTGAAACTGAAGTCCGAATTTCGGCCATGAATTCTGGAACTAAATTCTGGTCTGGACCTCAAGTTAGGAATTCATTCCCGAAATTAAGTTCCATAGTTTAGGTCTAGAATCAACATATTGATCTCAGTTCCAGATTTCGGTTCCTGAAACTTCGAGCACTCGGAAACTCTATTCTGGCCTTTGATTCAGGACGAGAAACTGAACTTTTGATCTGGATTCAGGGTATGAAAAAGAAAATCTATTCTTATTACCTGAAATTCAATTTCAGAACTGATCTCTAGAATTGAATTTTGGATCTGGATTGTTGTGTAAACTGAACGAATCCGTTACGCAAACCAGAATGAATGAATTATCAAATTTTGCATATTTTACTTAGCAAACAGTTTTGGTTATCTCATATTTGCTGATCATATCTCCGATGACGTGGAGACAAGATTAAGTTGATACGTTGAAAAAAAAAAAGAAAAATTAACGATCTGCGTTTGAAACTGAAATTTTGGAACTGAATGACTGGACTAGATTCCATATCGGGAACTGAATTCTGGACCTGGAACTGGAACTATGTTCCGGAAATGAATTCTTGATACTGGAAACTCTATTTATAAAACTGTCGTCGCGAGTACGAAAAGACAAGCACTTGTAATGTGGTTTTCTCTATGATACTCGTTGATACCATATATCATGAGATAACTTTAATTTTGAATTACTTGTGGTTATGTCGTACTACTGAAAATTCTATCATAAATATTTCCGATGGCATTTAGCAAAAATTATGTTAATATGTTAGATACAACAAAAGATATTCACGATCAAAAACTTATCACTCACTCAGAGGATAAATTTTGAAAAGGCGCACCAAAGTGAAATAAGACGTAGTCACATCAAAATAATGCATGTAACGCTTCGTAACGCCTGTAACTTAAAAAAAAGTACCGCATGTCTATAACTAACTAAAAAGTAACGCCTATAACTAACGAAAAATTAGCGCATGTAACGCTTCGTAACGTCTATAATTTACAAAATAGTATGGTATATAACGCTTTGTAACGTCACAACTCCTATAAAAGTAACGCATGTGACGCTTCGTAACGCCTATAAATAACAAAATATTTACACATGTAACGCTTCGTAACGTCTATAACTTACAAAATAGTAACGCATGTAACGCTTCGTAACGCCTATAATTTACAAAATTGTAAGGTATATAACGCTTTGTAACACCTACAACTTACAAAAGAGTGACGTATATAACATTTCATAACATCCATGACTTCCTTAAAAGTAACGCATCGTAACTCGTTTACCGCAAGAATCTAACCCTTGGGGACGAATGGGCGTGATGGGTAAGTGGATGCCTTTCACGGAACCCACCTGGGTTCGCTTTCCAACTCCGCACATACACACAAATTTCGGTAATCTATAGAAATGACCGATATTTCGGTACATGAGTTTTCTTTTACAATAATTATGCAAATTTTTACCGGACGATCAGTCTTACGTAAATTTTCATTACAGAATTTCGTAAATAGATATACAATTCATACGGTAAATTTGAATAGTTGCCGAGTACGGTAAAAACCATACTGTCCGTATGGTAAAATTATCTTCCAATAACCGAACTTCTGCGAAAACTGATTGTCATGAAACTAACTGTTAAACAGTTTTTAGTAAGTGTCTTTTTATTAACCAAACAAAACAATCTTGAAGAGTTGATCGAATGGATTGAGGTACAGGTGCAAAAGTTTTTAAAACATTTGAACCACTAAAAGCTTTTTGTTTACTTATAGGCAGAAAATAATTTTGTATCACTTGTCCACTAGCTGCATACACAAATTCGAGAGTAATTTCTGGTGGAGTCGACGGATTGTGCAGTGTTTTGGAAGGCGCTCATAATTCCGGTCAGCCGGAACATTTGACCTTATTTTGTGGAATAAAACCATAGCCATAACAGGTTGGAATTTCGTTCATTCGTTTTTGTGAATTTGTGTTGTTTTTTGAAATCCGAAAATCCAGAATTTTAACCAAAGGAAAACAAACAATAAATTACCGAACAATCAGTTAGATCCAATTGGTTTACAGTGTACGGTAGTTTTTTGACAGTTCAGCAATTACCGAACGATCGGTAATCAATTTAATTACCGAACTGATTACCGAAGGTTCAGCTGTTGAAAATTCGGTAAAAAATCACCGAATTCTGCGAAATTTTCTAAGTGTGTAGGGTCAGAAAGTTTTCGATAGCCCGAAGAGGCGAATGACCTTAAGGTTAAAAACTCTTTAATCGGACAAAAAAATCCATAATTCCTTTACTCAGACGTTGACTCAGATAGGCCTCAAAAAACATCGTTATACGTTATACAGCTTCCAAAACTAAACTACTGTTGTAACTTTAATTTAAAAATTAATATTATTATTATTATTGTCACTTATTTTACCCCAGTTCCACCCTCCATTTTCTGTGGTTGTGACTCTGTTCTACTTCGTAGGGCCTGCCGCTGCGTGCTTTATCGGCAGTGCAGTTTTGACCAACAAATCTCTTTCTCACTGTGTAATCTACAGAATCAACAGCCCCATCATATTTCTCAAATTTGATATTTTTGATTTTATAACATATTTTATATCATATGTAGACAAATATCGAGATCCAGAATTGGTTTCGGTTCGGTTGAGATTATTTTGAACACTAGAGGAATAAATCAAACGGCGGTAAAGTACAATTTCTCATCATAAAATCGCATATTTGCACGGGTCTTCAAGTAACATTTCATGATGTACGCGACGAATAGAATCATTTGAAAATGATCAACATAACATTTTCTCCCATGCTAAAATTGGAACTGAAAATTGGAATTCGTCTTTCAAAACTGGGTGCTGCAAAAATAACAGAGATTGAAAAGGATCTTTAATTTTTCGCTTGAACAAATGAACTTGTAAATAAGTTATAAATGATTTTACAAGAGGAAATTGGAGTTCCCTTGTATTTTGACAGATAAACATGAATTTGTCATTCTCGCACACGTACCCCTCTTGCTGTGAAACACAACGTTAGATCGTGCATAGTTCTCGGTTGATTTTTCATTAGGGCGTTTAAGCAAGTGACAGTTTCTCTTTAGTCATTCTCTCTTTCGATTATTGTGATGTGATTAAAAAGATTTTCTTTAATTTCACTACTCTGTTTGAAAGCGAAAATTTCGGGTATCATTTTATGCAAAGAGTTGAGTGATAAACGTGGATACCGCTTGGTAATTAATAAAAGAGAAAGTAAACAAAGAGAAACTGTCACCTGCTTATACGCCCTAATGAAAAATCCACCGAGAGCTCTCAGACTGTCAAACAAAAGAGCAATGATCATCGCCCGGACCGGTTGGAGGAAATTGTTCCGATGATCCATTTAAACGAGTGTGTCCAAACCTATTTTGCCGATTAGTGGCGAATGAGGGGGCGTTCTTGCCTCGGAGGGAATTTATTATGCCTTGCCATTAAAGCAAGTTTCGTAGGCAACCCATACACAGCGAATAATCGATTGTTGGTTACGGGTGCCGGGTATTTGCGGATTGGCATTCGCCGGTGAACGGTTAACGTCTAGGATGCACGGCACGCCGGTATGCACTTGAATCGGTTGCGGCACATTGTGTAAGTTGTTCATGACTTAGCGGACCTTGAAATTGGCTTTAGAAAGACGCATCTTTCATCTTGGCAACGTGCGCGATGCTGCCGGCACCGCTTGCTGTGATTCCTTCATTGTGGGTTCAAAACGAGGATTGCAATCACTCTTCGCTTGGAATCAAATTAGTTGCTAAGTATGATTTATTTGGAAATTAAAATTGTCCTTAAGTACAGAATAACAAAAATACTTCTTTCGTTGAAATTGTTGTTGAAAATCGAGAACTTTTTCTATTTGCTAAAATTTGAACATGTGACAAGTCATGTTTCATGTTTAGCGATATTTTCTAAAAAAATTTTACAAGAAGCGAAAATTTCAATGTAACTACAGCCAATTACCTGTGTTTCCAATCAAATTGAGAGCATGGCGATCACGATGCTGTTAAATATATAAGACACTTAACACCTCCCACTGGCAACACTAATTATACCAACTGTGAACGTTAATGATTATGCCGTCAGTTGCATATAGATAGCAGAACGACGTTTAACGACCGGTTGCGGTATCGGGATTCGCGAGATCAGACTTGCTTTCCCATTCCTCCAGGGAATACACATACTGCCTATTTGTCACGTGCCGTTGGGAGATGACATTTCTGCTAATGTCACGGACCGGTTAATGCTACATTTTACAAATCGGATTTTTTTTCTTGGTTTTTCGGCCTTTTTCGCTGACACCTTTTTGGCTCATGCACAAATCGAGTATGCCCAAGCAGGACAGGTTGGCTCAATGTCGAACAATTTTCGATCCAGCACTCCCCCATTATACACTCTGCTGAGACTGCTGCATAATTAATGCTTGTTATTCTCAAGTGTGCGTCGTTTTGCGTTAAAATCCGATCATGAGCCATTAATTTGAACGAGGTTCGGTAATCGGTAGATCAGACCGACCGCGGTTACGCCTACCTCCATTTGCAAAACGCTAGGTATTGACCCGACCGTAGTTGAAGCCATCGAATGCATTTATGAGGTGATTGAATGACTGCTTTTGATTAAAAACCCTACGAAAATTGTCGCATTAAAGATTGGTTCGTGATAGGATCAGCGAGGAGATAATAGCGATTCGCAAATAACTATAATAATATTTAACGAAAAATGTTAATTGAAATCGAACTAATTCTAGATTATCTGATCAGGATTAATAATCTAACTTTCAATTCCTAAACCAACATAAATCATCAAGTAATAGTAATAAACTGAATCAGATTAGTAAATGGCTGGAATGATAAGAAATATATCGACCGATAGAATTAAACAGAACACTCTCAGAGAAAATTCAGCAGCTGTAGGTTTTATCTGGGAAATCTATTATAGAACTGGAACTGTAATAAGCCAACCCTCAGTGAACCGTTTTAGTTTAATTTATTCGAACAGTTCTACTGTCAGATTTAAAACTGATGCACGCTGCCGGTTTTTCTTTCCTATATTAGGAACACGACCCGCTTGTGAGAAATTCTGACAGCTGGCAGAAGCCTGGCAAGCAGAGATGCCAGGTAAAAATTTTAAATATCTGCAGACAGGGTTGCAAAAATCTGTAAATCTGAAAAAAAAAGTTCAGTCAACAAGTATGTCTTGGTGGCAGCAATTTCTCTATAAAGTATGACACGCAAAACCGTCTTGGCGTGCAAAAAAAAGGTCGCGGCAATTTCAAAAGTCTGTTAATTTGGTCGAAAGTCTGCGAAAAACTCGATTTTCAAAAGTCTGCGCAACAAAAAATGTCTGCAGCACTATACACGAAATCTACAGATTTACAGACGAATCTGTAGATCTGGCATCTCTGCTGGCAAGATTCCGGTAACTGTCAAAATTTTGCAGGAGAAATTGTGTCATTCTCTTGTCACGTGAAGTCTTGCAAGATCGCTCTTCCTTCTTTTTTTTCTGTTCGATTTCTTTTGATATTCGTGCAGGATTGACGAAAAAAACAACGGTTGAGTTACATTTACCTATCATTAAGTAATCACGATTGTTTTTTTGTGTTGGGTGAAAAGTACCTTAATAAATAAGTAATTTTTACCCAACAGTTGAGGTTATTCAAAGAGACTACCGTTGGGTGAAAATACTTTGGTAAGCAGCTGAAAAGTAACAACTTTTTATTATCAAAGTAACATCTTATACGATTTATGCCCCGTTTACACTTCTGCTGGCTGCCAGCATGCTGGTGTCAGTGTACTGCTCTCTGAAGAAAAAAACGTTCAACGGTGGTCCTTCGTTGGTCTAATACTTTGGATCATTGGACCACAGTTGAACGTTTTTTCCTAAGAGGGCAGTACACTGACACCAGCATGCTGGCAGCCAGCAGAAGTGTAAACGGGGCATGAGAATCTGTCGTTATTTGTAGCGTAAGAAGCGTTGCCAGGTTGCCAGATTTGTCTGGCAAATGCTAGATTTTTCTCGCTTCGCCAGACGCTCAAACTAACCAGATCTTTTGCAGATTTTCCAAATTTTCCTAGATTTTGTCAGATTTCGCTAGATCTTTACGGTTTCGCGCCTCTATATGGTAGGTGGGGAGACCATTTTTTTTTGCTCACTGAAACTGGAGCCAGGCAAAAAATTCCTTGTATATAGTAGATCCGAATAAATTTTTGAGTTTTGACAGATTTTGGCAACTCTGAACGTAAGTATCCTTGTATTATATCGTTAATAATTTGAATTAATTTATCCTGTTTTTTTAGACAATGGAAAATATTGAGATTCAATCAATAGTCTCGACAGGTCAAGGAAACAACTCCTGTAGCTCAAACCAGCAGCCCCAGCAGTGCAAAGGTAAGCCAATAATAATAATAATAATAATAGTAATTACACGATAAAAAATCATTACGTTAAAAATACTCAAATTGATCTTCTTTTGGGTTGAGTAGTTCGAACCCAATCAGTACTATCCACGCAGTTACTCAAAAATAAGTACTCTCGATTATACCGAGAATTACCTTCCTGCATGAACGTTGGCAAGTGGGAGAAACAAGAATTACTTTTGAGTTTTTTTTGGCAGCGAGTAACTAACCGGATCATTTTTCAGATTTTACAGATTTCACCAGGTTTTATTAGATCTCACCAGATCTTTACGTTTTTGGCCTCTAGACGATTAGTCGCGAGACTTTTTTTTTGCTCACTGAAAATGAAGCCCAGTCAAAATCTTCCATCCAAATAAATTTTTGAGTCAGAGACAGATTTTTGAAAAAAATAACATGGCAACTCTGCTTGCATGTACATCCAATAATGAAAACGAGTCTTGAGATCAGGGAAATGGAACGAAAATACTGATCATTTGAAGAAGAAGCTTTGCATATCATGTTTAGTAGTGCAAAAGCTATGTTATTGCCCTTCATTTAAACTTCTAATGGAAAAAAATTAACCAAAGGCGCTCATAATGAAGAACCGATGCAAACCGGTTCTGCCAGTCTTGTATGGAAAAATTCCCGCAGAAACTGAACCGTTTATAACCGCTAGGCGAAATTCTCTGCCGGAAACGGTTGTTGGAATGTTGCCAGACTCTTACCGGAATTCTGCCCGCATTCCGGCAAAACCTTCTGGAGAGGCAATCTGTCAGACACATGCAAGCGAGGCCTAGAGGAGTTTAAGATGCATAATTTATGTCAGCTGCTGAATTTGCTCTAATGTA
Organism: Malaya genurostris; assembly: GCF_030247185.1. Classification (NCBI taxonomy): domain Eukaryota; kingdom Metazoa; phylum Arthropoda; class Insecta; order Diptera; family Culicidae; genus Malaya; species Malaya genurostris. The sequence continues at coordinate 139,723,624 of NC_080570.1, read as the reverse complement.
TGTCAGTTGTAAAATTGAAATCTCAGTTAATTTTTCAAATGGCCGTAAAAGCAAGAGACAATTTTTCTGCATAATTTCTCTTCTATACTAAGCGGGTTCCACGTTCTCCACTTAACTAATTGAATAAAATAATTCCGGAAGTCTTCGACTTCCAAATAAAATTGTAAAATCTACGACAACTTTTATAATCGCGTCACATTAATTGGCACAATGACGCCAATGAATTATAGAGGCGCTGCTTGTTTAGAGATGATACTTCCAGCAAGAGCTGTCAAAACGATAGGAAATTTTTTATTTACTTCACCTTTTTAACGATTTCCCATAAAAACGGGCAAATTTATTTAAAAAATCATAGTGGAAGTGGAAGAAAAAGTTTTTACTCTGAGGTGGTAATGTTTATCTTAATTTATTGTGCGAAAACTAACGTTTATTTAGAATTGATCATTATATATCATTGATTACCGGAAAAGTGGGAAAAACCAATAAAGTTATTTTGTATGGACAATGAAATTTTTCACTGAAAAAGTCGCCCATGCTTGCTCACCCAGTAAATCCGAACATCGGACGCATCGTGCACGAAAGCTTTTGATTGCGTTTCAAGCTTACATAGTGTATCGGTAGAACAAAAGAGTGAAGATATACCTAAGCAGAGAGCGGATTTCTGATACTCAGGGGATGGGATATATCGGGGCTGGATTTCCAACCCCGAACATAGGACCAGAGTTTTTCTGGTCCTAAGAGGCGAATGACCTCAAGGTTAAAGCCTCTATTATCGAAACAAAGAATGTTTAACACTCTTTCACATCCTATCGGTGAGACATTGGCTCGAAAATGCCTTGTTTGATATTCCTTCGCTCTGTTTCTCTAGCGATACATAATGTAAACATAAAGCTTTTTTAGATCGACGCGGTTGATGCAAATGGTGCAGAATTGTCCGATGACTGGCCGATCGAAGCGCTACGATCGGCCCCATATCGTGCTCAATCGGTCCGATAATCGATAATGTTGAAAAAATCATCATTTTTGCGATTTTTTTCCAGAATTATCGTTCAACAAAATAAATTCAAATGTTTTTCATGATAAAAAGCATCATTCGAACAACATTTTGTAATTTTTTCGTGGAAAAATATTAAGAAATAAGTCGGTGAAGAGGTATTTTCGAGAACGCTTCTTAAAAATCATGATTTGCGGTGTCCACTGTATCTCAGCGCAGACTAATCAGAAGTGAACAAACGAACGCAGCATAGTTAGATTAGAAGTTTTTCTAGACCCCAACGTTTCTGTTTGATTTTTTGTCTTTCTCATATAGAAAGGTTATGCAATCACTGTGAAAACTGACTTTTGAACCGAGGCCCGGAGGGCCGAGTGTCATATACCATTCGACTCAGTTCGTCGAGTACGCAAAATGGTGTGTGTGTGTGTGCGCGTGCGTGCGTATGTGTGTGTGTGTGTGTGTGTGTGTGTGCGTATGTGTGTATGTAACGTTTTTTTGCACTAACTTTTCTCGGAGATGGCTGAACCGATTTTCACAAACTTAGGTTCAAATGAAATGTCTTGTGGTCCCATAGAAAATTCCTGAATATTATTTGGATCCGACTTCCGGTTCGGGAGTTATGGGGTAAAATGTGCAAAAAAAAACGAAAATATGTGTTCTAATTTTTCTCATAGATGGCGCGACCGATTTTCACAAACTTAGATTCAAATGAAAGGTCCTGTGGTCCCATGCGTAATTCCTGAATTTCATGCGGATCCGACTTCCGGATCCGGAAATATAGAGTAAAGTGTGTTAAAAATTGTATACCATCACTGAAAATGGGGAAAAACCTTTAAAAAAAATTCTAAATCGACCTCAAATCTTTTCCAATTGATAGTTTTTATCAATAGACGGTCAAACAAACCGATTTCGGTTATTCTTTCAAGAATCACAGAGAATTATTTTGAAGAATACCACAGTATTATATATGATAGTATGATTGATATGAGAAAGGCATCATTACACCACTAGAGGGATTAAAACAGGTTTTTATTTTTTAAATCAATGGAAACAATTAATTACTCCAGGGAGTAATTACTTATAATTTATTATAACGAAACATTTCAAGAATGTTTTGTCAAGTTTTGAAGTCAATCGAAGTAGAAATCTTGGGCCTGTGCGCCGTGCTCTTGCTTCTTTGTAGAATGAAATAGCCAAAGATAAAGGTCCATAACTTCCAGAGTTTCGTTCCAATAGGCTTGAAAATTTCACAGAAAATTCTTCAAATGTTTTACTATAAGAAAATATAAAGAAAATAATGAATGATTTTTCAAAAGTGTTAGACCGCCCCTTAAGCCAAATCTATCTACGAACTTTTAATTACTTGGGCTAAATACAAATTGTAAATATATCCTATTCTATCGAACAACTCCAGAATAGGAACTTTTCTTTTATGTCGAAGCCATTAGAGAGGGATCTCTGTTCAGTGCATTCATTGATTCAAAGAATAAGATGACAGTCTGTGCATTTTGCTTAACAGAAGTATTTCACATTTTCACATAAATTTTGGTGATATTTCTTCTTTGGGTTAAAAACGAATGTGTGTCGAATTCCGTTAGTTGTAGGTAAAGTATTCATAAAAATTATTGAGAGAAACGTTAATCACTTAGTAGTTTGACAATTCTAATGTCAAAAAAAATTCGAACAAATAAATTTTGGGCGAGACGAAGTTCGACGGGCCAGCTAGTAACAAATAAAATGTCAAAAATAAATGGTACTCGATGTCGCTACCGGTAATTCAGTGCCGCAGCAATGTGCCAATCGCTGAAATGATAATATCTCGACCGATTGGCATATTGTCACAAAGCTGATTTACCGGTAGCGACACCTGCCAATGAAAAATGAAACCAAGAAAAGGTGGATTCTTCCGGAAGTTTTCATATCGGCAGTAGTGATTTGCAACATTTTTATCGTTTATTCAATAGTACAAATAGATATCAGCAATAAAAGTACACACGGAGTAGAAGAAAATTGATTTCAAAGTGATTACTACTAGGGCAAGGGCTCCCTATTTCATCTGAGCTCCTATTTCCATCTCATCCCTTCACCTCATTACTTTGAACATGAATAATATTCTACAACCTACCTGAACCAAACTGTGAAATGTTTTAAAATGATTATAAAAGCTATTGTCACACTTTCCTATTGAAAGAAATGGTTTTAAGTTCTTCGTGTATCGTTTTTTTCATTTAAAATAAACTCACTGTTCAATTTAGGACACATTTTCGTCTCAAGATTTACAGTTCGTCATGTTTCTGATTATCTACTAACCGATTCGTCTCAAAACATGATCACTTTTTCGCACAATTACACTACCATTGAATGCTGGATGACTTCATAATTAGTAATGTTCACTTGCCACTTGTTTAATTAACGATGTAAAACTTCAAAAATTACCCGACAAACAATAAAAGTCTTTAAAAATATGAGATGAAAGTTTTTCACTTAGTTCACTTGATTGCGCTTTGTTTTCATCTCATTTGGTTTCGCAAAGTTGCCAAGTTATCTCATATTGTTACAAAAAATAAATTGTTTTTCTTCTTCAAATTATTATCAAAAAGTATGTTTTTGGTATCCGTGACATTAGTTTAATTATATTATTGATATTAATATTTAAATAAAACTGTTTTGGCTTCGAATATTACCAGAAAGAGCGTGTTAAATACTAATGAAATAACCATTGTGGCAAATCTAGTAGCACTGGTTTCATTCCGCTATACGCCAACATAACGCTGTGAAGTGTGTGTGTGTGTGTTTCATCGGCTGTGCACAGAGATGCCAGGTATTTTCATAGAAAATATGTATTACTTTGCATAGAAAGTCTATATCTGTTCTATCTGTTTTCACTGATAAAATGATGTTAAAAGATAGTTCTTTAGATCTCCGTAAGTCATTGCCCCATTAATTAGATGATTCAACGAGTAAATTTTTTACCAATAATAATGTGGCAAAATCCTGGTGGATACGGTTGTATCGTTTGAGTTGTATAAGGCAGCGGTAAGGCAGTCGGTCACCAGAATGTCTGCAAGCCATATTTTTCCAGCTGGCAGCGTTTAGTCAGCCATCTGGCAGCCATGCGAATGCGGGTGAGAGTGTAATAGTGGAATATTTTGTTTTGATTGCTGTCGCCATTGCTAATTTATAGGATGAATAAAAGATCAGCGATAGGATGGATAAAAATCCATTGAGATGAAATTAGGAGCAGAGTAGTGAAAACATCATTAGTGTTTTTAGCTGTTTTATAACTATTAGTTCAATTTTCAAGAAATGTGAATCAATTTTCAACGTGGAGCAAGGCGAATGAAGCAGTAATATGAAATAGTTACAGTGATTTTAGTGGCTAAATCGGGGTTTGAAGGCGACGTCCTTACAAATGAGATGAAATAGGGAGCCCTTACCCTACTTTTTTTTAGTGTAAACTACGATTAAACATCAAAATCTTCAGAAATGTGTGAAATTGAGTAAGGGTAAGTTTTTTCGGATCAAAATTTTCTTAAACAGAAACCAGTGTAATGTAAATTTTCGAGTACTAGAATGTATAGCGATCGAGTACTATTTATTTTGGATACTTTATTTGTTATTTTCAGGCATTTGAAAAGCGGTATCAAACCAAGTTTAATGCTCTATTCTGAATAAACGGTAGATTTCGCACAATGAACTAAGATCAACATTACCACCTCAGAGTAAAAACTTTTTCTTCAACCTCTACTATGATTTGATTTGAAGTTCGAATGATCGAAGAATATTCTTTTAGAATAGAGGAAAAAACATTGTTTTCTTTTAATCAGAATTTCAATCAATTTATTGAAATGTTTCGCCTAAGAATAAATCTTAAGTTTTCGCATTCGGAATGGTCCATAGATTGAAAATGTTGATTTTCCTTGTTGCCTTATTGTTTAAACCTTTAATTTTGATTACGAAAATTGATTACATAACCTCGCTTTGCATCAATATCTCTAAATATATTTCAGAATTAAACAATTTGAAGGTTTACCTTTCAGGTGGAAGTTTTACGAATGCGAAACTTAACCCAATTTTTTTAAGGAAATATTGCATTATTTGTAATTATTTCCGCGTGTGATACTCGATTCCTTTACTGCTGATAATTTGCTACCATCGTCGTTTTCTTGGTTCATAAAGTAAAACTCGGATCTCGGTAAAATTTAACTGACATTCAAGAGTGCACTAAAAATCTTCCTGTCATAATTATATTGACTTTTTCATCGTCGACGATACTCAGCATGAAACAGCGTTTGAACTGTACATTTTAAATCAGGGTTATATAATCATATTCAGCCTACTGTGATGCTACGGAACTGTAGTGCTTATATGTGTCATTTAGTAGTATCGTTTAATACTTTTAACTACTTGGGTATATTTGAAATTATAAAAACAGACGAATTTAAATTATTTCTTTGAATTGTGTATTTCTTAAATTAAAAAAAAAAACATTTATTTGTATTTTGATGACGAGATTTGTTAGGATAATATATTTGCCTTGTAGTATAAATAGGCTATTGGTGGATAGCGATATTTGGGATTGCTAGAAATTTCTAGGTTGATGTCATTGAGAACTGGTTGATAAGAAAATAAGCTGAACGGCTGTACATCTGTTTTAAACTCAATACTTATAGTATACGATGCATAGGGTTCAATGTCAATCGGCTTAAAAAATATATCAGCTATTTGCATTATGTTGACGTTAGTATTTCTAAAAGTGTATTCTTGATTTACTTTATAAGTGGAACTGTAATAAATTTGAACATGTACTCTATTTATTTCGTCAATAGATTTGTAACAAATTCCTAGTCCAGTGAATTTAGCACCTAGTTTTCTTTTAATTGTAAAACTAAAGCATGAATTGACGGTTTCATTAGAGGGCGTCCCGAAAAACAGAAGTTTTTTCCACGTAACAATTGAATTTGAACTCATGATATCTGTCCTTAAATCTGAAATATTTCCCTCGTTGTTCGTTTTTTGCCACGTATCCAAGATTTCTAGCAATTGGTCGTTTGAACAGCAGATTGTCCTAGCAGTTAGAATCAATCTGAGTGATTTGCAGTCCAATCGTTTGAAGTCTTCCTGATCGATGTAACAGAAAGGGTCGTCACAAATTATTTTCAAGCATTTCCGGTCGATTGACTTAAATTCGTAGAATCGATTATCCATCAGTTTGCAGAGCACATTTTCCGAGTCAATGGTCTGACAGAGAAAGTTTTCCACCGTTCCTAATACTTTTTCCATCGAAAATTTTTTTGATTCGATATAAATTTGGCGCACATTCTCGGCGGTTAGGTCAATCTTTCCGCAATACACATATCGTAGTAACTCCAGGAAAATGCTCGGATCGCTGTCTTCAATAGGAACTTCGTTGACCGTAGAGTTTTGGAATAGTTGAAAAAAATAATCCGATACATTGAGCAGGATCAGCTTGTGACCGTATATTCGCTGCTTGTCCGGTCCCACCAGGAAGATTACATCCGACATGAACTGATTGTTGAACAGGAACTCTCCACGATCGGTTTCCGTTTTTTATCTGCACCGGACTCGGGATCGGATCAGTTGTTATTTCTACTTTTTCACCTGATGTTTCACCGCTTTCCATTATTATGCGTATTTAGTCACAAGATTGTAAAATATTTTATGACTGTGTCGAACTAGCTACGAAAAGTTTAGTAGACTCAATAAAAACCTGGAAAATATGAACATTTGAAAAAATTTCCTCAATTAAAGAACTATATCTGAAACTTTTTCTGTTGCTAAAGACTAAATGAAAACACGATGCGGTATGATCGCTGAATAGTTCTTGACTGCGTTAGGTTTGGTTGTCTTTAAAAAATCTAATCGCGCTTCTGCACCGATTGTGCAACATCAGCGAATCAAGTTTCTTTGCTTAGCATATAAACAAACGTGCGTTTGTTCACATTACGGATGGTTTCTGGTCGCAGCACATACGAATGCAGCAAAGGGCACATCCAACTCATCTCAGTTGTGCTGAGTTAACAGCTAATCGAAATACTCTCATAAATATTACTGTGGTTTGTTTCAAAACATTTTTGATTGAAACCTCAATAAAATCGAGAATGTTTGTGCGGGTTGAAACTAAACCTAAAAATTAAAATATTTTTGACTTTGGCTGCCCGCATTATTGCAGACGGCTTTATTTAAATAATTAAATAAAACAGAAACGGCTTGCTGAGATGTTCAGTTGACGTTTCATCCAATATATATATTTTTTCCCGCTCCACCAGCAATGGTTACGTGGTGTTTTGCACATTCGACAAGAGACATTAAATGACAAGTGTTTCACCGAGTTTCAGTAAAAGCTAACACATTGTTCGAAATCTCGGCAAACGGATTTGCTGATTTGGGGTATATTCGTTGTTTACTGACAAGCACAGCAAAATATTTTTCCAAACTTTGGCAAAGAAACGCGCTTTACCGAGATATCAGAATTACAGGATTACTGAACAATCAGTAAAATGTCGTGTTGCCGATCTAATTCGGTATTTGATTATGCCGAGCTCAAGAATCTGTTTTAATTGTGTAAACTTTTTTAATCTGACACAATCTCTCCCACACGCAGAAAAATTTATTTTGAATTTTAATTTATTACGCTTTGATTCAAATACATTTGATATTTACTTCAAAGCGAATCATCTTTATTTCTACGCGCACAGAAATTTTCATTTCCACCTGGATCTAATTTCATTTCGCTTGGAATCAAATACAATTGTTATTTGATTCAATTCAGCGTGGCAAGTGACCGGGAAAATCGGGAAAAAGTCGGGAATTTGATTTTACCGGGGAAAAGTCGGGAATTTTAGTGCAAATCCGGGAAAAAAATTACTAGTCCTAATCTTAGTAACGATTTTCAGCATCATGATTTTCCTGATACAACAAATGAAAAGTTGAAGGTAATTTTGTTTTTAAACTAGAAGTTCAGTACAAGTTTTGTCCCACACAGGTTCAATGGTGCACAATCCATTGAAAATGGGGCCAACACCTCATGTCTCAACGGTGTTTGAAAGAGTTTGACAGCAATTTTAAATCACTAAGAGCTCTCTTATTTGTCATCAATAACAGCACAATGAATGCTGAAACTGAAAAACAAGGATAGTTATTATTTGAAAAGGTTCCAAGTGCAAATGACAGTTTCTCTTTGTTTATTTTCTCTTTCAATTATTACGGCGTATTCCTGTATTTTCCAACATTTTTATAACAGCAGATCGAAAGTTGATAGTTTCAGTCGTTATTCTCTGCAAAGTGTAAGATAGAAGGATTGCCGATAGGACCGTAATAATCGAAAGAAAGAGTAAAGAAAGAGGAACTGAAATTTGCACTTTTGTTTAATAATTATTTAAAAAATTCTTAGGAGCCGTGTTTTTAGTTGCCAGCTAATGATTCCCCTAATTTCACCAAAATTTGTCTCAGTAATGTCAAATTGTGAGAATACTTTTTCCACCATTTGCAAGGAGTATTTTATTTCCTTCTTTGACAGCTGAAATTAGTTTTTCACAGTTCGTAAGAGCCTGTTCAGTGAATCTATGTTTAATTTTTTTCGAAGATTATCAGCTATAATGAGAATATTGATGTCGACGAAGGAGCAATCGAAGATTGTCGATGATAGGAGAATCTAATTTATATCGTCTGAGTCACTAGATGCATAGATTGTTGTTTTTCCAAAGTGACAAGCGTACATTTTAAGAGTTCTAGAAGATCTGTGTTCTCTCGCCAAAACCATACTCTGAACGAATATCGTATATGTTGTTAGCAGTGGCGTCTCGTCCTCATGTACACCTCGTGCACTGCACAACTGGTCGAATAGGCTCTGTGAGAACTGAGAACATTCAGGAGAGGCTTCAGTGGCTTATGCTCATGGCAGTTGAAATCAAATTGCTGTCTCAGTTGCAACGTCGAAATGATCATATCATATAAGCAGTGCACAACCCGTAAAAGAAGTATTGGAATACACTAGAGATGGTCAGTCCGCGAACGGTCCAAAAGAACTAGTTCTTCTCGAAGATTGAGTGAACTGGAGTTCTTTATTGAAGAATGATATCTCTCTATTCTTCTCAATGGAAATGGAAGTAATCGAGTTCTTTGAATATGTATACAAATAAATTGCGTCTTTCGGAACGTTTGCTGGTTTGAAAAATGATTGTTGAACACATGCAAAAAGCACTCACTATTATTGAATCTGTTTACTACAAAATATAAATTGTTGCTCTCATATTATTGTCGGAGAAACATACAAAGTTTCGGACTGATCACTTTCATCACCGTTGACCAGATATGTTTCTTGTTTTAATCCTATTGTTACATCGAAGTTACTGGCGAAATAGAAGACAAAATAAAGATGGAATACATTGGGCTGGATGGTACTGTTAGTTCAGAAGATGAACGTTGGGACAAACTGTGGATGAGATTTTTAGTCGTAGTTCCAAGGAGATACCCGAAAAATACTTATTTCTCAACTCTCGATGTTTTTTTGGACATGGGATTTCAACTTAAAGCTTGAATGAGAGAAATATTTTGAAAAACCTAAACATTGGGCCTGTTAAAAAAAACGGGAATTTTTAGTTTAGCGCACCGGGAAAACCGGGAAAGAACCGGGAAATTGAAATCGCTAATTCACTTGCCACCCTGTTCAATGCAAATTAGTTTTGTTTCTACAATCAGGCTTTCGTGCGATTGTGTTAGCTTCAATGATGGTTTTTTTTTCAAATTCAATCAATTGTTATTTAAAAAGAATTTTTGACTAATGATTGCAAATAAAATTTTTTATTTATTATCAAATGCATTTTGTGCGCTCAGTTAAGTACAGTTGCGGTATTGACTTCTCTACTTGTTTTCGTTCAATAATTTTCAAAAGCTCTGCTGTGAAATCACTCTCTGGAATCAATACAAATGTAAGCACTATCCTATGAAACCACTCACTATGGTATCGCACAATTCGAACGATTTCAATAGTGTAGATCGTTTGAATTCGTTAACTGCTTCGAAAGTGTTTACTTCCGTTTCCGTTTCAATAATGTAACAAAATGAAATCTTAGCGAAAGTTGTGTTAAATATCTCAAAATTAACTAATACAAATGTCTGACCTCTGGCATTTGATTCAAGGACGAATATTTTCAACCAACATCCATGAATTTGAATTTAAGACTCAGTATATTTGATTCAGTTTAATTCTAGTTCCTATAGAGAAATGACTACAAATGAACGCCGTGGTGATCGAGCAAAGCTGAACATGCCCGGGTTTTTTGTTCAATTAGGCAGTTTTTTCGAGTGTTTCACATGCAGCATAATTTAATTGGTAGAACGATTAGCCCGGATTTCCGAGCGTAATTCATGTTCATAAATAACTTCCAGCAGAACAACGTCGAAAACTTGTGTACAAATGGTGCACAGAACGCGGACTGTCACTGGGAAAGATAACAAAAATGGAAGGAGTAAGTGAAAAAGCCGTGCGAAATGCAATCAGTGTTCGAGCAAAAGAAGGAGGTTTCAGTTCGGGATGTGGCCAAAAAAGTGGGCACTTCGAAGTCAAATGTTCTTCGTGCTAAAGAACGTTTGAATCTTCGAACCTATAAGAATCAGAAACAACCAAAACGTAGTCCGAAACTAGAAGCATCGATCAGGCCGAGGGTTCGAAAGCTGTACAATACGATTCTTGCTGGAAATTTGAACTGCATAATCATGAACGACGAAACCTACGTGAAACTCGATTACAAATCCTTGCCGGGACCACAATATTATACAGTGCGAGAAGGGCAAGTGTTAAACCAGTCCGAGACATCAATTGAAATCGGAAAATTTGGTAAGCAAACTATGGTATGGCAAGCAATTTGTAGCTGCGGTAAGATTTCGAAACCCTTCATCACCACTGCTTCAATGAACAGCGAAATATATATCAAGTAATGTTTATAAAAACGCTTTCTACCCATGATTCGAAGCCACAAGGATCCTGTTGTCTTCTGGCCAGATCTTGCTTCTTGCTACTACTCGAAATCAACGGTAGAATGGTATACTACCAAAAATGACACTTTCGTCCCAAAAGACATGAATCCACCAAATTACCCACAACTTCGACCAATTGAGGAATTTTGGGCATTAACGAAGGCACATCTTAGAAAACATGTCTCGGCAGCCGAAACCATTCAACAGTTCGAAAAAGATTGGAAAAAGTGTCAAAACTTGTCGCCAGGAAGTCTGTACGGAATTTAATGAGGAACGTTCGCAAGCAGGTGCGCCAGCTAGTCGACAATGGCTGAGTAGCAAATGTTGAGAATAATATTCTGTTGTTGTAGTCTAATATTATCAGTATATCGAATAAAATTTGAATATCTAACACTTGTGAATTATTTACAGCGAAATCAAAGTGTGTCCATATTTTCTGGGACAGTCTTTAATTTTGTGTGCTTTTTGTTTTATATTTTTCAGATGTTTCCGTTGTGAATTGAACCATACAGGTAATTTGCTATTATGATTTTTTCTTCTTTTCATCGGTACTGTTTCTTCTAATACTCTGTTTACAATTTGATAAAATCTACTTCGTCATCGATATTTTCTTTCTACACTCAATACATTTCGCCAATTAAATATACTTAGAAAAATTTACATCTTTATAGATGCACATGAAAGGAGCGTCGCGATTCACTTACATTCACATTTCGGAGCATGCAAAGATAAGTCATGTCGTAAACTTCTCAGTTATTTTATGTCGTTTTCGTTTTTAAATTGCACTACACAGGTGTAGCGAAAGCTGCACTGAAACCGTTCGTTTTTACCAATTGCACTACACCAGTGCTACACTTTTTCTGCACCGATACCACTGGTGTAGCACTCATCAAAAGTTTGGTGTAGCTCTGTGCAATGGAATCGTTTATTGTAGTCAATGGTTACTGTTTATGTTTTCATCATTTTCGTTCGTTTATCCATGCCATGGTGTAGCACTCCACCGGTGTAGTGCAGTTTAAAAACGAAAACGACATTAGCTTACATCGATATAGACGCAAAATTTATTTATACATGTTAGTAGATGTAATATTGTGTCATCACCGAAGAAATCACGGCATGCTTGGATTTACGTCGAGCGTAAATTTCATTTTTTTCTAAGAGTGTACGCTTGACTTCTTCAAAGTCAATTTAATTGTATTCTGGCACTTCCTCATACTCCAAGTCGTAGGGAAGGGATGCACTGTGTGTAAATAATGAATATTCAATTGTGCTGTGAAATGCTTCATTTTTCCAAAATAGCAGGTTTGATGCACTGACACAAAATTCTTCCGTGCAATTTGTGAAAAGAAGACCTAAATACGCGTTTTGTCCATTTAACCCTTATGCACTCGAATGGGTACCCGGGTACCTTTTCGAATTTCAAAATAAGAAATTTCTGAGTTAGGTTTAAACTAAGATTCTGCAATTCGGTCAATTCCAAGAACTAGTTGGACCATAACTTCTCATGCTTTGACTTTTCATTTTACAGTAAGGGGGGTCGAATGGGGGGGCTCAAATTTTTTTTATTACGTAAACACCCGAATGGGTACCCGGGTACCCACAAATAAAAATGCTTGTAACTAAGGCAAATTCCATCCGATTTGAATTTTTTCAGTACGGGTAAATTCAGAAATTTATCCACTTTTCGATGGCCGTGTATATTGCTGTAGTAGGTTCTTCTGGTTCCCGTTAATCCGGATTTCCGTAGAATGTTCCGACACTTGTGTTTTCCACCATAAATGTCATTTACTAATTTGAAACTTTTCCAAACCAGCTATTTGAGAAAGGCCGTACCAAAATGAACCTTTTGTAGAAAAATGACGTCATCTAAAGGGTAGTTGGCCTATTCTGGACTTACTCTCATAGAACGAAAAAAAGGAAATATAAATGAGAACGAAACTGTTTGGGAAGTAACTTCGTGATGTTTCGAAATGTTTGTTGCCAGAATTAAAAATTGTATTGCGTGCTCCTCGCAATAGGCCTGAAGTACATAATAATTTTCAAACTGAAGATAAGAAAGTGAAGTATATAAGGGAACATACATAAAGTACGTCACGCGTTTAGGGGGGAGAGGTTTCAAAAATACGTGACAATACATGGTGAAAAGATTGAGAAATGCTCGACAAAGGGGGAAAGGAGTGGTAGAAAAATTCAAAATTTTATGTTACGTACATAACGGATGCCCCCTGAAATATATAAACATAACAACTCAGCATAGCACTTGATTTCATATAGCAATTCTTAGATAAGATTACAAAAATACGTGAAATCCGTGTATAAATGCCTCGATGTCGGAACTCATTTAGGATATCCGGGTTCCTGGGAACCAGGAGCACCATGTCCATCTTTATGGGTACCAATCCCAAAGAGCTTAAGTTCCTGAATCCAACAGTGCTAAAATTACTTCAATCGGTTGAAAAATGCTCAACTTACAGCGATTTAAAAAAATGGGTACCCGGGTACCCATTCGGGTGGTTAAAGGTGTTTTTTTTTTCGAGTGCACAACGGTTAAAGGAGTTTACTTTATTATTATTATAATTATAAATTTTGTCGAAATAGTAAAGGGTGGCAACTAAAATTTTGGAAGTTTTTCGAGGCCTGTATGCTTAGCAACAAACGAGCTCAGAGAAAAATAAGAGTCTGTATGTGTTAGCTCTCTTTCCTCTTTCTGCTAGTATTTTTTTGTTTATGCTTGCTCAGTTTTGCACAAAATGCCGTCGAAACAAGAATTGTTTCGCGAGCGCGTTGTACAGTTCTAAAAAACGGCACAGAAATCTCGGCAAAAAGTATACGGTACAACATTTTAAAAGCGAAAATGTTGCGGATGACCCACAGATTTCAACGCTGAAGTCCCAATTCCGCTGGTTGATTAAAAATTATTTCGGAAAAGTTTTGTTATTTTTCTCTTTCGAAGACGCAGATTCCCGGAAACGATCGATACTATTCAACGGATAGTTCTACTGTACATCCGAACATAAAATATTAGTTTAAACATAAGTTTGAACAGAAAGTGAGTGTCATTTCCGAGAAAGGCATTTCTAGGCCATGGTTCAAGCCATCTGGGTTGGCAATTGATCAAGATGTGTACACACTAAGAATTAATTCCTTTGTTCGGTAATATTTTTGACGATAAATTTCGGTAATCTATAGAAATGACCGATATTTCGGTACATGAGTTATATTTTACAATAACTATGAAATTTTTTCACCGGACGATCAGTTTGACGTAAATTTTCGTTACAGAATTTTGTAAATAGATATACAATTCATACGGTAAATCTGAATAGCCGCCGAGTACGGTAAAAACCATACTGGCCGTATGGTAAAATTATCTTCCAATAACCGAACTTCTGTCAAAACTGATTGTCGTTAAACTAACTGTCAAACAGTTATTAATATTTTCAGTAAGTGTCTTTTTATTAACCAAACAAAAAATTCTTGAAGAGTACATCGAATGGATTGAGGTACAGGTGCTAAAATTTTTAAAACATTAGAACCACTAAAAACTTTTTGTTTACTTATAGGCAGAAAATAATAAATCACTTTTCCACTTGCTGCCTACACAAATCGTTCGAGGGTAATTTCTGGTGAACTCGACAGATTGTGCAGTGTTTTGGAAGGCGCTCATAATTCCGGTCAGCCGGAAAAGATTTGACCCTTTTTTCGTGGAATAAAACCATAGCCACAACAGGTTGGAGTTTTCTTAATTCGTTTTTGTAAATTTGTGTTGTTTTTTGAAACCCGAAAATTCAGAATTTAATCCAAAGGAAAACAAACAAACAAAAATTACCGAACAATCAGTTAGATCCATTTGGTTTACATTTTACGGTAGTTGTTTGACAGTTCAGGAATTACCGAACGATCGGTAATCAATTTAATTACCGAACGTTCAGCTGTTGAAAATTCGGTAAAAAATTACCGAATTCTGCGAAATTTTCTTAGTGTGTACCAGAACGAATGTTTGTAGAAAGTTTTGATCCCGTTTCTTCGAAAACATCATACTGATGGACAATACGTGTTTCACATTACGCCAAAAAACACAATCGTTCCTGAATACCCATTCGTACCCAAAAACCACAACCCGACAAATCTGCCTCAGTGTCGCCCAATCGAAGATTTCTTCGGGGTTTTGGGCTCCTTGGTATACGAAAATAACTGGAGAGCCACGAATTGCAAACAGTTGATTGGTAGAATCAAGAGATGCATTCGCAAAGTTGACATGAAGGCCATACAACTCTCCTGTTCCGACATCAAACGGAAGCTTCGCCGAACATCCGATTACGGACCGTTTTGAAATGTTCACTAATTTTTTTTCAACAATAGACAATGTATCTTTAATTTCAATAAATCAGATCTTCTCCAAGTATGTTTGTCTTTTTTTGACAGATTGAGAAAAAAAATTCCAAAATTTTAGTTGCCACCCGTTAATGCAATGTTTCGTTTTCTTCTACGGCTGGAAGTAAAATGGATTCAATTTCAATGTCAAAAATGAAGTCCGCAGTACGGTGGTTGAAGTCGCCGAAAATATGAAGCTTTACTTCAGGTTCCATATTCAAAATGATTGTGTCCTAAAGATTGAAAGAATAATTTAAAAAAATCGACCACGTTATGGTTCAGTCACATAATCTAGTTCCTGGCCCTTTGAAATGTCTCTCTATACAATAAAAAGTTTCAAAAGGGCACACAAAATTCAGCCAATATGTCAAGTTATTACAACCGGCTGAGTGACACCGTCGGTTGTCCCGCATATATGGTTTAGAATTAGGTCCGCTAGTTTTGACGACTGGCTGGAAACGCATCAATGGAGGTGTAAAGTCATATTGACATCGTTACGACCCCCGCAATTATTCATTCAGCAGTGTGACTTGCTCGATTTAATCCAATAACCATTAGTGAACTCATTAGCAACGCGATGCGTCTCCAGCACGCGCCGCTCTAGGCCTGCACTGGTGATTGAGCAATTTGGATAGAACCGCCGTTAGCATCATGTTACCGCGCAAACATGGGAAGGATAGCAGCTCAAAACCCACCGCTTCGATCCGGTACAGGTGTAAGTGTGTGTGTATGCAACTCGTTTTCCACATCATAACTGCCGAGATATGATGGCAGTATACTCGATCCGTTCACTTATCGAAGTGATCGCCATTCATCGAGCCAAGTGGCAATACCGGATCGGAAGGGTTTCTCCTCCTCTAGCCAAGCGAAAGACGCAGCAATTATCCTTCTGTAATCTAGTAATTATCTAGTCATTGCGAGAAATTATAATACCCGAATATGGCACTCGCAGCCGAATGCTGATCGAAAGATTCGCAAGATTTGCAAGTCGTACTCTTAATTACACCCGCCTGAGGGCAAACCGTAATAATTTGATCACGCGTTAATTGCATTAGATCACTAATTCACTATTCGGACCGCACGAATGCCGGCGGTCTTCAGAGGCGTCGAATTTTAGGTCAACGCACAGCATGTTTCTGCACTCACGGATCTTGTCTGTGTGTACTTTCTAAAAGTTCTTACCGCCGATTGGTGCTACTGTTACTAACCACCGAACTGGTGGAATGTCCTTGTGGCAAGAAGTTGATCTCGCTTTTTCTACACTTTTAACAACGTTTGTTGGCAGACCTGGCAGACTCCGTTCGTAACGTACTCTGGCTGGAAGTTGCTTGTTTTGAAAGCAACACAGTCGTAAAAAACGGTGACGCATTTTGACAGTGGGATTGCGTTGCATAGCAACGAGATTGTTGATTCACATCGTGTGAACTTTAGAAGGCGGGAAACAGCAAATTGAACTCACGATCGTCAGGCGTGAGGCATAACGAAGCTCCTGAAGCTGATTGATTACTGCGGCCAAACGGAATCTCATCGGGAACCTTGATCGTTTGAATCGACTGACCAGCATCACAAACAAACAAACCTCTCGACCTTCGCCATCAGGCTCCGAGCAAAGTACCTATCCTTGATAGATCTGTTCGAGTAAGTTTTTGTGGTTTATCAAAAAAAAAAACAACAACAAAAACGACCATACCCGGCCAGACCCTGACCAGTTCAAGGAAACTAACTACGGCGTAGTTGATGCGATAATCTCCCCTTGGCAAGACAGACATAAAACGCGTAAGTACATTCCTGATTCGTTCGCTTTAGTTAGGTAACTAAACATAAGTAACTTAGACAGATACACCATCATCCATTTAATGGCGCCCATCATCGTTTGCCGTTTGTCTCAAACTGAACAATTCGAAACGGTGCATTTTTTCTCACGTTCAACAGTACACATAATGACGGACCATTCGAGACCGTTCCTCTCGTTTTGATGGTTGCCAAGAGCCTTCAGATTTGGACCAGGTTGGAGTGCAGTGGAGTAGGTCTTTCCAGTAGCTCGATGCTGCGATGTGCAAATTTATGACTGTGTGTCCTAGTCGTGAAGGTTAACTATGACCTAAATGACACTGGTTTGTGACAGCCAAAGTTGATGGGTCCGCTCTAGGAGTTATTCGGAAGGTAGTTTTTGTACGCTTGAACGTAAAAATAACATCACTAAGGGCATGCTCAGGAGTGTTCAAGTTCTAGATGCAACATTTATGTCAGTTTTAAAATTTAAATCTAGAAATTATAACAAAATAAACTGGCAGCTCCAGCAGCGTTTTATCTGTGTTTCAAATATAGAAAGAATATAACGGCAGCGTATACCAGTTTTAAATTTGACAGTTCGAATAAATAAAACTAAAACGGCTTATGGGGATACGTTTGTTTCTGTTTCAGTTATATTATATGAATCGTGCAGCTGCTGAATTTGCTCTAATGAATTGCTCCTAAATCTGCACTCCATACGTATATCTCTGAAAAAACTTCATCAAAGTGTGAAATGTTTTGCAAACTAATGAACGTATGTCTGTTCATTATGTAAAATAAGTTTTTGGTGTTACTACAAGCTTTTAGAGCAAATTCAGCAGCTGGAAGTTCTATATGGGAGATCTATAATGGAACTAAAATTGCAACAAACGCCCCAGCAAGTCGTTCTAGTTTTAATTATTCGAACAGTTCTCTTGTCAAAATTAAAAACTGACCTACGCTGCCGTTCTATTTTTTCTGTTGGGGCTGCCTTAGATCGAAGATGACGTCGAAAAAAGAGCAAATGCTAAAAGCAACTGTTTGCGGCCGCAATGAAAATCCGGATCTGTCAGTACCAAAATTTGCAAAAAAGTTTGGTTTTTCTGCAAGCACAATCCATATCGTTCCAAAATCTTTTGATACACGTTTAACAACAACCTGAAAGGCTGGAAGCAGAATGAAAACGGATCTCAGGAACCACCAGTAGGACGCAACGGTGAAACAAATATTGCACAAGAGACCAGATCTTTCGGTACGTACGTAGGCCGATTTGGAAACACCACACTAATGTCAATAACTAAAATCTGGGAACACCAAAATAAAGTTCTACATTCTTTAACATAAACGTACTCAGAACGTTTTGATGTACAAGCGCTATTCGTGTTGTTTACAGTGAGTTAAAAAAATCGATTTGGCTAAAAATTGAAAATTTCAAGAGAAGGATTTCGTTGGATTATTTTTCACAACTATGCCGCTGGAGCAACGTGAGACGGTCAATTCTGAATGGTACACAACCATTTGTTTGCCTGCAGTCTTTGGAGAAATTCTCAAAACGAACAAGAGAAGACGAATCATGCTCCATCATGACAATGCGATCTCTCACACATCGGCATGCAAAAGTGTATCGATTATCATGGAAAATACTTTGAAAATGTTTGTTCTTATTCGCTATTCCCGAAATATAAGTAGTGGTCCTCGTACTGTGACTAGTACAATAAAAATGTATCTAACTTTCGTGCTATTTCCAATCATCGGCAAGATATGAAGTCATTCAAGGTGAAAACTGTACCGAATCATAATGATAACCATAATGTGATGAATAGAACCCGATAGAAGTTGTAGCTCGAACATTTGACGAAGTTTTCATGCGTGATAACGGACTATGACACTTATGTGTTGAAATACTTCAAACAGCTTCTCGGAATGTTTTTTTTATACTACCATGGAACGATTTAAGAATTTAGGGACGAAGAAAAAGGCCAAATTTCCTAAAAAAATATTTGGTTTGGCAGACGATATGCAGCTGTGGTCGAGCATGCCAAAGCTTCATCACTACCGGCAAAATAAACACGGAAATATACCTTGGAGAATGCTTCAAGATACTATTGTTACCATTCCAACGCAGCTATGATGTCCCCTCGCTATTCTAGCCTGATTTGGTATCTTGTCACTGTGACACAGATGCTTTAGATTTATAAAAAACGAATAGAGTCCACATTGTATCGAAAGAGGCGAATCCATCTAACTGTCCGGAGTTGTGAGCTATCGAACGGTATTGGACTCTCGTGAAGAGAGAACTCTCTCAATATAAACAACAAGCTTCAACTATAGACAAATTTCTAAAATCTTGGATAAAACCAACTTGCTGGTTGCAGAGAACTTTGCACAGGCCATAAAGGTTGGAGTAAACTCCAACTTTCATACACTGAGGTCTCTTTTTATGCGGGTTTTACGCGGATTTCCGAAGTGACGCGGTTTTCTTGTTTTGTCTCATATATATATATATATATATATATATATATATATATATATATATATATATATATATATATATATATATATATATATATATATATATATATATACATGTATATATATATATATATATATATATATATATATATATATATATATATATATATATATATATATATATATATATATATATATATATATATATATATATATATATATATATATATATATATATATATATATATATATATATATATATATCTTAGATATAGAAACAAAATATGTGCTTTTTACACAAAACAACAAAGCCCCTAAATGTTATAAATGCATGAAACGTCAAGATCTGGTTCTATCCCAAATTTTTTTGTAAGTCAACTTTGACACTTTTCTCCAAAAATAAGTTTTTAGATTACACCAGATCTCAACGTTTCTTAAATCTCTGACATTTGGCATTAAAAAATTTCGATTTCGAGAACTGAATGTTTTATGCATTTCTAAGACATTCGGCATAAAAAAAATTTAGTTTTGCGGTTTTTTGAGCGGATTTTCGAAGTTAAACGTTGTTTTACGCGAATTCCCGAAGTTACGCGGATTTCTAAGGTTATGCTGATTTTCTTTCGCGATTTTTTTTACGCAGTACGTATTCTCCGCGTAAAAAGCGACGTCAGTGTAGTTTATTGATGCAGCCTAATTAGGTAACAGTAATAAGTTTGAAGATGACTAACAATGCACAATTAAATGAATAAAAAATGCATCTAGGATTGAACTAATATCAAATTGCTTTGTGTCAAATTTAACCTGTCCAGTTGTCGCGAACAAGCCTTACTCGCTCATGATACTCTAAAGTGAGTACAATTTCATTGGTGGGTGTCAGTTATATCAGATTCATAACTGGAGGACGTGAATTCGAATAAAATTTACATGTTTCTCTCTCATTTCCTAATATCGATAATCGTTTGCATTTGTTAATAAATTGTGTGAATTTTGTAGCTTATTATTACCAGACCCTGTCAGCTTGGAGCGAAATCAATCTTCAGTTCAGCAACGCCATCGCATGACATCACATTCCACATATCATGTCAATTGTATGGGTGCAAAGTGCTGCTATTTCGGCTCGCACAAATTTGACATTTCTCTCCCCTACTTCTATGTACGAGATTCAATGCGGACTCGCCCGAGGGCGCCATGCTCGCAAAAAAGGATGCTGCCGATGATTTGTTCGGGAAACGTGAGAGCTGGATATCTTGTTAATATTCATGATGTCTTTGTTATTACCTAATTTAGCTTGTATATATTACGCAGAAGTAACAGGAACGCAGGTTATCGCTACGCCAAATCAAATACGCCAGCGATGTACGAGACATGCCGAATGCTGCGCTCCTGTTACTACTATAAATAAAATTCATGCTGAATTGCGTTTTATTGGGATTAATATAAATAGTGCTGTGTAATCAATTAACTAACCGCCTTTCGTCGTTACAATCAGTATTTAGAATGTGAAAAAAATATTGTTGCTTATATTGACCACCCAACGTGCATCGAAAATATCGCAGTAATAATTTCTCAGTTGCGAATTCATTCAGTAGAGGTTTTTGAATTGATAAAAGTATAATTATTAAATTTTGCACGAATCATTTCAGTGTCGAACTGAAGCGTAGTGGAAGTTCAGCATCGAAAGATCATCGGTGGCTCTTCTCCTTTTCGATTATTTCTTTGGCGATATTTCTGTGGGTGAAAATTCGTCATCATGTTTCGCTGACACAAAAAATCACTTATGAATTCGAGGTACAGCGTTTTGTGGGTGTTTGTTTCTCGAATGAAATCTCGGAAGATATTAATTCAGCCTTTGGGGTTTTTTTTTTGGAAAATTTCTTGATCTGATTTGTTCACGAGTGACAATGAAATGAATTTTTTCTGATCATGATTCTTCCCACCACTGAATCTGAGTTGCATTTACTCAATGAAGGAAAGGAAAAATATCTTAAATGATCAACTCAATCATACTTAAATCTATGTTTATCAAATTATTTATTTATTTATTTACAATCATGTCCTAATGATAATTCATGTTATTATGTAATTTTGGAGCCAGAAGTAGTATTCAAATAAAAGTCAGTATTATTATACGAGTATGTGAGACCTTCCATTCAAATCTGAGTTTGTAAAAGTTGGTTTAGGCGAAACAACAATTTTATGCACATATCACCCTTTAATTCTGAAATCGAATAAAACTCAATATCGTTCTATGAGACCACGTCAAGACCTCGCTTAAAAAGTCAATTTTCACAGTAATTGAATAGCCTTTCTATATGAGAAACACAAAAAAAAGCAATAGTCACTTTTACTTTTTGTTCGAGAAGCGCATGAAATTTATTAATTTAACTAAAGTGCGATAAACATTCAACACCTCCGTAATCTACCGTAGCCAAACGGAGCTTGAATAAAAAAAATAAACTGAAAGTATGATTAGAAGACAGAAATATTAAATTAATTTACTGTTGGTATAGCAGGCCGTGCCGTATCCAGGTTCTCATCGTTGCAACCGTCTGAAAAAGCGAAGCTATTACTGCATCGAGCTTTCCACGTTGAATAACGTCAACAATATTATGCGGTGTGACTCGCTCTAGCTGGCCTAGCATGACAGTTTTGTTACTCATTTAATTAATTAGCTTCCAAAGAATACCGTCATCCGCTGCGGCTGGCGCGTACTGACCGCTGAACTGACTGATTGGATTTCCGATGTAGTACGTTGATGTTGCTTTGATTGTGGCTGTTTTTGGACACTTTAACGAACATGTTTAGCGTTTTGCCGCAAGCAGTATCATGACGACCGACGGACCATAAACTAACCTTTCTTGGTATCATGGAGGTGGTTGGGAGGTGATACTCTCCATGGGATTCAACATTGAATATTGCGTCAGTTGGCTTTCCGTCGCTGTTGTTGTCATTCTGTCCGACGTCAGCTATCTGACAGGAGTTATGTGCTATTTGAGGATATTCGCCGAGTCCGACGAAATAGTTTGACACGATCGGCGCATTCCTTTCTGTGCCAACGAAGGTGCGAGATCTCGTTGTCATGGTCAATCAAGCTGAACTATTTGTTTCACCCAACCTTCATTTTTTTTGTTCACCTCAGCTGGTTTCAGTTTTACCGGTGGCCCAATATGGTAGCACCGCACGGCTCCTTGTGATCGACACTAAATACTAAAGCAGACATCGGAGTTTTTGTTCTACTACGGTTTTAGTACTGCTCTAGTATGATGACTGTATTCAAAGTGCCTGGATTACTCGTCGGGAGATATCCAAAAAAGTGACAATTATTTTCTCAATTAGGTATATGAAAAACTGTCTGATTGACAAGCCACTGCGTGTATTAAACAAATTGATTATTTGTAGGACTGTGTTGTTTGTATTGGAATATGTATCAAATTCACGGTCGGTAACAAATCCTTATCGATTGATCAAATAAAGGCTGATTAAAAGTGAACTCACACACCCCTCACGCGCCTCCTCAAGAATCGAAAATATTTGACAGTGGTTTGTTTAAACTTCTATAGAGAACAACTGATTCAAGTTTGATCAAAGTAGTCGAACGCGTTTAGGAATAACGTCAAATGGAACTCGAAAGAAGAATTAATATTATACACGAACACTTGGAAAATAAGGAGTGGTCCGAATCTCAGTTGTGAACGGTTCACTAAACTGATTTGATTTTACTTATGATGAGCATATTTCATCTGTTTTGAATGATTCTTGAAGCTCTTTTGTAAACATTTACAGCCCTTAAAAGGACTGATTTGTAGAGCTTTCTCCGTCGTTGTTTACTTTTCTGTGTATTTTACTCCAATGCAAACGATCAGTAGCAGAATGCAGATGCAATTGTCCTTGTATAAAGCGAAATTCTCACTGCGAACGGTGCACAAAATAAATCTTGCCATATTTTTTTCCCACATCTAATCTGGTAACTGCCGATTTGCCAATACCAGAAATCATAAATATCATAGTAATTCTTTGTGTAATATGATGGAGGCTCCAAAAAGAATCGTTCATTTAAGTCATTGCGCTGGTCCACAGTATTGATGTCATTTCCCTCGAATGTACAACGTAGTGACAGCAGAATATTTCTTCTCCATTCGAAACTAAATGTTTCTAAAACTGCCACCATATTCAGGATCTGTCCCTTACTACATCAAAACCGTCGTTCCAGGTATGAGAAAAGCAAACGATCGATGGTAAAACATACGTCAAACTCGATTTTAAGCATCTTCTCGGTCAAAAGTTCAGGACTCGTGACTGGACGTGGGGATGTGGCCGTTAAATTCAAGTTAATGATTGCCGATAAGTTCGCGAAGAAGGGCACGATTCGTCACATCCTCGAAGATGATATCCCAAGCTTACATACTCAACCCTAGACTCAGACTTTATCTAACTGTATACAATACTCAGAGTAATACCAAATACAAATTATAATACAGAATACTTCGACAAATTTTCAAGGACACATTTTGCATCGTGCTGTACACTGTCAGAGTGACAATGTACTTTAACGAGTTTTCTATAAAACTAGCAACATTGAAGGGTTAGAATAAGTTCACCATAGTTATGCCCCGTTTACACTTCTGCTGGCTGCCAGCATGCTGGTGTCAGTGTACTGCCCTCTTAAAAAAACGTTCAACTGTGGTCCAATGATCCAAAGTATTAGACCAACGAAGGACCACTGTTGAACATTTTTCCCTAAGAGGGCAGTACACTGACACCAGCATGCTGGCAGCCAGCAGAAGTGTAAACGGGGCATTACTGTTTATTATAGTGAAAAATAAATAAACAAACAGTTTTTATCTGATAATCAAGATCACAAGCGAAATGTAAGTTAAACAATAATCTAGAATGGTTAAGCCACCATGAATATACTACTAGCTGTATTGATATTTGTAGATTCGTGGATGTTTGTGTTCATTTTTCATCTTTTGGGCTAGTGCCGGTGATCAGGGGTGCGAAAATTTGACATTTTTTTATACTGTTGCCAAGCATAAGACAGTCACTGGCAATGATACGCGCAGCTGCTACGTTCAACAGTATCCAACTCGCAATGACACGAGAGCTTGGCGCAATCATGAGAGCCACGACATACACAGCAACATTGAGAGCAGTTAATTTCGTCGCACTCTCTCGCAGCAGTCAAAGCCACAGCGTTCGCTTTGTAGTAGTGTAGGTACATACTGGATAAGTAGCTGCTTTGTTTATTTTTGGTCACGAGTTTCGAGAATGTCACGAGCTCAAAATGTCATGACATTTTCATAACGAGACTGTTATATCCGCTGTGATTGATCTGTGGCGCTAAATTTAATGCGAACGGCGGTGCTTTTATTACCGGTTCAATTTCAGTTTTGAAAAAAATCAATCACAAAGCTTGTTCATGCAGATTTTTCAAAAATATTACTATTATTTACATAAATTTTATACACGAAGTATCAGGAGCGCAGCTTTTGCCTTTCTAATATGACGCAAAGGCAAGAAATCTTACAGCAGAGATAATAAGTTTTGCGCTCCTATTACTTCTACAATTCTGGTTCATGCTAAACGAGGTTTAATTGTTTGATCGAAAAAGTGCATCCAAATTCTGGAAGTCAGAGCATTTACTTTGCTTTTCTCACTGAACCGCTTCCTTCCAACGGAAGTGCAGAGAAACAAAACACGTAAGGATACACAAAAAAAACGTCTGCATTGGGAAGCAAGACTTTCTTGTGCATGTCCCCCTACACCTCATGAGAATCGACATAAAACGAATTTCAAAGTTAAGCCTTGTTGGCGACTGTCTCTCGAAAGTTGTTGAAATTGGAAGGAGCTACTGTTTATTGTGGCTAGCCATTCTCAGATTGAAAAGATTAGAACAGCTATCGATGAGAGCAAACGGCGACACTCACGAGAAAAATGTCATGAGACCTATGACATTTTTCATCTCCTGCAGTCGTGGCGAAGTACAATCGGCGACTGCTGTCATTTGCGCGGTTTGAATGTCTGCTGTTTCGTGTCATTCTCCAGTACCGTTCGCAACCCTGCCGGTGATATTTAGATTGATTGTTGCAGTTTAATACAGCAACAATAAACATAAACAAACAAGTTTGTTTTGCACCGTAGCAACTAGCATAAAGCGTTGCCAGAAACGATCTCCTTCCACATTTTCAACCTATCGCAATGAAATGGAGTAATTTGCTAGGCTTACTTGTTCAGGCTGTGAACCAAACATTGGCGGTTCGTTTGTATGGGACTTAGGGGTATTATTATTTGTATTCGGTAATACCGCTTGCGAAGTAGTGTAATCATACGTATTCGTTTACGAGAGAAGGAGATGACGTAGTACTTTGAGTAATTCAGTATCATTTTGTTAACGTTGCACCGGTTACCATTGAACTTTGACTGCAAGACATCTCAGTCTTTTAGATTTTTGATGATATAAATCAGCTTGAAATGTGCCAACGATAGCTTCGAGAAATGCAATTAGAAATTCAAATCATTTCAATATAAAGAGTGATTTTTTGGCTGGTATCTTTTTGGTAACACTGTTTTTGACAGATCACACGTGAATCGTGTCTTGTGTCATTATCAAACTTGATCAGTTTGGTCTATAATTTGATCATGAATCGTCGTTTGGTCTATAATTTAATCATGAACGGGCGCTGGCAAAGTTGGAGGAATATCAACTTTTTCATCGAAAAATTGTGTTCATCGACAAAGTTCATTTCTGATTGAATGGATACGTCCACAAGCGAAATTGCCTCATCTGGAGGGAATAACAGTCAGAAGCATTGAAAGAGCTACCAATGCATTCCAAAAAGTCACTTTTTGATGTGGATTATGAGCCGGTGGTATTATTCGTTAAATACCGGCCGATATGTTGGAAAGATTGTGCCAGAATTGGACCTTGCGCATGGGTCATCTCGAGTGGTATCGCGGCCAACATTTGCATGAAATCATCTTTCAATAACAAATTATACTGATGGTTCTATCGATTCCAATAAAGATTTCATCAATTTCATTCGAAATCAAATCCGGTCATAGATGACTTCCCTGAGGAAAGCCGGAGCTCACGATGAATGATGGAGTAACGCAGTCGCCAATTTTCACGGTCATACTACGACCAGTCAGATACGATTCAAGTTATTTGAGAAAGCAGCATCAAAATTATAATATGGAAATTATAACAACAAAAACTGGCCTCTCCTGCAGTGGTTTACTGGTCTTTTAAATAACGAAAAAAAAAACGACAGCGTCGATTACACTAAATTACAACGGGTTACTGGGGATAGGTTTGTTTCGGTCTCAGTTATATTATAGATCTAAGAAGTGTATCGAAAATAAGCTATCCAAAATTTTTTTTTCAAATTATGACATAAAACGATATTTTATTTAAACTATAAATTGATCCTTTATGTACCAGGGTAAACTTCAGCGTAATGAAAACCGGATGAAATTTAAATTATTCCTTCACGAATTTTCAAAAACTTTTGATCGAACGCTTTTCATCAAGTTCTGGGCAAGTGTTGCATCACATTTTTTGGACGCTTGAGTCCAAATTTTTTTTTGAACTCCTGCATGTTCCCAGCTGCCTTACCAGTCCTCTTGAAGACCCTCTTCACGATTGCCAAGTAACGTTCGATGGGTCGAAGCTAAGGGCAATTTGGTGGATTGATATTTTTCTCAACGAAATTTATACTCTTTTCCGCAAGCCAACTGAGAGTGGTTTTGGCATAGTGAGCCGACGCTAAACCGGCCAAAACAGTGGAGGTGTACTATACTTCTTGTATAAAGGCAGCAATCTCTTCTGGAGATACTCGGATCGATAGATTTCTGCATTTATAGTTTCGGTAGTGTAAAAAACGATTGACTTCAAACCACAGGAACATATTGCTTGCCATACCAGTACCTTTCGACCG
Organism: Malaya genurostris; assembly: GCF_030247185.1. NCBI lineage: Eukaryota > Metazoa > Arthropoda > Insecta > Diptera > Culicidae > Malaya > Malaya genurostris. Next base: position 139,696,075 of record NC_080570.1, on the reverse strand, counting down.
AATTTCTCCACTTGAATCGACCTGTCCGCATCGCTCACATCCTCCCCAACGACGACAGTAAAGTATTGTGGACCTGGAAGGGTTTTTGAGACCTGCTTTACATAAGTCTCATCGTCGAAGTGTCTCATCCGGACACTGCAAAAGACGCGAATACAATGTCCGGGCCCTTGTTGCTACTCGCTTCTTCTGTTCTACATTTTGTTTCGAGATTTTCTGCTTCTTGTAGGTCTTCAGGTGATTTCGCCTCCTGATACGCTGGATCATTCTGACACTCGTTCTTGCTTTTTTGGCCAAATTTGACGCATTGACATTGATTTGTTCTTCATGAATGCCTCTTCCTGGTAGCTCATCCAAAGAATAGTGTACCCCAAACTTATTAATGATGATTTTGACACTGGCATGATGAATTTCAAACCGCTTCGTCAATTTTCGCATAGTAATATCCTTCTCATTTGGCCATGTGTCCCGAACCTTAACTTTCACTTCCTTTTCAATACGCGACATTTTGAAAACGCAGAATTTCATCCGCACATATAAGTAAACAAACGAAAGCTGACAGCCAAACGCACAGCATGCTGTGATCTGAGCATAAAAAACCATCACAAATACATGCGTACAACACAAATGTAGGTGGATAACTTATTTTCGATACACTCCTTACCATATCAAACTTCCAGTGACTCTAAAATTAAGGATGGTATTTATTCTGCATAGCAAACTAATAACAGATATTATATTAACAGAAACAATAATTCTTGAAAGTGATCTGACAGGCACAAGGAAAAGCCGTATCCGGGCCTTGAGTGGCTGGCGAAGAGCGGTCATGGATCGAGATACATGGAGAGGTTTGTTAGATCCAGCAAAAAAAACACCATAGGTTTAGACTGATAGGTAAGGTAAGTAAGCAATAATTCAAAAACTATATTTATTTCAATTTGTTTGATATGAAATAAATCTTCTAATACACGCATGAATCATAAATAGAGATTCTTTAATCGGGAACGGTTGAGTTCGACAAATTCAACTGGTGTTTGACCTCTTACTTAATTACAGAGCGCCGCAGGGAGTGATGAATTTCCAATCATGAATATCTTATTTTGTGTCAAATGCACCAACACAAATGTCATAGTAAATATCTCTATTTTTCAGCAGTATAGGCATATTTTTCTGCAATTTTGACGTCTTTGTCAGGTCAGTACCCAGGATTTCGTTTCGTGAGGGGCCGGTCAAAAACGTCGGAATGGATTTTTCAAATAATGCTTGGTTTATTTCACGAATTGACATTTAATTTCATCGAGATCCAACTTCTAGGTCCGGAAATACAGGGTGATGTGTGTTGAAGATTTCAAATCGTCATTAGAAGTAACGATGCAACAAAAACATACAAATCTTCTCCACTTGGTTAAAAACTGTTTCAATTTCAAGGTCTTGTTAGTTGGTTTTTATACAAACTTGTTTTAGCTTAATACCTTCTAAATCTCCATTTATAGAGCACAACAATCCAGAAGATTCGGGATGATGTGATAGATTTTGTAAGGTGGTCCGAGATAGCTCCCTTACTCCGATTCGTGGAGATCGGAAAACATTTCCTAAAGTGTATTTATTTGAAGTTTCTTACTTGATGACCATACAAATTTACTTTGGCTATACTGGTTTCGGTTCCTGGTTCCGGAAGTAGTGGTCTAGAATTCCAAAACCGAAATTCACATCGACTTTTCAGAGATCACTTGAGGTTTGGGGACAGAATCAGATGAATATGGTAAATGAACGGATGATTTTGCCCATGGTAGCGATGCTCATATGCTTCAGGTAAGGCCATTTTACAGTGATTTCTTTCATCAATCGCTTCATGAATGCATGCTAGTACTTGCATTTCTGTTTTGAAGTAGCTCTCTAAAAGTATACCGTTACAATCCCAGAAAATCGACATCATAATCTTTCCGACCCATTGAGCCTCCTTGGACCCTAGTGTCGTTTGGAAGCACTCGTACCGACTTCAGTCCATTGTCGAGTAATCATTCTGTTCTCTGGCTTATAATAACGGATCCAGCCAAACATGTATTCGAAGTGCACTTGCATTCGTCTTTTTAGTCCTAAATAAGTATGTGCGGGATCCAGCGGCAGGATATCTTTCTAATCTGCAGAATCTTGCCCAACTATGACATGCTCATGCACTTTCTCTTCTCGGTCACCCCAGAACAGTTCTATGAATTTTTACTCTTATTGTCATTCATTTTACCCCGATTTTATGTATTTTTGATAGTGGTAGTGGAGTTTCGACCACCACAAAGTTCTTAAAATCACTTATTCACGGTGTAGTCTGCAGAATTAACAGGCTCATAATGTTCATTAAATTTTTTATTGCTTCTGATCTGACAGTCGGCTGGAGATGTAGCAAGAATGCTGAAAGAGAAGATGGCCTTCGAGATGCTCAGTAGCGTACCAGGAAGAGGTGGACGGCGAAGCAGATCTCGCGCTCGCTGGCTGTGTGCAATTCGTGCAAATACAAACATGTTATTTGTATTTGATGCATGTGCGGCGGGACTTTGGACAGACTGGATAATGGCGGCCTAAGATCGAGTATTCTGAAAATCGACAACTCGTTCGGAAATGCATGCCACACCATTCGAACTCTGCCGTTCCGTTGCACATTATTTGATACATTTACTCTTCAACTGGCTGTGGTATGATGACATCTTTACATAACGACTTCACTTTTACGGCAAGCATACTGCTCGAAGTAGGACAGTTGACCTGTTCATATACAAAAAATCGTGGGTGTATGAATTCGGATCATAAACTGCGATCAATCTCATGGTACCTGAAATCTTTACTGCATTTATCGTTGCAGTTAAGCAACAATGTAAAACTAAAACTTGATATAATAAATTTACACATTCTCTTTACGCCTCTGGCGGTATGAAACTGACTTACGGACAAGGCGGTAATTTTGTGGATTAATTGCAAAACGAGTCGTCTTTTTCGGAGATCAAAGAGCTCAGTTGACATTACATTCGATCAACGCATAAAAAGTGAAAGTTTTCAACTAACTTCGTATGGAAAGCGAGTGCGAAGTGAAATCTCATCGAAGAGTTAATCGTTTCATAGCTAAAAGCAATCATTTATGCATGTGTGCTTAACTAACAACCGGCAACAATTGGCCGATTGGTCTTCGTGACATCTATTAAATCAACATACCAGAAATGACACAGAGAACACACAAAAACCGCTTAGACAGACGAACCGAAGCTATTTGTCAAACACTTTGCAAAACATAATCGATCTGTTGTTGTGCTCGAAACCGAGTAAAACAGTGCCATTAATCTATTTTGCAGGGGCCGGTGTCCCATCTGCTGCCTGACGCTTGCCTGGCCGCACAGCATATTTACGAGGGCTTTTGGTTTCAAAGTTAGTCGTATCGAATCGGCCAGACCGTAGTACACCTGACGCCGCCACTGAAGATGGTGCCGTGCTTTGCCTCAGTTGCTCCAATCGTTGGGAAGTGGCGTGGAATAACTACACGATCCAGCAACGATTTACATGTACAGTGCGCGACTTCCACTTTGCGATTCCTCTGTTTCATCTGGCTCTCTCGTGTAGCTTGAAATTGACTTGTCTTGAATCGTATCACTCACTCACTGTACGGTGGATTGTGCCGATCGAGATATGGACGGAACGTTTGTCGTTTTTCCACTAGGTCATTGTTTTGTTTTTCTTACCGATGCTTTCGGTTGGTTTCTTCTCGTCGAACGGATTTCGAGGTGAATAGGCAAAATTGAAAAACTGCACCGGCTGAAGAGAGCCACCAGACCGGGTTGCTCGTGATGAGCATCGTCTTTGTCGCAGTCGTTTTGCTTTCGGGTAATCTGATGAAATCAACGGCTTTTTTTTTGTTGTTCAAGATTGGAAAGACGAGACTTTCCGTGGACTGTAACCTGCATCGTTTCACTTTTTACCCCTATTTTCGTAGGATGCAAAACGCAACAATCGTTACAAAATATGATACTGTTGACTCCCGAGGCCGACAGTTACATAAATCCGTCGCTCAAGCGTGGTTAAGCTTAAACTAGTGCCACGAAATGAACGCTGTTGGGAAAATGGATTGTTGACATGGGATCTTGCTTCTCGAGCAGTCTATCACATCCGATTATAGAGACGACTCAAACGAGAAGTCCATTTGACACTAATAGATTTGTCCAAAATTTTCTTTCAGTATAAATATCGTGAAATGAACTGGTTTCAACGAAAGGAAAAAAGGGACTTTTCGGAGTACAAAAACATTTTTCGTAATGATTACTCAGCGCACTGTTAAAATCCGGTACTATTCAATTTACTTTTATGCAGAAAACAAAAGTAGCTACACTTACAATCCGAAGATAATCATCAGTTTCGATTAAAGCATATTTGCTACCGGTATCAGAAATTGTCAGTGAATATGATGTCAAATTTTTGCCCCTTGCTTATGATGAGGGTGGTGGTGGTGGTGGAGGCGCACTTAGCAAATGAGCTGGTGGCATACCCGGCGGCATGGGTGGCGGTTGAATGAAGCTGCTGGAGGTGGAGGGTGACCACGTACCCGGTGGCATCAGTGGTGGTGGAGCTGATCCATTGGTTCCGCCCCATGAGGGAGCAGGGCCAGTTCCGGGAGCAAGCGGTTGCGGTGAGACTCCCGGTGGTGGTGGATAACTTTGTGGGAACCGTGGAAGGGGTGCCGTACCTGGAGGGTGCACTTCGGGGCTGCCCCCTGGAGGAGGTGGTTGCCCTCCCCAAGGCATTAGGGGTGTAATTCCTGGCGGTGGCGGTGGTGGAGCCGGAATCGGTGGCATAGCCTGGTGACCCCATTGATGTGGCATGGGGGCAGAAGTGGTCGGAGCTGTAGGGGCCTGTGGGGGAATGTGCGGTGTTTGCATCAAAGCACGTGGAGCTTGACGTGGCTCGAACAACCCATAGGATCTGGTCGTAGTAACGCTTTGTTGAGTTATCTCCGGAGGGGGACCTTCACCAAGTTCGGCCATCAAACTCAAGTACTCTTCGTCGATCTTGGTTTGGGTTTCACCGGTTGGTGGACCACCCAGACCGGGCCGTTTGCTGCGACAATCTTTTGCAATATGACCTGCTCCACCGCATGACGAACACACGATGTTGTTCGTGACGTTCGGTTTATCCGGACAGAGCCAAGTTTTGTGTTCGTTGGAACCACAGTTCGTGCAGCGTGGACCGTCAGTTTCGCGCAGTGTTCCGTTGAGCTGTGCCAGTTCTCGCAGCTGCATACGGCGCAAATCGTTGTGCCCCTCTGGAACTTCGATACCTTGTCGAATGACGTCCTTGATCCGATCGACAGCTTTCTTCACCGATTCCGGATTGCTGGCCGTAATAAATGCATGCAACGGTTCATCCTCTCCGGGCAGCGGTTGGCCATCCTTACGGCCAACTTTGCCCTCTTTCACGGAACCTTTGCCACGGATTATGATTTTCGCTCCGGTATCCTTTTCCATTGCCTTCAGGGTGTTTCCACGCGGTCCGATCAGCAATCCTACGAAGTTGATATCGGGATGTTCCTCCTGGGGGATGAGGACCTTGTCGCTGACACGAATTACCGGAGGTCTGAGAAGGAGAGTACACTTTAAGTGACATACTTTTTTTCGCAATGGTAGAATCAACTCACTTATAATCCGACGGAGGTTTAAAATCCGGATTCATGCATTGCATCCGCTGAATCAGCTGGTGGCGTTGTTCTTCCAGTTTTTTTCGGGTGCGAAATTCACGTGTGTTTAACCTCTTGCCATCACTGCTGTAGATCGGTTCAGGTGAAGGTGATCTGTCAGATTGAGAAGGGAAGAAAAAAGCAAAAGAAACGTCCGACATTATAATGATTGCTCTGACAGAAGAGGGGGAATTTGCAACTATTGTGTATCAACTAATTATTAGCGGTCTGATTAATTATTCTCATTATTTGCTGGTAAAAAAGGGGTCATTAGAGTATCGGTTAAGTTTAGATTCGCCTGTAGACCTACAGTGTTTGGAAAAATGATTCCACTAACGTTTCGATCAATTAGAAATAAGTTCGTTAACTAGGCTGTAAATCAAAATTGCATTATTTTGTTTTTGTTTTTTTTTTTATAAATTTTCTCAGGTGAACCCGCAGCTGGGAAGAGAGAAAAAGAACCATTAATCATCACTGTTTGCTTCGGATCTGGTGGGAAAACGAGCGGTATCTTGCGCGCGCCGTTGAGTGTCGCATGTCGCTTGCCATTTGATCCCTCTTTCTCTCTATCTCTCGCTTTCTTTCGGAAGTATTGTGCTCTAGCAAACCCATCAGTGTGCCTTTCAGGTACTTTCACAAACGTGTGTGCTGGTGGGCGCGGCAGGTCAGCAGTCAGTAGACAGGGTAAGGAAGGACACAGGTGCAAATCGCATGAAAGTGTCTAACAAAAGTATCGAATTAGTGTTCTGCCCGCATACTTCCAATCGTAATACGATAATATGATTAAAACTAAAGTTACTACGTTCGTAGAGTCGTGACGGTTGATCTCAGATCGAAGGTTAAAAGTCGACCTTCTTTGCCGTCAAACCGACAGTGCTTTTGCAACTCACTGTGCTAGAAGTAAATTAATGATTAGTGATTCTCGATCTGATTACCATTATCGGGCTTTTTTCGTGGCTCGATGACAACACATAACTGTCAGACTGCGCGTCCACGGCACTTACAAAAGAAAATGCTTCAAATAAACATATGTATATTAGTTAGAACTGTTGTTTGTTCAAATTCTAGAATATAATTAAGCCTTTGTTATCTGTATTTCACTAGTTGCATACCAGCTCAACTTCCAAAACCGATGTCCAGTTCTGTTGGAATTCTAATTCTCAAAGTAGTTTTCGAATCTTCGGTACCGGAACCAACCATATGAGTTTGGAGATCCTCTGGTAATGTGACATCTCTTCCGAGGTTTTTCAATTGTTTGAGAGCCCCACTATATTGAAACGTTAGCTTCTGTTGCTTTGAAAGGTTTAAGAAATCTGAGATGAGAATACTTTATGGTCATTCGGATTGAAAGACTATTTTCAGCTGATGATACCAGGTTTAGAAACATGAAATGGATCGTGTCACGACAAAAGGACCTAACGGTAAAGTTTCTCTCTTTGTTTACTGTTGACGTTAATACGTTTGTGAGCTGTTTGGTGAAAAACTGGCAAGAGCGCTGTACTGAACAATTGTCAAAATTTGGGAGCAAAACAGTTTTCCGGTGGAGCGGATGGAGGATGTCGTTCGCCTAATCTACGAAAAAGGTCGATACGTCGGATTGCTGTAACTACTGAGCGACTTCTGTCTACAAAGTTATCCTCGAAATTCTTCGCCGTTAACTGTCATCATTTGCAAGGAAGTTTCTAAGGCATTACAAAGAGAACAGTGATCCACGCACACTTAAAACCAATTCTCGAGATCGACATAATGAAATGCCGAATTAAACACGACATTTTACTGATTGTTCAGTAATTGGCTTTCAAACACAAAACTCAGAGCCTTCTATGTTTTACTTTATCACATAGATCAGTATAGGAATCGAGTATCAATTGCGGAAATAGTCACGAACAATGCAAGATCTCATTAAACAATCTTTCGGAATAAGTAAAATTTTTGCAATCGTAAAACTTTTGCGTGAAAAGTAAATCTTCATCGACTTTACTAGTGAACTATATTTAGATATTGATGCAAAACGAAGTCGACTAGGTTATGTAATCAATTTTCGTAATCGAAATTAAGAGTTAGAAAAAACTAGAGTGTAGAATAAACGACCACACCTATTATTTCAGTACAGAGATAATAAGAAAAATCATCATTATCAATCTGTAGGCCATTCCGAATGCGAAAAAGTAACATCTATTCTCAAGCGAAACAAATGAATAGATTGAAATTTGAAAACATAATTAAACAAAATCAATGTTTTTCCCCTATTCTAAAAGAATCTTCTACGATCATTCCAAATAAAACCGCAAATAAATGAAAATTCACTGAAGAATAAACATTCTTATGTACTTTGACAGCTTCATTCGAAAACATTATCGTTTGAACTACAGCGCTATCTACTTGTCGAACTGTCGTTAAAAGGCCATCCCACATGCTCTTTTCGGAAATTCGCTACAACAATATTCTGATATCTCAGTGAAGCACAAGCCGCACAAGCTTGGTATAATAATAAAACATTACTCAATAAGATCTGTGACTGACATGCAAATGCCGCTATCATTGTATAATCTAGTTTGACAAAAGCAAACAATTCGAATTTCCCTTTCCTATAATTAAATGCATCCTGCAATTTTGCCCAGAAACTTTGATTCTAAAAAAATCTCAATTTTAGTAATACAAACAATTATAAAAAGCGAAACTGTCATTGCATCTGTTTTGGAAAGTTTCGCCCTCTGTGATACTTCAATTGCTAAAAATGAAGGGCGAAACTATTTCCTTTTTGTGGAACTTCCTCAAACTTTGCCAGTCCCCATTCATAATTAAATTTTACACCAGACGCCGATCCATGATTAATTTGTAAACCAAACTGAAGAAGGACAGTGAAAAAATGCATATCTTTTAACCCATTATAACCCAGTGGTTCTCAAATTTTAACCAAATGAATTGATATCATCGATTCCGTCAAATTCTTGGGTTTTTTCCGGTTAACGATTTTTGTTAACAATAATTTGTTACTGTTTCACACATGTGTTTAGGATTTACTTATAGAAAGAACAAATTTGACTCTCTGGCAAAGATTTGTCAAAAGTTGGAATTATTACCTATGGTTTCCCAAATAAAATTCTCAGAAACATGTTGCTTATTTTTTTCCTCGACCATTTGTGTGAACTATACGATGTTTATGAACAAATAAAACGTTGAAACTTGAGAGCCTAGGACATAAATAATGGGTTAAAGATAAACAAACAATTCATCGACTTAGCAAAAATTGATCTGAAAATGAACCACAATTTCTAAATAGAAATTGAAACCAAAGTCGAAACATTCATCGATGTTTTTCTCCATTTGCTGTCAATGTTAGTTTCGCCCTTCTTTGAAAAACAGCTGAAGTGTGAAAATTCATTTGGATTAGTCAGAAAAAAGTGAGCCTTTTAAATGATGCTACTTTTGTCATTTAAAAAAAAATTAATTTTATCACTTTTTCTCGATTAAAAAGTAATACAAGCTCAGTAAAATTTTCCAAAGTGTTATCCGGACTCTGCTCCATTGGAAAGAACCATTTGTTATTGGGTTTGCTGAATTCAAACATAGTTCGTAGTTTACCCAGTCGAGGTGATTAGTCTAGAAAACATCAAAAAAGTAAAAAGCCGCTTTTACTCACAATAAATCAAAAACAACAACGTGTTGATGATTCAGAGCAGTGTTCGGCCATGTTTCCAAGTAATAAAAAAAAGTCTTTGCATCGATATGTGACAATGGATAAAACATGGATCCATCACGTCACTCCAGATTCGAAACGATCATCATTTGAGTGTAGTGTAGCCGGAGAACCACGCCCGAAGCGGATGGGTAATGACAGAGACATAACTGGAGGACGTGAATCCGAGCCCACAGTCAAGGTGAAAGATCAGTGTTTGTCTTAGGGATGGACATAGATTCTTCAACGGCACGCTTTTCGGTGTAGCTTCGGTTCAAATCATATCGCTACCAAAAAGAAGCCATTCGAACTAAAATATATGGGCTGGCCTCCTCAGTCGCCGGATTGTAACCCAAACGAGTAGCTGTGGGACGAGTTGAACAGACAAGTGAGAGAACTTCTACCAACTAATACAAAACAATTTTTGAACGTTTCTAAGGAACTGTTAGAATCAAATAACGACGGATTACTTGCAAACCACAAAACCACAAGCTTTCGATTCATATGGGAAACTTTGAAAGAAATTTCTATAATGTCTCTATAATAGTCGAAATAGAATGTAAACAAAGAGAGGCTCCCATTTGCAGTTAGGTCCTTTTGCCATTGTACGAGCGAAATGCAGTTTTCTGTTTCGAATGGATTCGGAAAATAACATCCGCAATCTTTGCATGTAAAATCCAAAATTTATCAATGACAGGTCTATTGTTTGGAATTGCTAGACGTCATCCAGATCAACTTGATGTGAATATTCATGAACTCTTTAAAAAATCCTGACATCATTTTGTATAACAACAAAAATGTGAACCACAGTATTCGAAAGCCGTTCGGTTTGGCCGAATTTCAATGAGCACTGCTTCAGTTGGGCATCGCCAATTACAAAAGCTACTGGCGATAACGTAGTTGTCAACAGTGACACTTTCAAGCAAAACAAAACACAAAAAAAACTCAGCTTCCGGCAACAAACGACCGACCCAATTTTTTTTCTAAAGGCTGAAAAGCGCGGTAACAAAATCACAATGAATCAGTGTTCGAACTATTAAGTATGATAGCATTAAAAACAAATAGCAAACCTTTCGTCCGGATTTTGCGGTATCATCAGATCTCCAGTGCGCAGCTTTCGGCTGATTTCCTCGATTTGTAACTGAACTGAACTCCGACCAATGGAAAAAAAAGAGGAACAGAAAGAGATTAAATCGAGGGTAAACCCCCCGATGTTAGATTAATAGTGCCGGATTTGGACGTTTCATATTGAAACAAAATGGAAAATTCGAGCTGTAAAATGTGCGATCGTCCGATGACTGTTCATCTGTTCTTTACTTACGACAGGCAATGACACACCTGGTTCCACCTCGAAGGGTCCGGATCTAATGAAGCCGAGCTAGACGTTGTTTCCTAAGAAAAGTGAATTTAATTTCGCTTTTATCAATTGAAATAGAATAAGCTTGTGTCATTTTCTTATGCAGTCGATGTCTTGTGGTATGTGGTTGTGGTTGCAAACGAATCCAGTGTTGGCCGTCCAAACGCGTACGAAAGCTGCCGTTTCCTGCCATACGTAGGTGGTCGAAACCTAAACTGAAACGAAATAGGATACTGACATGTTTGTCTTCTTCACCTACCTAAATAAGCCTCCTGCTGATCCTGACTCATTCCGGGTGGCAGAATAGTGGGCATACCGGGAATAAATGTTTTATCGTGATCACCTCCAGCCCAGCGAGATTTTTTCTTCTTGCGGCGCGCGTCCGCCTCACTGCCACTGTTATTGCCACTACCACATGCGCCATCTGAAACCAAAAATAATTTCATCTGACTTTTTTCCCCGGATAATCAACATTTCCTTCTTACCTCTGCCATACTCCGACGATTGGCTGTTCTCATTGTGTGCATCGATCAGTGCCTTCTGGGCTTGAATGTGTTGTTGCTGTTGCTGAATCTGCTGCTGTTGGCTATAGCTGGTCAGTAGCTCGGCAAAATTCTTTGCATTCGCCGCCGTAGACATCATCGACTCGATGACACTTTGCGTAAACTCTAGGCCTTTGTAATCGTAACCACTGTCCTTGTCGCGACTTTCCTGTCGGCCACCACGACCGGGACCGCCGCGCTCAGAAATGCGACTACTTCCCTGGTCATAACGATCACGGTCACGGTCACGATCGCGCTCCCGATCTCGGGAACGTCTCTGTTCGCGATTACGCGAATGACTTCGGCGGCGCCGGTCCCGTGACCTACTACGACTGATGCGCCTCCGATGATGATCTCGATTTCGGTCACGATCTCGGTCCCGATCACGGTCCCGATCCCGGTCCCGCTCTCTGTCTCGATGTTTACTACGTGAGCGAGATCTGTGAACGGAAATACTTTTGTTTAAACTACTCTTGAAGCTAAATCGAGAGGTCACAAAACAGTATAATTATATCCATAGTAAATAAAATCATAACCCCAAAAATCCGCCCGGTGGCGTAACACCAACCAAGCGAAACGGCAACACTGTTAGCGAATGGCTCATTATCACGTATAGCAATCGCATACGTACCTTCTCCGATCACGGTCCCTATCGCGTGATTTGGCATGCGAATTGCTGGATTCTCCATCGCGATCACGATCACGGTCCCTGTCCTTATGTTTTGAAGTCATTTTGGCCGAGTTTGAATTCGTTTTTTGACTAAAAATAACTATTTTTCACCAACCCACAACGAAACTGTGACGCACCTGCGAAGGAAAATTTTTGACAGACCGTTCTAGTACGATGTCAATGGCTGGGTTGCCAGGTGTTCTCTAACTGTTTCGTACTGGGTGTTTGGTGTCTCAGCAAAGATTTCGGAAAATCCGTTCAAGTGTGACCATCGAAAGCGAAGCGTTGTTTTAAAACAACCCGCATTTGAATTCCACAAACTATACTAGATATCATCAAACGTCGAAGAATATCATTTGGATTATACATGGAATAGTTTATGAGGCTGATCAAAAGGGTACTTTCATATAAGGAAACACGCGTTTCTGACAAAGTTATAGCGTCACAATAAACCAAAGAACGACCTTCAAGATTATTTTACTATTATAATTTCATACTAACAAAAGGTGATGGCAGTTTTTGAATCGTAATAAGTCTATGTATTACCCGATATACTGAGTTTTAATCTGTTGCACCCAGTGTGAATAAGATGGAAAATTATTCCTATACATTCTTCATTCAATTTCAATACAAGATTCGTCTTCCTTTAAAATATTCATTTTTTCGTATCCATTTTGATGTAACACTACTTTCACATAGCAATCTGGTGATTGAAGACAGATACATAATGAAATACAAATAATAATACCCCTAAGTCCCATACAAACGAACCGCCAATGTTTGGTTCACAGCCTGAACAAGTAAGTCTAGCAAATTACTCCCTTTCGTTGCGATAGTTTGAAAATGTGGAAGGAGATCGTTTCTGGCAACGCTTTATGCTAGTTGCTACGGCGCAAAACAAGTTTGTTTGTTTATGTTTTCCATTGTTGTATTGCAACAAATTCAAAGATACACTCCAGCTAATCAATGAATGAAGAATTGCGATATTTTTTGGCAGTGATGGGACTTTATTTCATAGACGGGCCTTGGTGTGGAACATGGGTACGATTCGTATACGTACCACGGAAACAGCGATTAGCGCTCTACACGATAAAATAAAAGTTAAAAGAGAAACAAATGCAAGCTGTGTATGCGTTTTCCCAATAGTCACTCATATATGCGTGACCCAGACAAATTGATTATAGCCCGAACGGTGGCAGACATAACAGTTTTTCTTTCATGATGGATAAACTTATTAATTGAATTATTTTCTATTAGTATTATGACGTAAAGGTTCCCCACTATTAGCAGATGTTGGAAAAATTCCTACTCCTCTGACGGGAGTGATTTGCAATGTGAAGAACGGATGGCTACTATAACGATTCGGTGAACAGTGCCGAGACATTCTAACATATAATACTGAGCAATTTCCGAAAAGCCAAGGAGCAAATTTCTGAAAAACCAAGGAGGACAAAAAACAAAATCCGATATGGAATAACCATATCTCATACACAACAACATAGTTCAAGTTTATGTTTCACTACAATAAACAGTAATTATGGTGAACTTGTTCTTACCCTTCAGTGTTGCTAGTTTTAAAGAAAACTCGTTAAAGTACATTGTCACTCTGACAGTGTATCATGACAGTGTACCGCACGATGCAAAATGTGTCCTTGAAAATTTGTCGAAGTACTCGAAGTAAGTCGAAGTATTATAATTTGTATTTGACATAATGATGACAAGCCCTCGTTAAAATACTACCATTAATGTACAAACATGCCGTATATCGTAAATTAGTACATCCACTCCGGTAAACAATCTGTGTTGATATTTGTGAGTCTCATAAAACAGACGAGACTGTATTTGAAATGAATTTGTAATTTGATGTAAGCAATCAGTAATTTTTTAAAAAACATTCTCTTTCATTCATCATTGTTTATTATTCTTAAAAAAAGACATTTTTCCTTGGCCAATCCAGATGATATTATCAATATTTTGGAAATCTTTCCGATGCCTGTAAGTTATTAGTAGATATGTTGCGTTTTCATTTGCCTATGTTATAGTTCTTTTGAATGTATCAGCTCAACAGGTAGATTAAACATTGAAACATTCGCTTAAAATTTTCCCATTTGTTCGGTAAAACCATCAAGTTTTTCCTAACTTCACCTAAGGAAATAACGCTGCTTAATTTAAGAAGATCGGTGGTAAATTTTAATGATTTTTGTTAGTTGTTTTCGAAGAGAGTATAAACGCTCATTTTAAGAGGTTTTTCAATTGAAAGTGCGTCATTGATAAAAAAAAATTGAGTTCTCATATCAACATAGAAGCTTTCTGATTTTTATGCAAATAGGCAATGCAGTTTTATTAACCACTAATGTTTCGTTCTATGAGAAGTGAAACTATATTTGTGTAAAATTGTGTTTGATTGATAATTTTTTATTTCTTGTTCTGGGACTGACAAAAAACCTATGAGCAATATAATTTCGAGTGAAAAATATTCATCATGGTACCAAAATATTGCAGGAAAGAAAAATGACCACTCGACCTCATGTCAAGAGAATGATATCCTTCAGGCAGGCATGGCAAAAACACGGATCCGTTCGGCAAGGTACACACCATCACTCGTGAACACACCACCAGGAGTATTGAATGCTACGCTTCGTGCCCGTGTTGAAAAACACACACCGAACGCAGTAGAAAAAGCACCCGTAGCGGTAGCACCGAAGCCGAGTGTTTCCGATTTTGCCTCTTTCCTATAGATTTATTCGGCGAACGTAACAATTATAAATAGTACCATAAATAAAATAAACCTAGATTCCCCAGTGTAATAGTAATGTAGTTGAGCAACCCGTGACACCAAAAGCGCCGTCTGGTGTAAAATGGGTGCGTAAATGCTCCTAAAACGCATGTACAAAGTTGTCTGCGCATTTACCACAATCACATTAGCTAATGGAAAAAAGTACAACCGTTTCTCACTAGAAGCGCTGTTAGTGTCTCCGTACAATGGGATATCTATGTTTATTTGATTTATGATAGTACCCTGTATTTCACCGAACTTTTGAATAATTTCGCGCTTCTTCGAGAAAACAGCTTAGCTCATCTACCCACATTATCGAAATGACGGCTATAATTTTCGCCTGATGGGTGCTCGGTCAACCCGATTGACAGTGACAGTATAAATGTCATTGAGTTTTCGCTCATTTTACGGATGTGCTATGGCGTTTTTCATTGAAAAACACTGGTGGCGTGGATTGCGCTGGTTTTGCACTTTCGAGCAGAAGTGAAATTTTTGGACGGTGTTTTATTGTAATTTCTGCTCGAAAGTGCAAAATCAGAGCAATCCACACCACCAGTGTTTTTCGAAGAAAAATGGTATTAGTGTAAAAGTTGAGTGACTTACGCCATTTTATTACACTCCAGCTATAAAAGGAATGGATGATACTGACTAAGGTAAGACTTTTTGGTTAATTTCCAGCGAATTTCAACAATTTATGCTGGAATTCTAAAAGAACTGGTTATTTACTAGTTCTGTATATCCGAAAAACTTGAAGATTTAAATTTGAATATATTAGTTATGTAAATTTTTATTTAGAAATAAATTGATATTGAAAAGAAAACGAATTGACAATTCCGTCCGCATCTTCTCACTCAATTCCGACAGATTTCCGAATCAACCGGTTGTAGGCAAAATTCATTCGGAATCGGTTGTTGCACTGGAGGTGAAATTTATTCGGAATTAAACATGTTTTCCACATGGAATTCCAAATGAAAATATTTCGCCGATTCCCGGAATTCATTCGGATCTGATAATGTGGGTAGTATCTGGCATCTCGGCAGTTGCCCATCTAGTACCACACTTAGACCATGACAACATTAATCGATGACTAAACGCACGCCATATAAACAAGAAAAAAAAATTACCCGTCAGTTTGATTTATGTTTTCCTCTTGATTTTCGTTTGCCTTGATTGCAGTGTATCTTTCCTTACGCATTTTGCTTTGGCTCCGGTGTCGAATTGCTCGAATTACTCATACCGTTCTATCCTTATCAGTTTTTCACGCAGCGTGAAAAACAACACTTATCGTCCGTGTCGGTATTAGAACTTTTCAGAACAAATTTTCTCCTAATTGCTTATCTAGCCTTTGACGATTGTACTTTCAGTGCGGTTCGGCTTCATCTGCCAGCAGTTTCTCCGATCGTGGAGGGGGTTCAGGAGATATAGCCGTCTGTTGGAGAAGGAATAGCACCGAGCACGATGATAGCTGATAAGGATTCGTTGTCATCACACGAAGAAGTTATATTGCAGGCAGCAAGCCGAAAAGTTAAGCGCTCTGCGTCCAGTCTATACTATCAGTCTTAAGAAGTTCTCCGCCGATTGCGGTTGTGATCCGGTGCCTGTTTCAATTGGTTCTTGTTACCGTTGTGGAGTGGATACAGAGGATATCTTCTGTGAGGCCTAGGAAAATAGTGAAAAGCGGTGAAAATGGATGAGTTCGCCCTGTGTTGGAATAATTTTGCCGACAATATAGCCAGTGGCTTTCAGAATCTGTACGACCGTGGTGATCTGGTCGACGTGACTATCGCCTGCGATGGAAAGCTGCTAAAGGCACACAAGATCGTACTGGCCATCTGCAGCCCGTACTTTCAGGATATGTTCATGACCAACCCATGCAAGCATCCGATTAGTGAGTAATGTTTCTTTTTCTGTTTTTTTTTTCAAAGTTGAACATATGATAAATCTAATTAGGCTTTCGAAAGTATTGATTTGTTAGAAATCGTTCCTGGTTAAGCTTTTGAGTGAGGCTTCGAATTTATCAGATCCTACGATATGGTATTACGATAAGCGACGAACGGTTATTTTTCGCCTATTGATATCGTATTCTTGTGATAAGCGTTTTTATCGGTGCGAGGTACTTACGGGGTTTCGTTTTGGCTTGAGGCAAATTTTATGGCCACAGGATTCGGTGCACAGTAGATTTAATGCACCGTTTTCAATTTAGCCTGTGTTCGTGTCGAACTAGGTTGTCGATGTCAGTGACTTACTCCACCTTCTTTCAGTTAGTTTCTTACCTATTTTTTTTTTTATAGATAAAGGACTTCGACGTAAAAGTTGATTGAAATTATTTTGTGATTTTGTCCAGAAAATGTTAAAAAAATTTTACTATTTGTTGTATTGAAACCTTATATTGTACTGTCTGAAATGAATTAGCTCGTATTTATTTGAAAAAAAATTACACAGCCCGGCTTGAATGTATTCTTTCCGAGCACAAAACAACAAATTTTTCAGTTTGATAGACAACTGATCGTTTTGTTGTTATAGGTAAGCTGGATTTTTCTGCTTGTAGAGGCAACTTCAAGTGAGCACACAACTAAGCAGTACCTAGATGTTTTAATATTTAAAGTCAGTATGCTGCTAAATAATAATAACTACGATGCATTGCTCGATCGGTAGCCGTTGCTGATAGCGAAATTCCTCATGCAACAATCGCGACGTTCAATCGCTTTCGTGATGTTCGCTGTCCGTTTGACGGTTTTGCTTCAGCAGGAGTTTTCAGATTCGACTGTTTGCTCGAAAATATCTGGAAATTAGATCAAATTTAATTCAGAACCTTTTAATTTTACCAATATGTACTTATAATATTTTTATACTTGTTGTTGTTGTATGTGTTTGCAATTGGCCCGAGGATCTTGCCTCATAAACGCCAGTAACATATTTTTATACTTGAAGCTTTCGTTGGTAACCAGCCACGATGTTCGAATGCACAGGTGGCAAGATAAGCCACATTTGAGGAGATAATTACACGCAGATTTTTCCCAACCACGAAAACCAGGAAATTTTACGAAAAATGAAAGAGGGTGTCCTTTCATTATTCGGACAAGGAGCATAGATGTAAACAAATCGAAGAACGAAACTTTTATTCCGTTTATTAATTCAGTGGAAGTATAAAAAAGTGGGAAAATTTCATGTCTTAAAGATTACTGTTTTTCTCCAATTTCTGTTCATTTCTTTGAAAAAAAAAACATTGTATATGGTTACATCCAAGTATGAATGTGTCGGACTAGTTGCTGGCCATTAGGCGATCACAGACTGGAAACGAGCCTGTGAACATTATCAAATTACAGCAGGGTGGTAGAAAAAGTGTTGTCAGTATCGTCGGTAACAATGTAGTTTGGTATTGCATATTTTGTTTTTCGGATCGTCTTTTTAAAAATATTGATTTCAATAGGATTTAAGTTCATTTTGTTTTTAAGTCCTGTCAATATGGAAAGTATACGAGTACATTTAACAATCATTATATGATACAAAGAATAAGTCTGAAATCACGAATGAGAAATAATCGCGTGTTATAAGGGAAGGTTTCCAGAAAGAATAATTATCTCTACTGGCAACAGTGATCGCGAGCAATGTATTATTTATAACAGGGAGCAACCGGAATAAGAAGAGCAATATTTTTCTGGAAAAGAAGCAAGTTGTCTGGTCCTGTCCTAAGACAAGACCTGACAACTGGCTTCTTATTCTTCCTTCCGAATCATCCTTCTTCTCATTTTCGCCCTGTGGAATAAATACCAACGTATCGACTACAGTGTAGCCATATTTACAGATTTTTTAATAACTATGCAAGGAAAAAATATTACATTTAAATTTTCAGACTTTAGGTTTTTGATTTGAAATGAACATGAAAAATGTTTTGTTGAATGCATTTCTTCATTATATATTAATGCTTAAAAACAATTAATTTAGTTTTGATGACAAAACACGAAATATCTCATGTTGAACGCAAAATCGAATCCATTGTTGGCGTATTACCGGATCTTTTGGAAACCGGAAAAAGTCAGGTTTTGATGGAAATGCTTAGTGCGACCACAGTGTGGAACACAACAGTTCATTCTTCTCGTAAAACTAAACACACTTTCTAGTTTACACTAATTTAACAAATCTTTTTTGGTTACACTTTAATTCACTAAAAAGAAAAACAGCTTGATGACTATTTTAATTACACTGTGCTGCCACTATAAACATTTATTACCAATGAGATTGAAAAAAAGTGAAACATTCTCCGAAAATTTTCATTTTCATTAATAAGCTAAAATTATACATTTTAATAAACTTGTTTTCTGATTTTCTTTATACTTGGCATCATTGCTCGCGTACCCTGCAAAAGTTTTTTCTTTTCACAATGTGCAGGTAGCAACATCAAAATCAGCCAATCAGAAACTGGTCCATTTTGGAACAAAAGCAGCCCCCCCCCAGATGTCAGGTCTTGTCTTAGGTCCTACAGTCCAATCCACGTGCGAATGTGTTGGTGTGGCTATTCTCAGCAGTTGAAAGGTTAATGCTAGTGTGAGTATGTCGAAATAACCCAGTGAATTTTGTCGAGCCGCATCGTGCCAATTATTGAAGACATACATGTAATAAAAAACACTGCAATGCCAAGAGAACAGTTAAAAAAGACATAAAATCGTTCATGAAACTCTATATCACGTAATGAAACTGTCTTCTACTTGGTTCATTAGTTCATAGCTTACGAAATTCTATATGCATTTTTCGCAGTGTATGATTATGAGTCAAAAATGTTTTACCTCAGTGTAAAATTGAACCCGCAACAAACTTTGACTTCGGCTCGCACACATTCTTATTTCGTATATGAATAGATCTGCGCACTCTGCATCGGTGTGAGTAACGGAGACGTCAAATTGCTCAATAGAAGAAAACACTGTGAATTTGCAGGATGACTGATAAAGTGTGGGAGCATAAATCGATCGTCCCACGACAAAAGGGCCTAACTGCAAATGACAGTTTCTCTTTGTTTACTTTTTCTTTCACGATTTACCGAACTGATTTTATATTTGACGTTTTACTCTTCGAAAACTACAAGCTTTCGATTTATATTGGAAACTTTAGAAAATTTGCAATAATGGCTGCGTAGTAATCAAAAGAGAAAGTAAACAAAGAGAGGCTCTCATTTGCAGTTAGGCCCTTTTGTCGTGGGACTAATGGAAATGCGCACCAAACACAAATATATTGAGGAAATCGGCACAACTTGTTATTTTCGCACTGAATAATTAAACTGATCAGTCTCTCCAAAGAAAATTCGAAATAAAAAGTGTCCATCAGAGATTTACCGCGAGTTTTCGCAGATATAGTCTGACCCCTTGATAACGATACGAATAATTTTCTTGAGCAACACGGTTTCGGTTGTTATGAGCTTGTTGCCATGGTATCCCAATAGTACAAATAAATATAAACAAAGGAAAAAATTTTTAGATTCAGCGGGATACTATTTTCGGAAATAAAGGCTGGAAGTAGTGGACAAAGAAATCACAAAATATAACACCGGTGGTTTTTTATAAAATACAATGATACTGTCCAGTCATGATCAGAAAGAATTTGCTATTAACGGCACGTTTTCTCATGTTTCCAGGGATTGGTGCCTGCACCGATAACTCAGCTTAGCCTTTCATTTTGCTTGTCAATTTTGTCTGTTGACAGTGCATGGTTTTTCTCAACAAAAAATATCATAATTTGTCACTATTTCAAATAAAAAACCCAAATTTGGATGTTGAACATTTAGGATTTTCGACTTTCTCCACGTTTCGCCCTCGGTTCCTGTCAATCAGCTGCGACAATGTAGCAGTTGGGGTGGCGCGACACGCAACGCGATGCGTAACGCGGAAGTTTTCCAATGATAGCGAGTGTCAAAGAGATAGTAGTAACAAAACAATATAATTTAATTATATTCCTATTTAATGAAAAGAAAATTCTGATCAAAATGAATTGAAATCATCTTGACTGAATCCACTCTTTTTTTTTTTTTATTTATTTTTTATTTTTTTTAAATAACTATTTATTGGAATATGAGTTAAAATTAAATTATTAAGATTTAAATTGGGTGTTCAGCCACAAGTGGTGACTTTTCAGCCCTGTTATATATATATATATATGATTTGGTTATTACCATGAAGACATCATTTGCTTCCGCAATTCTGAGATTTTTGTGTAGGGAAAATTCTAAACCTACTTGTATTGTGTAATGGGGAAAAGGAACTTATATACTAACTTACTAACTAATACAGAGAGCGAATCGATTCAATTGAAGATTGCATCGATTTTTGTCGGAATTTGCTTATAATATTATGTGACATTACATCTAATGGTTCTATATTTGTGAGTCTGTGTAACTCATTTGTACTAAACCAGGGAGGACGCTTCAGAATCATTTTCAGAATTTTATTCTGAATCCTTTGAAGCGTTTTCTTCCTGGTGGAACAACAGCTTGACCAAATTGGTACCGCATAAAGCATGGCTGGTCTGAAAATTTGTTTATAAATTAACAATTTGTTTTTTAGACAGAGCTTAGAATTTCTGTTTATAAGAGGATATAAACATTTAATATATTTATTACACTTTGCCTGGATTCCTTCAATGTGATCCTTGAAAGTGAGTTTTTTGTCATACGTTAAACCTAAGTATTTAGCTTGATCAGACCATGTCAATTCCAAGCCATTCAATTTGAGAATGTGATTATTGTTTGGTTTAAGAAAAGAAGCTCTTGGCTTGTGAGGAAAGATAATTAATTGCGTTTTTGCTGCATTTGGTTTAATTTTCCATTTTGACAGATAATCACTGAAAATATTTAAACTTCTTTGTAGGCGACTGCAGATCACTCTTAGATTTCTACCTGTGGCTAACAGACTTGTGTCGTCACAGAATAGCGATTTCTGACAACCAACGGGTAGATTTGGAAGATCAGAAGTGAAAATATTATACAAGATTGGAGCTACACTCGAACCCTGCGGAACACCGGCTCGTACGGGTAGCAATTCAGATTTACAATTCTGATAGCTAACCTGAAGAGTACGATCAGTTAAATAATTTTGAATCATTTTGATCAAATAAATAGGAAACTGGAAATCAGACATTTTTGCTATTAAACCTTTGTGCCAAACACTGTCGAATGCTTTTTCTATGTCTAGAAGAGCAACTCCAGTGGATAACCCAGAAGATTTATTTGTTTTTATCATGTTCGTAACTCTTACAAGTTGATGAGTAGTTGAATGTTCATGACGAAATCCAAACTGCTCTGGTAAAAAAATTGAATTCTCATTTATATGAGTCATCATTCTTAACAAGATAATTTTTTCAAAAAGTTTACTGATAGAAGAAAGTAAGCTAATTGGGCGATAACTTGATGTTTCTGCTGGGTTTTTATCAGGTTTTAGGATAGGAATTACTTTAGCGTTTTTCCATCTTTTTGGGAAGTAAGCTAATGAAAAACACTTGTTGAAAATTTTAACCAGGAGTCTCAAGGCAACATCGGGAAGATTTTTAATAAGAATATTAAAAATTCCATCATTACCAGGAGCCTTCATGTTTTTAAGTTTTCTAATAATTGATTTAATTTCATCAAAATTCGTCTCAATAATGTCATCGTGTGATAACACTTGGGTTGAAATATGATCATATTTCAGTGAGACTTCATTTTCAATAGGACTCACAACGTTCAAATTAAAATTGTGGACACTCTCGAACTGCTGAGCAAGTTTTTGAGCTTTTTCGCCATTTGTAAGAAGTATTTGATTTCCTTCCTTGAGAGCAGGAATAGGTTTCTGAGGTTTCTTAAGAACCTTAGAAAGTTTCCAGAAAGGTTTAGAATATGGTTTAATTTGTTCAACTTCTTTAGCGAAATTTTCATTTCGCAAAAGAGTAAATCTATGTTTAATTTCTTTTTGTAAATCCTTAACTATGTTTTTCATAGCAGGATCACGAGAACGTTGATATTGTCGTCGACGAACATTCTTCAACCGAATGAGCAGTTGAAGATTGTCATCGATGATAGGAGAATTTAATTTAGTTTGAGCTTTGGGAACTGAAAGATTTCTAGCTTCGATAATATAATGATTCAAATTATCAATTGCTGTGTCGATATCCGCAGAATTTTCTAAAATAGTTTCATGATCCACATGATTTTCAATGTGAGATCTGTAATCCAACCAATTTGCTCTATGATAGTTGAAAATAGAACTAATTGGATTAATTATAGCTTCGTTGGAAAGTCTGAATGTTACAGGAAGATGATCTGAGTCAAAATCAGCATGAGTAATCGGTTCACTACAAATGTGACTTTGATCTGTTAGAACCAGATCAATTGTAGACGGGTTTTTCACGGAAAAGAAACAAGTAGGATTACTGGGATGAAGAACTGTGAAGTAACCAGCTGAGAGTTGATTATGAAGTATTTTACCATTACTGTTATTTTGCCTACAATTCCACTGGACATGCTTAGCATTTAAGTCCCCTATTACGAAAAATTTCGATCGATATCTTGTAAGTTTTTGCAAATCGCCTTTAAAGAAATTTAATTGTTCGCCGGTGCATTGGAATGGCAAATATGCTCCAGCGATGAAATAAATTCCATGAATGGTTTCAACTTCGATTCCCAAGCTTTCAATAACTTTAGTATTGAAAGAAGGTAAAATTCGATGTTTAATTTGCCGTTGGACAAAAATGGCAACTCCACCACCAATTCCAGTAAACCTGTCAAATCGATGAACCACATAATGTGGATTACTTTTCAATTTTACATTTGGTTTAAGAAAAGTTTCTGTCACAATGGCAATATGAATTTTGTGAACTTTGAGAAAATTATAAAATTCATCTTCACTCGATTTCAAAGATCGAGCATTCCAATTTAAAATATTCAAATAATTATTTAACATCACTGTTAAATTTTAAATTCATTATAATATTATTTGCAAATTTCCATCCGATTTGAAATGCTTCAAAAAGTGATGAAGTCGAATTCATTTGGATGATCATTTGAAAAAGTTGATCTTGTAGGTAGATCATTTTATTTTCAGTTATATCGCCTAAATCGACTTCATTTAAAGAAGCGAATGGCATTGAAGGAATATTTGTAGGTAGACTGCCATTAGAAGAAGATGATTTGGCCGGTCTACCTATTAATAAATTGTTTTCGTTAGAAGAAGAACTGCAAGGCGGTCCTGTGTTTTGATTATTTACATTAGAAGAAATAGGAGATAGATTTCTACCTAATATACCAGCATAAGTGAAATTAGAAGAAGATGATGACGAGGTCGATCTACCTGTCAATAAATTGTTTTCGTTAGAAGACGAATTGGCAGGTGCCTTAGAAGAATTTTCAGGTATGTTCTGTAAATTTAAGGTCGTTGATTTGACTTGTTGTCTAAGCGAACGAGCGTTTAAAATTTTTTCCCTGACAGGACATTTCAAATAATTGGATTTATGATTTCCATTGCAATTTGAACATGAAAATTTATCAGTGGTTTCATTCATTGGACAAGCGTCTTTCGAATGCGATTTACCACAATTCAAACACCGTATATCCATATGACAATTTTTGGTTCCATGACCGAAGCCTTGGCAACGACGACATTGCGTTAAGTTTGCAATACGATTATGCCGTTTATAATGTTCCCAATGAATTTTAATGTGGGAAATGAAACGTACTTTTTCTAAAGTTTTCAAATTGTTTACATCACTTCGATTGAAGTGTATTAGGTAAAGTTCATGGGAAATTCCAGAGCGTGGTTTAGAAGTACCATTCGCTCTTTTTTTCATAAGTATTACTTGGGAAGGGGCAAAACCAAGCAATTCTTTTAGTTCATTTTTAATTTCATCAATACTTTGATCATTTGATAATCCTTTCAAGACAGCCTTGAAGGGTCTGTCTGATTTTATATCATATGAATAAAATTTATGAAGTTTTTCGGACAAATATCGAATAAGACGTTCGTAATCTTCCAATCCATCCACCAAGACTCGACATTCTCCTCTTCGTCCGATTTGAAATGAGACTTTTACTTCCGGGAGAAAAGTAGAAAGCTCAGTACGGAATGCTTTGAAGTCGGAAATCATCACCGTCACTGGTGGCATAGATTGATGTTTCTTCCCAGAACGACAAGCGTCCATTTTGGGATTTTTTGAAGAATTTTCTTCTATGTCGCTACAATCGGATTCAGGAAGAATCTCGTAAATATTGTTAGACGGCATAGGATCAACGGTAGGGAAATCCGTCCGTTGTCTTTTATTTTTACATTCAGATTCTATAAGATCGTGAATGTTATTAGAAAAATGTTGAATAACGGATTGTGATTTATTCCGTATTGAATTATTTTTAGCCTTAGGCTTGTTGCCTTTCCGGTTGGACGCAGGCATTTTTGAAATTAATGAAATTTTAAATTAAATTAACTAGGCTAAATTAGTCTTCGATTAGACTCCTAGCTAGCCTTAAAAAAGGCTGATTAATTTCTTAGTCGCTCTAATATCACTCTTTGTATCACTTAGTCACTCTAATATCACTCTTTGTATCACTTAGTCACTTAGTTAGTGATTCAGGTAGCCTTGAAAAAGACTGAAGCCTTGAATCAATGAAACTCTAGGTAGCCAGAAAAAAAAATTCCAGGAGCCAAGAGCTATACGCGTGCGGTGCGAACGACTGTTCAACACCGACTGGAATCCACTCTTATTTAAGCCATATACATGCTGTAGTGTTAATCGCCGGCAGCTCTATCCAAAGTTGTAGCTTTTTTTTGCAGAATGCAAATCTTTCTCACGCGACAATGTTTTTTTTTTCTGCAGTAGTTTCAACTTTCGAAGTTCTATTTCCAGAAGTAGTGCCGATTGGAAGCCAGTTTCTTAACATTTTAAACTAAAAATTTATGGAAAATGTATGAACTTTTTTCATCGACATAACTCGAAATATTCTCAAAACTCATTTAATGCACTTTCATTGATTGTACATGCCAGTAATTTCTAACGTTTTCAAATCTGTAAACAAATGAATAAAATACAGAACTTTAATGATCGCATCGCATCGCTTCGCGTCGCTTGTCGCTTTCTCTCTGGCTTCACCCTAACACATTCATAAAATGAGCCAATATTCGATGACATCGGTCGACGTCATGACTAACTTTAGAATTTCTATAACCGGATATTATTCACGTATCGGACGTCAGAATGTTCCGTGACGTTGACGTTAACGTTGACGTGTCTCCATAAGAAATGCTTACAATGAATGTTGTCGTTCCGTGACCGTTCAGAGCTTCAGAGAATTCAGCTCCATAGTTCCACAATTAAATTCAAAAAATGCCAGTCAATATGAATTGAGATCGAGAATGCAATGTTAGTTCAGAATTTGGTGTCAAAACTCAGTTTCACAATTCTAAAAGCGTAATCGAGCTCAGAAATTAGATTCTGCAAATTTTCTGGATTCAGATCTCTAGGAGCAGAGTTCTGGAATCTGAATCTGAAAATTGAATCCTGGACCGGAATTTTGTAATTAAAATTCAACTACAAACCAGAATCCAGATCCAAAATTCAGTTCTAGAATTCCGAATTCAGTTCTAGCATTCGGCCGCAAAATTCCAGGTCCAGAATCATCAATTTTATTCGTATTCACGGCATCCGGTTATGTCTCACGACATTAACCACCCGCCTTTTTTCTCCGGAAATAGAACAGAATATGATTTATATGTAAAATTTACAGAATTAGCGACTTATTCGTGTTTCAAATAGTGACAAAAATAGAACGGTTGCGTACACCAGTAATTTACAAGAACTTTGATAATGAATGAAACAGAAATGACTTAGAACATATTCAACAGCTGCAAGTTTTATATGGGAGATCTATAATAGAACTAGCCGTTCTAGTTTTATTTATTCGAACAGTTCGACTGTCAAATTTAAAACTGGTATACGCTGCCGTTCTATCTATATATATAAAAATGGATGTAAGTTTGTATGTTTGTAACGCGATAACTTCTGAACTACTGAACGGATTGCCACCAAACTTGGCACAGGAACTTCTTGTATTTCAGGGATGGTTTAGGGAGTTTATTTATATGGGAGGGAGCGTAGCAAGTGTCATAAACAAGGGGGGGGTCAAGGAAAAATTCATATAACTTGACAAGAATCGATACGTTTTGAAGACCGTAGAACCATTTTGCATACCTTAGATATGACTATATGAGGGGTGGATGTAGCAAGTGCCTTTAAATAGGGGGGTGTAATGTTTAAAACGGCATAATTCCGAAACTACTAAACGGATTGCCACCAAACTTGGCGCAGATACTTCTTGCTCTTCTGAGATGATCATAAGGATATTTTAATGGGGGAGAGAGCGTAGTAAGTGTTTTTAATAGAGGGAGGTCTTGAAAAATTTTGTCTAATTTGACGAGAATCGATACTATTTCGAGACCATAGAAACATTTGGCATATATTAGATATGATTATATGGGGGGTGGATGTAGCAAGTGCCTTTAAAAAGGGGGGTGTAATATTTGTAAACTTGGCACATGTACTTCTTGCTCTTCAGAGATGGTCATAAGCGCATTTTTAAAGGGTAGGGAGCGTAGCAAGTGTCATTAACAAGGAGGGGTCATGGAAAAATTCATATAACTTGATGGAAACCGATATTTTTTGAAGATCTTAGAAACATTTTGCATAGCTTAGATATAATTTAATGAGGAATGGATGCAGCAAGTGCCTTTAAAAAGGAAGGTGTAATGTTTGTAATGGCATAACTTCAAAACTACTTAACGGATTGTTATCAAACCTGGTACATGTACTTCTTGCTCTTCAGAGATGGTTATAAGAATATTTCCATGCGGGGAAAGAGCGTAGCAAGCGTCCTTAACAAAGGTGGTCATTAAAAGAAGACACTTTTTGCACAACTTAGATAAGATTATAAGGATATTCTGTGGGGAGAGGGTGTAGTAAGTGCCTCTAAAAAAGGAGTGTAATGTTTGTAACGGCATAACTCCGGAGCTATTGAACGAATTGCTATAAAATTTGGTACAGTTATTGCTCTTCAGAAATAGCCATAAAGGTATTTTTATAGGGGAGAAAGCGTAGCAAGTATCATTAATAAGAGGGGTCATGAAAAAAATTCATAAAATTTGACAAGAATCGATAATTTCTGAAGATCATGCAAACATTTTCCATACCTTAGATATGATATATATGGGGAGTGGATGTTGCAAGTGCATTTAAAAAGGGGGATGTAACGTAATAACTCCGACACTACTGAACGGATTGCTATCACAACAGGGGTAATGAAAAAAATTATTTAATTTGACGAGAATCGATACTTTTTGAAGACTATAGATACTTTTTGCGCAATTTAATGTATTCGTGTAGGGAGGATGTAGTACGTCCCTCTAAAAAGGGGATGTAATGTTTGTGGCGGCGCAACTCCGGAACTACTGAACGGATTGCTATCAAATTTGGCACAAAGAAGCTCTTCAGAAATGATCATTAGGACATTTTCAGGAGGAAAGTGTGTAGGAAGTGTCCTTAACATGGTGGGAGAGGGTCGATGACGAAGGAGGGGTTTTTGAAAATAAATTTTAATCTCCCATTTTTTATAAAACAAGAGAGTGGCAAGAATTTCAAGGTCGTATTTTTCTTCAAATAATTACAAAAAATAATTCTTGTCTGCCTATGAACGTGTGTGTATTCAAGTCTCAGCATAATTACAAAACAACTAAACGAATCGCCACCAAGTTTGACACATGTACCAAAGGTGGGATTCGATATTTTTTGAAAAGCACAGATACTTTCTACACTACTCAGGGTAATCATGAAGGAGATCTGTAGTAAGTTCACTGACAAAAAGGAAGTTAGATCAAAATAGATTATAAGGGTATTTAGAAGGTGAGAGAGTGGAGCAAGTGCCCCGAACATGGAAAGTGAAAGGGAAAATTGATCGGGTTTTACGAAAAATTGGTACTTCTTTACGAGTACAGTATATTTCTAGCAACTAAGTGAGGTTTGTCGAGAATACCATGAAAATTATGATTATTGAGAGATCTGAGATGGGGCACTGATCATTCGCAATCTGAACATGAACGGAGTATTGTTCGATCGGGTTTACGTCTAAGTTATGTTTCACTACAAGACTATTTCACTAAGCAGGACAACTTCGAGAAGTTTTTTCGTTCTTCCCTTCAAGAAACATTTCCGAGCAACGCCGGGTAATTCAGCTAGTTTTTTCTTTATTTGAAACACAGATAAAACTGCTGCTGGGGATGTCAGTTTATTTTGTTATAATTTCTAGATTCAAATTTTTAAACTGACATAAATTCTGCATCTAGAACTAGAACACTCCTGAACATGCCCTAACAGTTCTACTGTCAAATATAGAACTGGTATACGATGCTTTTCTATTCCCTCTAAGAAATAAACTGGGTGGGTAATGTTAGAGACATAACTGGATGTCGTGAATACGAATAACACTGGCACACTTCCGAATATCAGTCAGTTGAATTCGTTTGATCGAGTTACATCAATTTTCCCGAGCAAAAGTAGGGTGGCTCCTGAAAAATCACTGTATTCAGAAGAGTTGTGGAACTAATCATCGCGCACAATTTTGCTCAACCAAGCTTTTTCATATGAGCTTCCAGATGTAATAGCTTGATTGCAGTTTCCGCTTGGTATCGATTCTTGCAAAATATGACGGAGAAGAAACTACCATGGAACGCTCGCGAAAAGGCCCATAAATCAAGCATTCATTCTAGAATGAGAAAATTTCTATGATGATGGCCTACTAGATCTATAGATTACTTAAATGTACACGCCAAACGGTTACCAATAATAATCAATGTAGGAATAAACCACAGCTTATTATATTGCTAGTTTAACATTACATAATCTTCTAAATTGGCCATCGACAATCTCCACATCTATTATTCATAAGCCGTTACTTTTCTGGGCTACTCTAAACATGACAACTCGGTTCACTCCGCATTACTCATTATCTGTAACTGTAGTCGGAAGCAAACAGCAATAGCCAGGAGGTACGAACGAGAGAGGCTTAAGTTGTTTCGATTACGATATTGTGATATTACCAGCAATGCCACCGACCATCCGTCAAGAGATAAAGATAAATCCTGGGAATAATAAAATCGAGTGGTTCGATAGGTAGATAGATAGATAGATAGGTCTTGTCGAACACGTCGAACATATGCGCACACACTGTCGGTTAACGTGGACTGAGAAAACATCGAGATACTTTATCAATGCTAGTAAATTTGTAATTTATACCTTTTTTACAACTTTGGTTCTCGAGCGGTTGAGGTGCGTGTTATCGAGCTTCTGATAAAAAAAACAGGCAACCGAGGCTCGGGCTCGGTATTACCTTGTTGGCCTGTTGAATGCTAGATAAAACAATTGAATAGAACATTGTTCGGTCTCGAAGTGACATGGCCTTCTCCTGCCGTCCCCTTCCCCTTCCCGGCCCGTCCTGTCCTGTCCATTTGTCAACAACAGTCAGTAGTCGTCGTCTACCCGAATATAATGATCCCAAGTGCGTTTATCTAATCGTGCTTATCGTCCCCGTTCGATACTTGAATTGCGCTATTCATCGATATCGAACAGGCAGGTTTTCTTCGGTTGCACGTATTTTCCTTCATTTCAAGATAAATAGGTTTCCGATAATGGCTCCGGCGAGAGGTGCTGCGGTACGAGATGTAGCAGATTGTGCAACGAATTGCCTTTGAACGGTTTTACTGCCAGTCCACGTGTTCCGAACTAATATGTTTCTTCCGTTTGTTCTCTTGTTTTCAGTTGTCCTGAAGGATGTATCGGTGAATGTGATGCAAGAGCTGCTGCAGTTTATGTACCAGGGAGAGGTCAATGTTAAACATTCCGAGCTGCAAAGTTTCATGAAAATTGCCGAAACATTGCAAATCAAGGGCCTGACGGCATCCCACAAAAGCGATCGCAGCGCCACACCGCAAACTTTGCCCGCACCAGCGCATAGCAACAACAGTAGCAACAGTAACAACAACAACAACAACATCATCAACAACAGCAACCGTCTCGCGTTGAAAGATATCGTAGGACCTTCGACTAGTCAGCTAGATCCATCGAAACTGAACTCCTACTTGGCAGCTGCAGCGAAAGAAAGTCTAAAACGAGCGGCCGATAATTCGTTTCCACCGTCCGATCCGTACCCGCTGCACTATCCAAAGAAAGCACTGAAACGCTCCACGGACAGCATCGATCAGGAGAGCAACTCGGACTGTATGGATAATCTCAGCTCGGACGAGGTGTTCATCCCGACATCGCCGCAAATTTCCATGATCGAACAGTCGTCCTCGTCCGGTCGGCAGTTTGATTTGTCCAGTGTGAAACGGGAAAATACCAACGATTCGTCGTGTTCACCCCAGCAGAGCCCTACCAATCTGGCCACTTCGGCGGCGGCCATGGGAGTGGCAGCAGCGGCCGGTATGAAGCTAGGCTTTGCCAGCACACCGACCCATCATCCGGCACTGCATCCGATGTTCGGAGCCTTCGAGCACAACAATTCCAGCTTCAGTGGGATCGCCAGCAGTTTGGCTTCGATTACCGGGGCCGTCAGTGGCACGGCTGCTGCTGCTGTTGCTGCTGCTACCGGTAGTACCGGGTCTGGTAGTGGGAAGACAAGTTCGTTGGACTTTTCCAATGAATACCCGCAGGATTTCGGCAAGGGTGGCATCCTTCCCGGACACATGGACATTCCGGCAGGTTAGTTTTTGGTTTGTGTGATTATTTTGTACTTGTTGGTGTTTGGTTGCTTTTGCGGTATTATGTTTTATGTTGCTTAGCTTTAGACGTGTTTTTTTTTTGAAAATCTCGCATCCCGGATTCGATTCATCTGAATCTGCCTTTCTGTAATAAATCGTTTATGAGACGTCGTCAAATGGGAGCAACCAATATCGCACATGCGCTGCCGGAGTCGGAGAAAGATCAGCACATCACAATGAAAATGTGTTTGCGCGCGCCCGTGTGCGTATGTGTGAGTGTATGTCAGCCGACCTTTGGGAAGACCTTTCCGACCATCGGTTAGTACTTTTATTATGATATTGAAACAAAATGCCTCAATAAGTAAACATTAGAAAAACAACAACTTGCTTTTCGGAATGAGAAGCTACGGTCGATCGCGATCGCGGGCATACACACACACACACACTCACTCATACTCATACATAGAGAGAAAAGATAATGATAAATGGGATCGGTTTACCGGAGGGAGAGGGGAGCACCGTGACGGTTGCGCGCATGCACTGGCCACGCTCTCGAGTGCCGATAATCGATAGTTGAAGCGACTCTTTATGATGTAAGATGCTCGAACCGATCATCCGGCAGCTGGACCGAGATGTGGGATGCAGAGCAAATAGAGATGTGCTGTTGTTATCGGCCGCCGAACGGAACTAGAGAGTATTTATGTAAACTGAAATCAAAGATGCGCATAGAGCCCGGGCTTAATGTGACGCGTAGTAAGAGATTAAGTTGTGTCGTATATATTTTTTTTTTACTTCGAGACAGACGTTATCAATCGATTTAGTTTATGGAGAACTGTGTGGTCGGGAATCATGTTCGATCTCATGGGTTGTTTGACTAGAAGCCGAGAGCAAAGTTCAGATAAGTAGAGCGAAGCGATCCTACTTTGTGAAATGAGTCTCTTATGTTTGCCTGTTTGTTTATCAATGCTTATCTATTGTTCGATGGAATGACGACATACCGGGATGGGTCTCGTTGTTATGCCGCCACAGGGGATTCGGTTAATCTGTTTTTCGATAAAGATACTGTCTATCAAAAGTGTCTCACGATTGCTTGGATTTAATCTTTGAAGAAGTTTAAACTTTCTCCTCCGTGACTACGAGATAGAATTTATTTGGTACTCAGTCGATCTTTTCGATACAGCCTCAAGTAGTTTCAAGTGCCGTGAATCTCGAGCGAACGTAATCTTATCACACGTGCTCAAGCTTTCATCACATTTGCCTTCAATTCAGTGATTCTTAGGTTAGACGCAACTGAAACTGAAGCAGGCAAGAGTAGGATGGATGCATGCAATTCGTTTAAAATTAATTTAGTGTTTGATTAAAAACCGATTCGGCCGATAACAGCTCATCTCTATTTGTTCTGCATTCCACATCATCCATTATACATTATACAGAATCAACCATTCTAATGCCTCATTTAGTTTTCTAAAGAACAATAAAGATTAATTGTGTCGTGAATACGACTTACTTTACTATGGGGCGCCTTTTCAAAATTAGCCATATGGAAGAATGGGTAGAACTTAATCGTGAATGTCTCGACTTGTATTAATGGCAGCAACATAATTCTTTCACTATTTCATCAAAAGTACACTCAAAATAATAATCATATTATAGTTACGTGAAAAGTTATGTGAATATTTTCCACCCTACTTTTCACGTAGGTTTTAATGGACTGGCATTTAAAAGCTGCTTAATGCATAATCCAGTAAAAGTTACGTGTTTCATAGGTAAAATGTAATGTACTGTTCATATCACATTTATCTATCAGTTCATATCAAATTTAGATACCAGAAAATTACTATTTTATATATTGGTTGAAGTCAAAAGGGAGATTTCAGATTTTTATATAAATCAATAAAATGAAAAAGCCATGAAATATAAAACATTTATTTCAGAAAATTGTCATATAATTCCAATGGCTTAAAAAGCAACTAATAACGTCGTGGTATCTCAAATCGACAAGCCTCCCGAAATCGTTTTTGTTGTCACTGCCATCCAACCGAAGCCGAAGTCGAGATCCAAGAACTCCCACAACACTATCGATGCAGGTTGAAGTCGCATTACATGGTTCCAGTGTCTCTAGCTTCATACCGACGGCCTGTTTGAAGCATTCGGCAGGAGCGGGTAAACTTCCCGACTCACGCAGGCACTCGGTCCAGTTGAACACATGGAAACTTTCATACTGGAATGGTCCGGTCGATGGAGTAAAAAATTGTAATTAAATAACTTTTCTCGCAAATATTTACACTACTTACACTTCGAGGGTCACTGCTCGCCATTTTCAAAATCGAGTTTTTCACACTGGAAATTCACGTAGATTGTTTGACGTTTGGTCAATTCACGTAAACCTTATGTGATGACTCTATTCATTTTAGGGGATGCTCGTATAACATTCATTTTCGTCACGTAAAATATTCAGTTTGACATTTGAAACCATTCTACGTGATTTTTCAAGTGAATCGAACGTGAATTTTTATTTGAGTGTATGATCAGGAATTTAGGATAATATTTTGAACAGTGTGAGATAAGGGGATGTCCATAAAAGACGTCACGCTTTTTTTGACGATTTTTGACTCCCCATCCCCCCTTTGTCACAAATTGTCACAGAAGCAAAGACACCCCCCCCACCCCCTATGTCACATGTCACGAATTCAAAATAAATAAAATTCATCTCAATACATACTCAATATGTAAGACAAACCATACAAATATGAGGGAAAAATCGATTTATTACATGCTGTCATTAGATTAAAAAACATCCCTAAAACTACAAAATCATCGGAATTATTTTATTAATATCAATTATATAAATTAACAAAAGTATTTGGTTGGAATTAATGAAACATTTAAATCATCTGTTTTATTCCTCCTAGGGGTACATAGATATATTATTGTTTTAGGTAAAGAATAATATTTCCGTAGTGTAGCATACAGGGCTGAGAAAATAAAGACCAAAACCTCATCAATCAATTCAACTTTGTTTTATTCAACTTTGTTTTATTTGCCATGTCCCAACAAAATAGAATGTATTATGTATTGCCATTGAATTTTATTGATAAGCTTTGTAGTTATACCTGACTATCCTTGTTCGCCTATTTGTGATAGTCAAGTTTGGTATATTTTTGCCTTCCTCATACAGAATGGCTATGTAATCACTTTGAAAACCGACTCAGAAATCTTGAAGTTTCAAAGTCGATATCAGTAGGTCTAGTACGAAAAGATATTTTGAAGAAAAAGATTTATGCTATAACGTATGAGGATTTGATTTTGAAAAAAGATTTTGGGTTCTATATCGGAAATAAAAAAATTGATTACGTTTTTTATATTCAAAAATAGAATAAAATTTGAAAAAAATTGTTTGAACCTATCAACTAAAATGTGTGTTAAATTCACACTTCTACTTTATATCACATGCACATGCTTGAGAAGGAAAACTGAGAACAAAATTGCAGGGAATTAACAATTTATACCATGATAATTGTTAATTTTAGTGGGAAGTAAATTCAATGAATCTTATTTTGCATTTTTAAATACACGGAAAGACCGAAATCAGCATTTTGGGGAAAAAATTAGTTGATTTTCTGATTTTAGTTAGTTATTTTTTGAGACAACTAAAAAATCTTACTTTTGCTAATTTAGATTTTCTAATTCTAGTTCCCTTAATAATAATAAAATATTTGTTGAAATGGCAATTTTTTTAGTTGAATTCACCAATTAAACGTGCTGTCATTTCTTAGCTAAGGCACACTTCATATCCCTTCAACTAATTTTTTAGTTGAATTAGAGAAATAAAACGTTGTTTTCAACCAACATAAATGGTTGAATTGGGTTCTGCAACCTGCAGCTAGATGGCGCTCTGTCACCGAAAAAATGTTTACACCGTAATGACTACTAGCCACTAGATGGCACACTACTACCGAAAAAAATTTCAGTCGCGGTTATCTTTTCTATATTGGCAGGTACAAATACGATGTTGTATTGGAGAAAAAGACATAAGCGAAACATAAATTTCTTTTTGATAATTTTACTTCTAAATCGCTGTTTTCTTCATTCGACTTCGCGAAATCGACTCTCTCACTGAAAACTTTGAGCACTCGGAAAACAAAAACCGAATACAAGTAGTACACCGGACGGCGTAGCCCGGAATGTTAGAAGATATAAAAAACATCATTTGACGTGTACAATTAGAGTGCAACATTCGAAACTCACTTCACTGTTCCGCGTAAAAACATTATTACCCACAATCGCTTCAAATGCGCACAAATTCTGAATAAATACACTTTCCGCTAACAGTTTACGTCATTTTTACATATTGGTTTAGAAATTTATATATGGCTATATCGCAACACATGCGAAAAACATCTAAACAATTTGCAAGCAGTTTCAACAAGACTGTCCTTTTCAGCTTTTTAATGAATTGTTTTGCTTTGACACTTCTCATGAGTTTTTGGCTAATAATCTTGTTGATAAAACCAATTTCACTTTTGTTTTTTTTTGTGCTGTCCTTCAGTAATGACAGTTATAGATAAATAGAAACAAATTTTCTGATTCTAATAACGAAATTAGTTGTCAATGAGAATTTCGTGTTGGATTGAAATATTGCTGGTTTGTGTCCAGAATATTCGCCAACTAAACACATTATCTAAAAA
This sequence comes from Malaya genurostris, assembly GCF_030247185.1. Lineage (NCBI taxonomy): Eukaryota > Metazoa > Arthropoda > Insecta > Diptera > Culicidae > Malaya > Malaya genurostris. The sequence goes on along the minus strand of NC_080570.1, from coordinate 139,659,908 downwards.
TAAGAGTTTTTTCAGCGAAGTAAATTCTCAATTTTAACTAATTTTATAGTTATTTTGGAAATTTTGTTGTTAAAATAAACTAATTCAGAATCAGTAATACGAATTAGGCGCAGAGCTAATTTCGGTCGTTCCGTGTACACTGCATAATTATTGTCAATTGTAATTTATGTTTTAATGATGAAACACCTAAAGTTCTAATTGGTCATTGAAAAACAACTCATGTTACTCTTCGCCAACTGTTTTATGTGAACTTTATATGGCGTAATAACGTACGGAATAACTTAGTAACTGGTGAAAATGAGGCGAAGTCACAATAGTGAGATTTGGACACACACATCAAAACGACGCAGAGAAGCCAAACTAGACGTACTTTGATTATTAAGATTAAAAAGTACTTTTTTTACATTGTCTTCCAGAACGGAACATAGATCCGGATGCGATACAATAGCAGGCTATATTGAACCATGAGACTTTTCATTATATCCAACTTTTGTGGAAATCAATTCAAAAGTATTCATGCAAAATGAGTCCTAATGTGATTTTATTAAACATTTGACCTTGTGAATCAAAAACCATTTTGATCTAGATTCAATTTAACAGTACACTATGTTACAACACGATCTTATCATTTTATTCATAAATAGTTTTGGAATACCTTTCTATGATTAATAATATCAAGACCATTAGTATTATTTCGTCGGCTGTGCCCTATATCATTCATAAGTTCGTTCACCTTTCCGAATTTAGGAGTAGATTTTTTTGTTTGTGTAAAAAATACATGAAGCAATCTTTTTTCTGTAAACCGCTTTCAGACAGTTGGGTTGAAGTTTTTCATGTAAACTTAAATAATACCTGCATTTAACTTATCGAATTTGCTACTTTTGGCGGTTACAACTCCCGCTTGATCTGTCAGAACCAATATTTAATTGCAAGCAAAATCATATCGTACACACCTCCTGGCCATCGTCGGAAGCGTACTTCACCAACATACGACAATCAACTTGATACGCTAATTAGTGCGGTTGTGTTTTGCAACAATTTGCTCTTTTAATTTTTCACAGCGTCACCGGCTATCAGTTTATCGAAACACGGAGTAAAATCGAGTGTACCGGCCATCGGAACCAAACTCATGAAGGAAACTAATCAAATATTTTTTGGCAGGAACTATCAGCGGCTTCCACGGCCCATTAGGCAAATTTCAACTGTGTTCCAAATCATTTTCGATGCTGGAATATTTATCGCGAGCATGCACTCAGATTATTTCTTATATTAGAATAACGCATGCAAATAACAAACCCTGCAAAAATATAAAGATTTTCATTGAATGAGTTTCAATCGAAATAAATAATTTATTTACCTCACAACAGGCGATTTTTCAATTGTTTTGACGTCATTTCAATTGCTTTGACGTTTGGGAAATGAATCGTTTCTCGCTTGAGGTACATCTTCTCACTCACCATGGAATGAACCTCTCACGTCACCCGAGCCCGCTTGTGAGGAATTCTGGCAACCGTCAGAAGGCTGGCTGCATTCCGGCTGCTGTCAAAATTGTCCAGGTGAAATTGCGTCATTATCTCGCCGTACGTGTCTTGTTTATTTCCCTCCTTTTTCTTTTATTATTCGACTTCATTTGATATTCGTCAATTCCGCATGTACGTACAAAAACGAATCTTGAGACGAGGTAAATGAGATTGAAATATAGGTATTGCATTGTTGCCAGACTTTTGCCGGAATTCTGGCAGAGTTCCGGCAAAAATGGCTGACAGACATAGCCAGCCGTCTGGGGGGAAATCTGCCCGCCGCGTACAAGTGGGAGTCGACTCGTAGAATAGGGTGACTACAGTCACGTGACAGCGAGGTGAGATTTGTCGAGTCACCTCACTCGACTCGCAGAATAAGGGCCATACTATTATCAATGCTAGAAAATCAAATTACTGAAAAAATTGTCAGTGCATAACTTAAGTTAAACCGTTTGAAGGCATCTTTTTCTTTTTTACTCATATTATGAAATGATTTCCTGCATCATTCATTTCTGAATTTACAAGAAGAAGCTTTTACATCAACAAATACACATTTTCCTATATAATGTAAACGTTTATTGTGGAGATTTTTTCTGGAAATAGGGCAAAGCAGTAATATAATTAGGTATTTCAAAAATGCGCTCATTGAAAATATTGGACGTCACATTCCAAAAACCTCCCCCCCTTCCCCCTGTCACCAAAGGTCACGTTTTGTGAAACACCCCCCTCCCCCTTGTGGCGTGACGTCTTTCGTGGACAGCCCCTAACCACAAACAACTCAAAAATTAAGTTTTCTGAAAATTTTAAAACAACGCGGAAAACACTTTACTTTTGCTTGGGTTTTTCGCGCAAGGATGACAACTTTGAGTTAGTCAGGCACATATCTTCAACTGAACGTTATAAACGCATTAACACCAGTTTCGCATCATTTGGCACTGCGAGCGGATGTGTCGGTTTGTACGCAAAGCTAGTTTCAATTCAAGCAAGAACGGTTGCATCAGCTGCTGGTCGTTTGCATTGGAGAGAAAGAAAACAAGAATCGAAAAGTGGACAACAACATCTAAAGAACTATTAAGATTACTTCTTTGCAAATCGAAGGTAAAAATCATCAGTTTAGTGAAAATCCAAAATAATTTGATTTGCTTCGTGCACTTTTCTCTGTGCAAAAATCGTTCCAGATAAATGTTCCGAACTGTGCTAAATATCGTACACGGAACGAAATCCGTTACTGCTGTTATGATTAGAAAATCATGAAACCAATCATTTTAACTTATCATGAAATTATGAGCAATAACACTTCTGCCATGAAAATTAATCATGGTTCGAAAATGCGTTACTTGAAGAATGCATTTCTTTCAAAGCTCGTAACGCTAATTTTCTGCCCGGATATCACTTTGAACCCTCAATCTCAAGTGATGTGATAGAATAATAGATTAATGGTAAAGCAAAAAGCAGACATTGAAAAGCAAGACCTAGTGCAAATGTTCACTTAATCCTGAAGCATGTTATTTAATAATCGTGTTGTTCTACTTACCGGCTGATAGAGAATTAAACATAACATAAAAATAAAGATAAAGAACCGAAAATTGACATCATAAGAGACTAAGCACGGCTACGCTTTTCATTTGACAGACATCAATGTTAAATTTTGTTCGAATGTATTTTTACATATTTGATGTGATTGTTGTTGCTAGGATAATATTCCGAAAGCTAGTGTTTAATTCGATTGTGAATTTTAAACACCATCTAACGAAAATCAGAAAAATGTTTTGTTCAACCACTTTGATAAATTTGTTTCATAGATATAATAACACAAGCTGTATTGATGCACCTAAATATTATGAATAAGACGATTTTTTTTTGCAGGAATTCGACATAAAGTTTCTTTTTAAGAGGTTTGATTCACTCGTGTTTTTTCATGCAGTTCGTTGAGGTGTTTAAATTCTGAAACACAAAATCAAAACTGAAGTAATGAACGCAAGTAAACACGTTATCTCTTGCGTCGTCGTATTTCAAAAATAGACTATTTTCATTTTAAAAGAAGTTCGTCGTGCTTTTAATTGAATTTATATTGCAAAAATAATCATCGCTGCAAAAATCAAACAAAACGCCTGAATTTATGAAAATTACCATTGTAGGAGAAACACGCCTGAAGTTATACCCAACAACTTCAAGTGCGTTACGTTTAAATTTCAACGAAATCAGTCCGAATGGATCATGATCCAAGAAATATTAATCATGGTGTATTATCATAACATGAAAATATATTATTTTCCCCAAATCATGACTCGTTTTGCCCATTTCAAGAATCGGAATTTTGCCCGTGTAGAGAATTCCACAATTTGGTCCTTCTAAATGGCAGAAATGAATCCTGTACAGCATCTTGATAGTTTCTTTCAATGAAATATGCAAATCCGAAATGAGATAATCGACGTCAAAAATCGTTTAAAATTTTAGTAGTGAAAAGGGGGAAAGTTTAGCAATTCACACAATCGATCAACTATCAATTCGAATTCAAAAGTGTAAAGAAATCGTGTCAGTTTTATCCGTATTCACGACATCCAGTTATGTCTCTGACATTAGACACCCGTATTTTTTGCAAATTGGCGGTATCAGTTTAGGGCAAATCTACAATAATTCGATTAGCTTTGTGCACTTTTCGAAGTGCGAAATTCGCACCAAACGAGTGCCAAATAAGCCAGCATTTGGCTGCTTTGCGTTCGAGAAAAATGGTCCGAACGGTGTTTATTATCGTAAAGCACTCCACAATTTGGACTTTCTGGAAGCCAGAAATGAATCCCGTACAGTATTTTGATAGTTTTTTTTCACTGAAATATGAAAAACTGAACAGGAATAATCGACAAAAAAATTCTGGACGTTGATATTTAAAATATCTGCTGCATGATTTTGATTAGTATCAAGTCACATTTATACACTGCTCGAGTGCAGTCCTACGTTAATCTTGCGGTTAAGTCTCTGACATTAACATGAACTTAGGCTTCTACCAGTTGTACATAATTTGGTTGGAAAACAAACACTGGTTGAATCAAGCTAGAAATGTCATTGGCTTACTTAGAGTGCCTATAACCAGAGTGATGACATCTCATCCGTAATTTTGGCAACAATTCAAAACATTCCATTAGCTTTACATTGAATTGATAGGTCGTTTGCTCGTTTGGAACTGGGAGCTGTCATTCCAAACGAACAGCTGTCGCCACTCTGATTATAGTCACTCTAGGCTTACTATTCCAACAAATCCTTACACATCTGGCAACACTGTTCACAGTACGTGTTAGGATCTTTGACTTTCCACGCTTTCGAGGCTCAACGACATCGAAATCGATGAATCACGTAACAACGCGTGGAACAAATCGTAAATCTAGCTCATGCTATGACCTGATTTCTCATCTAGCATTCCAATTAGGTAGCTAAGCAGTGAGATTATCGTTCGCGTCACTCCGCAGCAAAAGGAAGATAGAACAGAACTCCATAAACGGTCGAGCTTCTCTTATCAGAAAACAGAGCCGCGTTCGGATGAGGACATTTAGAAGCATCTGAAGCCATACACAGAGATACTGGCGAGGAAAGACGAAAATACCGAAGGGTAATAAATGATCATTTCTTACGTCCAACGCGTGCTCGTCTCCGATTGAACATCGTGGTTTTCTTTTTTTTTCTCTCTGTTGAGGCTGATAAAACAATGATCTCAGCTCTGGTGTCATGCTCCCGGCAAATGATTACCGCCAGTGATCGGGTAGAGCCGGAAACCTTTTTGGCATCAAATTTTTGGCTTTTGGTAAGCGCAAGCTATCATCAAAGACGCGGGCAATTCCATGTTTTTTTTCGTTCATTCAACACAATGTTTACCAGTCCCAGTCGAGTGATAATATTTTTTAATTCCTCGTAACTTCACTGGAAGCTACCAATCGCTGGCGATGATGATGATGATGACGACGGCTTAAAACCAATCAAGTAGTGATAGTAGCGGTCGTTTGACTTATCGCGGTTGACCAGAGGGTTTATCGGAATAATGTCTGATGATTTATCCTTTATCACCCACTTATCAGTACTGTTTCGATGAGGTTGAACGACTCCGGAATGGATGGAATTGTTTCGATAGTAATATTCTTAAGTTGCTTTTCCCGTTACTAATTCGATGTAGCTTTTTCTTTTGAATGGTAATACCTTTTTTGCGTATTCGTAGCTTTTGGTTTATTATGCACTAATTTGCACCTTAACTAGTTGCTGCACCCGAGCTTGGCACCGTTGTTTCGTACTTTACCGAGTTGCCAGCTAATACCGGCCACTTTTCTCACAGGTTCGAGTATCACGATGCTCTCGTCAACCTCGCTACTCCACAACAGTTGTATCTTTAACCGAAACAATACGGTGGCCACTCAGCAGGGTCTGAAGACATACTGGCTCTGCAAATCGTACCGCGTGTCGATGTGCCGTGCGCGCTGTATTACACACCATGGACAAGTGATTTCTTCCACCGGAGTACACAATCATCCGCCACACATGAAGGGAAGCCCGCACGACTTCCATCAACAGCCACCGCCACCACCACCACCGCCATTACCTCCTCCACCAGCACCACCACCACCGCAACCATCATCGTCTAACAATGGTCTTCCTCATCATGCTTCCCTTAATCATTACCCTGGTGAGGGCATTGGCAGCACTGCAATGGTGAATTCCAACGGCAGTTACCTGCATCATACCCATTATCATCCAAACACAAACCAGCCACCGAATTCGATGGGGCCACCACCTCACGATCATCATCCCCATCATCATCAGTTTCCTCAAACTCAGCACCATCAGCCCTACGGTCACCACGAAATGTCCGGCAACAATCATTCTCAGTCTTACCAACCGTACGACCCGCACGTCAACATGCAACCTCCCTTAATCCAACAACATCCTCCTGTATCAGCACCACCACCACTACCACCATCCGTTCCTCAAGCGCCACCAGCAGTGCAAAACCCATCACCCAACGGTCAGCTTCAACCGCCGGAACCGGCCTCAGATATCAAGTTGATCCAATTACAACCACCCGTGGCCACAAACCGTCCTTTGGACAGCATGCAGTCAACCGACGACAGACTGTTGGATGAAGTGTCAACATCTGACAGTTTGCTACTACCGCCACCACCTCAGCCACCAACAGCCATCAGTGCAAGTCTCTCGGAAGAACAACAGCTTCGGCTGAAAACCGAACAATTATCCTAATCTACGAAACATTCAATTTTTAGCCTGTGTGATATTAAACTACTGTAAATAAATCATTCAACTCTTCGTACCTGTTTTGTCAAAGTTCACCAACGAAACAAAGAAAAAAAAACTGTAAACAACTTAACTGACAGCATGGCTTGCTTTGTTTTTTTTCCTCTTCTTCCATTTATTTCAGTTGCACCCGGTGAAAAGTGGTTCCAGGGCCGGCTGCAGTTTATGCTGAGTCAACGGGGCAAACCGCTGCTGGTTCACGACGGTCACTCGTTCGGTATCCAGTACATCCGGAAGGACAAAAAGTACTGGCAGTGCAATCTGTCGCGCAAGTACAACTGCAAGGCCCGCGTTACGACGACCGATACCGGCGATATTATCGTGACGAACAACGAACACTGTCACACCGAAATCCGGCAGCACCTGCGCAAGGAGTACAAATCGATGAAGCAACTGAGTGCCAGCCTGGCGGCATTGCGAGCCGCACGTCAACAGGACGCTGTCAGTTTGGGGCTCACCGCTACGACCGAGTCCGGGTTGAACAATAATTCGCTTGCTGTTGGGAATAACAATAGTACCAGCAACAGCAACAACAGCAGTTCGAACGTAGGCTCGATCATTCCAATGCTGCAGCATCAGCAACAGGAACAGGAAACGAGTTTGAACCTATCGACGTCTAACTGGCAGCTAAAGAAAGAACCATTGTCCGGGAATGAATAGCAGTACCGCGGCAGGGGGCGCGGTGTAAGATGACCAAAGAAGACTCAAGAGTTGGTTTTTTATTTAATCGTTTTGTTACTGTTTTACCATAGGATATCGACAGATTGATAGTTTTTTTGTGTCAGGGGAAAACTGATAGCATTAAGTACCCGAGCATCAGCCATTTTTCTTCGATGGACAGATTGCTTGGCATGACCAAAGTTTAGCTGTACTTAGGGAGATTATCTCTAGATTTTAACTACAAATTTTTATCGGCTTACATTCATGGCAACTGTTTCTATTTTAAGATATGAGTAGGTTGAACTCCGTTAGGGAATGAAAGGGACCAGCAGCAGATTTTTTTTTAACTGATGTTTTTACGATATGAAATATATTTTTTAATGAGTAATGTTTATACGTTTGCGTTTAAATTGTGGTTTTACTTTAGGTGAGCATAAAAACGCGTAAATTCTAGCATTTTTCAATTTTTTTATTTCTTCAACGGGTCGGATTTTCATATCGTATTTACCACTATTCAGTGCCAAATTTTCTTCGCCATCATGGGTCAAACCTACACGCCACATCGTATTTCAGGTGATCGGTAATTTGCTATATTTGCTGAAGGAATTACACTTAAAAAATTTCTCAGACATCGGTAATTTTTTACCGAATTTTCAACAGCTGAACATTCGGTAATTCAATTGATTACTGAGCTTTCGGTAATAAAACTTCTGTTGAACTGTCAAACAACTACCGAGCACTTCCGTAAACCAAATGGTTTACGTTTCATCTAACGAATGGTTCGGTAATTATTTTTAATTTATTGTATGTATTTGGATAAAATTCTGAATTTAAATGGAATTTCGGATTTAAATAAACAACACAATTTTTCAACTTACGATTGTGTTTTTGGATAATAATTTTTGCGGTAACGATCTGTAAAATATTATTTTTAATGAAAGTTACGTAAAAATTAACCCAACTTACGGTCATCTGTCAAAGAACTATTGAATATCGGCAAATCTTATGTAAAAGTTACGATACATTTACTGACACGGTCTGTGAACTCTGAAATGTCATTTATTTTGCCGAACTCAGTAAAAATTTTACCAATATTTTCAGTACATTAATATTGAAAATATATTGAAGAATTTCAGTAATCATCACTATACATTCCGTAGAAATACAGATTTGTCAAATAACATCATTTTCGGACGTAAAGATGTGAAAATTTTTAGATTTGTTGTGCAAAATAGTAGTGCAAATTGATTGCTGTGCGAAAAATAGATAATACTGATTCCTGGCGGTAATGGATTCAAAAAGCCTGCTAACAACTTTTTATTTCAGCACTAAAAATATGATGGGTGATCCATATTTTACTGAATTGCATCCGAAAGATAAATGATCATGTTATTTGTATAAATTATTTCTGGAGAGCAAATGCCCGCTTGTGAGGAATTCTGGCAACCGTCAGAAGGCAGGCTGCATTCCGGCTGCTGTCAAAATTATCCTGGCGAAATTGTGTCATTATCTCGCCGTATGTGTCTTGTTTATTTCCCTCTTTTTTCGACTTCATTTGATATTAAGTTTTTTATCGTGACGTCACAAATGAACAAGAATTCATCCTTGACAGTTCAGCGGTACTGTTTACAAACAAGCTTAAACAAAATCGAGAAACACATCTCAAACAATCATCTTTTCACTTCACAGCTAGCCACTTTTATTCAATAAATCTCTGAAACGAATCGTTAACGAATGTTTTGAAACTCTATTTAGGCGATATGGACCGTGAACGTTCTCATCCGTTTGTCAACAGACAAACAAACAAAAAAGTCTGTTTACAAACAGTACCGCTGAATTGTCAAAATGTGTTCATCCGATTGAGGTTAGCAGTGACGGTAAAAAACCTAATTCGCAATCCCGCATGTACATACAAAAAAACAAATCTTGAGACGAGGTAAATAAGATTGAAATATGTATGTTTGATAGTGAGAAAGGAGACGCTAATAATGTAAAACCGATTCAAACCGGTTCTGCCAATCTAGTATGGCAAAAATCCGCCAGAAACAGAACCGTTAATAACCGCTAGGCGAAATTCTCTGCCAGAAACGGTTGTTGCATTGTTACCAGACTCTTGCCGGAATTTTGGCAGAATTCCGGCAAAAATGTCTGGCAGACATAGCCAGCCGTCTGGGGGGAAATCTGCCCGTCGCGTACAAGGTGGTGTAATTCAATTCATTCATCACACGAAAAAAAAATTAATCCAATGAAAATATGTTTTTAAAACAAATTTGCTCCTTCCGTTCACATCTTCAATAAAATTTACCAAAAAATCAATAATACTTCACGGGTCAAGACATTTACATATTTGAGGATTGTTTCGTAAGTTTCACCAAACGTAGGTATTGAACGATGAAGAAGTCAGTAGAATTATGACCGATCGAAGTTCAGTGCAACTCTACCGATCATTCATCGAATTAAACTTTTACTGAACGGTTTTTTTTTTTATTTTTTATTGTTTTATATTTGGCTGTTTGAAAGTCAGTAAAACTTTACCGACATCCGTGAAAATAATTCGGTGTGTACTGTATGAATTGTAATATTATTTATAGAACTCTGTCATGAAAAATGCGTAAAACTGATCGTCCGGTAAAAATGTGTATAATTGTTGTGAATTGAAACTCATGTACCGAAATATCGGTTATTTCTATTGATTACCGACAGTTTTCGTCAAAAAAATTGCCAAACTATGGAATCAGATCTTAGTGTGTAGGCATGAATGATCTGTAGAGTTGATCCAATTCACAGTTTTCGTTTTTTTAGGTTTTAACCACGCAGAAGGTGCTCTCTCCATCGGCTGCTGGTTGATGGCTTAACTCCCACGACGTCTGCTTCCTATCGGATTTCGGCAAATGTTATAGAAAAATTACGGAATATTCGTTTTCATTTTAGTGATCTGATCTGAATTTTGAAATGTCATAACTTTCTCCCCATTCTCTAAACGATTTGCTAATTTTCAGTGAATCATCATTCATAATTATGAAGAACTTCAGTACACATTGCTGACTCCTTCTTCGGTGAGAATCTTATCTGTTAAATTGATTTATTTTCGGAAGTGAAAAAGTAAAAACTTAGTCTGGCATCGAGAGAAAATTGTCCGTGAAATGCTTAATTCGTTATAATTGTTACAATTTGCAAAATTTCCAGAATATAAATGTTTAATACTGTCAAGAGCTTATGTTTCAGCTCTCTATCAAAATTGCTGGTGACAACGATGATCAATGATATGACTCATAATTATAGCGTTAGTCTACATCATTATTAAATAGTAAGAGCTTAATCTAGTAATAATACATAAATTAACTTGCATGAGTCATTTTTTAATAAATTGAACAGGTTTCAGTGAAATTAACCGACAAACAGTTACAGCTCACGACGATAATTTATTTACGGATTATTTGTAAATTTTACCGAACGTCGGTAATGAATGCAGAACAAATCGGTAGAATTGTGACAGGATGATGTTCAGAGCAACCACAGTTATACAGGCTCGAACAAAATTTTTCAAAGTCCTGTGTAAATTTCAAATTTGCTATGCGTTGGAAACACTACTGCCACCTACTCGACTGTCCGCGGTGATCTTTCAAAACTTTCCACTACGTTCCGGAACGATAACAAAGTCCTCCTTCATGTTATATAAATATTCCAACTACAACAATTTTAACACTTATCACACGATTTCCCTGAGTGTTAAAGACAACTTTATTTCCATGTCGCATAAATCACACGAGAATTCGATCGGAATTTAACCAAAATAAACTTGTCATTTCAACCAACAGCAAAACAAAGCGTGAAGTGAATGTTGCACCGAAAAATTGTGGCTCATGTGAAAGCGGCACCCAAATCGTGGTGACATCTGCAAGTGTTCGCCACGCTGATTGAGCAAATTTTACACACAGTTCATATCTCAGCCTAGCCTGTATATCTGTTATCTGTGGTTAAATCAGTTGAGATTCCGATGCATTTTCAATCCATTTGAAATAGCATAGAATTTTTTAAACGCGAACTTGTACACAGTCTACATGAAACATGCCGCAGAAAATTACAAAAACATTAAAGGTAATTCAGATTAGATTGAAATAAGTATAAATAAACATTTCAGTTGTTATCATGCCAAACATTAAATAGAACACAAATGAATCGAAATTGTTGAAACAATGAACTTTTCTACTATTATCAACTTCCCGCATTAGGAAATCTTTTTCAATATCACCCACTTTCCTACGCCTTTTCCCACAATTCGTTTTTGTAACGTTTTCCGTCCACCGGTTCACGTAATATATTGACAGATGATGACTGTGAATTGGATAAATTTTACAGAAAATAATGGTTTATAATTGCAAAAATTACTTAATTACTCAATATCCAAAAACAAATTCGGTATGTAGAAAATGTTGGAATAATCCGTTTCATTGAAGTTGTCATCACTTTACTGCTTAGAACTAATCAAAAATAATTGTGTATTTTAAAAAAAAAACGTCAATAATCGCCTCAGAATGACTGGCCAAAAACTCGAAGGAAAGGCCATTCTTACCTACAATAACAAGCACTGGTTAAAAAATAGCATTGGTTTCCTACTCCAAGTGGAATTTTAGCAACGCCTGTCAGAGCCTGCTTCGATCGGTCGTGGAATTGAGCACCGGTCGGCCGGTTCATAATGACAGATCGATTAGTGTGCGGTTTACCAAGGAACACACCGTTACCGATTCAGCTGTCAGTATCACTGGATCGCTGGTCGCGGTATCGTTTCCGGTCGTATTCATGAGCATTCAAGGCATCCTAGTACTTTCCTAGACAGCTTAGATTCGGAGCCGGCCTTGGATTCCAGTTGATTGCGAACGTGTGACAATTTTCATTTTGTAAACATCAAACCGTCAGCGTCGTTGTCATCGTCGTTGCATTAAACTGCAATCAAACCGAGCAGCACCACCTTGTCACCGCATCGCTATCGTCTTTCCGTGGTTCGGGGCAAATTTCTGCCGCCTTGCCGAGCGGGGCCATGCAAACCGCTTGGAAACAAAAGCCAATGTAAATAATATCCTCGCTGGTTGCGCTCGCGGAACTCGCGCGTGTGATTATCGCTATTAAATTAATTTACCAACCATGTAAGTATAATCGTAGAATTGGTTTACAACAACCGAGCTTCGATGATGGGAGGCCAGCCATGCAAAACGTCACTCGGAGGAGTTTGCGATTATTCTTCGGGTGGTGGAGCGTGCCGGGCGATGGAGACGCAACCGCATTCTGGTGCTCCCGCATGATATCCAGCGTCGTCTTTCCGCGCTCTCCGTGCTTTACTTATTCACAAATCATGCGAATCGGTTGAGAATTTGGGTTGAGTTCTGTATTTCCAGTAGACACTGGTTGTATGAGAATAACAGGATGGACAATAATCGAAGAGTCAAAGAGTCAGAGTCAAAGAGTCAAAGAGTCAAAGAGTCAAAGAGTCAAAGAGTCAAAGAGTTAAAGAGTCAAGAATCAAGGAGTCAAAGAGTGAAAGAGTCAAAGAGTCAAAGAGTTAAAGAGTCAAAGAGTCAAAGAGTAAAAAAGTCAAAAAGTCAAAGAGTCAAAGAGTCAAAGAGTCAAACAGTCAAAGAGACAAAGAGTCAAAGAGTAAAAATGTCAAAGAGTCAAATAGTAAAAAAGTCAAAGAGTCAAAGAGTCAAAGAGTTAAAGAGTCAAAGAGTCAAAACAGTCCAAGAGTCAAAGAGTCAAAGAGTCAAAGAGTCAAAGAGTCAAAGAGTCAAAGAGTCAAAGAGTCAAAGAGTCAAAGAGTCAAAGAGTCAAAGAGTCAAAGAGTCAAAGAGTCAAAGAGTCAAAGAGTCAAAGAGTCAAAGAGTCAAAGAGTCAAAGAGTCAAAGAGTCAAAGAGTCAAAGAGTCAAAGAGTCAAAGAGTCAAAGAGTCAAAGAGTCAAAGAGTCAAAGAGTCAAAGAGTCAAAGAGTTAAAGATTCAAAGAGTCAAAGAGTGGAAAAAATCAAATCAACCGCGGGGAGTTTTTATAAAAATAAACTGAAATAAGTAAAATGTTTATTTTATAAAACAGATTCGAAGATGCTACCGCAATGACATGACTTTTAGAAATGAATGGAAGGAGACTCCGATAGAATAAAGAAAGTTTCCTTCTGCCTAGTGGCGGTGCTTCAATTAACAAACGAAAACTGTACACAAATCCTGTACTTCAAACATCAAAAAATGATTCGTTGCATTCAACTTGCGAAAAAAGAAAATAAAACTAGCTTTTCACAGCGAGCCAGATTTCCTTGCATCTTCGTTGCCGAATCGCTACGCTGCTGAATCACGCTGCCCTTGGCCACGTTACCTCGAATCCCCTTCAGTTAAAAAAAAAGTTGGTAGTCGTCCTCAGCAAACATGTGTACAGCCAGAATCAACTGGTGCAACACCGGAACCCCTTCCCTGGCACGGTCATAGCCGGCACCGAAGCACAGTAGGCTTTTGTTTCAATTTCCTTTCCGGCCTTCCGCAGCTTCTTTCAGGTGAAACGGTGGAAGTGGGCAGCATATATTTAGACCGAAAGAGCCGACGGAACATATACAACTACCTGCCAAGTAGCCTCCAGATGTTGTCACTCCGACCACTCCGACCAGCTTCTAGGTATTAAAACAAAATCCCACCACCCTCTCCGGTCCCTTTTAAAGTCATTTATGTAAACATCAACATCGGCCAACCATGAATGGGACTTGATTTTCAATTTTGAATGATGCTCCTGGTTGGTTTCCCAGCCCCCCCACACGAAGGTTGAGGATGAGAGAAGAGAAGATTGTTACAGTGACGAACCCTCCGACAAGCTCATTCTGTCAGTTTTACGTGCTGCTTGAATCAACGTGAGCTGGTCAAAGGAGGCCACGGAATTCATCACCTGGGTTGGGGGAGTTGGTTGAAGGTTAATATTTACCTACCAAAAATTATCCGGTTCACCGTGGGCACAGGTCAACGACGATCGACGGACGCTGTTTAGAAAGCGACTGATAGCGGAAGCAGAATTGACTCACCCTTCACAGCCACAGTATTTTAAATTCCCCCCTTCTACCACTAGTAAAGCGAGCACGGATGCTGTCAGGTCCTTCACCGTAAGGTTCTTCATGGCAGCAGCAGAACCACCGGCTACGAGAGGTGTCCGCGTAAGGGTGCATAATATGTTCCGTGTGGTGTTTCTATGCGGCACAGCCTGCAGCGGTGAACCACGAGGGAAATCCATGGAAGCCAGGGGGGGAGGTAGAATGAGAACACAAGAGAAGATGGCAAATGTTGTTCCACCGAGGATATGTAACCGATGGTGGCCTACTTTGTTTCATCAGGACGCTGCAGTTGTTCGTGGTGAAGGTGTAAACGTGCACGACGGAAAGCTATTAATCTCAAGGACTGAGGAGGCTGAATTGACGAGGCTCAAAAATAAGATCCGGTGATATTTTTGCTACCGTGACCTACTTATCAGGCTGATGAAACATTAACAGCGAGAATATTGTTTTTGTGAGGAAAACAAAAACAACTACGGATTGGTAGGGGAGAGATTTTCAACTGAAAACAAACAGAAAATATCTGCCGTATCCTAATCATCCTACAAGAATTTCTTACATTCAATACCCGCAAGACACGATTAGAAACACCAGCAAATGGAACACGTCACAACTCACCGGACAACGCGTGTTGTTTACCTTACTTTCGTCAGACACTCATTTTTCCGATTGTAGATTTTCTATCCGGGATACAATCCCGCGTTTGAAGTTTTCTTCGAGTTCGGAGAGTAAGCAGGCCCGCTCTCCGATTCCAGGCTTGCTCCAGAGAGTGAGTGACTAAGCAGTCGCGCCAAATTATTGCGCCCGTGAAGTTACCTGCTTGTTCTAACGAAAGCACGTGCTCGCCTCACTGATAATCGAATGTTTTCTCTGAGAGTGGGACTGGAAACAGAGCATCGCTTTTTACGTTGTTTTTGCTTGGCATGCTGCGCTATCAGCACGTAGTTTGCGAATGAGAAAGAATTCTCTTGCTCTCGCTCTCTCGTCAGGGACAGCTTTTTAAACGCTCACAGTTTTCATCACCATTTCGAAGTCGAGCAGTTGTACACTGCGAAATTGTAGGCAGTTAATTGTTGGGAAGGCTTCACATTATCGGTTCGAATGAATTCCGAATCAGAATCCGTATGGAATTCTAAATTAAACTCTAATCAACGTGGACTTCAACGTTCCGAATGAATTTCGCCTCCAACCGATTGGTTTGGAAATCTGTCGGAATTGAATGCGAAAAAGCGACCTGATTTCGACACCCTCTTAGGAAAAAATCCATTGTTGAGCAAATTTTAGTATGAGGAGTTGGAGCCCCGTTGGATTAGCTTTACTGGACAATTTCCGAAGTTTTTTCCACTTGTTTTTTTAAACTAACACTACATACCTGTTCAATACTTATACTTCACGTAGAATAACAACAAATTTTCTTTCTTTATAAAGGTAACACCTAATTTTCACAGTATTCTTGCAAGAGAAAAAAACAACAGCAAACCGATCCAGCAAACTGAAAAATATTTCGTGCAGTATGTAGTTCAACAAGCGCTCAACGACCAACAAAATAGAACCGCCTGCTGAGAGGGCAGTTAATAGTTGGAAAGGATTCACATTATCGGTTCGGGATGAATTCCGAATCAAATCCGAGTATGCTAATTTGAAATTTCCATTCAGAATTCCATGTGGCGTAGTAGGTGTAGTAGGCAGTGTTTTTTCTTGATAACACTTGATATAAAGGGTGATTTTTTGCTGGAAACTTTTTGGCAACACCATTTTTGACAGATCACGCGTGAATCGTATCTTGTGTCACTGTCAAACTTATTCAGTTTGGTCTATAATTTAATCATGAATGGGCGCTGGCAAAGTTGGAGGAAGATCTACTTTTTTATCAAAAAATTGTGTTCTGCGACAAAGCTCAAGTTGAATGAATACGTCAACAAGCAAACTTGGCGAGTGAAGTGAAAGACCAAGTAGAACCATTACAAGTGCTACCAATGTATTAAAAAAGTCACTGTTTGGTGTGGATTATGGGCCGGTGGCATTACTAGTGAAATACCGGCCGATATGTTGGAGAGAGTATGCCAAGGTTGCATGAAATCATAATCAAATATTAAACTATATTGATCGTTCTATCGATTCAAATAAAGACTTCTAGCCTTCGCAGTTGACTGAGCAGGAAGTGAAGCAAGTGGATCTTAAGCACTTCATTTTGGTTCAGGTAAAGGCTCGGTTCCCGGTTTTTATCATAGGTGTCACGAAATATGCGTTACTTTTTAGTACGTTATAGGTGTTAAGAAGTGTTACATGCGTTACTTTTTAGTATGTTATATGCGTTACGAAGCGTTACTTTTTAGCAGAGATGGCATTTCACCAGAGTTATACACGCTAGAGTCAGATTTTTGCCACACCGAGGATGTAAAAAACGAATCACCGCACAAAGAGGAAAGCGCACTTCTTCTCAGTGTCGAATAGACAGCATTTGAGTGTGTGCTTGTGGTTAAAGCAGCTGGCGCGAGTGAAACACATTCTCTTCGCATGAATCGCTCACACGCGCTCTCGTCTAAATACACCCAAGTGACCACTGGTGCGTGATGGTGAGCGAACACTTCTGTGAACTTCAATTAATAGAGAGTAGATCTGGCCTTGCTATGAAAAATTTGCAAGGAAAACCGAAAATTTTACGATAAATTGTTTTATTTTGCTGATTTTGCGTATCCACGCTTCATCTACGAAAACCATACAGCAGAGTGCTCACCGGCGTGTACACCTCTGTGAAAGTATCTGCATACACCTCAGAGAATTTATTAGCTAATGCTCTAGCACTTTGGTGCGATTCAGTGGAAGAGGTAAAAGGAAATAAACAAACGCACTCATGACGCGTGCACACTTACACAACAGTGGTGTATAAATGTGAAAGAGAAGAGCTCTCGTTGAAGTTGTCAGTGCGAGGGGAGAAATTTTGCTTGCTCTTCGTCACACAGAGGAGATAGACATCTCTGCTTTTTAGTATGTTATAAGCGTTACAAAGCACATGCGTTACTGTTTTGTTCGTTAAAAACGTTACGAAGCGTTACAGGCGTTACTTTTTAGTAAGTTATAGGCGTTACGAAGCATTATATGCGTTACTTTTAGTATGTTTTAGGCGTTATGAAGCGTTACATGCGTTACTTTTTAGTTTGTTATAGGCGTTACATGCGTTACTTTTTTGTGCGTTATAAGCGTTACTTTTTAGTATGTTATAGGCGTTACGAAGCGTTACATGCGTTACATTTTCGTATGTTATAGGTGTTACGAAGCGATTCTTTTTAGTATGTTACAGACGTTACGAAGTGTTACACGTGTTACTTTTATGTTTGTTGCGAGGCGTTACATGCGTTACTTGCACCGCTTTATATAAACCTTGTTTCTTGCACAATGAATTGAGATTAACATTAACCCCATAGAGTAAAAACTTTTTCTTCCACTTCTGTTCTGCAACGAAGCACGTACCGACGCGTACCAGTTTTGCATCGTCATTTTGAATGACGATTTGAATGTTTTGACACTCGTCGCCCTATGATTTCGGAACCGCCAAAGGCCAAACCACACATTGCCGACGCCGTCATCGCCTATCTTTTTTTCGCTCTTCGGTTATGACTGAGCTGCCGGCGTGCGCATGTGTAGGTACGCCGGACCCGACATAAAATTCATATCTTTGGCAACGATATTCCTCACCAGTGATGCCACTTTTCTTTGAAGTCAAATCCGTAGAATTGGTTTCAAGTGTACTTATACTAGTACATTTACATAAACTTAACAGCTTTAGGCTCTAATCCACAATGGCAGGCTTCCAGTAATGACAGATCCATGGCTAATAGATGCATGATTACAATTTTAATTGGACAAGCAAAAATAAATATGCAGACAATGTAACAATATTTAATTATTTTCCTTTTATACCAAGAGATATAATGCTAGATCAGTAGATTACTGGTAAAATAATGCTAAGTCCGTAGATTTCATATGATTCATCCGTAGATCCGTAGAAAAGACAGCAATCCGTAGATCTACGGATAAATCCGTAGGGTTGACATCACTGTTCCTCACTGAGCTTTTCGCACCGTAGCAATCGTGTCGGGTCCGGTGTACCTATACATGCGCACTCCGGTAGCTCAGCCATAGCTGAAGCAGAAAAAAATGATGCCGGAGAGCTCAGATCGGCCAAATGCGGAGAGGCCTTTAACCGTTGCTGAGAATTCGAAGTGAGTACTGTTTTTGGAACTTTTCTTCACTATTATCGGTGGTTTCGGAAGCGGAAATCCAGGCTCAAAGTAGTTATATATATTCACTAACTAACAAGATCAGCCAACTAGATGAATAGATAGCAGTAAGTTTTATAAAAATGTCCACCTCGTTTCGCCATTACTTGTGAGTATATATTCTTAAAATTGAATATATCATTGAAAATTTTCACTAATCGCACTGTAATACCGGAACCGGAAGTCGGATCTGGATCAACTTCTTGGGGGCTTTTCAAAGAATTTTGAGACCTTTTATTTTCTGCTTAGTTTGTGAAATTCGGTTAAGAAATTTCTGAGAAAATTGAGTGTGCACTTTTTCATAAATTTGCGCATATTTCCTTGTAATTCCGGAATCGAAGGTCGGATCCAAATGAAATTCATGAAAATTGTATAAGGTATAAGACCCTTCATTTGAATCTTGTGAAAATTGGTTCAGCCATCTCTGAGAAAATTGAGTGACATACACATGCGTGCATGATGCCTATTGGACTGCTCATCAGGGAGGACGCGGAGTGCTACGATATGCGGAGGGACAGGAACGCCCGTGGGACTGTCAATGCAGCCTTCCTACGTGAGTGGCAAAGGGAAAGGGACAGCTCTACCAAGGGGCAGGTGGACATATCGGCTTATTCCAAGAGTCTCCGGATGGATCAACAGGCCCCACGGTGAAGAAAACTGTGGCCTGACGCAGTTCCTCACAGGTCACGGTTGTTTTAGGTGGTATCTCCATAGGTTCGGCCACGCGGCATCTCCTGCTTACCCTGGCTGCCCAAATGAGCTTGAGACGGCAGAACACGTCCTGTTTGCCTGTCCCCGCTTTGCGACACAAAAGAATGGTCTACTGGATGTATGTGGCAGAGAAACTACACCAGAGAACCTAGTCCATAGGATGTGCCACAGTGAGGAGAATTGGAACGCAGTGTCGACCAGTGCAGCGGAATTGGAGCACAGAACAACAGGCAGCCGCGACCGCAGGCCGCTAAAGAGGGATCAGCGAACAAGCGTCGGTTCGGGAGTTTTTCCGTTGTCGGGGAACTCTCCGTCGGTGTAGTTTAAATCCTTCACCGGGGATTAGACGAGTAGCCATGGTACGGATAGTCGGGGCGCCAGTAAACCGGAAGCCACGCTTCAACCGGAATCACCGGATCGACCTCGGCACTCATTCGAGTGTCCCGAGTGGTGAAACACGAGATTCAGTGTCTGGAGAAACCCTTTCGTCGGGGAGCTCTCCGTCGGAGTAGTCTAGACTTCGATGGGGATTAGATGAGTAGATTGCGACGTAGCCCCGGTATGGATCGTCGGGGCACCAGTGAACCGGAAGTCATCTTCCAACCGGAATCACTGGACCGACCCAGGCATCCTGCCGTATTTCGTATTTCGGAAGCGTCGGTCTCGGGGAAACTTCCATCGTCGGGGAACTATTCCATCGGTGTAGGCTAGATCCATCGTCGGGGATTAGCCGAGTAGTTCATAACGTAGACCAGCCTTTCTGCTAATTTTGTGTGGAATGCCCCGTATGTAGATTATGAATTGAGTTTTGAATTCTCGGTTGATTTTCCAGAAGGCCGTAACAGCAAGTGACAGTTTCTCTTTGTTTACTTTCTCTTCTATTAATTACCAAGCGGTTTCCACGTTTATCACTTAAATCTTTGCATAGAATGATGCTCGAAACGTTCGACTTCCAAACAGAACTGTGAAATCCAAGAAAACCTTTTTAGATCACATCACAATAATCGAAAGAGAGAGTGAACAAAGAGAAACTGTCATTTGCTGTTACGGCCTTCTGGAAAATCAACCGAGAATTGTCTTAAAATGAACATCACGTTGAAATAGTCTTGTCACTCTAGAAATTAGATTTTTTTTTCATCCGATGCTATCACTCTCATTCTCTCACTTGCTCTCTCTCGCGCGCGATAGCCACCTTGCAGCATGTGCCTCAGGTCGGATCGGGTCACTTCGAAACGAGCTGCTCGAATGAAGATTGGCGCGCGGATTTTTGCGCGCCGCCGACGTTCGTTGTGTGCGGAAGGAAGAAAAAAAGACGGTGAGATCGTTCAGGATTGCAGCATGCCATGATGGGTACCACTCGCGTACCGGAGAGTGGTGGTGGAGCACCGGAGTAACTCATCTGTCGTCCGAGTCTCAGTCGCACTCAGTCGTTAGGAAACTCCTCCTGCCCAGTTCGGGGAGCACGGCAGGCAGTTGCCGTTTGTCGTTCGTCTTGTCTGGTCGCGCGGATACCCGGTTCAGGTGTAGAGTTCTTTAGAGTCAGTATCAGTCGAGTCGGGGTGCAGATTGCTCACAGTAACTGTCTAGAAATTCTCTCGTCGTCGATGCAAACCAGGAGGAACAAGGAAAAGCTTCAGACAGACAGCCCGAACGCGGTGGTGGTGAACAGTTCTCATCGGTTGGGCACACGAGTGTTTGGTTGAGTGGTTTGAAAAAGGATCCTCCACTGTTTGATGCATGGGTCGGAAAGGAATCCGTTCCCTTCGCGGCAAAAGTTGTGCAAGCCGTGGGAAAAACTGCTGTGCCGTGCCCGGGGTTTCCTTCGGTCGTCGGCGCGTAGTTGAAGTGCAATCCGCTGAAGTATAAACGACTTTGTTTTGGACTATTTCCGGAGTAGCCAAACAAATTAAGCGGGGGAAAAATAGAACAAAAAAAAAACCGACTCATTAAGGCCAACCGTGAGTGAAAGCAAAACCATTTTCGACAAACAAGTGCTAAAATAAGCGTGAAATGGATTTACCCTCGAGAGCCAACCACATCCCGCGTTGCTACCGCTGCCGCAACGCTGGCGCGGAAATTCGATAGTGTATTGTTGAAGTGTGTATTTAATTCTATTTAAAGTTACGACTCGTCAACGGAAGAAACGGTGGGCGAGCGGACGAGCTCAACGGGCACTAAAGGCTAAGGTCGGAAGAATAAGGGCAAAAATAAAACTGTCAGCCAGGTTAGTTGTTGTGCAACGAGTGCATCGAGTATAGGCATTCTAATACTTAGTAGTATATCCAAATGGAGCTGATAAAATTGCCATAAAAAGTTTCTGCGGTGATTCCGGTGTTTGTTCGGGCAAGCGAGCGAGCGAGCGCGGGTGGTGTGTGACATAGCGGGTTTTTGGACGATGCCACCAAGCCAAGTGCGGCAGAATACGGAGTAGGAAAGTTTCCCGTCAAGTGCATATCCGGTTAGTGCCAAAAGTGATTCTGAGTGAGTTTTCTTGAAGTTTTGTGCGGTGCACAGCGAGATGGGACAACCGGTTCGCTAGCGGTAGCGCGGGAAGCAAATTTGATCTGAAACCTGAACCGTGTATAACGAAACGGCAGAACTCGAGCCCGGAACAATCAGGCGCACGCCGCAAAAGCCACGCGCAGATGGGATCAACCGTAACATGACAGGTATTGTTCGTCTCCGAGTGCTTTTGTCTTTGGTTGCGCTTTTGCCGCGTTTGATTGTTAGTATCTATCTCTGGTCCTTTGCGATACCACACGGCTCCCCTTCTCTCTTCCTGTGCCTGGGGGGGTAATCTAGCAGGTAATTGAAAACTTAACGCGTATCGTTTACTGTATTGTGTTGAAACCATTGAGGAAACAATAGCTGGTAATTAGATTCAAGCTTAGTTTTAGATCTTAGCCCTAGCTTTAGTGGATCCTGAGGTTGATTTTTTTCCTTTTGTGGAAATACGAACTTGTTTTTGCTGTTTCCTGTGCTATTGAAAATCTCTGGTTCTGTAATCTGGTCCGGATAAATTTTTATGGAAGGTAAACTGTTCCGTTATTGTTGTAAAAGATGTCGGAACTGCCCTTGGATCCGAAAGACAAATGATCAATCCGTTTCAAAGTTGAACCAAAATCAAAATTTTACTGTGAAAGACCGAGGTCCGAGTAATGAACTCTTACTCGACTGCTCGTTTTTTGAATGGTCGATCAACCCGATTGACAGTGACAGTTATAAACGTCATTTAGTTCTTTTTATGAATAAATTTATGGTAAAATCAGGCGACCTAGGCCAGTTTATTACACTTTAGCTAGAGAAATGAAGAATGCAAACCACTTCAATAAAATATGAAAATCACACATGAAGTAAAACAAAGCATGCCGTATTTTTAGGAGTGATGACTCGATATTACATCATTCAACATATAAATCTGATTTTACTGACTGCTTTGATGTCAAATCAAGTAAAATTAGCTCGTTCGAAAGTACATGTTTTGCTTGTAAATTTAAATCATTTGCGACGTTTCCACACGGAACGATCGAAATTAGCTCTGCGCCTAATTCGTGTTACTGTTTTTGAATTAGTTGATTTTAACAACAAAATTTCCAAATTGACAACTAATTTTGTTATCAAAATCAGAAAATTTGTTTCTATTTTTCTATCACCATCATTACTGAAGGTTAGTACAAAGAGAACAAAAATGAAATTGATTTTGCGAAGTCGACTGAAGAGAACAGCTTTATAGAAGAAATTTTTTTTAAATGAAGTTTATGTTTCGTTTATGCCTTTTTCTTTAATACAACATCGTATTTATACCTGCCAATATAGACAAAACAAGCGCGACTGAAAAATTTATTTCGGTAGTAGGGTCCCTTCTAGTGGCTAGTAGTCATTACGGTGTTAACGTTTTTTCAGTGCGCCATTTAGCTGCAAATTGCAGAAGCAAATTCAACCATTTATGTTGGTTGAAAACAACGTTTTATTTCTCTAATTCAACTAAAAAATTAGTTTAATGGAAATGAAGTGTGCCTTAGCTAAGAAATGACAGCACGTTTAATTGGTGAATTCAACTAAAAAAATAGCCATTTCAACAAATATTTTATTATTATTAAGGAAATGAGAATTAAAAAATCTAAATTAGCAAATGTAAGATTTTTTTAGTTGTCTCAAAAAATAACTAACTAAAATCAGAAAATCAACCAATTTTTTCTCCAAAATGCTCATTTCGGTCTTTCCGTGCACTGACAAAGCGGTTAGATCTTATTGGGCGTGGAGCGTTTGTTGAACGACTTACTAAACTAAATACTCGTTCAGTTATTTGTTGTTTTCTGTCTCATACAAATAGTGTGAAAATTGAGAGTTTTCTTCATATAAAAAGAAAATATGTTGTTTTTCTACGCGAGGTCGAAGTATTGTACAGGTATGTAGTGTTAATAAAAAAATAAAGCTTGCTTCAGATAGAGTTGGAACAAAGACAATTGCCTGTATTTCAGTTATTTATTATTGAATTCAAGATTTTTTTCTATACAAATGTAGCGTTTTCTTCATACTTTTTAGAAAAAATACGGATAAATTATTAGTCATCTGATTGATTTCTTTGACAACGTTTCCCTTTGCCTTGAGTCTCCTCTTTATGATTGCCCAGTATTTCTCAATAGGGCGGAACTGGGGGCAGTTGGGTGGGTTATTGTTTTTCGGAACAAACTGGACCCCTTTCTCTGCATACCATTCTTGAACGACTTTTCTGTAATGACAGCTTGTCAAATCTGGCCAAACCATTACGGGATGGTCGTGGGATCGAATGAACGGCAAAATTCGTTTTTGGAGACACTCTTTTTGGTATAGTCCGATGCTATTGTCTTATTTGTAACGAAAACTTTTCGTTGCCACAGTTGCAAATGCCCTGCCAAACCATAAATTTTCTTGCAAATTTGTCGGCAAAAACCAATTTAAATTTGGCTGGAACATCCCTCCGAGCCGTTGCCAAGTAAAATTTTTGACCAGGGATTTGCCCGAAGTCAGCCTTGACATAGGTTTCATCGTCCATCAGAAGACACCCGTCGAACTTAGTCAGCACCTGGTCATATAGTTTTCGAGCACGAATTTTGACTACACTATTCTGTTCTATGGTTCGATTTGGCTGTTTGCTAGCTCGATACGACTTGATTCCTTCCCGGAGTCGAGTTCTCCCCACGGTACTATGGGCAGCACCGATTTTCTGGTCAAATCACGGTCCGACAGATTAGGATTCCTCTTAATCGTCTTCAAAATCTTACCACGCAGTTTCCGGTCGATAGTTCTACTCCGACGTTTGCCTTATACCGTTTGATAACGCGCCATACGGTATTTCTGGGCAATTTCAGCTATTTAGCTAGCCTAGATGCAGACCACAATGGATTTTCCAAATGACTGTGCACAATTTTTTCCCTTCCTTCGGCTTCCATGTTAATTGTTTACAAAGTACAGTCGATTTGCAGAATGCCAAAAATCATACGTGAAGCTGACAAAATTCCCGACACGTGGGCACCAAGAACTTCCAAATCCGTCCACCAGGAGCGCCACAACATGAGCAAAAGTTTGTTCCAATTCTAAATGAAGCAAACTTCAGGTAATTCTAATCATTCAAAATTCTCAAGTAAAGCTAGTCCAACGGGGCTCCAACTCTTCATATTGAAAATGGCTCAACAATGACTGTCTGCCGAGGTTATTGAACGAAAAAAATGGCGCTCGGTTCGATGGTCTGTTTCAAAATCGGCAAACGAAAGTCCCGAATCGGCATCCCGTCGGTCGATTTATTGGACATTTATCGGACCAACGGTTCAACGTATTGGATCAGCGGATTTTTTTTTTCTTTTTCTTAGAGGGGTTTTATGTGTACACTGATAAAAATTGACATCTTGGACCGAAGTGTTTTCTATTGAAGAATCCAACCAACTCTCTTGCGATCGCTGCGCTGCTAGAGTGGCGAGCTTTGAACTAAGCGATGGTGATAATTTTCAGATTTTGCTTGAAGATTCTAACTAAATGCTGGGTTCGAATTTTATGAATCGAATACTAACATAAAAAACGTGTGAAAATTTGGTAAAATAATCGATCGTATGTTCAGTAACTTTCCGTGGTATGTTTGATTGATATTTATGGAGAAATCGTAACATGAAATACCAAATTTGAAGAAGTGAGGTTGGATACTGTTTTCATATCTGGGATATTTTTTGTTTTTTGGGTTGGATTTTGAGATTAATTGATAAATTATGATCAAAAGTTTTATGACTAGTCTATTTACTCATGTTTTACCATCTAAATCAAATCTGTATGTGAACTGAAAATTTCAAATTTCATCCGAGATTGTCAAGAGTATAGGACAATTTGAAATCATATGTTTGATGACAACACGTGGATAATCGTTTCTCTTACCCATATTTGTAAGGTTTTGCCATCTGCATTCTTTCAAACTTAAGTAAATTGAAAAATTCGTCAAAAATGTTTCTAACATATGGGATATGTCAAAACAATCACCATAACGCTATCTCGTGGTGACCACGCTGGTTGGATTGTTCAATTTAATTTCGTCGCATTTGTCCCGACACTTAAATTGCAAATGTAAGTTTCTTCAAATCTTATTCTAATGAGATCATATTAAATTCTATTGGTAATACACATAAATCCCTCCCACCAAACAGCAGATAAATTAAAAGTGTTTAACATTTAGTATTCAATTCGAATTGTCATACAAGTGTAAATGAACTGATGAAAAATTTTAGATTTTAACACATCTATACTTAATTCTCAGACTTTAGAATTTAGATTTTCATATGAGATGCAGGGGAATTGGAATTTAAAATGTCATCATTCAGATATTGGGCTCATAAAAAACTGGTGAATATAGTTTATAAAGTCTTTTCGTTGTCACCGAATTACACAATTTTCTTGAAAAAAATTGGACGGTTTTGTTTAGCAATCTATAACTCCGTTAGCTGAAAACACAAGCATTTTTGGAGTCATGCAAAGAAAATTCTGGTAAATTCTTGAAAGGTTCATATGACGCTTTCTTTTTCTTTGTGTTCTCCTTCAAGTTCAACTATCAACTGATAGCTCGTGTTTTTATGTTTAGTTTCATACATCGTGAAAAAGAAAGAGTGAATCTGTCACTTGCTGGTATGCTGTTTCGAAAAGGCACCGATCATTTAATGAATATACTTACTGTGTTGACATTCTAAGACATGTGATAGAAAACCTGATTCAGTCACTTCCATGAAGATTTTTGCAGCAATTTTATTCTGAACTTTTTTATTATATGCTTGACATTTAGCCCCGCCGCAATAGTCGGAGAATATAAGAATTATTGAAAAAACATATATACACCAATACAGCGATACATCAAAATGACATGTTATAACATTGATCTATGTCATAAAGCTACACACTTTAGTCCTATGTAGAATGAAGATTAAAATGTGCTGAGATATGATTGAGCCATTTGACGACACACTCAACATTTATGCACTAAACTTTTGAAACACGAAGCGTACTTGATATCCCTTAAAAATAAAACGTTCAACGGTGGTCCTTCATTGGTCCAATACGTTGGATCATTGGTCCAATGAAAGTCCAATCAATCGTTCAACGGGAGGCCAACACGTCCGTTTGCCGATTTTGAAGCATACCGTTGAACCGAATGCCATTTTTTTCGTTCAACAAACCCGGCATACAGAGGTCCATTGTTGAGCCATTTTTAATATGAGGAGTTGGAGCCCCGTTGGACTAGTTTTACTGGACAATTTGCGAAGTTTTTTCCACTTATTTTTTTAAACTAACAATACATATCTGTACAATACTTCTACTTCACGTAGAATAACAACAAATTTTCTTTCTATATGAAGGTAACACATAATTTTCACACTATTTTTGCAAGAGAAAAAACAACAACAAACCGTTCAATAAGCGCTCAACGACCAACAAAATAGAACCGCCTGCTGAGAGGGATCTTAGTGAATCTAGAACTTGAAATGTAACATACACTGCTAAAAATAAACACTTTTCTCAAAAGTATTTCTCTACATGAATTTCATGTTTCTAGTCGTACTAAACAATCAAGCACGCTCCACTTGTTTTTCAAAAGTTTAACGAATAAATATGAAGTTTGTCGTCACATGACAAAGGCCAGTATTTGAATCTTAAGTGTGGACATGCTGATATTGAATGCTTTGAACATAAGACTAAAGTGTGTAACTTTATGAATTAGATCAATGTGTCCGTTTGAAGTGTCGCCGTACTGATGTTTATATGTTTTCTGAATAATCTTTATATTGTCTGACAATTGCGGCAATATTTAATACAAAACATATGAATGAGAAATCCAAAATGACTGCAAGAGACTTCTGGCAACTGATTGCTATTGATGTTTCGTTTAGTTTTTGCTGGGAAAATAATGAACATGTTCGTGTGTCCGTCAAAACAGTAGGGAAATAAGGTAAACTTGCTTGTTGTTCTATTTCTATTTTGATAACTCATACGATGTGTTTGTGTTTCTAGGCAATGGAATTGTGGATCGTCAAACAACATCATACTGTACGGCAAAGATGTGCATATTTTAAGAGTCGAGTCATATGCGGTGAAATTAAGTGTACACTGAAAATCATTTCTACCTATTTTTTGAGGAGAAATCACTCATTGTCGAGCTCTTCTATAAGCTACCCAAAATTAGGTCAGAATCTACTCAAACTTTGAGTTGATGGGTAAAAATGGGTAGCGTGCTTTATTATGGTATAACATTTGTACTAAACTTACAGTTACCTAAATTTTGAGGTCATCACTCGTTACCCAAAATTGGGGAGATGCACTTTAGTTGATTTTGGGTAGGTTTTGACCCAAAATTAGGTAGCGGCTGGTAAGAGTGTAAAGCACTTCAGCCCAACGTGTCGATTTTTATCAGTGTATTTCTAGAAGCACATTTTCAAAAAGTGTCGATTTCTAGCAGTGTATGTATCGAGACGTTCTTTTTTACTTAATTTTGAGTTCGTTTGGATCTTTTCTCTCATTCGTTCCTTCAATTGTTGTCAAAATACAAAGTGCAAAACCACCCAACAGCGAAAGTGTAAAGTGACGTCTCTAGTCGGTATCGTTTGGCAAATTATCATCAATAGGTTACCTCCAGAACAACGTTTCCAAATCATAGGAATTTATTTTCAAAATCAGTGTTCAATTAAAACTGTTTAAAGCGTAAAATCGACGACACGACCAGGCAGGCACTTCGAAGAAAAATCGGAATAAAAAGTGTTCGTGAGCGATTTAACGATAGTTACCACAAATATACACTGAAAATCATTTCTACCTATTTTTTGAGAAGAAATCACTCATTGTCGAGCTCTACTCAAACTTTGAGTTAATCGGTAATAATGAGTAGCGTGCTTTGTTATGGCATAACACTTGTACTAAACTTACATTTACCTAAATTTTGAGGTCATCACTCGTTACCCAAAATTGGGGAGATGCACTTTAGTTGATTTTGGGTAGATTTTGACCCAAAATTAGGTAGCGGCTGGTAAGAGTGTAGTGACCCGTTGATATAATATATAATTTTCTTGAGCATCACTGTTTAAGTTGCTACGAACTTGTTACCAAGGAACACTGGAAGCTTAAATAAACAAACAAACTGAAAAAATGATCTGCGTTCGGAAATTGCTCTGCTTGGAGTAAATTGAAAATATGTTCTATTTTTCCAATTAGGACTTACTATTTTTTAACCTTGCATATCTCTGCATAAGTGAAGATAAACTAAAGATGTAGATAACATTACAAACAGTTCCTGAAAGCTTCCAGCTCCTTCAACTTTGGTAAGATACCTTGCAGATATTATTATAATTTGTGATACGAGTATCCATTTTCCAGAACTGCTGGTCCTCGAATCATTCTGACCACAGCTCAATATTCAATTCGATTATTATTCGAAGAAATGAAATTTGAACAAAAATACTCGTATTCTGAAAATTTGCATAGTTCCTACTGCACAATGACCGAAGCCAAAAATGCAATTGAATCGTAAAAGTGACGCAACTGAAAAAACGCGTTTTTTCTATCTGCTCTGTTTTTCGATTTCTTAAAATCCGTTAGCAGGGTAAATTTTAAAATAAAGGTTAAAGATTTCAATAGAAAACTATGTATTCTGATGTATCGGTTTATTGAATGATTGTAGTGGAAATTTAGCGAAGAGTCACCCTGAAAGGACTTCCGCAAAAGCACTAATGTGGATCTTTTTGCAAGCGTGCAAAGTACAGAAAATATGAAACGAGTAGAGCAAACCCTCCAACGGCAAAATGAGCTTTCAGTTATTTCTCGAAATCTATGATTATTTAAATTTCATACTTCTCCAGAGTCAGCTAAATATCTTTCGGAGTTAAATGCTATTTATGAATCAAAACACAACTGTGAGTGACAATTTTTTGTTCCTCTGAGTATGATATCTTCTTGTTTCTTTTTCATTTCACTGCATAAAATCAAATGCACTTGAATCAAATGTTTATATTTCTCCATATTAACAAATTCCAAAAAACAAAACAAAAATTCATCGTTAAATGGAACCAAATGCGTAACCAAGGTTATGGTAACGGTTTTTCGACAAACAACATTTTATCGACTTGTGTTGCCAGTTGCGAACATTTTTCAAATGATATCATTTTGACATTTCGAGTTACTGAGGGTCAGTCGCAGGTCGTGTCGTCGGCAAAATTCTCTTCGACGCATTTTTGGTTGAATGGATACGTCAACGTGCAAAATTGCCTTAAAGATATTCCTCTCGCCATTCAAGAATTACCAATGCATCCAGATAAATGTATTGTTTGTTTGTCATTGCTGAAGTACGACCACAGACTAACAGACATGACAGTATGAGTAAATTCTTATAAAAATAATTTTTCGTGATGCACTAGTTCCACCTATATTGTACTGCGCGAACTATTTACTATCGGTACACCCCTTGTGTTACGTAAAAGTTTTTTTACTAGTTGGTTTCCCCTCGTTTGTCAACACCGATCAGCTGCTTGCAGGGATGCCTGATTTCATCAAAATTTTTGAAAATGAATCGTCACAATAAATCATTGGATTACGTTGATAATATATTTAACTTTTTCGCGATGTTTGAAGGTAACCATTTATTTGACTCAACGTTGTTCATCTAGACTATTTTTTATTGTTTTGGTAGTTTTCACCCGAAATTAAGTGGCAGCAGACCTGAAGCAAGTGAATATTGTAACAAAACGGGTTCGATTTTGTATTGCGTTGGAGGATGAAAAGTAGGCATAATTCTGTATATAGTTTTGGATATATGTATTAAATCTGTATCCAGTATGAAATTTGCATGGACGTATACAAAACAATACATTACAGGTAATTTTGTTTAATTGGCAACTCTGTTGGTAAATGAAAAAAATAAACACAGTCTAGATGACAGACAGGATGTTTTTGATAGGGTAACGTGGCGCCATCATGACACATGTGAGCACTGTCCCAAATAAAGGAATATTCGAAATGACCGTTAAAATGATTGAAGAATCTAATTTGAGTGTCCTGTCTGTTAGTCTGTGGTACGACCTTCCAGAATGACCTTTGTGAAAAATAGTCGTGACGGCCAAATGCCCGAAATCATATTTAAATGTTATGTGCTAAGAAGTTTTCCACCAAATAAAGAATAATTGGAAATGTTTTATTTTATGTTATTTATTAACTATTTTAAATTACCTGTCTCGTTTACAACTATTATAAAAGGTTGGTGCTCAACAAATCGAATTTAATTTTAAACCTTAAAAATTGGAGTTTACTTTTGTCGGCTTACGAAAAACCTTAACAACCATTATGGGTGGAAACAAGCTGTTGAAACTCGAGTTTCCATAAACAAATGCGATGCAATGGTGCTACTGAAGTATTCAAATCCGCGTAATGCCATGCCATTTTCTTCTAGCCCGAACGAAAACAATCATAACAGTAGCAGAAGTAGCATCACCACCACCACCATCTGCACGCTTACTTTGATTTGGACTAATTTGGTAGTGAGCTACTCTGACGAATGGAAAGCCACCGTTCTGACAGCCGGTGTGAGGGCAACATCGTTCTACTATACCCAGTCTAGTGGTGAAAATTAATCCAATTGTGTAATTAGAATAAATCAACACACGCAACGGGTAAAAGTTCGGGCCCAAGGTTGTCATCGGTGTGTATCGGTCAAATATTGTAATTGTCGGCAAAAGAAAAAAAAAACAATACGAATCGAATCGCGGCTTGCTTAGATCACCGTTCATAGCTGCCAGAACCCTCTCTTTGTCCCCGCGAAAACAATGAACGAAGCTTCGGTGGCATCCGCGTACAGTTTTCGTGCCAAATAGATGGCTTTATTTTTATCAGAAGCAAGTACACAGCAAAAGACACGTTCCTAACCCTCGACTTGAAGCATCCATCAATCGATCTCTGACAGTTGCTGCAGGTGTTTCATGGTTCGGTTGCATGTCTCTGCTCACGTGACGTTTGTGGCTTTGTTTTGTTGTTTACCAGCTTCGCGATCGCGGTTAACCCTTCGATGGTCAGTGCCAGTGCCTGCCATTAGTTTTGTTCTCTAGTCGGCATTCGGGACGTTTTTTGTACGGCTGTACGGCCTTGTTTATTTTCGTGCTAAATCACTTTTCGATGGATTGTTTATTTTGAAAGTTTATCAAAATAGGTTTACGTTGGTTCCATATAGATCCAGCGTTGAACAATTTATTGGATTTCTCAGAATAGGTTGGACCGATTTTCATAAACATTTATATGAAAATTATTATGTTCCCATAAGTTGATGCAGAATTGTATCCAGATCCAGTTTTCGGTTCTGGACAAGAAGGATGAAGTGTGTATGAAATTGCAATTAAACTCGTAAATGTTTTTCTTAATTTGACCCAAAATTGTTTCAATTTAGAGGTTATACTAGTTGTTGGCTAAACGAATCGATTTCAGCTATTCCGGCTCCCAGTTCCCGCTTTCGGAAGTACCGGAAACAGTAGTGATCATAAACTCAAAAACGGGATTCCCTTCATTTTTTCAGAGACGGCTGTGTAAATTTTCACAAACTTGGACTTAAGTGAACCTAATTTCAGGTTTAGGACTTTGTTTCAAAATTCAGTTTCAGATTACAGGATCAGAAATTGAAACTTTGACTCTAGCACTGGTTCCTTGACTAGAATTTGGAAGTGATTTTAGCACAGACTAACAGACAGGACACTCAAATTAGATTCTTCAATCATTTTAACGGTCATTTCGAATATTCCTTTATTTGGGACAGTACTCACATGTGTCATGATAGCGCCACGTTACCCTATCAAAAACATCCTGTCTGTCAACTAGACTGTGTTTATTTTTTTCATTTACCAACAGAGTTGCCAATTATACAGAATTACCTGTAATGTATTCTTTTGTATACGTCCATGCGAATTTCATACAGGATACAGATTTAATACAAAACTATATACATAATTGTGCTTACTTCTCATCCTCCAACGCAATACAAAATCGAACTCGTTTTGTTACAATATTTACTTGCTTCTGGTCTGCCGCCACTTAATTTCGGGTGAAGACTACCAACACAATAAAAAATAATCTAGATGAACAACGCTGAGTCAAATAAATGGTTACCTTCCAATAATTTATTGTGACTATTCATTTTCAAATATTTGGATGAAATCAGGCATCCCTGCAAGCAGCTGATCGGTGTTGACAAACGAGGGGAAACCAACTAGTGAAAAAACTTGTACATAACACAAGGGATGTACAGATAGTAAATAGTTCGCGCAGTAAAATATAGGTGGAACTAGTGCATCACGAAAAATTATTTTTATAAGAATTTACTCATACTGTCATGTCTGTTAGTCTGTGATTTTAGTTCCTTATTTTGTATTTGGAATTCAAATCCAGAATTTAATTGATTTAGGATTTTAACTGCTCAATTATGAAACAAAATTCAGGTTATAAATTTTAGATCGAGAATTCGGAACTAAATAAAAGATCTGAACTTGAATCTTGGAACTGTCTTTTGAACCAGAATTTAGTAAAATTGAGTTCTGAAATTGAACTCATGAGTTAAATTATGATACGGAATTTATGAACTAAATTCTGGTTCAGATCTGTCATTTGGTTCTGAATTCTCGATCTAAAATTTATATCCTGAATTTTGTTTCAGAATTCAAAAGTTAAAATCCTAAATCAACTAAATTCTGGATTTAAATTCCAAATACAACTACAACTAAAATCACTTCCAAATTCTAGTCAAGGCACTAGTTCCAGAGTCATAGTTTCAATTTCTGAACCTGTAATCTGAAACTGAACGCTTTTTTTTTTCAAATTTTGAACCTGAGTAAAGGAACCGAATTAAATACTGTCTTTTGAACCAGAATTTAGTTCCAAATTCCGTTTCATAATTTAACTCATGAGTTCAATTTCAAAACCTAATTTCTATATTCAGTTTCAGAATTTCGAACCTGAATGCTAGAACTAAATTCGGAGCTACACAGATTAAAATATTTTGTGAATTTACATTTATTTTCATGCACATATTTGGAGCAGGTAATTGAATGGAATGTTACATTACCAAACTAAGCGGTTTGTAAATATACAGCCTTGTTCGATGAAAAAGTAAATGCATTTCAATGTAATTTTACATCAACCATGGTTTTAAATCAGATTTTCGTTTCAACTGATGTCTGTTTAATAGTACGATTGGTTTACATGTCGTGTAAGTTTCATCTTTTCTTTCTGTGTAGATTTTGGGATTTAATTCGGTTCCTTTATTCAGGTTCAAAAATTTTTTTAACAATGCGTTCAGTTTAAGTCTACACCAGCCGCTACAAGACAGAATGTAAACAATGAATACAGCTGAAAATTTCACCATACATTAGGGACATATGTACCAACACAATAAAAAAATTTTGACCACCGGACTCTCCAGACGCTCGCAATTAAAAAATTCCGGGAACTTTTTGAACAGACCTCGTACAAGCCGTATATTGACACCTAGAGAAAAAATCTTCAATTTTTTCCAAGGTGTGTGTCGAATTTTTAATTCCCATTTCGATGATCTATTGAAATTAGGTCCGGTAGGAGTAAAGGCCGCTCTAATAGAGATTATAGAAGGCCGCTTTGAGTTTCATAAAATAGAACGAGCAGAATCTACTGAAAATACTGAAGAAAAATGCATATTGTTTGAATGTGAAAAATATATAATGGATGTAATGTGTATTACATGCGCATTGAAAATTACAGATAAATATATAAACATGCTTACAGGATGTAAGTTAGCCAATATGAACTGTTGTTTTAAAATTAAAAATGATAATAAGAAAACTCTAAATGAAGCTAAAAAACTCAATATTTATAAATCTACACAATTAATGAGTAGATACTAGTGCATATGAAGTAAATACTAGTACATATTTTTATATGAAATAATAAATAAATAAAAGTATGAGTTTTGATTTTTTATTTTATTCTTTTCATGACCATACAAGTATGAACAATATTTTTACTTTTATGGAGCCACAACAGTCTACTTTGAGATTTTTTTAAAGCAAATTATGGCGTTCAGAAACGGTACAAAAACAATCGAAGTCTAATAGTGTTTGTATGCCGGTATGAAGCAGAGGAGTCAATATTATTTAAATAATCTGTTATTACTTTTCTGATAAGAGTCTGTTATTATTATTTAACCCAGGTAACAAAAATCACTTTGAGCAGAATATTTAGAAATTTTCAATTAAAAATAATGTTCATTCAAGCTAGATTGACGTATTGAGAGTAGATGCTAAGTATTAGAACACTCATTAACAATTTTTACAAAAGATAATTTCTATATTAGAGTTTTTAGGCTCGTGGGATTTTGGTCGAATTCCGGATAAAGAAAAACATTTAATGGTAATAGAAGCAATGAATCTCACACGCTTTTCTTTCCTGATAGCAGACACATATTAATTGTTCTAAAATCAATCCATATTCTTTCACAACAAGAGTAATTTACTTAAATTACTTAAATTTATGCCGACTAAACTTGAAGGATATTTATTGTAAGATGCTTAGTAGACGTTCATCAGCACTAACAAAAGACATCACGGGATCGATATTAACTCTTGATAATGCGTTTTTTAAATCACTCTGTCCAATTCAAACACGATTATCAAAAGTAGGATTACAAATATTGTTTTATTTTGGTTGACCCACTCATTTACAGCTACAACGAAACCTGCTTTTAGTACTTTTTACAGATTCAGCACACATCTTGCTCCTCTATCAAAATGATCCATTTTTTGGGACAGATTATAAAAAAAAGCAAGTTTATGCTGCACATACGGCGTTTATCTCACAAGCACTTTTTTCATCATAATGTGCATCTGATGCAATCTGTCAAATTAATTGTAAAACAAAACATAACCCTTTGACGATCGACATGATCATGCTGAAAAACAAACCAAACGATTTTGATGTAGTAGTTGAAAACATAAACATTGTCACTCACACTCTTTGTTATTGAGTTACTTTCGCGCTCGCTAATGTGACAGTTTTCTCATATGCGTGTATGCATAAGTTTCGATGCGGACTCGTTAGGGGGTGTCATGTTGCAAAAAAGGATGTTGCCAATAATTTGTACGTAAAATCGAAAAGCTGGCTATCTTGGTAATAAGAAGTTTTTGCTATTACTAAGTTCACTGGTTCACGAATAATTTTCGATGGATTGGCATATTGTCACAAAACTAAAATGTAGAGGCGCTGCTGTCAGCTTGGGGCGAAATCAATCTTCAGTTCAGCAACGCCATCGGACGGTGTCACATTCCACATATCATGTCAATTGTATGGGTGCGCAGTGCTGCTATTTTGGCGCGCACGAATTTGACATTTCTCTCCCTTACTTTTGTGTACGAGATTCGATGCGGACTCGCCTGAGGGCGCCATTTTCGCAAAAAATGTTGTTGCCAATGATTTGTTCGGGAAATGTGAGAGCTGGATATCTTGTTAATATGATGTCTTTGCGCTGCTTGTATAGAGATGATACTTTCAGCAAGAGCTGTCAAATCGGTAGGAAAATTTCTAATTACTCCACCTTTTCAACGATTTCTTATAAAAACGGGCAAATTCATTTGAAAATTCATAGTAGAAGTTGAAAAAAAAGTTTTTACTATGAGGTGGTAATGCTGATCTTAGTTCATTGTGCGAAATCTACCGTTTATTCAGAATAGAGCATTAAACTTGGTTTGATACCATTTTTCAAATACCTGGAAATAACAAATAAAGTACCCAAAATAAATAATACTCGATCGCTATACATTCTAGTACTCGAGAAATCAACATTACACTGTTTTCTGTTTAAAAAAATGTTGATCCGAAAAAACCTAACCTTACCCAATTTCACACATTTCTGAAGATTTTTCATGTTTAATCGTAGTTTACACTAAAATAAGTAGTGGTAATAACTTTGAAATCGATTTTCTTCTACTCCGAGTGTACTTTTATTGCTGATGTCTATTTGTACTATTGAATAACCGATAAAAATGTTGCAAATCACTACTGCCGATATGAAAATTTCCGAACGAATCCTCCTTTTCTTGGTTTCAGTTTTCATTGGCAGGCGTCGTTACCGGTAAATCAGCTTTGCGACAATGTGCCAATTGAGCAGTTCAAACTGCTCCTTCACCATTGAACAATTTGACGCAGTGATGCCAGATGTCATTTCATTAGATCGACATTTTCTTCGGAAACTCCAACGATACAAAGCTGGGAATGACAATTTTTTCTAGTCACTCGGTAAACAGTTCCCGTATAAAAAAAAAAACAAATCTCCGTAGGTATCCGCAGAAATATTACAATTTCCGTAGGTTTTATCTAAGCATTCGTACGACGTCTTTAGAACGCGGTAAAAATGTGTGCGATGTTTAATGATTAATTGTGTTTCTTATTTTTAACATTGTCCCGCTAAAATTACCTCACATCACCCGATGCCCAGCAGCTATTCCAACACATTCGACTTGATCGATTTATCGATTGGTAGCTTCGTTCGGTTAAGGGTTAACCGAAACTATTCAATGATCCTTCACTGCGGAAGCCTGCTGATTGAATGAATGTCACTGGCGACAGAAATAGACATTACTTTAGTAGTGCACCTTATCGTACGAGTGCCGATTAGGCGATAGATTTTCACGGCAGTAAACAGAACTATTAGTGTCAGTGAATTAACATGATTGTTCGTTTGATTTGAACGATGCTAATAAATCAAAGTCAGGTTTGGGGCCTGATTGCGCTGTACACATTAATCAGCTTGCGGTTTTCTAAACACAAAGTAATGTAGCAATGAAATTGGTCATTAGTAAAAGGAATTACATGACACCCTGTGCACTGTGAAATACTATCGCGTTCCAGATTTACTTTCCGCAACAGATTCGTTGAATGGAATTGCCGGAAACTATTCAAGCTTTTGCCGTTAGTCGAAATACTTTCCAAGCGGGGTACGTATATTTGATTTGACAATTCGTTTTATTTTGTTTTCATTTGTCCAGATCCCGGTTGTTTTTTTTTTCAAAAAGGCTGTAAAAGCAAGTGACAGTTTCTATTTATTTACTTTCTCTTCTACAGGGTCCGGCACTCGAACCAATTAAAAAGGCCAGAAATTCAGTTTGGAAAATTACTTTTACTTGATTCAAAGTACAAAATGTGTAAAAATAATACAAAATTCAGAATCAATTCACTTTTGCTCGATATGACCACCTTTTGCCTTGAATATGGCCTTGAGACGGTCAAAAAACGAATCGCAAGCTGCCGAATGTGACTTGCAGGTATTTTGGCCCACTCGCTTACAATAACTTTTTTCAGCGCCTCGAGACTGGTGTATCTTTTAGTTCGGACTTTGCTCTCCAAAATGGCCCAAAGAGAATAATCCATTGGATTCGCATCTGGTGAATTCGAGAGCCATTGTGTGGACGTGATGAAGTTCGGAACGTTGTTTCTCAGCCATTCTTGGTTCACTCGAGCTTTGTGAGACGGTGCCGAGTCCTGCTGAAACGTCCATGGTCTGCCACCGAAATGTTTGTCTGCCCACGGCTTCAAAGCAACCTCCAGAATACTTTCCCGATAATATGTCGCCCATCTGCGGTTACAGCGGCCCAAACCATTATCTGTTGCGGGTGCTGCCTCCTGGTGGCCAATCGATGACTCAAATTCTCGTATGAGCGGTCGGTCAAGTAAACCCTATCGTTTTGAGAGTTTACGAATTGCTCAATTGGAAAAATTTTCTCGTCAGAAAATACAATGTTCGGAAATTGACCGCTTTCGGCCAAACGAAGCAATTCCTTCGCTCTCTCAAGTCAGGATTTTTGTTTCGCGTTCACTTTTGGCAAAATGCTTTCTTGCGCTTATAAACAATACAACTCCGAACTGTCATTTAGCAAATTTTTAGAGAGCTGATGCCCGTGCGTCAGCTGCGCGAGCGGTCTGAAGTTGGTTACACTTCGAGTGCCGGACCCTGTATTATTTACCAAGTGGTTTCCACGTTTATCACTCAACTTTTTGTATAAAATGATACCCGGAATCTCCCGACTTTCAAACAGAATTGTAAAATCAAAGAAAACCTCCATAATCACGTCACAATATTCGAAACAGAAACTGAACAATGAGAAACTGTCACTTGCTCATACGGACATTTGAAAAATCAACC
Organism: Malaya genurostris; assembly: GCF_030247185.1. Taxonomy (NCBI): domain Eukaryota; kingdom Metazoa; phylum Arthropoda; class Insecta; order Diptera; family Culicidae; genus Malaya; species Malaya genurostris. The sequence goes on along the minus strand of NC_080570.1, from coordinate 139,620,674 downwards.
GAGAGATGTTCACTGGGATTGAAAATCTAACGCAAAATTTAATTTAACTGGTTCGCCATCTAAGTTTCATATTTTGAACCAGTAGAATTACGATTACTATGTTTTTCTACTGGTTTCTATGGAGAACCAATTACAGACTCTCATAAGTACAGACTAGCGAATCCTTCATAGGGAGCCAAACGAACCAAAAATCAAATTCATATACTCTAGCATAGAAATCTGGTTCTTTTGGCTCCCTAAGAGATATTCGCCGGTCTGTTACTATGAGAGTCTGTAGAACCAATATCTTTTCAATAAATCGGTAGCATTACAGAATCTTTCACGCCAACTATTGATTGATTCAACAATGTGTGGTAATTGGATTTTGAACAAGCCATGATGGCGAGCATTGAGATCCGGAATTGGTACCGGTTTTACAACCTTTTTATATCGCGAACCCTTTTGAAACCATGATAGCTCACCGCGGACTCCCACGTTAAGAATTGATTTAGTTAGTTGGGAGTATATTTACACTGTACGTTGAAAGGACAAATAAGTTTGACAAGTTCAAAAATTACTTTTTTGAGAGGTTAGTGGAATGAACTAGGTCGATAAAAAAAGAGAAAATAATTGCACTTTATTCAAAAAGTCTTTACTATTTCCCCACTTATGGTCACGAGATAGTAACAGATAGTATCTGTCATGATGAAAATATTTGATAACTTGAAACCCGAAAACATCAGGTAGTAACACTTAAATAAAATTTCAAGTCATATTTTGATCGATCCCGTGCGTTATACTTAATGTTGTGAGCAAACTACCAATAAAATTCAAAAATGTCATATCTTGCCACCAGTCCATCTACTCATCTTGCATTTTGATGATTAATATCGTTGTCGATCGAGCAAACTAAAACTGACCCAGGGTAGCTTCATCAAACAAACAGAGGTGTGAGCAAACCCGGTATCAGGCTCCAGACTGACTCGATTTTCAGTGCAGTGAACTTGAAACTAGGTTCGAAACTGGCTTCAAACAAACGGTTTGACAGCAGTTAGAGTGGAAACTTGGTTCGGTTTGGCATCAAGCGAAAACGACATAAGCAGCGATGCTAACCCTACGGATTTAGCCGTTAATATATGGGTTGCTGTTTTTTCTACGGATTTACGGATGAACCTCTTAAAATTTACGGATTTTGCATAATTTCTAAAATTTAAAATCTTCAGATTTCGCATTATTTCTTCAGCGATCTACGAAAAACAAAAAAAAAATGTCCAAAAAGCCTATCAACATTCACTTTAAGGAAAGATTCTGTATGATTCAACGTTCACTGAGTCTTTCATAACACTAATGAAAAGGAAATATTTTATCTTTCGTCTGGTCAATACTTCAGAAATTATTCTTTAAAGTTTATCTATTCGCCCCCGATCATTCATATTTGGAAACTTGTATTTATGACTTAGAACCAGCGTTGCCAGGTTGCCAGATTTATCTCGCTTAGCCAGACGCTCTAACTAATCAGATCTTTTGATTTTTTTTTTAAATTTTACCGGATTTTGTCAGATTTCGCAGTTCTTTACGCGTTTTTGGCCTCTATACGGTGGTGAGAACTTTTTTTGCTCACTGAAAATGAAGTGCGATCAAAATTTCCTTGTATATAGTAAACCCGGACAAATTCAGATAAATTGTTTAGTCAGAGACAGATTATTGAAAACATAACCTGGCCACTCTTCTTAGAACTCCAATTCAGATTTACCATATTCACAGATTTTTGTCTAAAACCACAGATATTTTAACCGCTCAGATTCTCTGTCACAGAACACAGATTTTATCAAAATTCACAGATTCGTACAGATTTTTATGAATATTTCCTAAAAATGGAAGATTTCCAAAATGATTTTCTTAGATTTTGATCGAAAATATGCAACAAAGATGGTATTGAGCAATTTAACGTCTCTGTTATTCACACCGATGCAGAGTACACATACTTATTCATATACGAAATTAGAATGTGTTCGAGCCGAAGTCAAAGTTTTTTGGGTTCAATCTTACACTGAGGTAAAAACACATCTTACACTGAGGTAATTACACTGCGGAAAATGCATTTAGAGTTTCGTAAGCTATGAAATTATGAACCAAGTAGAAGACAATTCTATTACGTGTTATAGAGTATCATAAACAGTTTAATGCCTTTCTCAACTGTTCTCTTGCTATTGCAGTATTTTTTGTTGCATATATGTCTTCAATAATTGGCACGATGCGGCTCGACAAAATTTACTGGGTTATTTCGACATACTCACACTAGCATTAACCTTACAACTACTGAGAATAGCCACACCAACACATTCGCACGTGGATTGGATTATACAGATTTTTCAAGTTTAAACACAGATTCTAAAATGGTAACACAGACTAACAGACATGACAGTATGAGTAAATTCTTATAAAAATAATTTTTCGTGATGCACTAGTTCCACCTATATTTTACTGCGCGAACTATTTACTATCTGTACACCCCTTGTGTTATGTACAAGTTTTTTCACTAGTTGGTTTCCCTTCGTTTGTCAACACCGATCAGCTGCTTGCAGGGTTGCCTGATTTTATCGAAATATTTGAAAATGAATAGTCACAATAAATTATTGGAAGGTAACCATTTATTTGACTCAGCGTTGTTCATCTAGACTATTTTTTATTGTGTTGGTAGTCTTCACCCGAAATTAAGTGGCGGCAGACCAGAAGCAAGTAAATATTGTAACAAAACGGGTTCGATTTTGTATTGCGTTGGAGGATGAGAAGTAGGCACAATTATGTATATAGTTTTGTATTAAATCTGTATCCTGTATGAAATTCGCATGGACGTATACAAAACAATACATTACAGGTAATTCTGTATAATTGGCAACTCTGTTGGTAAATGAAAAAAATAAACACAGTCTAGATGACAGACAGGATGTTTTTGATAGGGTAACGTGGCGCCATCATGACACATGTGAGTACTATCCCAAATAAAGGAATATTCGAAATGACCGTTAAAATGATTGAAGAATCTAATTTGAGTGTCCTGTCTGTTAGTCTGTGATGGTAACTCTGCTCCAATCTGCTAATTTTATGTAAATATCAGAGATGCCAGGTCTGCAGATTTGTCTGAACTTTTGAAAATCGAGTTTTTCGCAGACTTTCGAGTCAAAATTTACAGACTTTCGAAATTACCGTTACGTGTTTTTGCTCGCCAAGTCAGTTTAGCGTATCATACTTTATAGAGAAAAGACAAAAATCTGGCAAAAGATCTGATTAGTTTGAGCGTCTGGCGAGACGAGAAAAGTCTGGCATTTGCCAGACAAATCTGGCAACCTGGCAACGCTACTGACATCTCTGGTAAATATACAAGTCAATATACTTTTCAAAAAAGGGCGAATCTAACAAAAGTAAATAAATCGATTTTCTCTCTCCTACGAATAAATTCTTCAAAATCTTACAATTTTGCCTAAAAATTCGGATTCTACATAAATCTCATTCTAGAAATGAATTCTGAAACTGAATTTGGGAATCAAATTCAGAAGCTGAATTCCTGAATCTGAATACTGGATACGAATTCCGAACTTAAATAAAACACGTAATTCAGTTCTGGAATCCGGTCAAGAAACCAGTTCCAAATATCTAGTTCCACTATCTGGAATTAAAATTCATTCCAGAGTCATAGTGTTAACTTTTGAACCTATATTAAACCTGAAATTAAATTCTAAACCTTTAATGACATTTTGATTTCAGGTGGGCCAAAATCCAAGTTCTGAATTCAGTTTTAGAAATCATTTCCAGAATCCAATCCAAATGAGGCTTTACACATCGCAGAAGGTCTGTTTATGCAGTTGCTGATTGAAAATTTGTTTCAAGACTTCCAAGACTGTCTAACGCACAAAATGAAATGGTCGATCTTTAACCATGGTTTACCATCCATTTATTTACACCAGAATCTGAATTCTGAACATTCCTAAACTGAAACTGAAAAAAAAACTAAATTCGGACTCCGGCTCCGAACTCAGTTGCGAAATTCAGGTTAGGAGTCCAGATCAAGAATTCAGTTCCTGAATTTAATTCTAGAACTTTGGAACTGAACTCATTTGTCGAATCCAAGTTTCGAATTTATTTCTGGAATTGCATCCTGAGCTTCAACTACGAACCTAAATTGAGGAATTGAATTCAGTTTCAAAATACTATTCAAAAATGAATTCTGAATCTAAATTTTGGAATTAAATTATGAAACTGAGCATGTCAGGAACTAAATTCTGGAGCTGAATTTAGGAATTAAGTTATGGTTCAGAAGTTAGTTCAAAAATTTTAGAATTCTTATTTTAAATTTTGTTGCAGAGAATCAGAATTCTGGGTACGACTTTCGAACTTATATTTAATTCTTAGATCTAGTAAAAAAAACGATTCCGAAATTCCAGTTCCAGAATTTAGAATTAAGATTCAGTTCTAGAGATTTCATTATGAAAATGTTAGTAAAAGTAAAAAGGCGGGTGGGTAATGTCAGAGACATAACTGGATGTCGTGAATACGAAAACAACTGACATGTTCCTTAACACTTCCGAATATCAATTAGTTGATCAATTGTATGAATTATGCAAGCATTCCCCTTTTCCACATTTTTCGCAAAAACAAAGAAGGCTTCACTTGATCTCAATTACTGTGAATTTCACACAGCGAAAAGTGCACAAATCTAACCAAACTGTTTTAGATTTGCACTAAACTGAGGATATTTACCTTAGACTTGAGAAAAACAATTCCAAATAGTTCTTTAAAAAAACTTTTAGAGCCATTAAAACGGCTGATTTTGTGTGATGCTCTTAACCGTTGTTTGTTCACCAATGAAAATGATTGGCAGCTGTGACGTAATCTCTCTTGTCGGAAGCGAAACTAGCTTTGCAAACGACACAAAATACATCTACTCGCAGTGGCGATAGAATCCAAACTGATTCAATTTTTGCTTGGAGACTTCTTTTTACGTGATTTCGTTTGTAGCTTTTTCACTAATGGGCGGTCCTAACGGCTATAAAAATAGCCGCATACCGAATTTTAATGTCGATTATTTCATTTCGGATTTGGATAATTTATTGAAAGAAACTATCAATATGCTGTAGGGATTCGATTCTAGCATTCAGAAGTACCAAATTGAGGAACTCACTACGATATTCACCACTTTTCGGAACATTTTCCTCGAACGATTTGTTGTACAGCAGCAGATATTTTGTTCTCTTCCTGAGAACGCGTTCTGATTGGCTTGTGTTGACATGGGTCAAATGAGACAGGTTTTTCAATAGTGTACTATTGAAATACTTCAATGCTTTTGCTATACACGTTTAAATTGAAAAATTTCGATTCTATTGGTAGCTAGATTATATAAATCCTTTCACAGATCACTGAGCTATGAGCTTTGAAAATACGAGAAAGGCAAACGCGCCTTATGAATTATCTTCTTTGATACTCGTTTATATCAAACGTTTCAGAAAAATTTAATTTTGAACTATTTGAGATTATGTCACACCACTGAAAATTTGATCATAAAATTGTGATCATATTTCCGTTGGCATGTAGCAAAAATTATGTTGATTCGTTAGATACAACAAGAGATATTCACGATAAAAAACTTATCACTCTCTCAGAGGGTAAATTTTGAAAAGGCATCCCATAGTAAAGTAAGTCGTATTCACAACAAAAAAATAATTTGAAACTCCTTAACACATGTACATCTTGTTCAGCCATTTGTAAATGAATGGAGGGATTTGGATAAAATTTCAAGTCACCAGCTTTGTGCTTAGTTTGCAACCTGTCTTCAAGGAAGGAAAGCCGCTACTCCCAAATTTGAACAGTTGTTGGGCTGCTGAGATCTATCGTTCCAACGGAATTCTTTAGCCCATGTCCCGCAACCCAGCAAATCGTTGAAACTCTCCAATCCTCGAAACAATCCTCAACAGTTTGCTGGTTACTACATCGGTAATCCATTTACCGGATCCGGTCGGAATTCAATTTGCATACGATACTGAATCAGCTGCCAGATAGACCAAATTCCAGAACAAATTTTCCACCCCCGACTCCGGAATGACCAGGGAGCAGCTTTCAGACGAAATTCTTATCCCGTGCAAACTCAATAAAAGAATTCATTACCTACCCCTTCCCACCCTGGTTATTCCTGGGATTACACTCGTTCCGTGTCGGATGTCTTCCCGAGAGCCCCTTCAACCGAACTCGGATCAACTTTTGCCGTGCTGGTTCCAGTGCCCCAGCTGATGCTTCTAATTTATCTTACTCCGGAGCCTGACGGTGCTTCGTCCGTTCTCCGGTTTGGTGGCCCATTCCATCAATTTTTACAAGCTATCACACGGTTTGTTTTTCGTGCTTGCATCAGCAGCCACGGAACATCCCAAACGGGAGCTTTTCCATGGGAAATAATTTATTCGAAGTGACGAGATCATAGTAGTCGGTTTATTTTGTGTGTGTGTAAATAAGAGAGAGAGAGAGGGTGTACGTGTGATTGTGTACGCAAGCACTCGGAATGATGGGTATGCCTTGTCATGGCTCACTGCGCGGAAAGTACGAGTGAAATTGTCATTAGATCATGATGACAATTGAAATTCCTTTTCGCACGCCATCTGTCTGTCTCACCGGTACGACATCGCTTGCTTGTCGCATTGGATTCTGAGGGGTTGAGCAAATAAACAGAAGCATTCCGGAAGGGGTACTTTTGCTCTGGAATGTGCTTCTAGCTCTGCTTTGAGAATGTAATGTAGTAAAATAAGGACTTTGCTACCGTGCCGAACGATCGTCCACGTCTACGTTTCACAATTTAATCAGTTTGGTATTTGGTAGGAAAAAGTATCAGTATTAAAATCATTGTTCCGAAGTTATATCAACTGACGTCAAAGTTTACCCCAGAACCGTTGGACTCTCGGTCGATCATTTCCTGGTAAATAAACAATCGATCGATTCATTTATAACGAAACGAACACCTAAACAGCAACACCTACCAGAAACCTGATTTGCGAACTGATAAGCCAACTAAGCAAAGTATGTCAATCTGGTCGAGCTACGCTAGCGGGTGCTCCTGGAGCCGCCGGACGCTGGTAGACGCCGTAACGTAGTTCCTTTTTTGACCAGGACAAGTCTTCTACGGGCGAACGTCGTCTCCCGGCCGGTGGCAAAAAGGCTGACAGCGCTCTCGCATTAGTGCTGCTACTTATTTTTTGTTTTCAATCGTCACACAAACGAATAAAATAAAATCTATTTCTACCGCACACAAACCTGCAACGTCGCTTCTGGCTGGATATGGCGCTTCGCTTCGCATCTTGTTTGTTTTCACGTTCGTTTATTTGCATATTAATGTGTAATGAGTAATTTTACCTCAAACGGCACTCGTCGTTGCTCCGTTTGTGCGGATTGAAGAAACTTCACTTATTAGAAGGTCGACAAACGTGGAAACGATTGGATTGGGGGAAAAAAATCACTCCATCTAGTTTTCCATGCGAAGCTGGCTCTTTCAAAGACCGATAAGCCATCTGTCAAAATTCACTTTGAATAGGAAGTGCGGACGAGCGAAAACTAATCGTATAGTAATCATAACATCATAACATGGAGTCTACTAATCACAACATTTTGCGTGATTGCTTACGATTGCAAGTAGTTCGTAGTGAGCAGTAGTAGGAACGGCACACGTTTGCTTGTTTAAAGTTGTCTCGAACAGTCGGTGTTGAACAGTCGTTCGCACCGCACGCGAATAGCTCTTGGCTCCTGGAAATTGGAAGACTACCATAAAACCAATCTTTATCAAGACATAACTAAACTAGGGGTCTAATCGAAGAATAATTTAGCCTAATTAATTTATATTCTTCAAAAATGGCTGCGTCCAACCGGAAAGGCAACAAGCCAACGGTTAAAAATAATACTATACGTAAGAAATACCAATTCGTTACTCCAAATTTTTCTAACAACATTGACAATCTTATAGAATCTGAATGTAAAAATAAAAGACAACGGACGGATTTCCCTTCCGTTGATTCTATGCCGTCTAACAATATTTACGAGTTTCTTCCTGAATCCGATTGTAGCGACATAGAAGAAAATTCTTCAAAAATTCCCAAAATAGACGCTTGTCGTTCTGGGAAGGAACAACAATCCTTGCCTCCAGTGACGGTGATGATTCCCGACTTCAAAGTATTCCGTACTGAGCTTTCTACTTTTCTCCCGGAAGTAAAAGTCTCATTTCAAATCGGACGAAGAGGAGAATGTCGAGTCTTGGTTGATGGATTGGAAGATTATGAACGTCTTATCCGATATTTGTCCGAGAAACTTCATAAATTTTATTCATATGATATAAAATCAGACAGACCCTTCAAGGTCAAGGGTGGCAAAAACTCGCTCATAAGATTTGATTTTTTCTATTCATCAGCTCACCACATGATTTACGATGCAATCCGAAAAATGATGGTAAAGATGAAAATCATCGCTGATTTAAACAAACACACTCACCTATACAGAGCACCGCTGACATCAAATTATGATGGTATTGATGGTTCTCAGTTTTGATTTCATAGCATTTAACTCTCATTCCTAGTTTTAAAAAGTGAGTACTGAGTTTGGCATCACTTTACCGAGCTACACCGGTGAGTGTATTCTTAAACCACAGAGCTGCCAACACAACCCAGATTTTCGGTTTTGTTTTTGCTGGTACTCAAAACGAACACGAGCATTAATGTACGAAAACAAATGTCGAACCGTAGTGTGATGTATACCATAAACGATTGACTTTCATGTCTCGAGCTAAACACAACTGGCTACTAAAACGAATGCGTTCTCCAGCATGCGAGAACATGTCTTGAGAAATAGATTGAAATGGCATCGATTCGAACATTGGCCGCCCATGGCAACTCTGGTGGGTGGGGAATACAAGCGAGACAGTTTCATAAGAATCTGATTCAATGTGTTGATGTTCAAACACATCAAATCACAACTCAAAAATCGTCTCTCAGTGGGTTCTAATATTTGATGTGCACTCAGCGCTCATCTGCTGATTGCTTGACACTACGATGTTGAGACGATGTTTTCTCTATACGAATGGTTACCCAGTTACTCAACTCGTTCAGTGATGCTTTTGAAACCGATTTGCAGGTGAGCTGAACTCGGTGATGATGAAGTACTGAGTTGATTATTGCCAGCCCTGTTCAGGGCTGTTTTGAAAGGCTTATGAAATGATCAAAGTACTTAAGAAATTTAAAATGAACTTAAAAGACTGCTTGGTTTTGACCCTTCCCAAGTAATACTTATGAAAAAAAGAGCGAATGGTACTTCTAAACCACATTCTGGAATTTCCCATAAACTTTACCTAACACACTTCAATCGTAAACAATTTGAAAACTTTAGAAAAAGTACGTTTCATTGTCCTCATTAACATTCATTGGGAACATTATAAACGGTATAATCGACGACACGACCTGCCACTCGCTATTAAAAACTGTATCACAAATTTAACTACTCCTCAGTAACTCGTACTGTCAAAACAAAATTACTCGAAAAATGTATGAAACTGGCAACCCAGCCTGAAAAACTGTTGTTTGCTAAGACAAGACCTGACAACTGGCTTCTTATTCTTCCTTCCGAATCATCCTTCTCGTCATTTTCACCCTGTGGAATAAATACCAACGTATCGGCTACAGTGTAGCCATATTTACAGATTTTTTAATAACTATGCTAGGAAAAAAATATTACATATAAATTTTTAGAATTTAGGTTTTTGATTTGAAATAAACATAAAACATGTTTTGGTGAAAGCATTTCTTTATTATATATTAATGCTTAAAAACAATTAATTGAGCTTTGATGACAAAACACGAAATATCTCTTGTTGAACGCAAAATCGAATCCTTTGTTGACGTATACCCGGATCTTTTGGAAACCGGAAGAAGTCAGGTTTGGATAGAAATGCTTAATGCGACCACAGTGTGGAACACAACAGTTCATTCTTCTCGTGAAACTAAACACACTTTCGAGTTTACAGTAATTTAACAAATATTATTTGGTTACCTTTAATTCACTAAAAAGAAAAACGGCTTGATGCCTATTTTAATTACACAGTCCTGCCACTATAAACATTTATTACCAATGAGATTGAAAAAAATGTGAAACATTCTCCGAAAATTTTCATTTTCATTGGTGAGCTAAAATTATACATTTTAATAAATATGTTTTCTGATTTTCTTTATACTTGGCATCATTGCTCGCGTACCCTGCAAAAGTTTTTTCTTTTAACAATGTGCAGGTGGTAACATCAAAATCAGCCAATCAGAAACTGGTCCATTTTGGAACAAAAGCAGCCCCCCAGATATCAGGTCTTGTCTTAGGTTGTTTGTAAAATAAGGAGTGTATCGAAAAGTAGTTAGCAACATTCAAACAGTTATTACTCTGAAATGGCTTGATTTTTTGCAGCGTGTTTTGCGGTGACATGTTTGTTTACATGTCAATAACAGCTGCGCAATCGATTGGTTTCGGTACGGTTTATCGTTTCAATGATGAGTCGAATTGATCCGGAAACGCAAAAGAAAAGTTCGGTAAAACCCTTTCCATGAAGGATTTGCCCCGATCCGGTAGGAAAACGGGTCCCAGCCAGCCCGGCCGGGACTTAAAAGTGGTTGAGTACATCAGGAAAAACCCATCGGCGTCAACGCGGGATTTGGCCAAGCAGTTCAACACCAGCATCGGGATGATTCAACGAATCGAAGTTCGCAACTCCCTGAAAACGTACAAGAAACAGAAGGTGCCGAAAAAGTCTCTGGTACAGCAAGTTCAGGCCAAAACTAGAGCGCGAAAACTGTATAACCGGATTCTACAGAATAATGACGGATGCATCCTGATCGACGACGAAACCTACGCCAAGGAAGACTCGAACGCTGCCCGAACCGCAATATTATACGAAATCGGTGCACCAGGACCTGGACGACGCTGACACCACGGTGGCGATGGAGAAGTTTGGGCAGAAGGTGTTGGTTTGGCAAGCAATTTGTACCTGTGGTTTGCGGTCGTCGATTTCCTTCACGAAGGGCACAATTAACGCCAAGGTGTAAGAGGAAGAATGTTTGAAGAAGAGAATGTTGCCACTGTACAGAAAGCATAAGGCTCCTCCTCTCTGCTGGCGGGTTTGGCTTCAGCCCACTACGCCAACTCCGGTCTACAGTGGTTGTCAAAAAATAATGTACAATTCGTGGAAAAGAACCTCAACCCACCGAACTGCCCGGATCTTCGGCCAATTGAACTTCTGGCAATTGACAAGCGGCACTTTCGGAAGGAAGGCACAGTGTCCCAAAACATGCAGGAGTTAAAAAAAAACTGGACAACTGCCACCAGGAAAGTCACAAAAGTAACTGTGCAGAATTTAATGAAGAATGTCAAGTCCAAAGTGCGAGTGTTTCACAGAAACTAGGATTTTCTTCAACATAATCAGTGAAATGCATAAAAGTGTAATTTTTCTACTATATATCGAAAATTGACGTCAAAATATGTTTTTTTGCTTTTTTATTCAATAATCAATGTTACTCACTACTTTTCGATACACTCCTTCCTCCACTCCGTCACTACGCCTTATTCAAAATCAGGGTGTTTAATCTACTTATTAATAATGCTGCCCTGGCTGTATTTGGAATTGAACAGATACTGAATTCTGTTAGCATCTTTGTGGTATCTTTTTTCTAATTCGTAGATTCTAATCAAACAAAACAATCATATGAAACCAGTTTTGAACCGCTAAAAATTACTAAAAAACCATGGGGACATATAACAGATCGGCTGAAAAGTTCGTATCGTTTCTATGAGAGGGCGCCACTAGAATTAAATCCATACCATTTTCAGTTAGTACCAACCTTCAAAAGATACGTGTATAAATTTGACAGCTGTCTGATTATTAGTTTGTGAGATATTGCATTTTGAGTGAAGCTACTTTTGTTATTGTGAAAAAAAATGGAAAAAAGGAATTTCGTGTGTTGATGAAACACTACTTTTTGATGAAAAAAAGTTCCGCCGATACCAAAAAAATGGCTTGATGAGTGTTATCCAGACTCTGCACCGGGCGAAGCAACAATTCGTAAGTGGTTTGCAAAATTTCGTACTGGTCATATGAGCACCGAAGACGATGAACGCAGTGGACGTCCAAAAGACCGATGAAAACGTGAAAAAAATCCACAAAATGATTTTCAATGACCGTAAAGTGAAGTTGATCGAGATAACTGACACCCTAAAGATATCAAAGGAACGTGTTGGACATATTATTCACGAATATTTGGATATGAGAAAGCTTTGTGCAAAATGGGTGCCGCGTGAGCTCACAATCGATCAAAAACAACAACGAAAAACCATGCTGAAATTGAACGAATTGGGTTTCGAATTGCTCCCTCATCCACCGTATTCTCCAGATTTGGCCCCCAGTGACTTTTTTCTGTTCTCAGACTTCAAGAGAATGCTCGCTGGTAAAAAAATTAGAAGCAATGAAGAGGTAATCGCTGAAACTGAGGCCTATTTTGAGGCAAAGGACAAATCGTACTACAAAAATGGTATCGAAAAGTTGGAAGATCGCTATAATCGCTGTATCGCCTCTGATGGCAATTATGTTGAATAATAAAAACGAATTTTGGCAAAAAAATGTGTGTTTCTATTAAACGATACGAACTTTTCAGCCGAACTGTTAGTCATATAATTTTGATCTTGTGCGATAGGGTTAAACAACTTCTTAAACTGGGCTTTCTACTGTTTAACAAACAGGGTAGCGGAAATATTTTTGGTTGATATGTATCTAATATGTTTATGAATGGAAAAGTCTTCCAAAATCCGGGAATCGGTGTACTTCAATTTCATAACATAGAATATTTAATAATGGCCAAAATATATCTATTACCCTACATGATCATTTGTTGAACTTGGCTCTTGTACTGATCATTCTGTAATTCGGAATACAACAAAAAAGTTCAATACGATCGAAAACGTTTCTTTCACACTTCTTACAGAGCGATAAAACTCTAAAATCTTCTGGAAACGATAGATCAAACCATCATCTCTAAATAAATAAGTTCGTGCCATTCGCAATTACTGCTATTGCTCGAACCGTATTTGCATAGGCAGTCAATCAATTGCAGGCCTCAATGAGCCATATTACTTCTCGACATCTTTTCCCAGGTACAAGTTTTGAGAGTATGGTTCTTGCGAACTGCCTCACGAGATTTCGAAGATCCATTGAGCTTCCTGCGTTTGCAATTTGCATTACGTCATAATGTTTATTATCCTGACGCGTGGTCCATGTGTTCTGAAACGAGTGAACCTTTCATTTCATTACATTGTCATGGATTGCTTAGTTCATGTGTTAACTAAGACTGAGAGCACAGACAATTTACTTGGCAAGGGGAATTGGTCTGCTCAGTAGCATATACTCTCACGCATCCAGTTTCTCTCTAATATAGGTCTCTTATACAGCTATGTCAAGCAAAGTGTTCACAGCAGATGTTTTTTTGTTGCTTTGTTCGTTTGAGGATTCACAATACAAGCCCTGTGTATATTTTTGTTACATACACATACTCTCTATCTCTTTCTCTCTCTCTCTCTCTCTCTCTCTCACACACACAAACACATTTGCTCAGTTCGTCGAGCTGAGTCGAATGGTATATGACATTCGGCCCTCCGGGCCTCGGTTAAAAAGTCGCTTTTCACAGTGATTGCATAGCCTTTCTATATGAGAAAGGCAAAAAGGTAAAACAGACGGATTTATACTATTTTATAGAATTGTGTATTTTTTTAAATTAAAAGTAATTTGTGTTTTAATTACAAGATTTGTCATGATACTGTATTTGCCTTGTAGTATAAATAGGCGATCGGTGGATAACACCCATTATCATTATTCCAAATTTCTAGATTGATGTCATTGGGACCTGGTCGACATGAACCTAGGCAGAACGGCTCTACTTTTGTTTTATGTTTAATAGATATTGTATAATAAACATTGGGTTTAATGTCAATCGGTTTGAAAAATATATCAACTATTTTCATTATGTCGTCGTTATCATTTCTAAAAGTGTATTCACCTTTCATAGTGTATTCACCGTAGAACTCACTAATATCAATCTGTACTCTATGTATTTCGTTAGCGGATTTATAACAAAGTCCTAATCCGGTGAATTTGACACCTAGTTCTTTTTTGATTCGAAAATTTAGCGATTCAATGATCTTGGAATCATCAGAGGGCATTCCGAAAAACAGAAGTTTTTTCCACGTAATAATTGAATTCAACCTGATATCTAATTCTAAATCTGAAATATTTTCCTCGTAGTTAGTTTTTTGCCACGTATCCAAGATTTCTAGCAGTTGATCGTTTGTACAGTAGATTGTCTTGGCAGTTACAATTAATTTGAGTAATTTGCGGTCCAACCGTTTAAAGTCTGCCTGATCGATGTAAGAGAAAGGATCGTCACAAATTATTTTCAAGCACTTCCGGTCGATTGACTTAAATTTGTAGAATCGATTATCGATCAATTTACAGAGCACATTTTCTGAGTTAATGGTCTGATTAAGAAAGTTTTCCACTGCTTCCAATATTTTGTCCAACGAAAATTTTTTCGATTCGTTGTAAATTTCGCGCACATTCTCGGAGGTTAGGTCAATCTTTCCGCAATAGACAAACCGTAGTAACTCCAGCAAAATGTTCGGATCGCTGTCTTCAATTGGGAACTCGTTGACGGTAGAGTTTGTGAATAGTTGAAAGAAGTAATTCGATGTTCTGAACAGGATGAACTTATGACCGTATATTCGCTGCTTGTCCGGACCCACCAAGAAGATTACATCCGACATGAACTGGTTGTTGAGAAGGAACTCTCCACGTTCGGTTTCCGTTTTTATCTGCACCGGAGTCGGGATCGGATCAGTTGTTATTTCTACTTTTACACCTGATGTTTCACTATTCGCCATTGTAGCACTGAAGTTCAGATATTATCCTTCGGAAGAATATTAAATTATGAGAATATTACTAAAGCACTGAACAAATAAATTTTAAGGTTATTAAGCTTACTGTATTTTATCACGAAACTGAATTTCCTCCTTGCTCCTGTTTACTGCACAGAATATGATTAATTAGGGATGTCGTAATATTGATCGATTAATCGAGTAATCGATTAATAACTCAAATAATCGAATAAATTTCAATCGATCAGTTTCAAAATTATACTCGATTATTAGCGGCCCTTACACGATCATTAAAAGTGTCATTACTAAGTATTGACACTTCTGCTCAAACGCTCGTCATTACTGCATTACTGTACATCATTACTTTTTAGCATTACACGTTCATTATTAATGATGAGTATTTGTTACTACTCCAGCAATAGCAATAGCAATATTTTTATTTTCGTCTAGCTGAAAATAAATTTGATTTGCCATTGTAACGTTAAGGTTAATAAAATATTAAATCTACACCGTCATTTTTTCGCGTATAGTTCTAAAGATATTCAGCACTTCCACAAAAAAAATAAGAAGAAGAAATTATGTTGGTAATGATGGAAAATCCGAAATTCCATCATTACTCGTGTCATTACTGAACTCGTAGACCTTACACGATCATTAAAAGTGTTATTACTTTTTAGTAATGACACTTTTAATGATCGTGTAAGGGCCGCTATTGAATAATCGAGTAATTCGAAATTCCCGACATCCCTACGATTAATGATGTAATCAATGATGAACATCGCCTTATATTGAGCTCAATTTTACTTTTACTGCGTCGTTGCAGGTTACAATCGTGGGAATCGAACTCAAGTGGATTACACTGAAATAAAAATCTTGTTTATATTCAGTGGACTCGTCATATGAATTATATGCATCGTATAATTCATGAAAGTCATATGTAAACTTATAATCTTTATAAAAAATTTACATGAAGTCTAAATCAGTGCAACCATAATTAATTGTTAAGAATATAATGTATAATTCATGTGAAAGCTCAATAGAACTAAAACGATGTCAAATAAGTTTTGAATCGTCATAACCATTATCAATGTGATAAGAATTTCATATCTATGTGAGACGAAAAGTCAATGAAACTTATTCCAATATAATTTTAGTATTAATTAGATTTGCTATATGGATCGCATGAAGATACAGATAGTATGTCACAGAAACATAACCTGATTGGAAGGAGACATAAAACCTTAATAACCGAGGAAATGAGCTAATTTCATTAGGAACAAATTGTTTTCATATGAGAATGGTCGCGAATTTTATTACCTATAGTTGTGTGTCCTCGATATTTATCAGTTGCTCCAGGTAAGCTTTCTTGGATTTTCTACATTATAGAAATATTTACAGTCGTAGTATACATTTAAATCATCAGGTTGTTCGAATATATAGAACTACACTGAAAATCATTTCCACCTATTTTTTGAGGAGAAATCACTCATTATCGAGCTCTTCTATAAGCTACTCAAAATTAGGTCGTTATCTAGTCAAACTTTGAGTTGATCGGTAACAATGGGTAGCGTGCTTTGTTATGGCATAACACTTGTACTAAACTTACATGTACCTAATTTTTGAGATCATCATTAGTTACCCAAAATTGGGGGAGGTGCACTTTAGTTGATTTTGGGTAGGTTTTGACCCAAAATAGGGTAGCGGCTGGTAAGAGTGTGTACTGACCAGAGATGCCATTTATACAGATTTTTACATGCGGATACAGATTTAATACAGATTTCCCAAATTTAATACATATTTGTACAGATACCACAAAGAGAAAGAAAGAAATATTGAAACTTTTACGTCTGAGCTATCTATTAGTGATTAATTGCACATTAAAATGGAAATTTTTCGTGCAGATATTTGATGATGAATATCTTTCGGAAGTGGAAAACTGTGTCACACTTTTTTTTTACGAACAATGAGAGAAAAGTTTACACCAAAATTTAGCAATACTTGGTAAAACATGTAGTCAATGTAAACTAAGTTATTCTGTTTTATATTGATTTACCAACCCGATACTACACTGAAAATAATATTCACGCTAGCATCATCGTGCAAAACATTTGATCTATCACTGTTTGTAGAATACATAAAATTAATGAACATATACACTTAACTCATAAAATGAGTGTAAAAACTGTTGATATTCATTTATCTGAAATGCACATCAAAACGATAAGACATGTCGTTACCTCTAGAATCTATATGAATTTTATGTGAATGTCACATTGTTTTCCACATAGATTTCAATTGAATCAGAGTTGATCGATTCAAGTGTCTTGCACATACATTTGTGGTGTACTTATTCCCACTAGAAAATGAAGTGTTTAGCACATGTAGTTCGATTTAGTAGCAAAACACATCACATCCAAAGGAAAAACACATCAAAGCTAAGTGAAAAATAATCTAATCTCGCATCTTAGTGAATTTTCACATAAAATCTTGAAACAAATCGCCTTGGTTATGTAATGAAATGAAAAAGCATATTAAATTGAAGTGGTGTTTACATATGAATCGATCGGGCAAATTTTTATCAGTGTAGATGGAATACGGAAATTCAGCGCGCACGATCTGGCATCGCTGAATTCACACAAGCAGGGTTTAATCAAAGACATCATATTAACAAGATATCCAGCTCTCACAATTCCCGAACAAATCATTGGCAACAACATTTTTTGCGAGCATGGCGCCCTCAGGCGAGTTCGCATCGAATCTCGTACACAGAAGCAGGGGAGAGAAATGTCAAATTCGTGCGCGCCATAATAGCAGGGCTGCGCACCCATACAATTGACAGGATATGTTGAATGTGATGCCGTGCGATGGCGTTGTTGAACTGAAGATTGATTTCGCTCCAAGCTGACAGGGTCTGGTTTATAATGCAAATCGAAGGGGGTCGTACCCAGAGTTGCCATTTTAAAATCTGTGTTTCAACTTGAAGAATATGTGTACCATCGGTGTTACATATTTTCGACCATGATCCATGAAAATCTGTGAAAAACATTTTGAAAATATGCCCTTTTTATGAAATACTCATAAAATTCTGTAGAAATCTGTGAATTTTGACAAAATCTGTTTTCTGTGTTCAGAAACTGTGTGGCAAAATAGGCAAAAAAAATCTGTGGTTTTACAGAAAAATCTGTGAATAAGGTAACTCTGGACTCGTGCCAACAGTCAGCCGATTCCGTATGGAATCGCACTATCGTCCCTGCTTTTGCGCCATCAACCATATGGTGGTTGAAAATTCTAACATCCATTTCGAGTTCTAAGATTTGGTAGGAAAATTTCGTTACTTTTTTTCGTCGTCGCTAATTTTTCAGTTTGGAAATTTTTAACACTCATCACCTTGTGATTCTGGAACCAGAAGGTGGATATGGATAAAATTCATGAATTCCGTATGGGACCATAAGACTTTCACTTGAATACTCTTCCCAGCAATACTGTCCACACCAAGAGAGAGAGAGAGAGAGCTTCTCTTCAACTAAAAAAAAGTTTCATCGGTTATCAAGATCAATGGCCACCACTAAACATCGTCATACCCGTGAAGCATGTGGGGATTCGTAGTTGATTAAAAATTTTGCCATGGACCAAATATATTATAAATCAATATGGATCACTTTAACGAATTCAATACAAATCGAAAAAGTCATCACATAAATAAACATAATATAGTTTATCACAGATTCTCTGCTGAAGTGCCGATTCTATTCCACACTGAATCGCGTAGATTTCTGCTTGGAACACAGTACAGTATCTACCAAGTGAATCAGACTGCTCTAGTCTCATTTCACGACAGTAGACACCAGCACCAGCACGAGCATTCAACAGAGAACCGTCCGTATTACAAACTATGTGTTCATCAGTCGGTGTTGAACAGTCGTTCGCACCGCACGCGTATAGCTCTTGGCTCCTGGAAATTTTTTCTGGCTACCTAGAGTTTCATTGATTCAAGGCTTCAGTATTTTTCAAGGCTACCTGAGTCACTAACAGTCTTTTTAAAGACTAACAATTAGTCAGCCTTTCTCAAGGCTATACAAAAAGTGATATTTGAGTGACTAAGTGATACATAGAGTGATATTAGAGTGACTAAGAAATTAATCAGCCTTTTTTAAGGCTAGCTAGGAGTCTAATCGAAGACTAATTTAGCCTAGTTAGTTTAATTTAAAATTTCATTCATTTCAAAAATGCCTGCGTCCAACCGGAAAGGCAACAAGCCTAAGGCTAAAAATAATTCAATACGGAATAAATCACAATCCGTTATTCAACATTTATCTAATAACATTCACGATCTTATATAATCTGAATGTAAAAATAAAAGACAATGGACGGAATTCCCTTCCGTTGATTCTATGCCGTCTAACAATATTTACGAGATTCTTCTTGAATCCGATTGTAGCGACATAGAAGAAAATTCTTCGAAAATTCCCAAAATGGACGCTTGTCGTTCTGGGGAGAAACAACAATCTATGCCTCCAGTGACGGTGATGATTTCCGACTTCAAAGCATTCCGTACTGAGCTTTCTACTTTTCTCCCGGAAGTAAAAGCCTCATTTCAAATCGGACGAAGAGGAGAATGTCGAGTCTTGGTTGATGGCTTGGAAGATTACGAACGACTTATTCGATATTTGTCCGAGAAACTTCATAAATTTTATTCATATGATATAAAATCAGACATACCCTTCAAGGCTGTCTTGAAAGGCTTATCAAATGATCAAAGTATTGATGAAATTAAAAATGAAATAAAAGAATTGCTTGGTTTTGCCCCTTCTCAAGTAATACTTATGAAAAAAAGAGCGAATGGTACTTCTAAACCACGCTCTGGAATTTCCCATGAACTTTACCTAATACACTTCAATCGAAGTGATGTAAACAATTTGAAAGCTTTAGAAAAAGTACGTTTCATTCCCACATTAAAATTCATTGGGAACATTATAAACGGCATAATCGTATTGCAAACTTAACGCAATGTCGTCGTTGCCAAGGTTTCGGCCATGGAACCAAAAATTGTCATATGGATATACGGTGTTTGAATTGTGGTAAATCGCATTCGAAAGACGTTTGTCCAATGAATGAAACCACTGATAAATTTTCATGTTCAAATTGCAATGGAAATCATAAATCCAATTATTTGAAATGTCCTGTCAGGGAAATAATTTTAAACGCTAGTTCGCTTAGGCAACAAGTCAAATCAACGACCTTAAATCTACAGAACATTCCTGAAAATAAAAAAAAACCGTTACAAATGCCACGCCTAATTCTTTTAAGGCCCTTATTTCTTCGAATTTAAAACAAAAAACAGGAGCGCCTTCCAATTCGTCTTCTAACGAAAACAATTTATTGACAGGTAGATCGACCTCGTCATCATCTTCTTCTAATGTCCGTTACGCTAGTGTAACAGATAAAAATCTTCCACTTAATTCTTCTAAAGTAAATAATCAAAACAAAGGAACGCCTTGCAGTTCATCTTCTAACGAAAACAATTTATTAATAGGTAGACCGGCTATATCATCTTCTTCTAATGGCAGTCTACTTACAAATATTCCTTTAATGCCATTCGCTTCTTTAAATGAAGTCGATTTAGGCGATATAACTGAAAATAAAATGATCTACCTACAAGATCAACTTTTTCAAATGATCATTCGAATGAATTCGACTTCATCACTTTTTGAAGCATTTCAAACCGGAGTGCAATTTGCAAATAATATTATAATGAATTTAAAATTCAACAGTGATGTTAAATAATTATTTGAATATTTTAAATTGGAATGCTCGATCTTTAAAATCGAGTGAAGGTTAATTTTTATAATTTTCTCAAAGTTCACAAAATTCATATTGCCTTTGTAACAGAAACTTTTCTTAAACCAAATGTCAAATTGAAAAGCAATCCACATTATGTGGTTCATCGATTTGACAGGTTCACTGGAATGGGTGGTGGAGTTGCCATTTTTGTCCAACGGCAAATTAAACATCGAATTTGTTTAATCCTAAAGTTATTGAAAGCTTGGGAATCGAAGTTGAAACCATTCATGGAATTTATTTCATCGCTGGAGCATATTTGCCATTCCAATGCACCGGCGAACAATTAAATTTCTGTAAAGGCGATTTGCAAAAGCTCACAAGATATCGACCGAAATTTTTCGTAATAGGGGACTTAAATGCTAAGCATGTCCAGTGGAATTGTAGGCAAAATAACCGTAATGGAAAAATACTTCATAATCAACTTTCTGCTGGTTACTTTACAGTTCTTTATCCCA
This sequence comes from Malaya genurostris, assembly GCF_030247185.1. NCBI lineage: Eukaryota > Metazoa > Arthropoda > Insecta > Diptera > Culicidae > Malaya > Malaya genurostris. The sequence continues at coordinate 139,599,423 of NC_080570.1, read as the reverse complement.
GTAATCCGACTTGTTTCTCTTCCGTGAAAGTCAAAGTCACATTTGTACTGAACCGATTACACATACAAATTTTCAGACCAGCCATGCTTTATGTGGTGCCAATTTGGTCAAGTTGTTGTTCTACCAGGAAGAAAACGCTTCAAAGGATTCAGAATAAAAGTTCGAAAATGATTTTGAAGCGTCCTCCCTGGTTTACAAATTGGTACAAACGAGTTACACAGACTCACAAATATAGAACCATTAGATGTAATGTCACATAATATTATAAGCAAATTCCAACTAAAATTGATGCAATCATCAATTGAATCGATTCGTTCTCTGTATTGGATATGTCGTTTTCGCTTGGAAAAATTAAAACTGACCCAGGATAGTTTCATCGAGTAAACACTTTTCACGAAACTGTGTTGATTTCGCACTTAACAACGAGGGTTTGAGCAAACCTGATATGAAAACCAGGTTCAAAACTGACTCGATTTTCAGTTCAACAACGTTGAAACTAGATTCGAAACTAGCTCCAAACAAACGGTTTGACAGCAGTTAGGGTGGAAACTGGGTTAGGTTTGGCATCAAGTGAAAACGACATTAGTAAGTTAGTATTTTCCCCATTACACAATCCAAGTAGGTTTACAGTTGTCTCTACACAAAAATCACAGAATTGCCGAGGCAAATGATGTCTTGATGGTAATATTCAAATCATGTATATAACAGGGCTGGAAAGTCACCCCTTGTGGTTGAACACCCGATTTTAATATTAATAATTTATGTTTAACTCATAGTTTAACAGATATAAATATAAAAAACTACAAGGATCAGCCCCACGGAGTTGTTCGAGCCATTGATGTGGAACAAGGTAACCAAAATTTCGAATGATCTACAATCAAACAGTTCAATCAATCGTCACACTTTTGAATCTGCAATTGCGCGAGAGTCTGCTTAGATTGATCTTTATTAGGAACCAACACCAAACATAGTTTGTCTTAATTTATATTGTAGCCGACGAAATTTTTCCAATATCCCAAATGTATGCAATTATATCTTTGTACATACTTGCGATTTTGATAGCTTCTCTTAGCCAAGCTTGTGCTCAAGTTTTGTATGCAAGCAGTTATTTTTATAGCGGTTAGTTTCTCTACCATTCTGCGATTTCGGTTGAAGCGATAAACTTTTTCTCATTATCAATTGGGTTCATTTTATAAAAAAATAATAAATTAATCTTAAGCACTCGAAAACCCTGGGGTAGTTGCAAATTGCTCAGACAAAAACGACATAACATGGAATTTCATCCGAACTCGCATGACACAAGATCAGAGCATACCAATTGAAGCTTCAAATCGTTTTATGGCACTTTTTGTCTTTCTGTCTAGTAACCAGAGATGCCAGGTGAAAATTTCAAACATCTGCAGGGTTGCAAAAGTCTGTGTATCGAAAAAAAATCTACAGTCAGCAAGTATGTCTTGCTGGCAGTAATTTCTCTATGTGACACGCACAACTGACTTGGCGAGCAAAAAAAAAAAGGTCGCATCAATTTCAAAAGTCTGTAAATTTGAACGAAAGTCTGCTAAAACCTCGATTTTCAAAAGTCTGCACAACAAAAAATGTCTGCAGCATTATACACGAAATCTGCAGATTTACAGACAAATCTGCAGATCTGGCATCTCTGCTGGCAACAACCTACCTCTAGCATACGCGTAGGATCAGTGATGCCACTGTTTCAGAGAAAATTGAATGCACACTTTTCCTCTAATTTTCACATATTACCATGCAACTCCGGAACCGGAAGTTACATACAAATGAAATTAAATAGCAGACTATGGGACCATAAGGCCTTTTATTTGAATCTTAGTTTGTGTAAATCGGTTCAGCCATCTCTGAAAAAAGTGAGTGCATATATTTGTTACATACATACACATACATACACACACACAAACATTTGCTCAGTTCATCGAACTGAGTCGAATGGTATATGACATCCGCTCCTCCGGGCCGTTCCGGGTTGGCGGTTCAATGCATAGGACGATGGTCTTACAAGCCAGTTGTCGTATGTTCGAGCCCTGACCTGGAAGGATTCTTAGTGTCAGTAGGATCCATAGTACTAGCCATGCAATGATTCTGTACACTAAGAATCGGCTGCGAAGTCTGTTGAAACAGAAAGGCCAAATTCTACCAAAGGAAGGTAATGCCAAGACTTTGCTTTGCCCTCCGGGCCTCGGTTAAAAAGTCGGTTTTTACAGTGATTGCATAGCCTTTCTATATGAGAAAGACAAAAAGATATAACAGACGGATTTAAATTGTTTTATAGAAATGTGTATTTTTTTAAATTAAAAGTATATTAATTTGTGTTTTAATTTCAAGTTTTGTTATGATACTGTATTTGCCTTGTAGTATAAATAGGCGATCGGTGGATAACGCCCTTTATTATCATTCCAAATTTCTAGATTGATGTCATTGGGACCTGGTCGACATGAACCTAGGCAGAACGGCTCTACTTTTGTTTTATTTTCAATATATATTGTATATATATAATCTGGTTTAATGTCAATCGGTTTGAAAAATATATCAGCTATTTGCATTATGTTGACGTTATCATTTCTAAAAGTGTATTCACCTTTCACAATAAAAGCATTACTGGAGGAATCATAAATATTAACCTGTACTCTATGTATGTACTCTAATGATTTGTAATACATTCCTAATCCGGTGAATTTGACACCTAGTTCATTTTTGATTACAAAACCTTGCGATCGAACGATCATGGAATCATCAGAGGGCGTCCCGAAAAACGGAAGTTTTTTCCACGTAATAATTGAATTTGAACTGATATCTAATTTTAAATCTGAGATATTTTCCTCGTAGTTCGTTTTTTGCCACGTATCCAAGATTTGTAGCAATTGATCGTTTGTACAGTAGATTGTCTTTGGAGCTAGAATTAATCTAAGTGATTCGCGGTCCAATCGTTTAAAGTCTGCCTGATCGATGTAAGAGAAAGGATCGTCACAAATTATTTTCAAGCACTTTCGTTCGATTGATTTAAATTTATAGAATCGATTATCCATCAGTTTGCAGAGTACATTTTTCGAGTCAATGATCTGATTGAGAAAGTTTTCCACCGCTTTCAATATTTTGTCCAACGAAAATTTTTTCGATTCGTTGTAAATTTTGCGCACATTCTCGGAGGTTAGGTCAATCTTTCCGCAATAGACAAACCGTAGTAACTCCAGCAAAATGTTCGGATCGCTGTCTTCAATTGGGAACTCGTTGACGGTAGAGTTTGTGAATAGTTGAAAGAAGTAATTCGATGCTCTAAACAGGATCAGTTTGTGACCGTATATTCGGTGCTTGTCCGGTCCCACCAGAAAAGTTACATCCGACATGAACTGGTTGTTGAGAAGGAACTCTCCACGTTCGGTTTCCGTTTTTATCTGCACCGGACTCGGGATCGGATCAGTTATTTCTACTTTTTCACCTGAGGTTTCACTAGTCGCCATTGTAGCACTGAAGTTCATATAAAAATTTTTGTAAAAATATTAAATTATGAGAATATTAGTAAAGCACTGAACAAATATGCATATGGGATTATTAAACTTACTGTAACTGAATTTGCTCCTTGTTTTAGTTGGCTGAGCTGAATACGATTAATGATGAAATTAAAGAGAAACATTGCCTTTATATACAGCTCAATTTTACTTTTATACTTCGTTGTTATAGGTTACAAGCTTGAGAATCGAACTCAGGTAGACTATGTAAACGGCAAACGCCTTATCAAACACGTTAATGTCTACCGCCAGTGTTTCTCGATATTTCCAGGTAAAAATGAATCACGGGTAATTCTAACGATTTTTTATGTCGATGTAGTGATTTGAATAACAATTCTAGTTTGATTCAATCAATATTTGTTTTTTTTTTGACATAAATGCGTCTTACTTTACTATAGACGCATTTACAAAATTTGGCGTTGTGCAAGAGTGATCAGTTTTTGATCGCGAAAATCTCTTATTCTACTCAACGCAACCGCACCAATTTTGCTTGATGTCATAGGGAAACCTGTGGTCCAATGATTCAACGTATTAGACTAACGAGGGACCACCGTTGAACGTTTTTTTTTTATTTCAAAGAAGGCAGTGCACTGAAAATCATTTCTACCTATTTCTGAGGCGAATTCACTCATTGTCGAGCTCTTCTGTAAGCTACCCAAAATTAGGTCGTTATCTACTCAAACATTGAGTTGATCGGTAAAAATGGGTAGCGTGCTTTGTATTGGGGAGATGCACTTTAGTTGATTTTGGATAGGTTTTGACCCAAAATTAGGTAGCGGCTAGTAAGAGTGTAAACTCTACATGAGAGTATCATCTTTAAACGAGCAGCGCCTCTACATTTCATGTTAGCATCGTTGTGTCAATTCAAGAGAGAATACATGTTATGTTTGTGAAATTCTTTCCCAATCTATGTAAAACTCTAAATCAAAACGCACTTACTTTATAGGTTATATCCAGGCATTTGAAAAATGGTATTAAACCAAGTTTAATGTTTCAATCTGAATAAACGGTAGGTTTCGCACAATGAATTAGGATCATCATTACCGCCTCAGAGTAAAAACTTTTTCTTCAACTTCTACTATGATTTTTCAAATGAATTTGCTCGTTTTTATAAGAAATCGTTGAAAGGTGGAGTAGTTAAAAATTTTCCTACCTATTTGACAGCTCTTGCTGAAAGTATCATCTCTAAACAAGCAGCGCCACTACATTTCAATTTTGCGACAATATGCCAATCATGACTGCAACTGATCTGTACCAAGGGACAAATGAATCTAAACTCTAGACAATCTCATACTAATAAATTCATTTCATTCCAAAATAATCTTCTCTTATCTCATTTAATCCCAAATAGTCTAGATAAGCTTTGGTAATTTTAAGGTAATCCAACCTATTTTTGCCTAATCTTGTTTGAAGTGTATCTGTCATTCCACACGATCTTTGAGCATAACTCATGATTTGAGTTGCGATTACTCAAATTCATAAACTGGAACAATATGTCAAAATTTGAGTATGGATTTGAGTAAAGTAAACTCGTTGAGATGAGTTCTCTCGCATTTATTCATACATTAGAGTAAGCGCTGAGTTTTTAAACATTTGAGTGAAAAAAATATTTCTTGCAGTTCAGAGCGTTTTCATTCTCGGAATATTCTTATCGAAATAAAGAATGCAAGAATACGTCGTTTTCCATTGCCCGTTTCTAGATCCGGTTTTGAAAACACGAATCAACATTAATCATCGATGTTTTGTGTTTCAATTATGCTTAGTGAAAAGCCCAACATAACGATATCAAAATAATTTAATTTTGACTCCAAACCGTTCAAAAGGAAACGGTTTTGAATCACTATTTTGCGCATTCAAAAGAAAGAAGAATAACTTTGTATATGAAAGTAAGAAAAATTTCTCATGTTTTGACAATTTCGTCCCTTAACTCAAAAATGAGTAGATAGGTGGAAACTCAAGTTGAGAGTACGTGCACTTTTAATTAATTCGAGTGATGTGTCACTCAATTTTGAGTTATGTTCAATGAGGGTGCAGCTCGCAAACAGAGATGTCACTTATACAGATTTATCTGTATTATACAGATTTTTACATGCTCATACAGAACAGACATTCAAGTTAGTACAAACTTTTCCAAAATTTTATTTGATTAGAGAATACAGATGAATACAGATTTTTTATGCAAAGCAATACATATTTTCTATGAAAATATCTGGCATCTCTGCTCGCAAACAAGTGTACACTGAAAATCATTTCTACCTATTTTTTGAGGAAAAATCACTCATTGTCGAGCCAGACCCTGTCAGCTTGGAGCGAAATCAATCTTCAGCAACGCCATCGCGCGGCATTACATTTAACATATCATGTCAATTGTATAGGTGCGCAGTGCTGCTATTTTGGCACGCACGAATTTGACATTTCCCCCCTCTATTTCTATGTGGGAGATTCGATGCGTACTCGCCTGAGGGCGCCATGCTTGCAAAAATGGATGTTGCCAATAATTTGTTCGGGAAATGTGAGAGCTGGATATCTTGTTAATATGATGTCTTTGGTCGAGCTCTTCTATAAGCTACCCAAAATTAGGTCGTTATCTACTCAAACTTTGAGTTGATGGGTAAAAATGGGTAGCGTGCTTTGTTATAGCATAACATTTGTACTAAACTTACAGTTACCTAATTTTGGGTCAAAACCTACCCAAAATCAACTAAAGTGCATCTCCCCAATTTTGGGTAACGAGTGATGACCTCAAAATTTAGGTAACTGTAAGGTTAGTACAAATGTTATGCCATAACAAAGCACGCTACCCATTTTTACCCATCAACTCAAAGTTTGAGTAGATAACGACCTAATTTTGGGTAGCTTATAGAAGAGCTCGACAATGAGTGATTTCTCCTAAAAAATAGGTAGAAAAATTAGGCTAAAATCGGCCCGAGGCAAATTGCCTTGAAAAAGGATGATGTACGCAGTCTTGTTGGTACGTAGAAACAATTATACGTAACAGTATAAAAAATCGTGTTTCACGTAGCTCCCAAGCATTGCTTTGTCATACAGTACTCAAAACTCCTACTACTGGAATAAGGCTAAAAGTCGCCTAAACAAAAATATCGATATCTCCGTTAAAAACGGACGGATTTTAACAATCTATGGGTCGATGGATAGATATTACCGTGTGGAATCCAAGTCTAAAAGCATATTCTGTTTTCAAGGTCAATTGAGACAGATATTGTAAAAAAAATTGACATAAAACTTCGTACTCAAAAAGGAAACATCCGATCTCAAAACAATTCAATAGCGTTCTGGGTGACGGGGAGACCTTTCATTTGCGACTAGTTTGATCAAAATCGGTCCAGCCATCTCTGAGATCTCGACCTCTCTGTTGACAGCTGAATCGATTGGTGTATGTTATGACACTCGGCCCTCCGGGCCACAGAAAATTTTTCTAAAGTTCAAGCGAATTCTATACCTAGTTTTTATATTTATAAAAAAAAACCTTTTCTAATCCACCTAGTGGTGTAATGATGCCTTTCTCATATTACTCATCACATCAAAAATATTACTATGGCATTCGCAAAAACAACTGTTCATTGAATATAAATAGAAAAGTTTGTTCGGACTTAATCTAACAAACTCTACAAATCCTGTTTACCCTGTAGTTCCGGAACCGGAAGTAGTATCCACAACAAATTTAGGAATTTCGTATGAAACTGAACCTATAAGTTTGTGAAAATCGATTTGGCCATCTTGAAGCAAAGTGAGTGAGATCCTTTTTGCAGATTTTAATCACCATTTCCAATCCTTCCGAAACCGGATTCAGATGACCGGGATAGCCGAAGTTGGTTTGTTTACCAGTAACACATATGACCTAAAAATTGGAACAGTTTTGAACGTAGTTAAACTTATACTTACTATCTCATGCTCTATTTCGATTGAATCAATTAAACGAAATCTAACAAACGAAGTGAACTTGCGTTTCTGTTATTGCTACATATGTAAGTCAAGCTAAACAGCATTAATCAGCAGCATAAAACACCGGCACTGTATTACTGCACTACAGTATGTGAAAATTTCATTTTTTTTTCAAATATATTTGAATTCATTGATATTCGTTTATTCTATTTATTAATTTTGTCGTGAATACGACTTACTTTACTATGGGGCGCCTTTTCAAAATTTACCCTCTGAGAGAGTGATAAGTTTTTGATCGTGAATATCTCCTGTTGTATCTAACGAATCAACATAATTCTTGCAACGTACCATCGGAAATATGATCACAATTTTATGATAAAATTTTCAGTTGTGTGACATAATCTCAAATAGTTCAAAATTAAACTTTTCTTAAATGTTTGGTACAAACGAGTATCAAAGAGGGTAATTCATAAGGCGCGTTTGCCTTTCTCGTATTTTTAAAGCTCATAGCTCAGTGATCTGTGAAAGGATTTATATAATCTAACTACCAATAGAATCGAAATTTTTCAACTTAAACGTGTATAGCAACAGCATTGAAGTATTTCAATAGTACACTATTGAAAAACCTGTCTCATTTGACCCATGCCAACACTATCCAATCAGCCAAATGCGTTCTGAGGAGAGAATAAAATATCTGCTGCTTTACAACAAATCGTTCGAGAAAAATGTTCCGAACAGTGCTTAATATCGTAGTGAGCTCCACAATTTGGTTCTTCTGAATGGCAGGAATGAATCCCGTACAGCATCCTGATAGTTTCTTTCAATGAAATGCAAATCCGAAATGAAATAATCGCAATTAATTTTCTATATGCTGCTATTTTTATAACCGTTAGTACCGCCCATTAGTGAAAAAGCTACAAACGAAATCAGGTAAAACCAAACCTCTCAACAAAAATTGGATCAGTTTGGATTCTATCGCCACTGCGAGCAGATGTATTTTGTGTCGTTTGCAAAAATAATTTCGCTTCCGACAAGAGCGATTACGTCAGAGCAGTCATTTGCATTGATGAAAAAACAACGAAAAGAGGACAACGGTGGAGAGCATCACACAAAATCAGCCGTTCTAATGGCTCTAAAAGTTTTCTAAAGAACTATTAGGATTTGTTGTTTGCAAATCGTAGGGAAATATCCTCAGTTTACTGCAAATCAAGAACAGTTTGCTTAGATTTGTGCACTTTTCGCTGTGTGAAATTCACAGTAATCGAGATCAAGTGAAGCCTTCTTTGTTTTTGCGAAAAATGTGAAAAAGGGGAATGCGTGCATAATTCATACAATTGATATTCGGAAGTGTTAAGGAACATGTCAGTTGTTTTCGTATTCACGACATCCAGTTATGTCTCTGACATTACCCACCCGCCTTTTTATCAACCGTAGCACCATCTTTTACCAATATTGCACACTAGCAGCAAACATTTGTAACCGTTTCGATTTCATCATAGCGGGTGAGAAATAGAACAAAGCACGCATCGTTTGTTTTGTGTTTTCTTCTTCTTTCGGTGTGGTACATATTGTCATTCCATATGGCGATTTGAAAACTTTGACACTCATCACCCTGTTACTGCGGAACTGGCAGTCGGATCTGGATGAAATTTCACAGTAGCTTTAAAGGTAATATGAACTTTACTTCAAATCAAGATATGTAAAAATCGGTTCAAGCATCGCAGAGAAATCGAGGTGAACTGTATTCTCTAAGCTTTTCTGCACCACTTTCGGTTCTTCCGGAACAGGAAAAGGGGGGACCAGTAGGGCCGAATTCGATGTCAACATTTCATAAGGGCACATAAACCGATGAGAGTTTCTCTTTGTTAACTTTCTCTTTTGTGTATATCTCCTTAATTTTCACGTGTACCTACAAAGTATTCGTGTAGAATGAAAGACAATATCCCCATGTTTCGAACAGTACCAAATATGTATCGAACGTTTGCATAATATAGTCGAAAGAGAAAGTCAACAAAGAGAATCTGTCAATTGTTTTAGGCCCTTTTGAAATGTTGAAGTCGAATTAAGCCTTTGTGACCACAAACTAACAAGCTCTGCAAACTAGAAGAATTTATAAGACAGTTTCATGGGATTTGTACCTGTTTTTGACCATCGCTTGTGAAAAAATACTAATGAAATTGGTAATTTTCCACTTATCACGCTTTAGTTCCGAAATCGAAAGTCGGATGTGGATAAAATGGTCTAGAAATTTTTAGGAAACTATAAGACCTTTCATTTGAATCTTAGTTTGTAAAAATCGGTTGAGCTGTATATCAGGGCTTGAAGCAACGAATATTAATAAAAGGGTTTCACCATCTGTGCTATTCACACACATTCGTATGTCAGGTAGAATTCACAGCGCAACCCAATCAAGGAGAGCTGCTTCGTTCGGTCATTAGTTCATGAATATACCCGCTTGCTGAGACCTATGCTTCATGAGGTTAGCATTTGATGAATGGTTATCATATTGGAGATGCCTATGAGGAAACTAGTTTCATAACTTTTAGTTCCGATGAATATTAATTTAAAGAACATTGCTTTTAGTGTTCCTAGGATATGTACGCAGTGTAAACTGCCAAGAAACAAATGGATTGTTTTGAAAATGGGCTCAAATGCAAAATTTCTGCTTTAAAATGTTTAAAGTCTGTTTGAAATGTGATCAAATTTGGTCTTGGAATGCGAACATTATGTTAAAAATGATTTCTGTAAACCTACTTTTTAAAAATAAACCGTAAACATTGCCTATATGACGTTGCTTCGCGTCTTGTAGCACACCGTGAGGCAAGGTCTTCTTTCTCGTACAATACTAACGAGAGCGAACCCTTCATTTTATTACATTGTCATGGATTGCTTAGTTCATGTTTTAACTGAGACTGAGAGCACAGACAATTTACTTGGCAAGGGGAATTGGTCTGCTCAGTAGCATATACGCTCACGCATTCAGTTTCTCTCTAATATAGGTCTCTCATTCAGCTATGTCAAGCAAAGTGTTCACAGCAGATGTTTTTTTGTTGCTTCGTTCGTTAGAGGATTCACAATACAAGCCCTGTGTATATATTTGTTACACACACACACACACACACACACACACACACACACACACACATTTGCTCAGTTCGTCGAACTGAGTCGCTTTTCACAGTGATTGCAAAGCCTTTCTATATGAGAAAGCAAAAAGGAAAACAGAGGGAATTACGGAGTTTTATAGAATTGTGTATTTTTGCCTTTCTCATATAGAAAAGTTATGCAATCACTGTGAAAACCGACTTTTGAACCGAGGCCCGGAGGGCCGAGTGTCATATACCATTCGACTCAGTTCGTCGAGTACGCAAAATGTCTGTGTGTATGTGTGTGTGTGTGTATGTGTGTATGTAACGTTTTTTTGCACTAACTTTTCTCGGAGATGGTTGAACCGATTTTCAAAAACTTAGATTCAAATGAAAGGTCTCGTGGTCCCATACAAAATTCCTGCATATTATTCGGATCCGACTTCCGGTTCCGGAGTTATGGGGTAAAATGTGCAAAAAAATGAAAATATGTGTTCTGACTTTTCTTATAGCTGGCGCGACCGATTTTCACAAACTTAGATTCAAATTAAAGGTCCTGTGATCCCATACGTAATTCCTGAATTTCATGCGGATCCGACTTCCGGATCCGGAAATATAGGGTAAAGTGGGTTAAAAATTGTATACCATCACTGAAAATGGGGAAAAACCTTAAACAAATTTCTAAATCGACCTCAAATCCTTTCCAATTGATAGTTTTCATCAGTAGGCGGTCAAACAAACCGATTTCGGTTATTCTTTCAAGAATCGCAGTATAATATATGAAAGTATGATTGATATGAGAAAGGCACCATTACACCACTAGGTGGATTAAAACAGGTTTTTAAAATTAAAAGTAGGTAATTTGTGTTTTAATTACAAGATTTGTTATGATACTGTATTTGCCTTGTAGTATAAATAGGCGATCGGTGGATAACGCCCTTTATTATCATTCCAAATTTCTAGATTGATGTCATTGGGACCTGGTCGACATGAACCTAGGCAGAACGGCTCTACTTTTGTTTTATTTTCAATATATATTGTATATATATAATCTGGTTTAATGTCAATCGGTTTGAAAAATATATCAGCTATTTGCATTATGTTGACGTTATCATTTCTAAAAGTGTATTCACCTTTCACAATAAAAGCATTACTGGAGGAATCATAAATATTAACCTGTACTCTATGTATGTACTCTAATGATTTGTAATACATTCCTAATCCGGTGAATTTGACACCTAGTTCATTTTTGATTACAAAACCTTGCGATCGAACGATCATGGAATCATCAGAGGGCGTCCCGAAAAACGGAAGTTTTTTCCACGTAATAATTGAATTTGAACTGATATCTAATTTTAAATCTGAGATATTTTCCTCGTAGTTCGTTTTTTGCCACGTATCCAAGATTTGTAGCAATTGATCGTTTGTACAGTAGATTGTCTTTGGAGCTAGAATTAATCTAAGTGATTCGCGGTCCAATCGTTTAAAGTCTGCCTGATCGATGTAAGAGAAAGGATCGTCACAAATTATTTTCAAGCACTTTCGTTCGATTGATTTAAATTTATAGAATCGATTATCCATCAGTTTGCAGAGTACATTTTTCGAGTCAATGATCTGATTGAGAAAGTTTTCCACCGCTTTCAATATTTTATCCAACGAAAATTTTTTCGATTCGTTGTAAATTTCGCGCACATTTTCGGAGCTTAGGTCAATCTTTCCGCAATAGACAAACCGTAGTAACTCCAGCAAAATGTTCGGATCGCTGTCTTCAATTGGGAACTCGTTGACGGTAGAGTTTGTGAATAGTTGAAAGAAGTAATTCGATGCTCTAAACAGGATCAGTTTGTGACCGTATATTCGGTGCTTGTCCGGTCCCACCAGAAAAGTTACATCCGACATGAACTGGTTGTTGAGAAGGAACTCTCCACGTTCGGTTTCCGTTTTTATCTGCACCGGACTCGGGATCGGATCAGTTATTTCTACTTTTTCACCTGATGTTTCACCACTTTCCATTATTGTGCGGATATACTAACAGTATTTAGCCACAAGATTGTAAAATATTTTATTGCTGTGTCGAACTAGCTACGAATAGTTTAGAAGATTCAATAAAAACCTAGAAAATATGAACGTTGAAAAATTTACCTCAATCAAAAAGCTATATCTGAAACTTTTTCGGTTTCTGAAGACTAAATAAAAACACGATGCGGTATGTTCGCGGAATAATTCTTGACTGCGTTAGGTTTGGCTGTCTTTAAAAAATCTAATCGCTCTTCTGCACCGATTGTGCAACATCAGCGAATCAAGTTTCTTTACTTAGCATATAAATAAACGGATGGTTTCTGGTCGCAGCACATACGAATGCAGCAAAGGGCACATCCAACTCATCTCAGTTGTGCTGAGTTAACAGTTAATCTCAATAGAAAAAAACTCATACTCTCATAAATATTACTGTGGTTTGTTTCAATACATTTTAGATTGAAACCTCAATAAAAGTCTGCAGTATTGCAGACGGTTGGCAGCTATGCTTCCTTTAAATAAATAAAACAGAAACGGCTTGCTGGGATATTCAATTGACAGCAAGATGCAAATCACTTGAAACTTTGATTGAGCCCAAACAAAACTTAGCGGGTTTGAAAAAGTTTGCTCGCAGAGAAATAGAACACATTGGGTTCTAATATATTGAGTGTTTAAGTCCACTTCAAAACAATGTTTGAATCGAATAATACTATTTTTGAATTCAAATTCGAAACTAATAAAAATCATTTTGAATCAAATTTAGTGTGGCAATGCATATTAGATTCAAATGTATAAGGATAGGGATTCAAATTTCAAAATTTTATTGAATCAAATCGAAAATTTATATGTTTTAAATGCTTGTTACAGTACATTTTAATGTATTTGAATCAAATTTGTTTAGTTTTACTCTAGAAATAAACTGAATCAAATATACACACTTAGAAAATTTCGCAGTATTCGGTAATTTTTTACCGAATTTTCAACAACTGAACGTTCGGTAATCAGTTCGGTAATTGAATTCATTACCGATCGTTCGGTAATTGCTGAACTGTCAAACAACTACCGTAAACTGTAAACCAGGGCTTGCATATTGAAGCAACGAATATGAACGAAAGGGTTTCACCATCTGTGCTATTCACACACATTCGTATGTCAGGTAGAATTCACAGCGCAACCCAAGCCAGGAGAGCTGCTTCGTTCGTTCATTAGTTCATGAATATGCCCGCTTGCTGAGACCTATGCTTCATGAGGTTAGCATTTGATGAATGGTTCTCATATTGTAGATGCCTATGAGGAAACTAGTTTCATAACTTTTAGTTCCGATGAATATTAATTTAAAGAACATTGCTTTTAGTGTTTCTAGGATATGTACACAGTGTAAACTGCCAAGAAACAAATTGATCGTTTTGAAAATGGGCTCAAATGCAAAATTTCTGCTATAAAAGGTTTAAAGTCTGTTTGAAATGTGATCAAATTTGGTCTTGGAATGCGAACATTATGTTAAAAATGATTTCTGTAAACCTACTTTTTAAAAATAAACCGTAAACATTGCCTATATGACGTTGCTTCGCGTCTTGTAGCACACCGTGAGGCAAGGTCTTCTTTCTCGTACAATACTAACGAGAGCGAACCCTTCATTTTATTACATTGTCATGGATTGCTTAGTTCATGTTTTAACTGAGACTGAGAGCACAGACAATTTTCTTGGCAAGGGGAATTGGTCTGCTCAGTAGCATATACTCTCACGCATCCAGTTTCTCTCTAATATAGGTCTCTCATTCAGCTATGTCAAGCAAAGTGTTCACAGCAGATGTTTTTTTGTTGCTTCGTTCGTTTGAGGATTCACAATACAAGCCCTGCTGTGAACCAAATGGATGGATCTAAATCTGGATTTCCGAATTTCAAAAAACAACACATATTCACATAAACGAATGAAGAAAATGGTTTTATTCCACGAGAAATTTAAAAAGAGTCAGATGTTCCGACTGACCGGAATTATGAGCGCCTTCCAAAACGCTGCACAATCCGTCGAGTCCAACAAAAATTACCCTTGAGCGATTTGTGTTGGCAGCAAGTGGACAAGTGATACACGATTAATTTCTGCCTACAAGTAAACAAAAAGCTGTTAGTGGCTCTAATGTCTTAAAAACCCTTCTTAATCCACCTAGTGGTGTGATAATGCCTTTCTCTTCTTTCATAACAGTCTCATGAAAATATGTTTCATACTTTTACTAAATAATTTTGGATACTAATTTTGTCACCAATTGATTCAGATTGATTCGAGTAGTTCACAAAAGCAATCTTCAGTGTTTATGTCACACAGTCAGCATCATTTTTCCAAACTAGTGCTTGACATTTGCGTTGCCTATTTGTATGAGAACAGTGATGCTAATCTAAAAAAAGCCTTCTTAGTCCACTTAGTGGAATTTTCATATATCTTGAAAAATCACCATAGGGGGGAATACATGAAATTTTCGAAATCGAAAAAAAAATTTTTGATGCCAAAAGGCTTAGAATTGCATGAAACGTCGAGATTTAGTGTCATCTCGAAAAAATTTTTTTTTGAAAAAATCGACTTTTTTTTTTTCTAAGTCCCAGAAAGTTTTTTTTGAGATGACACTAAATTTCGATGAAAAAATATATAAAAATTTTTCTAAGTCCCAGAAAGTTGATTTTTTCAAAAAAAAATTTTTTTTGAGATGACACTAAATTTCGATGTTTTATGCAGTTTTAAGAGTTTTGGCATCAAACAAAATTTTCGATTTTGGAAATTTCATGTACTCAACCCTATGGTGCTTTTTCAAGATCGAAAATTGTCAAACCTTTAACACCGGGCAGCACCCCTTAAGCATGTCCGATTTAGGTCAAATTTTGCATGAAGGCTTTTTTCGAGGTGCTCAAACTTTTGAGCACTAGAACTTAACGAAAATAGAGGTGATCCCAAAATTTTGGCACCCATATATATATATATATATATATATATATATATATATATATATATATATATATATATATATATATATATATATATATATATATATATATATATATATATATATATATATATATATATATATATATATATATATATATATATAAGAGCGGTAAAAATCAATGTGTTTTGTCGGTTACGTCACTTATACCATCATATATCTGGAACCAAAAGTCACAGCCATTTGATCTTCGAACTTGATCAACGGCCTGACAGTAGCTTTCAAACCTGCCTAAGTTTGTTAAAATCGGTTCAGCCATCTCTGAGAAAATTGAGCGCGTTCAAATATCTTCGAAAAGTGCACACACACACACACACACACACACACACACACACACACACACACACACACACACACACACACACACAGACATTTTCCGATCTCGTCGAACTGAGTCGAATGGTATATAGCACTATGGGTCTCCGAGGCTCCGTTCGAAAGTCGGTTTTTCCAGCAATTCTAATACCTTTCTATAGAGAAAGGCAAAACTTTTATCACCTGTACCGCAATACATTCGATGAACCCTTCAACATTGTTTTCGTTTGGTTAATAAAACTACAAGGATCAGCCCCATGGGGTTGTTCGAGCCGTTGATGTGGAACAAGGCAATCAAAATTTCCAATGATTGACATTTTCAATTAAACGTCACACTTTTGAATCCGCAAATGCACAAGAGTCTGCTTAGATTGATCCTTATTAGGAATCAACACCGAACACGCGAACCCAGAATATAGACTCTATTTATGGTGATTTGTATTTGTTTCGTAGCCGACGAAATTACATCAATAGCCCAAATGTATGCAAATAAATGTTTGTACATGCTTGCGATACGGATATCGATATTTAAGCTTTATTTAGGATGGCTTTTATCGTATCAAAGAACGTTCACTGGCAACTCTTCAACGATTGAATCAGTGCCATCAAAGAGAGTTGGAAATCATCGCAACATCGCAACCAGTGCCAGTGCCAGTGCGAATTTCTCTCGACGACATTTCTGAGAATCAAAGGTTAGCACGCTCCTGTGGGGATCTTCTCGGAAGCAACAAACGGTCGCTTATTCTCGTTTCGCGATCCGATTCTATACAGGCAGTTGATAATTGCGATAGAATCATTTTACTATTGCCGCTTATTCTAACTATGTGCATATAACCTTTGCATAAGTTGTGTCTATGAAAACGTCTGTGAATGCTCCACACAAGGGTTTTGAAATATTGCAACCTAGTATGAGAATCATCAAGTTGAATCATCGATTCGATTTTCTGCGATAATTGTCAACTTGCGATTCTGTCTTGAGAAATTCCACACAGCACCAATCATTATCAGACTGTTTTTTTAAAGGCATGAAATACTCAGAGTATAAAGTGGAGCGAAGAAATGTAAAAAAAATCTCTCACGGTTCATGCATTGAGAGACTCGTGTTCTTGTCACTTGTTCTTGTCGAGTTTTTTTAGTCACTTTGCATTGTCTGACATCTGCAACCAGCCATCAAAACGTTCGATTAGTAATCAAATTTCTCCCGACTCCACTACCTGTCATGTTCCTCCCGTCGCGCGTCGTATCGATACGAACGAGATCCGGGGGAAAAAATATCTGCTAATGGAATTTCCGTTCCCAATCGAGCACGTTGACGGCAATATTTGAGAGTGATTTCCTCACGCATTACTCGGAAACATGGTGGGGCATTATTATTGTTGTTGTAGGAAAGGAAAAAGGCCTAATCGAGTTGGGCCCCGAAAAGGGGTTTGACATGAAATCATTTTTCATCTCATTCGAATCGGCCTCTTCCCTGTCCTGATTTTGTCAACTGGCCCGCGCGAATCTCGGATTGATTATTCCATCGACACCTGGACCCCCCTTTTCCATTATTAGCAATTAGATCGGGATCGTGATTAGCATTGGAAGCAGTGGTAATTGGAATCCTGCCTTAGGGTTGTCACATACGCAGGTTCGTCAACTAATTTCCAATGTTTTCATCAACCATTTTCGAGTAGATTTTCGTCTATTTCTAATTCAAATATCTAATGATACATGTAAATATTTTTCGTTGTGTAAACCCTGATTATATTGTTCTCATTTACTATTATTCAAATAATCATTCGCACACAAAAACGTGCCCATATTGACCTGAATACGGGAATCCACGATTGACAACGTATCCTGAATGGCTTTTTGGCCGCATGATTAATGCACACGACTCACTCGAAAACCAAATGGCGGCGTTTGTTTTGACTCTCTCAAAACGTATCATCCGTTTTGGAATGTCAACTTTGGTGTCCCTTGGGTCCTCTTTCGTTTAGTCCTGAACAGTTAGCTCGACCGCCACACTCACGCAGTTGGCTGTGCCTTTTGAGTGACAGTCAAGGCCAAACCTGAACGTGTGGGGTTTAATCACTGTTACCCCTTCGCAGGATCGCTGCCCTGCGAGCTCTCGGTTTGACGAGTGAAATATGGTGCTTCGGTAGGCAATTTTCCACGAAATTTCAGTTTGATAAGGGTTAACAATCATAAACCTATCCTATCCGAGAATTTACTATCGTGGCGCGGTGCTGCGATCTGATTCGTTCGAACGCCACATTCCGAGTGCTTTCGGTTGAACCCATTCTGACACACTTTTACGGGGGCCGGGAGTTGTGTTTAATTAACTTAACCAATGACGAGTTGCGAGAGAAGTAACATGTTTCAGTAGAATTATTCTTTTCCACCTTTCACGGCAATGATGAGCTCGTTCTAGTGTTGCGAATCGGGTTAGTTCCGTCGTTTCCTCCTTCAAAACACACTCACCAGTTGAACAATCGAATCAGTGTGGTCACCACGAGATAGCGTTATGATTGTTTTGACAAATCCCATGTATTTAGAAAATTTTTTGACGAATTTTACAATTTACTTGAGTTTGAAAGAATGCAGATGGCAAAACCTTACCAATATGGGTAAGAAAAACGATTATTCACGTGTTGTCATCGAACATATGATTTCAAATTGTCCTGTACTCTTGACAATCTCGGATGAAATTTGAAATTTTCAGTTCACATACAGATTTGATTCAGATGATAAAACATGAGTAAATAGACTAGTCATAAAACATCCCAGATATGAACACAGTACCCAACCTCACTTCTTCGAATTTTAAATTTCATTTTACGATTTCTCCATAAAAATCAATCAAACATACCACGGAAAGTTACTGAATCATAAACGATCGATTTTTTTACCAAATTTTCACACGTTTTTATATGTTAGTATTCGATTCATAAGAAAAAAAAATAAAAAAGCAAAATCTGAGAATTATCACCATCGCTTAGTTCAAAGCTCGCCACTCGGGCAGCGCAGCGATCGCAAAAGAGTTGGTTGGATTCTTCAATTGGCTTTCAAACGAAAAAATTCCAAACAACTCAGCGCCTTCTATGTTTTACTGTATTAACCAACAAAACGATGTATCAATTACGGAAATAATTATAAACAATGCAATATTTCCTTAAACAATCTTTCGGAATGGGTCAAACTTTCGCATTCGTAAAACTTTTGCGTGAAAAGTAAACATTCAACTTCGTCAATACTGAACTATATTTAGATATTGATGATCGAAATTAGAGGTTTAAACAACCCAAACACAACCTGACAGAAATGAGCCTGTTTCATATGTTCATATGTTCCACTGAATTCAGGACGGCGCTAGTGTCCCTAAACAATACGGGTGCAATGAATTACGAAACAAAAAGATTACAAGAGAAAAAATACTTCATAACGTTATTTACGGCCACTGTGTATGCGTCCAGCAATATATTTAAAAGGAGCGTAATTTTCATATTGTGACTCACGCAAGAACTCCTGAATGAAATGAAAATATTGCGAATTTTTCTAACAGCGCTGCATAGCAACAAACTTATCCAGAACACCCGTCATAAATCTCCAAACATGCGTATTTTGTAATCTTTCTATCTTTTAATTCACTCTGCCCAACGTCTTCTTTTCGGTCTTAATAGATAACTATTGATAGTAATTGATAGAGTTAGAAATGAATTGTTTTTTTAAATGTGGTGTGAGCCTAAAGAGTATCTAACGTATTTAGTCGTATCAATGAAAACGCAAGGAGTTAGTAGCCATTTGTAGGAGTATTTGTTATCATTGGATGATCTTCTAACGACTCGGATAAAGGTAAGGGAACCATAAATTTAATCTTGGTTTGCAAATTAGTAGCATTGTTCTTCAAGATTCAGTAGAATACATTACTTCACGTTCATTGTTCATTGAAATGTGATGAACTACTTTTAAACCTTCTATTGATGAAAAGAGAAAAATTATACTTATATTAAACCATAGTAACTTATCATCATTATTATATTATTGATGTCAAGAAATGCTACCAAAATTTATTTTATTTATTTAAATATAAAAATTTAAACTGCAGATTGTCGAAAAACAGATACGTTTTTTCGAAATGTTATTCTATTTACGACGCCATTGTGGAACCAGAGAACCAAAACTTTTACTTATATGGGCACATTGTCGTAAAGCTGATTTACCGGTAGCGACACCTGCCAATAAAAAATGGAACCAAGAAAAGGATGATTCTTTCGGAAAGTTGCATATCGGCAGTAGTGATTTGCAACATTTTTGTCGTTTGTTCAATAGCACAAATAGATATCAGCAGTAAAAGTAAACTCGGAGTAGAAGAAAATCGATTTCAAAGTGATTACTACTACTTTTTTTTATTGTAAACAACGATTAAACATGGAAAATCTTCAGAAATGTGTGAAATTGGGTAAGGTTAGGTTTTTTCGGATCAACATTTTACTAAACAGAAATCAGTGTAATGTTGATATCTCGAGTACTAGAACGTATAGCGATCGAGTACTATTTATTTTGGATACTTTATTTGTTATTTCCAGGCATTTGAAAAATGGAATCAAACCAAGTTTAATGCTCTATTCTGAATAAACGATAGATTTCGCACAATGAACTAAGATCAACATTACCACATCAGAGTAAAAACTTCTACTACGATTTTTCAAATGAATTTGCCCGTTTACATAGCAAATCGTTGAAAAGGTGGAGTAATTAGAAATTTTCCTACCGATTTGACAGCTCTTGCTGGAAGTATCATCTCTAAACAAGCAGCGCCTCTACATTTCAATTTTGCGACAATATGCCAATGGTCCGAACTAGAGTGGAAAATTTCCCCCGAGAAAAAATAAAATGGCGGCAATTTTCGACCAATTTTTTGGCTCTTTCAATTGTCAATAACTTTTTAAAATAATAATGAATGTTTTTGGTTGCTGTTCCGACCATAGAAAGACGTTTACACGCAGATAAATGGAGCATGTTTAAAATAACAAAACTGTTAGTAGATTTTTAAATTTGTTTTATGATGATTTCTAGCAAGAATATGATTGTTTTGAGCTATGTTCTCTGTTTGATTTGATTCAAAATTATGGTCATGTCAAATGAAAAAACAAAGTTTGTTCCGGCTGACTTTATTGGCTGAATTAAATTACTTGTTAACCAAAGCCTGTAGAGTAATTCCAGGAATGAGTAGACGAAAAAGTGACAAAATCAGAATCGACCTTCTCCGATTTGGATCAAACTTTGCACATGGCTTCAGTATGGCAAACCATAAGTTTAGAACCGATTGAGAGGTCAATCCGACTCACGACTGATTTTTTAAAAGGGCGTATGTATTTTTGCATTTCACAAAAATTGGCATTTTGAAATCGTTGTAACTCGGAAACCGTTAATTGTACAAAAATGGCGTTCAGGAAGAAGTTGTTATTTATATGTGAAACAGGTAGAATTTAGGTAAGCAATTCGCCGGTACGTACGTTGGTTGTAAACAGTAGGTAGTCAACTGGCACTCTTTGATTCTACAAGTGTTTATTCGTTTTGACGTAGTTACGTTAGTTCTACTGTTTAAATGATTATCTTTCAACGAGAACTTGAAATTTCGAATATATCTGTAAATTGTTTCAGCTGTAACTTCTTCATTTTGCAAAAGGTATGGATGGGATAGCCATCAATCTGTAGGTTTTAAAAAAGGCTTTTAAATAAATTTTGTAATTATTGAGAAAAAATCAAAATTTTTTTCAGCGCATGTTTTTTTAGAGTGCTCAATCGATTCCCTACATCTTCTTTCTGAACGCCATTTTTGTACAATTAACGGTTTTCCGAGTTACAACGATTTGAAAAAGGCAATATTTGTGAAATGCAAAAATACATACGCCCTTTTTAAAAATCAGTCGTGAGTCGGATTGACCTCTCCATCGGTTCAAAACTTATGGTTTGCCATACTGAAGCCATGTGCAAAGTTTCATCCAAATCGGAGAAGGTCGAGTCTGATGATCTGCTAAGCATTTTTGGAATTGCTCTGTAGCAATATTTTTCTAAAGCAGAGAAATATTTTCCCTGCGTGAAAAAATTCGAGCATTTTTCATAGTTTGCGCACGTTCAAAAAGTAAAATATATCTGCTTTCTCCATTTTCGTAGAGGGTTTTCAACAATTCAAACGTATGTATTGGTAATTGATAATGAAGGGTCTTGTTTTTTGCTGGTATCTTTTTGGCAACACTATTTTTGACAGATCACGCGTGAATCGTGTTTTGTGTCGTTGTCAAACTTGTTCAGTTTGGTCTAACATTTAATCATGAATCGAATTTTACTACCGGAATTCATGCTCGAACAATTGTGTCCAGCGATGAAGCTCATTTCTACTTAGAAGGATACGTCAACAAGCAAATTTGACGCATCTGAAGTTAAGTGGGCCGGTGGCATCATCGGGCCGTACTTCTTCAAAGGCGACGATGGGTGAAACGTTACTGTAAATGGCGAGCGTTACCGTGTGATGATTGACAGTTTGTTTTGCTCAAAGGGAAAAATTGGACATGACTTGCATGTGGTTCCAACAAGTCGGTGCCACGTCCCACACGACACGCAAAATAATAACTAAATTGAGAGCCAACGTTCGGTGAACGTTCTGGGCCCATCAATTGCCCGCATAGATTGTATGATTCAACGCATTCAGCTTCTGAATACTGAATCTGGATTATGGATTACTGAATTTTGGATTGGATTCTGGAACTGATTTCTAAACCTAAATTGTGAACTTAATTACAGGTTTAATTTTTAGTTCAGGAGCTTAATTTCAGATCATAGTTCCAGCATACAGGTTCAGAATTGAAAAATTAAGACTCTGTAAGTGATTCCCAATTTTTGGATTCTGAAACTAGATTTTTGGAATTGGTTTCTGAAATCCAAACCTGAATTTTGGAACTGACTTCCAAACCAGAATTTAATTCCTGAGTTTTGTTTTAGAATCCACTTCCTGAATTCAGATAAAAAATTCAGAACCTACATGCAGGTAACAAATTCGGAATCCAAATTCTGGAACTAGATTTTGGAAATGAATCCACTTTCTTATTTCAGGTTCGAAATTCATGTTCTGGTGCGCAGTGCTGCCATTTTGACATTTCTCTCCCCTTAGAGCGCCATGCTCGCAAAAAAAGATGCTGCGAATGATTTGTTTGGGAAACGTGAGAGCTGAACATTTTGGTAATGTGATGTCATTGGTTTCAGTTACTAAATCCTGGTCACGAATAAAGGTACTGATGTAAATTAATAAATGGTGACAAAAAGTACTCAACAGTTGTCAACTTCGAATAAATTCCCCAAATCGGTTCGATTATTGCTTTCCCGTAAAGTGTGAATTTTATTCGTATATACGTCCTCCAGTTATGTTTGTGACAACTCCTACCCGCGTTTTTCTTGAATCCGAATACCCGTTCCAGAGTTGCGTGTTCATAAATGCAGGTAGCTCCAACTTGTTAGAAACAGGTGAAACACTTAACCAAACCAATTCTATTTGCATTTCTTGATGATGGTTCGTAATTCCAGAAGTGGTTCCCACCATCCCAGAACGACAAACTACAATTTTATGGTTAATCAAGTAGACGTGTAAATTATTGCTTACTCCCTACCTCCAATGTAAAACGTTGCCATGGTATTTCTGAATTCAGTAGAGAACTTATTAAAGATCCTGGGGTTTTATCGCCGTTATTCCTCTAATGACAAACGAATAAATCACCATTACTGTTGCAAAACCAGCTGAGCTTCGAATAATGACACAGGGTCTGACTGACCGAAAATTAACCTCTCGCTTGAGGTGAGTCAAAAGGAAAACGGTGTCAGATATCAACACTTTTTGCTTGCGGAAACTGTGACCGCACAGGAACCGCAAAGTCTCGCGGGGAAGACAAACTTTAATTGGCTACGATGACGGACAAAACTTTTGCTACATTAGCATATCCCGAAAAAAACACACACCTCTCTGAACGCTTTATTTCGTCTTTCTACTCGTCGATAAAGTGAAAATCAGCCATCAATTTATTCAACTTCTTCCTGAGCGGAAAATTTTTGAGGCGAATAGCGGTTCTGAAAACGGCGAAAAAAAATACAGTGTGGAGTTGATTGGCTTCGAGCTAGGATCGATCCGTATCCTGTTTCCAATTATTGGGCCTTATTTTCACGGTATAAATTACTTCTTTGAAGCAAAGTCATAATTTGCGCACATTCCAACACGGATTTACTAAAAGTTTTGTTCGAAATAAAATAGTGAACGACCACGACAAGCAGGATGGCAACCATGCGTCCTATATGCATGCGACCCGCTTCATATTTTATTGCACAATATAAATAATAAATGCCGCACTGTCAGAAAATTGGAAAATGCGGATATCGGCGATTACTTCCGCGTTTCACTACCGGCTGGAATGGAATGGAAAGGAACGGATGTTTGTCTTGCGTTTTGTGTAACTCCTTTCTGCTGTTCGTTTTCAATAATGATGATTAGGGAAATTGGAAAAACGGCTGAAGGAGGATCGGCGATCTGGTTGAATTTCTTGAAATTGATGAAGTCAGATTGAATCAGAGGTAAATTGACGTTTGCTGTCGCATCGGGAACGTTTCTATAGATTCAGCATTAAGAGGATTCACTTAGTTTTGAAATAAATAATCATTCATTCGTGAAATCAATAATTGTTGTTCAGTTTTTCTGCTTAGTTTGTTGAATGCAGAAAACATCGTTGATGTGTTTTTGTTTCTATAGAAACCAATCCAGCATTTGCCACGTGTTTAAATGTGAGTTGTACATTACTGTCTTCACGCCTACTATTTCTTAGTTGAAAAAATTGAAGACGTAAAACAGTGAAAGCAATGGTCCTTTTTTAAATACGAACTCGTTTTGAATGACCTGTTGAGTTTAATGTGAATTTGGAAATGAAAAATGGAATCAAGAAAAAAATTATCACCGCCAAAGAATCTGTCGCTTTTCCATTGCTATTTAGTTGATCTGTCATTTCGGGTATGTTTCTCAATCGATCGTCATTTTTATACATGTACAAATATTCTGCCGGTGCAAATCGAAAAAATCACCAAAACTTGGATCAAAGAACGGAACGGTAGGCAAAAGAAGCCGAAAGCTAAATCGATGACTATACATTCACCGTACCAGCGGGCCAGGTTCTAGCCGCACAACAAAAGTATTCCGCCAGGCCCCGGAAGTGCATCATTAAAATGACAATACCAACCGCACGAACGCCAGCCAGCCAAAATAGAATGCCTTGCATAAATCCCTTTCTGGCGACGTTGCTTCCTGCACTGCATCCTAAGCTTACACACGACACGACGACCTATAACCGACCATAATGGCACCCGGAAGCAACAGAAAAGCTTCAAATCCAATCGAGGACGCACAGGAATTCCTTCCCTGAATTGCTTCAGTCCGTTCCATTGTGAGAATAATGTCGATTGGGATTTTATTTTCGTCCTGAAACGAGCAATACTGCTGCTTTGCCTATGATGTTTCGTTCGAAATAATAGATCTGCAAAAGAAGTTTCGATCGAGAGTTACTTTTACAATAAATTCGTCGAGTTTTTCTCTATTCTTGTAGATTATTGTAATCTTGCAAACATTCTTGGACAATCAACAAAAAATCAATCAAATCTAAAATTTTTAATTCATTCTTGCTCAAATTCTTACTATTCCATCGAATCGATCATTTCGTGTAATCTGGCAACCATTCATGTGTCAAATTTTCTCCCAACTAATTTGGCAACAATATCTATGTGTCGTTTTGATTCCTTTGAGCATTCACGAAGTATTTTTTTTTCCAAATTTTTTATTATAAAAGTTGCTTGATATAATTACAGCAAATCTGTTGAACTGTGTTTTTTAGTCAAATTTGTCGAAATTCTTCCAGAATTTCAGAAAGAGTCTGACAACAATTCTACAATCGGCAGAGAATTCTATCAATCGATAATGACCGGTTCTATTCCAGAGTAAATTTTATAATTCCTAGGCAGGATATCTTATTTTCATATCCCATAACCGCATCTTTATCTTTTCATTTAATTGTTTACAAAAACTGCTTTTTCTAAGCAATTAGTACTCTACGAAGCTGTAAATACCAGAGATGCCGGGTAAAAATCTGGAATATCTGCAGACTGGGTGGAAAAAGTCTGTAAATCCGAAAAATAATCCGCAGTAAGCAAGTATGTCTTGCTGGCAGCAGTTTCTCAATAAGGTATGATACGCAAAACTGACTTGGCGAGAAAAAAAAAGGTCGCGGAAATTTCAAAAGTCGATAAATTGTGCCGAAAGTCTGCAAAAATCTCGATTTACTAAAGTCTGCAGCACTAGAGTGACTGTAATCAGAGAGGCGACAGCTGTTCGTTTGGAATGACAGCTACCAGTTCCAAACGAGCAAACGACCTGTCAATTCAATGTAAAGCTAATGGAATGTTTTGAATTGTTGCCAACATAACGGATGAGAAGTCGTCACTCTGGTTATAGGCACTCTATGCAGCACTATACACGAAATCTGCAGATTTACAGACAAATCTGCAGATCTGGCATCTCTGGTAAATAGGGATGTCGTAATATCGATCGAGTAATTGATTAATGACTCAGATAATCGAGTAATTTTTAATCGATTTGTTTGAAACCAATATTCGATTCGAAGCTAGTCGAATAATAATATCTTAATAATTAATAATATAATTAATCTAGTAATCGAATAATAACCCAGATAATCGATTAAAATTGAATCGAATAGCTTTAAATATATACTCGATTGTTGAATAATCGAGTAATTTAAAAAATCCGACATCCCTAGCTGTAAAGTCAAATAGAAGTAAGACATGTCTTGCTAGTGAATGATGATACAATTTTGCTTGCGTTGTTTTGATAGTTACCGGAATCCAGCCAGGCTTCCAGTATTTCTAACATCCACTTTTGAGGAATTCCGGCAGCTGACAGAAGCTTAGCTGAATCCCGGCTGCTGTCAAAATTACGGCAGGTAGAATATGTCATTCCCTCGCCGGGTTATTTTTTAAAAAAAACTGTCAAAACTACTCAAAAATTTATCTGGATTTGAGCAAAAAAAAAAAAAAGGTCCCCCCATCTATCGTATAGAGGCCAAAACCGTAACGATCTAGTAAGATCTGACTAAACCTAGGAAAAAATGAAAAGTCTGGGAAAATTTGGAAAATCTGGCAAAAGATCTGGTTAGTTTGAATGTCTGGCGAAACGAGGAAAATCTGGCATTTGCAAGACAAATCTGGCAACCTGGCAACGCTGCTTGCTAATTCGCCCTTCCTCTATTTCTTCTGTTTGTCTTCATTCGATCTCCGTCTATTCTGCATGTACATACAAAAATAGGAACGAATCATGAGACTAGATAAATGAAATGAAAATATTCTAAGAGATGAAGATTTGCATAGCATATTTATCCGGCCAAAAACTTTGTAATTGGCGTTTATAAATACTACTTAGGCTGTAGACCACTTTTAGTTAAAATTTGACACTCGTCCAAGGTCCAATGCCAGGTCAATTTTTAAAATATCTGTGATCAAGCCAAACAACTGTCTGTGCAAAATCTGTGACCGATTTCAGAGGACTGTGAAAATCTACACGCTGCCAAAAAATTACCTAATTTTAAGTACTTTTCACTCAATAGAGGGGTTGTGTGCAGGAAGCCAATTTTGGGTAAAATGGGTTTTACTTATTTTTGAGTAAAAGCATCAATAGTACTGATTAGGTAGAAACTACGCAAGCGATATAAAAATCAACTTGGGTAATTTGATTTCAGTTTTCGTTCGATGGTTTGAAAAATAAAACGCAACAATAAAGTCAACTATGATTACTTTATTTATTTAATATTAATCTTTTTACATATTTCAACAATATAACTATATCATTGAACTACCAAGGCTGTTCTGTTCAGCTGCTGGAACTGCACCGTTGAGCGATCGAACGCATCTCAATATCTTCCATCACCAGAAATGATATTGCGGTGTAATTATTATTTTAAAAAGAAATTATATAAAGCTACTCACACTGCGATTGATGACAATCATTGAATTATTCTCCCAAAACCGGCAATTTTACAAAATAATTTCACTCACTTCAAATCTGACCGATAGTTTCTGCAATGCAACACACAAAAATTTTTCACCCAACAGCAACTTATTGAAGTAAACTACACTGTTGAGTGAAAACTACTCAACCGATACAGTACTTTTCACCCAACAATTAAAAACATGCTTGATTACTTCATGTTAGGTGAATTTAAGTCAACCGTTGGTTTTTTTTTTGGCAGCGTGTATGTCATTTTTAAAATCAGTTTACAGTCGACTAGATATTTTGCATTGTTAAAAATAACCCTGTTCGAGAGCATGTTACTTCGGACAACTCAGACTGTGAACCATTTCGCGGTTACTTATAACTTTCGGTTGAAATCTGACACTCGAGCGGTTATTTTGATGTTGTCATAAATAACCCTGCTCCAAAACATGGTTATTTTTGACAGATCGATGATTATTTTCCGACACTGAAAAAAATTTTGCAAAGAAAATTCTAATATCAATTCTTTAGTCGAAATTATTTCCAGTGCAAAATAAACCTAAATAACTTTCCATCTGTCAAGAAAGTTATTTGGGTTAATTTGGCACTGGAAATAATAGTGAATTGGGTCGCAGGTTTAGTTAAATAACCGCTCAAGTGTCAGATTTCAACCAAAAGTTAAAATTAACCGTGAAATGGTTCACAGCCACAATAGTTATTTTCCGACACTGAAACAAATCTTGCGAAAAAATTCTTATTTCAGACCTCTAGTAAAAATTTCTTCTGTGTGATTTATTTTTATATCCAATAAAAAATTCCAATACCTTATCAAACAAAGTTAGTTTATCTCGAAGTTGTTCTTACGTTCGTTGTATTGCAATTATTATACCACTTGATATCATTTTATTTTCAGTGCAAAATAAACCCAAATCTCTTTCCATTCGTCAAACTTTGAAATTGAGCCGAAGTATTAGTTAAATTGAATTACTCGACCAAAAACAGCTGCTCGATTGTCAAAATTTAACCATAAGTTAAAATAGTTCGCAAGATGAAAAAAATGAAAAATCTGTGTATCATCTGTGTTGCATATTTTCGATTATAATCTATGAAAAACATATTTAAAATCTGCCATTTTGATGAAATTTTCATAAAAATCAGTAAATTTTAATAAAATCTGTATTCTGTGACCAGCGTTGCCAGGTTACCAGATTGATCTGGCAAATGCCAGATTTTTCTCGCTTCGCCGGACACTCAAACAAACCAGATCTCTTGTCAAATTTTTCAAATTTTCCCAGATTTGTCAGATCTCACCAGATCTTGACGGTTTTGGCCTCTATACGATAGGTGGTGGAGACCTTTTTTTTTTGGTCACTGAGATTTCTAAATTTTCTTGTATATAGTTAGACCCAGACCAATCCGGATAAGTTTTTAAGTCATTTGGGAGTTTGAACCACAGACTAACAGACAGGACACTCAAATTAGATTCGTCAATCATTTTAACGGTCATTTCGAATATTCCTTTATTTGGGACAGTACTCACCTGTGTCATGATGGCGCCACGTTACCCTATCAAAAATATCCTTTCTGTCATCTAGACTGTGTTTATTTTTTTCATTTACCAACAGAGTTGCCATTCATACAGAATTACTTGTAATGTATTGATTTGTCTACGTCCATGCGAATTTCATGCAGGATACAGATTTAATACATATTGCCAAAACTATATACATAATTGTGCTACTTCTCATCCTCCAACGCAGTACAAAATCGAACCCGTTTTGTTACAATATTTACTTGCTTCTGGTCTACCGCCACTTAATTTCGGATGAAAATTACCAACACAATAAAAAATAATCTAGATGAGCAACGTTGAGAAAAATAAATGGTTACCTTCCAAGATCGCTGAAAAAGTTAAGTATATTATCAACGTAATCCAATAATTTATTGTGATGATTCATTTTCAAATATTATGATGAAATCAGGCATCCCTGCAAGCAGCTGATCGGTGTTGACAAACGAGGGGAAACCAACTAGTAAAAAAACTTTCACATAACACAAGGGGTGTACCGATAGTAAATAGTTCGCGCAGTACAATATAGGTGGAACTAGTGAATCACGAAAAATTATTTTGATAAGAATTTACTCATACTGTCATGTCTGTTAGTCTGTGTTTGAACCTCTTGGGTTCCGGTTTGTGCTAAAGTGCACATGACTAGTTTGAATCATTTACGTTTCGCATTCAGCTCATCAGTTCCGTAATCTGCTGTTGGCCCGCGAGGTGGCATTAGTAGTTCAACATAATCAGCTAATGCACTAATGAGCTGAATGCGAACCGTAAATGATTTATATTTTTGAGTCAGAGTCAGATTTTTGAAAAAATAACATGGCAACCCTGTCTGCGACACAGAATCTGTGTGGTAAAATAGGCAAAAAAAATCTGGTTTTACAGAAAAATCTGTGAATATGGTAACTCTGGTTGTTGCATTGGTGCAAAGAACCCAGCTCTCACATTTCCCGAACAAATCATAAGCGATGTACTTTTTTGCGAGTATGGCGCCATCAGGCGAGTCCGCATCGAATCTCGTACATACAAGTAGTTGAGAGAAATGTCAAATTCGTGTGCACCAAAATAGCAGCACTGCGCACCCATACGACTGTCATGATATATGCAATATGATGCGGTGCGATGGCGTTGCTGAACTGAAGATTGACAGGGAGAGATATGTCTCGGTTAATTTTGCAAAAGGGCGTATAAGCAAGTGACAGTTTATCTTTGTTTACTTTCTCTTCTATTAATTACCAGGCGGTTTCACGTTTATCAATCAACTCTTTGCATGAAATGATACCCGAAACTTTCGACTTTCAAACGGAATAGTGATATCAAAGAAAATCTTTTTAATCACATCACAATAATCGGAAGAGAGAGTGATTAAAGAGAAACTGTCACTTGCTTATACGCCCTTTTGAAAAATTACCCGAGATGTGCCTTTGTTCTGTTCTACACGGTTAACACAAAGTACTTCTTTATGTGTATTGTTAGACCAATTTTCGACGAAACTTGGAAATGCGATAGAAGTGCGAATATGTGTCACTGGGTCAAGAGAATAGGAATTTAAAATCAGGTTTTCAATCTAATTATTAAATAAATCGCTAATCTACAATAATCCTCAGTTGGATAAACGTATACTGAAGGCGTTCGAGCAAAAGAAGGAGGTTTCAGTTCGGGATGTGGCCAAAAAAGTGGGCACTTCGAAGTCAAATGTTCTTCGTGCTAAAGAACGTTTGAATCTTCGAACCTATAAGAAGCAGAAAAAGTACGGGTGTGTAATGTCAGAGACATAACTGGATGTCGTGAATACGAATATGACACGCTTTATTTATACTTCCGAATTCGAATTGGTAGTTGATCGATTGTTTGAATTGTGCAACTTCCCCCTCTTTCATTACTAGAATTTTAAACGATGCGCCTAGACTAGATTACAGATTAGTTACATTAATCATTCTGAAACGCAATTAAATATTATGAAATAAGCAGTATAGTTCTTTATAATAAAATAATGGTGGCTCTGAAAAGAACCTTTTATGAAAGCGTTCGTGATGGAGAGTGACGAGTTGAGTTCGAATTCCGATGGATACCGTTGACTTTCGATGGATACCGCTGACTTCCTTCATCTGTTTCCAGGCTGACCAGGCTGTTGTCCGTGGGTGCGATACTGATATGGTTTGTGTAGGTATAGCGTTTACAATCGATTACAATCTTTCAGTAAAGGAAACTTCAAGTTGCTGGATTGATCAATGATACAATAGGCCTGTGATATGAAAAGTATGAAATATATCTACGGCTTTCTACATTGATGTTCCTAGCAAAAACAAGATCGATACATGTGCCTCCAATCGTAGTAGCTTGTGAAGGATCAGATTCCATATCCAGCTTCATATACTTGCTCATGAAATCAATGAATTTAATATTATCTTGTTTTGAGGCATCTATATTGAAATCCCCCACAACGATCATCGGTGTAATTTTACGAGAATATAAAAATAAATTACGCGTGATGAAAAATTGCTTCTCTTTGTAAGTTGTATCTGGCGAAATATATAGAACAACTAACAGTGTTTTTATACCATTTAGCATAATATCGATTGCACATATGTCGCCGAAATTGTCAGCCAACAACAAATTTTCATCATATTGCTCACTAAGTTGTTCGAGTTTATGAACAGTAGCAATCAAAGACGCAGTGTCCTTTAGGTAAATTGCAACACCACCAGCTCTACAATTAGAACGTTTATATTCGGCGATGCAATTATAGCCTGTTATACTCACTGCAGAACAATTGTCCAACCAAGTTTCACTAAATGCTAAAATATCAACTTTTGTTAGTATATTGTCAGTGAAAATATCTGAAGCATGAGCATTTAAGCTTTGAACATTGAAACTGATTAAGCTTAAACCTTGATTTGTCATAGCGATAAAATCCAACAGTGCGTCACTGATTGTGGATAGTTTATGACTGGATAGTCGGTTTAACTCTGTTCTCAGTTCCGTCATTCTGGGCGAATCACTACCCTTTGAGTGCCAAAATTTGAAGAAGTTCTTTTGGTTAGTTAAGTAAAGCCCATCCATTGTTGTCACCCGTGACAATCCAACATATACTAGTTGTTGTTCCAAAGATTTATCGTAGTCAAGTACAATTTCAGAAAATGTACCTCCCTGCGATTTATGGACCGTGAGTGCACATGCACTAACTATCGGAAATTGAATTCTTTTACAGTTGATGCTACCAAGCTTAATATTGGCTGATCGTTTTAATATAGGTACCCAATCAAATTGCAGTTGACCTGGGTTAGAATACACTAAAGGTCTAGATTTGACCTTTAAGCTGGCACCGATAATATTACTCTCAAATTTTAGCCATAATCGAATAATGCGCTCTTCGGGATTATCATCATCATGTTCGATAAATTTAAGCTCTCCTATGGCCCCGTTAACTAGCCCATCTTCGACATCAATGTTAGTTGAGATCATATAGGGCATTCCAAGCGTCAACCGTAATAGATAAGGTAGACCGCCTGTTTCCACTACGCTCATCTTATGCATCTTTAATCTAGCACTAGCTAGTTGTTCCGCATTTCGATAACCTGTGAAAACATCGTTGACAATAAAATCATAGCCCTCTCGTTCACGCAATGCTTCCGTATTATATCTTTCAACATCCATATTGCGATGGAAGAGACGTATAGCATTCGGAACATTTTGTTTACACCACTCAGCTGTTCGAAAGCGGCTTTCAATACGCTCATTTTCAAAATCAGTAAGTGGCATACCATTACCTATTTTAGTAAGTATGGAAGAAAATTCAATGTCAGCTTGTCGCATAACTTGAACTAATGGGAAGAAATTAAGTGATTGCCAGAGTACAGGTCCAAGAATAGAGTTTTTACATGGCTTGAAAACTGGCCGTGCGTTCACAGGTGGCAGTTGGCGAAGATCACCACAGAATATTATATGAGTTCCGCCAAAAGGATCATCATAGTTCCCAGTGATGTCTTGCAACCGAGTGTGAATAATATTAAGCATATCTGCGCCAATCATGCTTACTTCGTCGATAATAATCGCTTTAACGCCTGCAAAAGCATTGCGATACAGTTGAAGTGCTTCGAACCCAAGTTTTGAACTACTTCTACGTGCCATTGAAATTCGAAAAGCAGAATGAACTGTAGTGCCTCCAATAGCTACCGCTGCTTTCCCTGTTGATGCACAGGCGACATATGCGTTTTTAAGTAAATTGTGTGCTTGACTAAAACGATTATAAGTCTCCATCAATATTTTCAGAGTAAACGTTTTACCACATCCTGCGGGGCCAGTGAAGAATATCTGCAAAGGCGTGTTCATACCGTCGAACGCATGCAAAATATCAATCAAATGTAAAATCAATTTTCTTTGATCTACATTTGTGGCCCTGACCATAGCACAATAATCCTGTTTGCTCATGACATTGGTACGTTTTTTGATGACAGCTGACAGAGCACCAGTAGGCAACTGTTCTATATCATCATCGTTGGGCTCCATAGTTATGGCCCGTACGTACTCATTGTGTTTATCGTTGGATTTTTGTTGATCATCACTTTCATTTTCTTCTGCAACACGAAGATATTCTTCGACGATCTGTTCCAACTTAATATCACAATCATATTCTTTTAACTTGTCGAATGTGATAGTTTTATTTTGATCATACAAATCTATGAACTTGTTACGATCAAGAATATCACAAGCTTCATTTCGAAATGGTAGAAACAGAAGAACCATTTCACGCTTGTAATCGTTTAATTCAGACATTTTATATTTCAACCATCGCACTATGCGAGGTGCATTTCGCTTCTTATACGAATTCGTGTTACTGTTATCCTTCGTGTAACACGCTACGAAGTCAGCTAAACAAATGTCATCGAGATCTGCACGCTTTTCATATTTTTGTACTATGTTCAGCGTCCAAACATCGGTAGAATCATCATCAATTCCTTCCTCGTCCATTTGTTTAGTATGCTTTCTAGACTTTATACGTTCATGTGGCCACATGGTGGGTATAAATTGTACTTTCCGGCTGGCTTCTGACATTGGTTGACGTAGTAAGTACCAAGCAGCTTCTTGGGCACACATTTCTACTGAATTTAGCATTTTAATACTAACTTTTTTCAGTAATGAAGCATAATCTTGATCAGGGTATTCTTCTTGTAACTTAACTAATTCGAGATGTAAGTTACTAATACCTCTGTTCGTTTTATTAACATATTCAACAACATACGCAGCACATGAATATTCATCTAGAATAAATTGAAGATCCATGTTTGACAGTAATTTGTTTGCAACCCATTTATTATACGGGTTGGTCCAAAGTTCTTCCATGGAACGTTTCAAAAGAATTATAGGTCTTGGTGTGGAGGCACGAATTACATCCAAGTAGTCATCGTATGAACAATTACAATCGCAAAGGTATTCATCTAATGTCGCATAAATTTTTATATTCAAATTTTCGCGCATTTCTTCACCTTTTTTCATCAACCGATTACGACGGGAGTCATTCGATGGCATTGGCAAAATAATTCTTGTTTGATCCATGGGCCAATATGGGATATTAAACCGACATCGCTTTTCGTTCCGTTTGTAACAGGTAAATGTATGCTTATGTACCTGATTACTGTTAGAATTGATGGAACAAAGTCTATTAATAAGTTCAATTGTAGCGGGCATGTCCTCTGAAATTGTTTCTTTAGGATCATTGTTTAACCACAGCAAAATGTGTGCATGTGGACTGCCACGATGCTGAAACTCTATTCTTTTGAAATAATCGACCACATAATATTCACCAAAGGGACTAAATCTTGATGAAGATAATATGTTGAGCAAGGTATCCACGAGTTTATTGAAATAAATGCAACAAGTGACTGGATCCTCACTAACGAGTGTAGCTCGCTGCAAAGCAGTCAGTTGATCTACTGGGTTTGCTAAATTAGCGATATGTTCATCAGAAAGTCTATGTAAAATTTTTAGCAATTCGGGCCATCGAGTTTCATTGGCACTCAAAGTCATGAATATTGTTGGTCTTCCAAGTTGTCTAATCATAGCGAAAACATCATGCTTACGTTGTTGCCAATATTGAACTGAATTTGGGATAGATTTGAGAAACGATAAATTACGCTCAATGCAAGTCTCCAAGAACTCTCGGTTCTTTAACATTTCGCGAGTTATATTCGCAGTTCCCATACACTTAAAAGTGCTGTGCAAACCTTCTGAAACACGAAGTCGCATTATTTTTGCTGCCATATACAACAGGTGTTTCGGTTTGGCACCTCGCCTATCCTGGCGCCTGAGCTCACTTGTAGCCATCATAAATGGTGTAACATGAACATCAGTTCTATAAGTGCGTGGATGCCCGAAATAAATATCTGGAAATGAGAGTTCTTCCGCAAATTCGTCATATATTATTGACAGAGGAATTCTATTCTGAGCGGGCGCAATTTCCAAACACTGGTCTTCATTCCAAAGGAGCGTTTGTTGTTGTCCAATTAAAAGCTCAAAATCACTCTCAGAATCAATACATTCCAGCTCGTTGTCAGGATCAAGTAATGTTGACGATGAGTGGTCAAACTGGTTTAGTTGATCTTGATTGATGACTATATTATAACGACGGTATAATGGAGTATCAACAAGGTACATAAGCCACTTTTTCACAGTAGCTTTTTTAACGAATCCATTTGTGAATCGAATGCTTCTTAATGCTAACATTGAATGAATAATCATCATCAATGTTTCTAGGAAGCACGCGAACCATCTCAGAAACATCTACTGGTACATTAATAATTTGTCCCATAATTGAATGACTACCTGCAGCATGACGCAAACGGCGAATCTGCATAAAAGGTATTCTTGGTGAGATGAGTCTCTCACTTATGGGATCAAGTGGAGGTAGACCTAGCGGACGATTGGGATATACAAAACCATTCGTTTTTGCTAGCTTAGGTACAACCCCACGTCTCAAACTGCTTCGGCATGTTTGACATGCTCTAAAGTTATCTGTGGATTCAAAAGAAGCTAATGTAATAAGCAAATTTTCCTCTTCTCTGTTAATCGTTTTCAAATCATTTTGAAACCATAATCGATCGCAAACGCTACACACTACACCAAACTCATTATCAGTAAACCGCTTTTTGAACTCGCGATCAGCCCTTTCATAAACACACATCATATCTATAAAGAAATAAAAAACCATTCATACATTTCATTCTCGGCAGCTAGTAATGGAATGCAAAACTATATATTCTAAGCGTAAAACAATTCATTTTTAATATACTAATATAGGCTGGGTACAACAAATTTCTGAAGTAATTTCAATGAAAACTTTCAAGTACGAAGATTTCATTAAGAGACAATTGCAATGGTCCGTTTTGAAATGTGTACTTCCGTTGTGCAATTATAATTTTGATAATAAAATAATAATAATAATAATAATAATAATAATAATAATAATAATAATAATAATAATATAATAATAATAATAATAATAAATAATAATAATAATAATTATAATAATAATAATAATCATACTAATCGTAATGAACAAATTACTAAATGACATTAAAAGTTTTGAAGTAATAAAATCAATCATATGAAATATCGATTATTCAGCGCGCATTAAGGTTAATCACCAGGATGTAAGATTATTGGAAAATATCAAGAACCGTTATTCTGCTATCCGTAATATTATCACTAGAACTTCGAACGAATATTATTGATATTTCTAAAAACGCTGTCGAAATCCAGGGTAGCTTGGATCCGATCGGAAAATCAATACGTCACTATTCAGAATAAGTGATAATAACATACCTGATCGGATTCCATTCGAGTGCTCATCTTGTACTCCACTCGGTTGCGAACTCAACGAACCACCTCCATCACTCGGCTCTGCTACTGTCTGCTCAACGCGTCTCAACAGCCGACTCGGCTCTCCTTCTGCGAGTTCTGTTGAAGCCTCCTGCTTCTTCCGCTTGCGGTAGCAAGCTTTGTATTTCGCCTGGAGATGCCTCGATCGCGCCATAATCGATACGTTGACAACGACAGCCAAATTCGAAATGAATGGCTTCTGAGTCGGTGCTATGCATTTTATATAGCAAATCAGAAGGAAGTTCTACAAACTGCAACCAATTTAAAAATGGGTTGTATAGAGTACAGAAAAGTAAAATTTCGCATAATTCTTTGGGAGTATTATTATGGTTCTAAAAAGAACCGATTTGAAGAATTCTGAAATTAGGAACTGGATCTGAGTTCAAGAATTAAATTCAGAAAAGGTCTGCTTTCATTGCCGACTGCTCCACCTGACGGCTGAAGTCCAAATGAGAGCACGAACCTGAGCGTTTGAGGTTTGGCACCACGCAAAAGGCCTGCTCTCATTATCGATGACCGCTGCTCCCGACGATTGAAGTCCAAATG
Source organism: Malaya genurostris (assembly GCF_030247185.1). NCBI lineage: Eukaryota > Metazoa > Arthropoda > Insecta > Diptera > Culicidae > Malaya > Malaya genurostris. The sequence goes on along the minus strand of NC_080570.1, from coordinate 139,561,516 downwards.
AAAGCACGACCTAAGCGTTTGAGGTTTTATACCACGCAAAAGGTCTGCTTTCATTGACGACTGCTCCACCTGACGACTGAAGTCCAAATGAGAGCATGACCTGAGCGTTTGAGGTTTGGCACCACGCAAAAGTCCTGCTCTCATTACCGATGACCGCTGCTCCCGACGATTGAAGTCCAAATGAAAGCACGACCTAAGCGTTTGAGGCTTTATACCACGCAAAAGATCTGCTTTCATTGCCGACTGCTCCACCTGACGGCTGAAGTCCAAATGAGAGCACGAACCTGAGCGTTTGAGGTTTGGCACCACGCAAAAGGCCTGCTCTCATTATCGATGACCGCTGCTCCCGACGATTGAAGTCCAAATGAAAGCACGACCTAAGCGTTTGAGGTTTTATACCACGCAAAAGGTCTGCTTTCATTGACGACTGCTCCACCTGACGACTGAAGTCCAAATGAGAGCATGACCTGAGCGTTTGAGGTTTGGCACCACGCAAAAGTCCTGCTCTCATTATCGATGACCGCTGCTCCCGACGATTGAAGTCCAAATGAAAGCACGACCTAAGCGTTTGAGGCTTTATACCACGCAAAAGATCTGCTTTCATTGCCGACTGCTCCACCTGACGGCTGAAGTCCAAATGAGAGCACGACCTGAGCGTTTGAGGTTTGGCACCACGCAAAAGGCCTGCTCTCATTATCGATGACCGCTGCTCCCGACGATTGAAGTCCAAATGAAAGCACGACCTAAGCATTTGAGGTTTTATACCACGCAAAAGGTCTGCTTTCATTGACGACTGCTCCACCTGACGACTGAAGTCCAAATGAGAGCATGATTTGAGCGTTTGAGGTTTGGCACCACGCAAAAGTCCTGCTCTCATTATCGATGACCGCTGCTCCCGACGATTGAAGTCCAAATGAAAGCACGACCTAAGCGTTTGAGGCTTTATACCACGCAAAAGGTCTGCTTTCATTGCCGACTGCTCCACCTGACGGCTGAAGTCCAAATGAGAGCACGACCTGAGCGTTTGAGGTTTGGCACCACGCAAAAGGCCTGCTCTCATTATCGATGACCGCTGCTCCCGACGATTGAAGTCCAAATGAAAGCACGACCTAAGCATTTGAGGTTTTATACCACGCAAAAGGTCTGCTTTCATTGCCGACTGCTCCACCTGACGGCTGAAGTCCAAATGAGAGCACGACCTGAGCGTTTGAGGTTTGGCACCACGCAAAAGGCCTGCTCTCATTATCGATGACCGCTGCTCCCGACGATTGAAGTCCAAATGAAAGCACGACCTAAGCATTTGAGGTTTTATACCACGCAAAAGGTCTGCTTTCATTGACGACTGCTCCACCTGACGACTGAAGTCCAAATGAGAGCATGATTTGAGCGTTTGAGGTTTGGCACCACGCAAAAGTCCTGCTCTCATTATCGATGACCGCTGCTCCCGACGATTGAAGTCCAAATGAAAGCACGACCTAAGCGTTTGAGGTTTTATACCACGCAAAAGGTCTGCTTTCATTGACGACTGCTCCACCTGACGACTGAAGTCCAAATGAGAGCATGATTTGAGCGTTTGAGGTTTGGCACCACGCAAAAGTCCTGCTCTCATTATCGATGACCGCTGCTCCCGACGATTGAAGTCCAAATGAAAGCACGACCTAAGCGTTTGAGGCTTTATACCACGCAAAAGGTCTGCTTTCATTGCCGACTGCTCCACCTGACGGCTGAAGTCCAAATGAGAGCACGACCTGAGCGTTTGAGGTTTGGCACCACGCAAAAGGTCTGCTCTCCGAAGCTGCTGGTCCCACGACGTCTGCTTGCATCCAACGCACAAGAAGAAATGACCGAATTTCGACCACGTTTCCTCTTTTATACGCAGTCAGTTGAAGATATGTGCCTGACTACCTCAAAATCGTCGTCCTTGCGCGAAAAAGCCAAGCAAAAATAAAAAGTTTTCCGCGTTGTTTTCAAAGTTTGAGAAAACTTAATATTTGAGTTGTTTCTGGTTATCTCACACTGTTCAAAATATTATCCTAAATTCCTGATCATATTTTTGATGAAATGGTGAAAGAATTATGTTGCTGCCTTTAATACAAGTCGAGATATTCACGATTAAGTTCTGCCCATTCTTCCATATGGCTAATTTTGAAAAGGCACCCCATAGTAAAGTAAGTCGTATTCACGACAAAAAACAAAACGTAGTCCGAAACAAGAAGCATCGATCAGGCCGAGGATTCGAAAGCTGTACAATACGATTCTTGCTGGAAATTTGAACTGCATAATCATGGACGACGAAACCTACGTGAAACTCGATTACAAATCCTTGCCGGGACCACAATATTATACGGTGCGAGAAGGGCAAGTGTTAAACCAGTCTGAGACATCGATTGAAGTCGAAAAATTCGGTAAGAAAGCTATGATCTGGCAAGCAATTTGTAGCTGCGGTAAGATTTCGAAACCCTTCATCACCACTGCTTCAATGAACAGCGAAATATACATCAAGGAATGTTTACAAAAACGACTTCTACCCATGGTTCAAGCCACAAGGATCCTGTTATCTTCTGGCAAGATCTTGCTTCTTGCTACTACTCGAAATCAACGGTAGAATGGTATACTACCAAAAATGTCACTTTCGTCCCAAAAGACATGAATCCACCAAATTGCCCACAATTGCGACCAATTGAGGAATTTTGGGCATTAACGAAGGCACATCTTAGGAAACATGTCTCGGCAGCCGAAACCATTCAACAGTTCGAAAAGGATTGAAAAAATGTGTCAAAACTTGTCGCCAAGAAGTCTGTACGGAATTTAATGAGGAACGGTCACAAGAAGATTCTCCAGCTAGTCTACAATGGCTAAGTAGCAAATGTTGAGAATAATATTCTGTTGTTGTAGTCCAATGTTATTAGTATATCGAACAAAATTGGAATATCTAACACTTGTGAATTATTTACAGCGAAATCAAAGTGCGTCCATACTTTCTGGGACAGTCTTTACTTGCTGACCGCAGATTTTTTTGTTCGGATATACAGACTTTTCCAACCCTGTCCAAAGATATTTTAAAATTTTACCTGGCATCTCTGACTATCAGTTACCTGGCTACAAATCAACCAATGGCGTGCAATCAGAAATTTTCGTAATTCTCAGTTAACCTTATGCTGGCTGGAGCACTTCCAAGCAATCAATAATATCAAAACATAACATAATCCCATGAATTATTTCAATTTTGATGATTTTTTATATGTAAAGTAATTGTAAAATAAACAGACATTGATTCCACGGTACATCCCCTTCACCGTGCAAGGAAGCACCTGACAAAAATTTCCACCGAAATGAGCAAATACAGCTGTTCCGAAAAAAAAGAAAAGAAAACAAACAGATTGTGCTGGTGAATCAAATTTACCGGGTATTATCGAACCCAAAAAAGCTGGAAATGTGTCTACCGCAACCTTCGTCACACTTCAGTTGAGTGTTTGGTGGAACACTTTCGGTTTTCACATCATGCCAAAGTGCGAAACCATCATCCGCAGCCTACTTTGAAGAGAGAGAAAAAAAAGTAACCCTAGCATCATCCCGGCTAGAAAAATCTCTCACCCAAAAGCGATTCGAAGAATCCATCAGCATCGAAGTTGGAAGATTTTCCGGTTCCAGTGTCGATTCATCATCGGTACTTTTCTCTGTAGTCAACACAAAAGGATCATCGTTTCGCGGGGATGAGGCAAATGAGCAGCGGAAAATTATTCGAGATCATCCACCCACCCGTGGTCGGGCGGCGCGAGCACTCAGACAGACAAATCCGGCGGTCGATGGCAGAGCACAATCCGAGGCCAATTCCGGGCCACCGGGTCTGGCTGTCGAGTGGAGATAATTACGCGATAATTATGACGGAATCAGATTAATCCAACAGTTTTCTCCAATTAATGAAGCACTTTCGTATACGGCTGGTGCGATGGCGAAAAGTTTTCTGCGGATCTGTTCCGATTGGGCGCGAATCGATGTATTCCGACAACAGCTGTGTGAACAAGAATGAAAATATCGAAAGCAATAGTAGGCGGTGGATTATCTAATGCGAAATGTTCTATCTCCAGAAGTTAAATAGAGGATTTTGAATGAAAATTGTGGTTAGGCAAGAGATTCTATGTTGAGGTCGATGCTTTAAAACAGTTCGGTTAAACTCATTCCGGTTTCAACTCGAAGATACACAAGCAAAGCCGGTGAACATGTTCCTCATCTTGCTAGCAAAGACATTGCCCCTGACCCCGACGCTTCTTTCGGGTTTTGTACAACTCTCCGGCAATCCAACATCCCCAGCTAACAATTCCAAACACCGTTGATGTATCTGAAACTCAATCATTAAATTTGTGTTCTGTTTCCCCAAATATGTGCAACTTAAGCAAAAAAAAGATGATTCTTTTTTCGCAACATTGAGACTAACCGAGGCAGCATATTGCTGTTTTTTTTGTCGCATCAGCACCTTGAACCTTTTTTTTTCTTCTTTCGGTTTGGAATATCTGTTTGAACAGCCGAATCCGAGCTATCTTTCTAGGCTATGAAACATCTTTTTTTTTCTATTCACATACCACATTTTGCTGAGTTGATATACACCCACATAAGACCCCGTCTTCCCTTCCCTCTCCCCGTATAACTCGGTTTATGCCAGTTACCGACAAAAATACTAAAATTAAATCAACTTGCTATAGTACCGGACCCATCAAAGAATTGTGAGAAGTGTGGACGTTTTGGAGGGATCGGGGAGGGGAACAGTTGCCTTCAGACAGGTATTATCTAGCTATGTTCCTCCATGATGATAAGACACGCACCCTTCCGTTTCCGACTGCCACAGGCTTCCGCACATCTTCCTGCTGTGGAACGGTTCTTTTTTTTTTTGGTATTTGTTTCACTCACGCGACGAAAGTGGCGCGTGTCTCGATCGTCTGTCATGTATTCAGGTTATTTAAATTTCATAAAAAAGGGTTTAATGGCATTTTCGACTTCGAACTAAAACGTGAGCACTTACTCGTGTTTTAGGGCGAAACTGGAATACTTAAAACTCTAACCTGTGCATGGAACCAATATTGAACGACTTTAAAGCACTGTTCAGTTCAGTGCTAGAATTTTCGCCTGATTTGGCTGCTCGATCAACCTGATTGACAGTGACATTATAAATGTCATTGAAATTTCGCTCATTTTATGAATGTGTTAGTGTAAAATTTAGGCGACCTAAGCCATTTCACTACACTCCAGCTAGAGGAATGGATGATGCTGACTAAGGTAGGCCGTTTTGTTAATTTCCAGCGAATTTCAACAGTTTATGTTGGAATTCTAAGAAGAACTGGTTATTTACTAGTTCTGTATATCCGAAAAACATGAAGATTTCAATGTGTGTAATCAGTTATGTAATGTTTTTATTTAAAAATAAACTGAAAGTCAGCACGAAAACGTGCAAAATCGGGAAAGAAGAAGAAGAAAAGACAAATTGACAATTCAGTCCGCATCTTCTCACTCAATTCCGACTGATTTCCGAATCAACCGGAAATTCATTCGGAATCGGTTGTTGCACTGGAGCTGGAATTGATTCGGAATTCATTATGATTTTCACATGAAATTCCGAATGAAAATTTCTCGCCGATTCGGAATTGATTCGGAATCCATTCGGATCTGAGAATGTGGGATGTGTTAAAGTAAAAATAAGGCGATTTACACCATTACATTCTGGCTAAAGAAATGGATGATGATTTTTGTAGGTTTCCAGAAAATGTCAACGGTTTATGCAGAAGTTTTGGGAAGAATTTATCATTTACTAGTTCTATACATGCAAAACAAATTTCAATACCGTTTGCATTAGAAAAAAATGGACCAAAATTTTAGATCATTTTTCATGGGTTTACCTTCACCCTACTACTAAACTACCCAGGTAGCATCAATCATAGTAACCCATGAGTCAGCAGACCAAATTTGACAGCTCTATCAGTCGAACTCGAACCGTGATGGCAAATACAGTGAAGTAACTCGGTTCAGAAGTGTGCGCGTTCAAAGAATGGAACTCCGTCGCGTCGTAAACGGATATCGTGTGACACTTTGTGGACACCAGATACGTCCGTTTCGGGATCTACAACATCTTGGCACTATTAAACAACAATCAGAGCATTGATACATTGAAAATCGATTTCAAAGTGATTACTACTAGTTTTTTTTAAGTGTAAACTACGATTAAACATGGAGAATCTTCAGAAATATGTGAAATTGGGTAAGGTTAGGTTTTTTAGGACAAACATTTTACATTTAACACCACTATACTGTTGATTTCTCGAGTACTAGAATGTTTAGCGATCGACTACCATTTATTTTGCATACTTTTTCTGTTACTTCCGGGCATTTGAAAAATGGCATTGAACCAAGTATAGCGCTTCATTCTAAATAAACGTTAGTTTTCGCATAATAAATTAATATCAATATTACCACCTCCGAGTAAAAACATTTTCTTCCACTTCTACTATGATTTTTCAAATGAATTGGTCCGTTTTTATAAGAAATCGTTAAAAAGGCGAAGTAATTAAAAATGGTCCTACAGATTTGACAGCCTTTGTTGAAAGTATCATCTCTAAACAAGCAGCGCCTCTACATTTCATTTTAACGTCAATGTGCCAATCGAACCCGCTCATTAAAAAAGTCACTCGCATGCAAGTGCGAGCGGTGCCGGAGTTGTTGTTATACCTGTCTCGTTGCCAGATCTACGATTTTGCTCTCCGCAACTCTCGAGTTGTAGGATCACTAGTTGAAATTGGTATCGCAAATTATGTGAAGCGATTAGAACCAGACCGCTTGTGAGGAATTCTGGCAACCGACAGAAGGCTGGCTGCATTCCGGCTGCTGTCAAAATTGTTCTGGCGAAATTGCGACATTATCTCGTACGTGTCTTGTTTATTTCCCTCTTATTTCTTTTATTTTTTAATCGACTTCATTTGATATTCGTCAATCCTGCATGTACGTACAAAAAACGAATCTTGAGATAAGGTAAATGAGATTGAAATATGGGTATGTTTGGTAGTGAGAAAGCAATGTTATTGGCAATAACATTTTCCATGTTGAGAATATATGAAAGGTAATAACTTATTGCATTTCATATGTATCTTTTATTGAAAAAAAAATATAACCAAGACGCTCAAAATGTAGAGCCGATTCAAAACGGTTCTGCCAATCTTGTATAGCAAGAATCCGACAGAAAAGTTAATAATCGCTAGGCGAAATTTTCTGCCGGAATCGGTTGTTGAATTGTTGCCAGTTGAATTGTTGAATTGGCTGGCAGGCATAGCCAGCCGTCTGGGGGGAAATCTGCCCGCCGCGTACAAGTGGGAATATGTGAATTATTCAATTTCAAGTTGACTTAAAATAGTATCGCAAATTTTAATTAAGTAAAATATTGAAAGAAATTCTATTATTCATTGAAACAAAATAAATCTGGCATCGTTATTAGTGTCTCTTGAAATATTAGAGTCTTTGTATTAGACTAATTTTCTCAATGTGTTCTATCTGTTTGTAAGTATCTTCCCGCTTGTGAGGAATTCTGGCAACCGTCAGAAGACTGGCTGTATTCTAGCTGCTGTCAAAATTGTCCAAGCGAAATTGCGTCATTATCTCGCCGTATGTGTCTTGTTTATTTCTCTCTTCCTTCTCTTTTTCATTTTTTTATTCGACTTCATTTGATATTCGACAATCCGGCATGTACATACAAAAAACAAATCTTGAGACGAGGTAAATGAGATTGAAATATGTACGGTTGGTAGTGAGAAAGTAATGTTAACATTTTCCATAATTAGTATATATGAAAAGTAATAACTTTTTATTGAAAAAATAAAACCAAGACGCTACTAATGTAAAACCGGTTCTGTCAATCTTGTATGGTAAAAATCCGACAGAAACAGAACCGTTAATAACCGTTAGGCGAAATTCTCTGCCAGAAACGGTTGTTGCATTGTTGCCAGACTTTTGCCGGAATTCTAAAAATGTCTGGCAAACATAGCCAGCCATCTGGGGGTAAATCTGCCCGCCGCGTACAAGTGGGTTAGATTTCAAAGAAATTCCCTAGAAATGAAGACTGTCACAAAGGTTCCACTTTGCGTACTCCAAAAGTATCTTGAATGTCTTCTGAAATTTTTAGTTTCAATCAATTGTTGCACCAAAGTTGGAATCCAGTTAAGACCCCGTACACGTTCAGTTTCACGGACAGTTTTTCGTCAATCTGAGTCGAAATTGGCTTTTTAAGGAAGTTCGTGGAGGGATTTTCTTTTTTCTTTACTCGTGAACGACGTTGACTTTACTTCAAGGTATGATGGAAAACTATTTTTGTGCTAAAGATTTGAAAATATTTATTATTATTTTAAAACATGCTGCTTGTCATAAGTAAAGGGTGATTTTTAAGAGGTATAGGACTTGATTGTCAAAAAAATAAACAACAAATTTGAGATGATTGAATTGAGAAAATTTATGGAATCTTTATTGAAATCGATAAAACGATCAATATAATTCATTGTTTGAAGATGATTTCATGCAAATGTTGGCCGCGGCTTCGCTTTAGATGGCCCATGCACAAGGTCCAATGTTGGCACACTCTCTCCAACATATCGGCCGGTTTTCACGAAAAATACCACCGGCCCATAATTCACACCAAACAGTGGCTTTTTTTGGGATGCATTGGTAGCTCTTACAATGCTTCTGACTGGTCTTCACTCCAAATGCGGAGATTTTGCTTGTTGACGTTTCCATTCAACCAGAAATGAGCTTCGTCGCCGAACAGAATTTCCTGATCAAAAAGTGGATCTTCCTCAAACTTCGCCAGCACCCATTCATGATGAAATTATGGACCAAACAACGATTTATGATTAAATTATAGACCAAACTGAACAAGTTTGACAATGACACAAGACACGGTCCACGCGCGATCTGTCAAAAACGATGTTGCCAAAAAAATACCAGCAAAAAAATCACCCTTTAGTAATACGTAAATTTTATAAATCGTGTGTAAAAAAACGTGATGATGTTCTGTTTTGATGAATATTGCGCTATTAGCTTTCACCATATGAGAAGCAAGAGTAATTTTAATTGCATCATGGCTGGCACTCAGCTGCAAAGCGTTGAATTTTCCTTTGCCTTTCCAGGGTATTTTCTATTTATTTTTGTGGTTAACGGAGATTTTTGGAAGCTAAAATTCGTAATTTGATTATTATTGATTTTTTTTGTGGTTCATGTTTTAATGCACGGAAACCTTTCGTGAGAATTTCTTCCGACGCCGACGATAGCCCGCAGGCGGAAAATTATCTCCAAATGTTTACCACGTATTGTATTTTCATTACGCCATTAAACCGGCTCCTTGCTTCTGTTGTTTGTTTTTTTCCGAATACACAACAGACTCGTTAGCGAAGGTAGCCGTTGACGAAATTCGACCGACCGAGGGGAAAAAAAATCTAAACAGTACAGGCTTGCTTAGCAAAATATTGCCTCCGGTGCCGACGTGTTTTCAAAACCCTGCCCGCCCTGTCATAGAAATTAATGCGAAGCAAAAAATGAAAAACAGCAGCTTGCTGCGATGTACAGCTGGCCGCAAGCCATAAAAGGAATGCCGTAAAAAAATCCCGGAGAAATTAATCTACCTAGCTCTTGCTTTGTAGCAGTGCTATTTGTTATTATGTTTTCATTATGCGGCAAAACTCCTCCGCAGCCCAACGTTAATCAAAAAATCTTGGCACTAACTAGTCCGATGCCGGAGACAAACGGACCTACATCAGATAGTTTTCTCGTTTTGACAGGTCAGATTCAGCTGTGGTTTGTTCTAAGTTTTTTCGAAGCGAAAAAAAAAGTGTTCCGTGCCGACGTTTCCGAAGTAAATTTTGCAAAGTTTGATAATCGAATTTGTAACATGCCATTGCTGGCATCACTTCAACGAGAAGAGTACCTTACCGTCAAATCTGACAGCAGTCATACAGAACAAAAAAAATGAAAAACTTTTTCATGAATATGTAATTTATTTTATCCAATTCAAAACTCTAAGCTGATCCTTTTCTCGGAACAGAACTGAAAGAAAGAAGAAGTGCCGCTTGTCTGTGCCCGGGCGGTCAACCTGCAAGGACCATATCGTAATTAGTGTTTTTAATTTAATTACACTTTGTCCTCCCCGTTGTTTGGCCGTCCACTTCTTTCCGATCGGTCCCCACCCCCTCGGGACACCGACGGCAGTGGTGGTTTGTTTCTGAAGCACAGGCACCCGGTTTCTCCGTATTGTGGTGACCGCAAGCGAATCTTCCTACCCCGAGGGAAAACCTTTTGTCCTTTGTTGATCTTAACACGGCACTGCCACAGCTTTGCGGTCAGTGGAAACCCTCCACCTCTCTGTTCTCTACCAAGTGCCACTCGAAAGGGTTAATATTTACCGATGGTCCTCTCGACTGTCACCCGGGCTGTGCTTGGGTTGTACAAATGGAACTGATTGAACTAATTTCGGTGTTAAAATATTTAGATTTCATTTTTAGAAGAGCTTACTGATTGAATGTGCCCACTTGAGGATGAGTGTATTACAGCTCAGGGGTCCCACAATAGCCACAAATCCGACATGAATCAAAATGCAACGGATGCTCAAAGCTGGTCGAAAGATATGCGATTGTGCCGGTTTGCTGTTTTCCCACTCATATCAGCTTCTTTATCTATTAAATCCAATTAGTTGGAAAGAGATCTGCTATCTCCTGTGTTCATCATTTCAGGGGAATCGTTCATCTCGTCCCGTACTAGGATAGATAAGCGAAGGAAATAAAAAAAAAACCCTTACAAGGATTATTGTGGATCCCTTACTCCAATCTAATTGTACTTTTGTTATACGCAGCAGAAACAACAATCGATCCAATGTGCATGAAAACAAAATCATAAATATGTAAGAGAAAAAACCTTGGGGGCCCTGGTTGAGACAAGCAACACTAACATCTAGTGTGCCATGATGCATCCATGCAACGGTTGCTACACAGACAACAGAACCCGAACAGGCTATAGACAGGCGAAGCGCTTCCGAAAGGCTGACGTGGAGCAGCAGCCCGGCGGTGATGGATAAACGATAAAATATGTTGTTTACATTTGGGTCTGTGTCTTCGGTGGCTGTTTCCCGCTTCAACGTAATCTAATTTTCCTTCAAGATAGGATTGTTTCGGAGAATGGATCTAAATTTCCATGACGATACCAGCAAGCCGATCGGCTTTTACGAATCAAGACAAAAAATTAGACAATGGAACCCGGATGAAATCGGTGGAAATTTATAATCGGATTGCTAAATTTTGAAAACCGGGGCAAAAATGTTGCTGATCAAACTTGGCCTCCTTCGGTTGGTAGCGAGTGCCTCACAAAAGAGCATGATGTAGCATTACAGGATTGATTTGGGAATTATCTGTAAATACGAGTCGATATAATTCGAATTTCTGGCTTTTCTTACTGGGAACGACTTGCGAAAAAACTTGACACGAAATTCTAATAAGGCACTGCATCCTGTTTCTCATCAAATACGAAATTCGACAGCCAGGAAAACCCGGCCAAGATTCCGGCAGCTGTCAAAATAGTGCTGTTGAAATTGTTTCATTTTATTGTTGGACGAGAAAGGCAGACAATAGACCTCTGTTTGCCGGGTTTGTTGAACGAAAAAAAAAATGGCATTCGGTTCAACGGTCTGTTTCAAAATCGGCAAACGAAGGTCCCGTGTTGGCCTCCCGTTGAACGATTAATTGAACGTTCATTGGACCATTGATCCAACGTATTGGACCAACGATGGACCACCGTTAAACGTTTTTTTTAAAGAGGGTAGTTCCACGACAAAAGGGCGTAACAGCAAATGAGAGCGTCTCTTTGTTTACTTTCTCTTTCGATTATTATGGAGCCATTACTGCAATTTCTTGAATGTTTCTAATAAAAATCGAAAGCTTGCGGTTTTAACTTGAAAGTTTTGCGAAGAGCAAGGCATCAAATATAAAATCAATCCGGCTAATCGTGAAAGAAAAAGTAAACAATGAGAAACTGACATTTGCAGTTAGGCCCTTTTGTCGTGGTACTGTATTTGACTGTTCGAATAGAATAAAACCAAAACTGGAGGCTGCATATACGTTGGTTTCAGTTTTAGTTCTATTACAGATCTCCAATATGAAAATTCCAGCAGCTGAATTTGCTTTAAATCATCTGTTGAGTGATAACTGTTATAACAATCTTCTCAAACACCAAATCATTCGAAATTCTGCTACAAAATAAATGCTGACAGATTACTTTTTTGGTAGCTGCCACAAAGAAGCGAAACTTTTCTACTTGACTTCTGTTCGCTTTGATATCAGCGTAAAGATCGATTGGCAAATCGGTACTCAATATGAATCTTGCTTTCCTTTTTCAGGTACGATGCACTAGGCTACGCTACTTCAGTACGGGCTTGTGAGTAAAACTTAAACTCTTAATAAACGATCTGAATAATTCACATGTTGTCGCAACACTCAATTACCAGTTGAAACATTAACTGATTTGCAACGATTTTTCCGTTTTTATCAATAACACAAATAGGTATCCAAACTATAAACAAGCTCGGAGGGTAAGAAAATCTATCTGAAAGTGATTAGTTCAACTTTTTGTAGGGTAAATTCCGATTAAACATTGAACATTTTCAGAAATGTGTAAAGTTGGGTTAGGTTAGTTTTCATTCGAGAAACATTTGTAATGCTATCAATTCGAGTGCCAGCAAGTCTGATCATCCCCTCTTAGAAAAAAAACGTTCAACGGTGGTCCTTCATTGGTCCAATACGTTGGATCATTGGTCCGATGAAGGTCCACTCAATCGCTCAACGGGAGGCCAACACGGGACCTTCGTTTGGCGATTTTGAAACAGACCGTTGAACCGAATGTCTTTTTTTTCGTTCAACGAACCCGGCAGACAGAGGTCCATTCCCACTTGTACGCGGGCAGATTTCCCCCTAGACGACTGGCTATGTCTGCCAATTCTGGCAGAATTCCGGCAAAAGTCTGACAACAATGCAACAACCGTTTCCGGCAAAGAATTTCGCCTAGCGGTTATTAACGGTTCTTCTCTGTCGGATTCATGCCATACAAGATTGGCAGAACCGTTTTGAATCGGTTCTATATTTTGAGCGTCTTGGTTTTATTTTTTCAATAAAAGATACATATGAAAGGCAACAAGTAATTTTTCTTCATATATACTATTGGCAATAACATTGTTTCCTCACTACCAAACATACCCATATTTCAATCTCATTTACCTCATCTCAAGATTCGTTTTTTTACGTACATGCGGGATTGACGAATATCGATCGAATGAAGTCGAATAAAAAAAAAAGAAAAAAGAAGGAGGAGGGAAATAAACAAGACACGTACGGCGAGATAATGACGCAATTTCGCCTGGATAATTTTGACAGCAGCCGGAATGCAGCCAGCCTTCTGACGGTTGCCAGAATTCCTCACAAGCGGGTTGTTGAGCAATTTCTAATATGAGGAGTTGGAGCCCCGTTGGACTAGTTTTACTGCACAATTTCCGAAATTCCCTCAAACTCTAATGACTCTTAGGGCATATTCAGTAGTGTTCTAGTTCTATATGCATAATTTATGTCAGTTACAAAATTTAAATCTGGATTATATAACAAGAAAAACTGGCAGCCCCAGTAGTGTTTCACTCGTGCTTCAAATATACAAAAAATAGAACGGCATCGTAGACCAGTTTTAAATTTGACAGAAGAACTGGTCGAATAAAAAAAACTAGAACGGCTTGCTGGGGATACGTTTATTCCAGTTTCTGCTCTATTATAGATCTTCTACCCACATTATCGAAATGACGGAATGCGTAATGAATTATGAATAATGAATTACTCGACTGCATGATTTTTCAGTGCTCGATCGGTTCAGTAGCTAGAGGAATGGATGATGCTGACTAAGGTAGGCTGTTTTGTTAATTTCCAGCGAATTTCAACAGTTTATGTTGGAATTCTAAGAAGAACTGGTTATTTACTAGTTCTGTATATCCGAAAAACATGAAGATTTCAATGTGTATAATCAGTTATGTAATGTTTTCATTTAAAAATAAACTGAATGTCAGCACGAAAACGTGCAAAATCGGGAAAGAAGAAGTAGAAGATAAATTGACAATTCAGTCCGCATCTTCTCACTCAATTCCGACTGATTCCCGAATCAACCGGTTGTAGGCGAAATTCATTCGGAATCGGTTGTTGCACTGGAGTTGGAATTGATTCGGAATTCATTATGATTTCCACATGAAATTCCGAATGAAAATTTCTCGCCGATTCGGAATCCATTCGGATTTGATAATGTGGGTATGATTTGAAATTTAACATGGATGCCACCCAAAGACAAAACAGAACCGGTTGAAAAATCAAACCCGCACAGTTTCAATTTTCGCGATTCCGGGTGTTTTTCGGACACAGTAGTATTTTAGGTCGGAAATATTTTGTATTCTTACGCTGAAGCTTTTGCTTGCACTTTTTCCAAAAATTTCAGCAACCGAATTAATTTTCTGGTTTTTAACAACAGTACACGATATTCAATAGCTCGTATGCGAAATTTTATTAAAATAAGATCTGATTTCATCGTAATTCAAGATCCACAAGTCTTCACTAAGAAGTAAATTACCCTTCGACAGGAAAATCGTTGCTACACGCTTATTGTTTTTCGCTGAATCTCGGTAAAATCAATTAGCCGAGTACTCGGTAATCATACACGGAACGACCGAAATCAGCATTTTCGCGAAAAATTTAGTTGATTTGCTGATTTTCGTTAGTTATTTTTTGAGACAACTAAAAAAATCTTACTTTTGCTGATTTAGATTTTTTATTCTCATTCCCTTAATAATAATAAAATATTTGTTGAAATGACTATTTTTTTTAGTTGAATTCACAAATTAAACGTACTGTCATTTCTTAGCTAAGGCACACTTCATATCCAGTCAACTAATTTTTTAGTTGAATTAAAGAAATATAATGTTGTTTTCAACCAATATGAATGGTTGAATTGGCTTCTGCAATCTGCAGCTATATGGCGCCCTGTCACCGAAACGGTAACACCTTAATGACTACTAGCCACTAGATGGCACACTACTGCCGAAAAAAATTCAGACGCGGTTGTCTTTTCTATATTGGCAGGTATAAATACGATGTTGTGTTGGAGAAAAAGATATAAACGAAACGAAAACATCTTTTTGAATTTTTTTGCTTCTAAATCACTGTTTTCTTCATTCTCACTGAAAACTTTGAGCACTCGGAAAACAAAAATCGAATACAAATAGTACACCGGACGGCGCAGCTCGGAAGGTTTGAAGATACAAAAAAACTTCATCACAATTAGAGTGAAACATTCGAAGTTCACTTCACTGTTCCGCGTAAAAACATTATTACGCACAATCGCTTCAAGTGCGCACAAATTCTGAATAAATTCGATTTCCACTAACAGTTTACGACATTTTTACATATCGGTTTAGAAATTTAAATAAAGATATATCGAACACATGCGAAAAACATCAAAACAATGTTCAAGCAGTTTCAATAAGACTGTCCTTTTTAGCTTTTTAATGGATTGTTTTGCTTTGACACTTCTCATGAGTTTTTGGCTAATAAACTTGTTAATAATACCCATTTCAGTTTTGGTTTTTTTGTGCTGTCCTTCAGTAATGATGGTGATAGATAAATAGAAACAAATTTTCTGATTTTAATAACAAAATTAGTTGTCAATGAGAATTTCGTGTTGGATTGAAATATTGCTGGTTTGAGTCCAGGATATTCACCAACTAAACACATTCTCTAAAACTAAGAGTTTTTCAGCAAAGTAAATTCTCAATTTTAACTAATTTTATAGTTATTTTGGAAATTTTGTTGTTAAAATCAACTAATTCAAAAACAGTAATACGAATTAGGCGCAGAGCTAATTTCGGTCGTTCCGTGTATCGGTAAAAAATGAATATGCGGGGTCTCGGCAATCCCAAACTTGACAAACGTCAGTTATTATCGAAATTGTCAACATAAAGTTTACTGTCTGTTCGGCCTAACCTTTACTGAATGTTCGGCAAAAGCAATAATGAACAATTATTGAGTCTTCAGCCATTGAAAGTAAGCAAATCATTCGTTTTTGTTTTAATTGTGAACATTCTATTGGGAATCAAGATTTCTTGTCATATCCATTACACATTACATTACTTATGTTTCGGGGACGTACAATTGTAAAACATACAATTCGGTGTTGGTGGACAAGCCGTTGAAGTTCTTTAACATAACCTATAATAACTTCCCGACAGTGAAAGCTGGATCTAGAAGGAGCTTCCTATTAAAAAACAAGACTAATTTGTAGTTATTATATTTACGGAAAAGGTCGTAGACTTTTATGTCTTCCTTTTAGACTAATTATATTTTTTCTTGTGACCACCGGAAATTTTCTTCGAAATATTGCGTCAGAAAATAATTGCGTAGTGCCAAGCGAAAACGTAGAATGTAAATGACGGTTGTCTAGCCGAATCTCGTCAAAAGCTAACATATATGTAAACATTTCGGCAAACGCGTTTACTTATTTCGGAATATTTGGTAAACACTGATGAGATCAGCTCAAGATTTTGTCAAATTTCGGCAAAAAGATGCACTTCACCGAATAATCAGTAAAACACCTAAACGGATCTCGGAAAACATAATATTGATTACTGAGCAATCAGCAAAATTGTGTGTTGCCGGATCAGTCTCGGCATTTTGATTTACCAAGCTCGAGTTTTAAGTGTGTATAAACGGAATCAGTCCACTTAGATAAAACAATGCGCATCTTCCACGCATTAATAACTTTCTTGTAACGAGATTGCTAGTTAGTTTACATATATTTAAAAAGAGTGAATAAATGTGAATTAAATGATCCAAATACAATAAGACATTATATCACATTTATTTTCTGATTTGATATGCAGGAAAATTAAAAAACTCTCTTCGATAACTAATCTTTTTTTCTCCAAATTGTTGCCGGGCGGGTGGTGTATAAAAATAAGGCCCTTCAATTTTCACAGAATTAAGGATCAAGAGTAAACCAAGTTAACTTGTGTTGGTGATTTGTGTATTATGTGCATTTTATTTGGTACGTATGTCATAGATCTATGTATTCATACATGCAGTGCAACCAGTTTATCAAAGTGGCTTGCACGATTGAGTTTCAAACAATCTTTTTTAGCAATAACTTATTCTCAAACGAACGTTAAGCCAAACTTTTTGAATGAAATATCAGTTTTGATAAATTTTTTACCAACGTTTGATGGAAAATTGCTTACATTTCATGAATGTAGATTTCAATTTCCTAATAAAAAAGTTAGCAACACTGCTTCAGTGGATTTGTATTAGATTGCGCTACACAAAATAAACAAAACTAAATATTTTCTGTAACAAAAGCAGTTTTCCGGAAAAATAAATAGTTTTACGACAACATTCCATATCCATTGCCTTTCGCGTGTTGTTTTTTTTTGGTTTACTTATGGAAGGTACGTAAATCTTTATATCGCAAATATATTGCTGCAAAAGGAAATCCATATAGGAATTTGTTTGTTGGTTATCAAATGTGTTAGTGGATGTAAGCTAAAACTGAAATATTTTTTCTTGAGCAGTTTTAAGGAAATCGGAAGAGTTTTAGACTAAGATTTTCGCTTTTCTTGAATTGCAATTTTAAGCAGAATGATCCGATTGGTTTATTTTTCAACCATATGGAAGAAATTTTGATTAAAATCAGGAAAAGAAGCGACGGAATTTGTTTTTACGCACACATTGTTGACATTACTCATACGCTTGCAAAGAGTCTTGCTCCATAAAGGCTGAAAAATTAACTTTCAACTCTTTTGATCGAAATTTCAACTTTGTATGCACTGTACAAATATAACCAACAATGCTAAAATCTCAATATTTCCGACAATTTATAGGCCAACTCTGAGCAAAGATTATAAACCTTTAAAAACTCAAATTATCGACATTGCTCTATTGGACGATGGCAACTTCCAGTATAAAATAAGTTCCTTACTGTCGCAGCTTGTCTTGCCGTCGCAATTTCAATGTGACAAACAGTCTGATTTGTTTACCAGCTTAGTACTTATCTATGGAGGACTGCCTTCGTCTTCCCCCACACCCTACAGAGCCAGCAAAAAAAAAAAAGCGCGGGCGGATCGGGTATGTCAACTAGAAGTTTATTGTTTTTTTCCCCCCGTTTGTTTGTTTTCCTCCGCCGGCGGCAGTTTCTTTCCAAATTCAAATCATTCAAGATCCTTCTCTCTCTGCTGGTGCGTGCTGGAGTAAGCAATTTCCTCAAAAAAAAAAACAGAAATAAAAGTATCCATCAAGATTCATCTTTCCGGATGGGCGAACACCGCCATGTTGGTTTTTGATTGGAAAGCATTTTATCGTGGGTAATTATCGCAATAGAAAGAGAGTGCCACTCGGCCTGCTGCGATCAAATCTTCGCTTCGGTTCCCGCCTATAGTGGAACCGGAATATTCAATAGATCTGACGTTTTGGATACCGCATTCGCATCAGTGGAATTGAAATTCTGATTCAGTGGGTTTTTCTTTTCGCGCTCCACCGGAGATAAGTAGTCAATTGAAGGGAAAAAGTCTGTGTATCAGCGCATCACACCATGGAGTGAGTTTCAATTTTGCACTCATGATGACTGGGGAAGAAGAAGAAAAAAAAAGAATTGAAGCGCATCAATACTCATTTCGGTCCGATTTACACGCTCGTTCAATTTTACTCTAAAGTAAACCATTTGTACTCACTTTTACTAATTTAGCTTAAATGTCAAAAAGTGAGTAATATTGATTAAGAGTAACGATTAATTGAAGTGGATTTTTAGCCCGTGCCGGACCGGGTTGCGTGAGGATAAAAGTCTGTTACAGGTAAGCTAGAAGTTGTTCGACGAAAATGTTTCTTTTCTTTTCTAGCACTGAGCAAATGTAACTCAGGATTTGACAAATACCATTATTAATAAAAAAATTAAGTAAATCAACTTTCAGCGAAAGTAAAAGCGCAGTTGTACATAGTTTAGAGTAACATTGCAGGAGTGTGTAGACGTCGAAATTCTACTGCGGGGAACGAAACAAATGCCGAGTGGAGCCACAATGTTCAGTTTCCGTGCTTTAATGTGGCTTTCTGCTTTAATGCAGGCACGTATACTGAAACTCGGTCGCCATATGATCCGCCACAATGTATGCAATCGGCGTTGCTCTCGGAGGCGGGCGAGTACTGCCGGAGTACTGAAAGACAATAGCCTGTTATTTTCGCCGTCCCCCCTTCGCGAGTTGGTAATCATGGAAACGTCAGAAATCCCGTCGAAGGCATATTCAAACTTTTTTTTTCACCCTCCCAAAAGGGAGTGGATCATCAACGACCGGGGGGCAGGAGAAATCTAATTTTGGCAGCTACTGTGTGTTTCTTTTTTTTTTTTTTTCTAACAGTGAAGTGTCCTTCGATGAGTGAGCTTTGACGCAGAACAGAAGTTAGAGAGATCCCGTTTCATTTCGCTGGAGACCGAAACAGACGGAATTGATGATGATGATGATTTTTGAGGCGTGCCTACCGAGGGATTTAAATTATTTAATAGCTTCCAAAAAGTGAGGATTTCCAGAGGGATCCGGGTGGGAAATTGTTGTTGTTTGATGATCTTTCTATTTCAATTGACATGAGCTCGATTTTATGTATTATTTTGTCATATGATTGTTGAAGCTATTCAAATGGGATTTGCGATTTTTTCTTCTGTGAGTTTGGTGCCTTCAAAGTTTATTCTTCAAGGTAACCAATTCCAATAATTGTGTGAGGTATTTGACACCCTAAAATTGTCATGCGGCAGTCTTTACACTATTTTTGTGGTATCTGTTTTCAAAGTAGGTGCTACATCTGCTCACGGTGGATAAAAACCAACAACGCTAAGCATGACAAAATGGCATGAATTGGGTTTCGAGTTGCTGACGCACCCTCTTTTTTCTTTTTGTTTTGGCCCCTAATAACTACTGCTTGTTTACAGGCCTAAAAAATGCATCTAGAAAGTAGATTCTACTCCAACGAAGGAAGCCATCGCTGAAATAAACGTTTATTTCGGCGCAAAATACGAGTTTTGTAAAACAAAAAAGTGTTTTCTTAGTTTGTCCCGGAACATACTGATCTACGTGTTATTCACTGGTATCGAAGCAGAATATACTTTTGAAAATAATGATTTGAGAATTTAGGATGTCCCGAAAAAGAACATTTAGTTCCTTGGTGGCAAGAAAAACTATCAGAAAAGTTGCTTGAAAAATTGCACGGAACCACTCTTTGAAAAAATGCTAGTGTAAACCACAAGATAAGCCTCTTGAGGAACACTGCTTACATAGCTGCTCGAAAAACTATTCAGAAACTGTTCAAAAAATCTAATGAACTGTTTGCACTAAACTACTAACTACTGAAAAACTGCTTGGGAAACCGCAACAAATAACTACTGCACGGAAAACTCTGATAAAATGCTCGTAAAAACGGGAATTAATACTCCTAAAAAACACCCCTTGAAAACTGTTTGAGAAGTTGCTCGATGAACTCTTCGGAAAAGCTGCTCAAAGAACTTCTAGAAAAACTGTGATATTAGAAATAACCTTGCTCGAGAGCATGGTTAATTTTGACAGATCGATGATTATTTTCCGACACTGAAAAAAATATTGCAATTCTAATATTAAATCTTTAGTCAAAATTAATTCCAGTGCAAAATAAACCCAAATAACTTTCCATCCGTCAAACTTTGAAATAGGCCGCAGTTTTAGTTTAATTTAACTACTCGACACAAAATAACCACTCAAGTGTCAGATTTTAACCAAAAGTTAAAACTAACCGCGAAATGGTTCACAGCCTAAACTATTCGGAAAAGCTGCTCGAAAAGCTTCCAGGAAAACTGGTGAAAAATCTAATAAAATACTGATCGAAAAATTAACTACTTGGGAAACTGCAACGAAAATCGACAAATTTCTTGCAAACGCTGAAAACAAATTCCATCAAAAAACTGTTCGTGAAGCTGCTTGAAAAAACTATCCAATATACTCGAGTAACTGCTTAGACCTGCTAGAAAATTGCCCAAAAAAACTGTCTGAAAATCTGCTCGAAAATAGGCACGGGAAAACTCTGAAAAAATGATCGAAAAATTAGAGTTGAAAAAACTTCTCGACAAACGGTTTTAAGAAAACCGGAAAAATGGTTTAAAAAATGCTTGAAAAGTCTACTTAAAATTTGATCGAAATATTGTTTAAATAAATTGATTAAAAAAACTACTTGAAGGAGATGCTCGGAAAAAGTACTACTAGAAAATTGCTCGAAAAACTACCGCACAAATTTACTCGAAAAATTTCAAGAAAACTGCTCGTGAAAACGTGTCCGGAATAACTGCTCGAAAAAGCTCGAAAAAAAGCTGTTCGGGAAACTGCTACAAAAGTTACTCGAAAGGTCAGTTCGAAAAATTTCTTGAAAACGTTGCTCAAAAAACTGTTCAAAAAACTTCTCGACAAGCAGTTTTGAAAACGATTGAAAAACTGCTCGAAAATCTAGAAAAAAAAATTGCTTGGAAAACCGGAAAATTTCTCGAAGCACTACTTGACAAATTTCTTCGAAAGACTGCTCGTAAAACTAGTTGAAAAAACAACGACTGACAACTGCTTGCAAACTACCCTAAAATAACTGTCCGGAAAACTCTAAAAGAGTGCTCGTAAAAACGGCATGAAAAACTCCTCGGAAAACATCACTTGAAATAATGCTTGGGGAAACCACTCGATTAACTATTCGGAATAGTTGCTTAAAAAACTTCTTGGAAAACTGATAAAAATATCTAGGAAATTTGCTCTAGAAACCTTTTTGTGAAACTACTTAAAATACAGCTCGAAATAGCTGCTCGAAATGCTACTCGCGTGACCGCACGCAAAGACTGCGCTCAAAATCTGCTTGGAAATCTGCTTGAACACTACTCGAAAAACTGCATTGAAAATCACTGGAAAAATGTTCATAGAAACTGCTTGAGAAAATTGCTTAAAAGTTGCTCCATAAACGATTTAGAAAACTACTCGAAAATTTATTAGAAGATGGCTTGAGAAGTCTAATAAAAACTACATCAAACAATGCAAAAAATAAAAACTGCTTAGAACACTACTAACAACCTTGTCGAAAAATTTTCTCGAAAATTTTTTTGATAATGCTGCTCAAAAAGCTCGAAGAAACTATTCGAAAAACGGAAGCTTGAAAAACTTGTCGATCGAGTTGAAAAAAGATCTTGAAAAACTTGAATAACGGCTTGAAAATTGCTTGAAAAACTGGATTAATAATTTAAGTAGTTTACTCGAACGAGCTGCTGAAAGAAAATTGCACGAAAACCTGATTGACAAATTTTCTCGAAAAACTGTTGAAGAAAACTGTTCATGAAACTGCTTAAAATAATGCTCGGAATAACTGCTCGAACAAACGGATCAAAATGATACTCGAGGAACTGCTGCAAACTGCCCGAAAAACCCGTCCGAAAAAACTTCTCGAAAAACTGCATGGAAAAAATCTTAAAAATTGGTTGTAAAAAACGGCAAGATAAACTCTCAAACAAAAAAAATTTGAAAAATCTAATAAAACACTGTTCGCAAAATCGCTACACAAACTACTCGATTTCGAATCAGATGCAACAACCGATTCCGAACCGATCTGATCTGATTCGGAATTCATTTGGAAATTATACTGAAGTTCGAATCAAATATTAGACTGGTGAACAGAGATGCTATTTATAAAGATTTATCTGTATAGATTTTTGCATGCTCATACAGATTTTATACAGATTTCTTCAATTTAATACAGATTTATATAGATCTCACAAAAAGTAAGAAGCTGATTCCAGTGTCTAGATAAAAGTCTATCAATCAACGGAAAAATCACGAATTAATATGGAAATCTCTTGTGAAATCCATTTATATCCATTTATATTAAATTTGAAACCAATTTGAACTGATATTCAAGGAAGTAATGGCATCATGAAACTTTCCCGTCAAACTGAGAGTTGTACACGCTTAGAAAAAGTTATTCAAAGTTTGAGTACTAGTTACTCATTTTCAAATGATACATGGAAACGTCAAAAATTGAGTAGTTATCATCAATGATATTGAGTAACTCCTACTCTAAATTTGAGTTTAACGCAATAACTCGTTTTTTTGTTACTATTCGCAAGATCAGTCTAGAAGTTGTAATAACCATTTTTAGCAACAGGTTGTATATTTTGTTAGTGAGATCGCGTATTTCGATGGTGAGTCGCTCAACACAAACGGTGTTGTGTCTGCAAAAACCGGAATGATAAACTCCGTGTTGTGCTTTAGAATGAAACCGAATATGCTCAAATGTCATTTATGAGGAATAAGTGTATGATTGGTGCCTGAGCATAACTGACATGTATGTTAATTCGCGATTGGCACACTACTCCAAGCAACCACCACTTGATATAGTATTGAGTTCAATTACTTAATATTTTAATACAATGCACTCAGAAAAGGAGCAATTTTTTTTTGCAAATTTGGTATATGTGAAATAAAATTTCACTCAAAATTTGAGTGATAGTTACTCTTTTTTTGGTACATGTACAAATAAAGTATTACTCAGTAAATGAGTAGATTTTACCCAAATATCGTTTCCAGTGGAAGAACTCAAATTTGAGTAACTGCGGAGTTACTCTAAATTAGAGTTGTTCCACTTTTTCTGTAGATGAGTGAGATCTTACTCATTTTTGAGTAACTATTTTTAAGCGTGTATGACCTGACTTGACGTTGCATATTGGGCGTTGAAATTTCATGTCAAATTATGAAGTCAACAATTTCAAACTAGATAAATATATGGAATTACAATTCAATTGTGGATAAAAAAATAAACTATCAAATTTCGTCGTTGAAAATGTACAAAGCAATACAGATTTACTATGAAAATATCTGGCATCTTTGCTAGTGAAGCATGGTTATTTTGACAGTTCGATTTCCCACACTGAAAAAAAATGCTTGCAATTGAGCAATTTGACGTCTCTGTTACTCACACCGATGCAGAGTGCGCAGATCTATTCATATACGAAATTACAATGTGTGCGAGCCGAAGTCAAAGTTTATTGTGAGTTCAATTTTACACCGAGGTAAAATATTTTTGACTCATAATCATACACTGCGAAAAATGCATATAAATTTTCGTAAGCTATGAACTAATGAACCAAGTAGAAGACAGTTCCATTACGTGATATAGAGTTTCATGAACGATTTTATACCTTTCTCAAACGTTCTCTTGGCATTGCAGTGTTTTTATTGCATATATATCTTCAATAATTGGCGAGATGCGGCTCGACAAAATTCACTGGGTTATTTCGACATACTCACACTAGCATTAACCTTTCAACTGCTGAGAATAGCCACACCAACACATTCGCACGTGGATTGGACTATAGTGCAAGTATCAGATCTTTAGTAAAAATTACTCCCGCGTTATTTATTTTTAAACTTTCAGCCTATGAAAACTTTCCAATAAAATGCTTTGATATGTTGTCAAACGAAGTAAGATTTTTTCAATGTTTTTCATACGTACTCTGTCCCGCTTTTAAGGAATTCGGACAATCGGCAGTACCTATTCCGGCTGCTGTAAGAAATTGTTCAGACAGAACTGCGTCATTCTCTCGCCGGATGTGGCTTGATAATTTACTCTTTCTCAATTTCTTTTGTTAGACTTCTCTCGATTTCCACTGAGGATGTTTATCAAACCTGCATGAACGGATCTAGAGACCAGGGAATTAAGATTAAAATATAGGTATAGATATTCTTATTATGAGAAATTAAGATTTGAGTATCAGGTTTGGTAGAGCAAAAGCAGAGTAATTGCTCTTCATAAATATTTATTATGGAAAAAGCCGTCAAATGAAAAAGAAAACATAAAACTAAAGGTACTAATAATGTCGGTTCTTCCCAAAATTCTTGTATGACAGGAATCCAGCATTGTTGCCAGACTGTTGCCTGAATTCTGTAATAATGTCAGCAAAAAAAAATCTGGTAGACACTGGCCAGTCGTTGGAGGAGAAATCTGTCAAAACGATTTCAATGTTCTAGTTATGACGTGGGACTACGTTTTTGCTTTATGTAGAGTGGGATCAAATTCAGTACTATTTCCTAAGAAACTGCTATTAACCAATCAGCAGAAAACTTGATATCAGTTCGCGTAATTTTGGAACTTGATATCAGTTCGCGTAATTTTGGTTGTATCATGTTTTTATTTTTTTCTGAAAGTTTCCTAATTTAAATCTAAACACAATAACGCTAATGTTTCCAACAGCTTGCTGCTTTGAATGTGTGATAAATTGCAAAGCACCCCGGATCCTTCCGCCTCGATTAAGCAGCAAATTACTGCTCCAGCTCACTTCACTTCAGGACACACTTCCAACCGGTTCTGTCGGTATGGCGTGTCCCCACGGTGGATATACGTTCCAGCAATTGCAACACCACGCGGCGACAGCTTTCGGGAAACCAACGTACCTGGCACGATATTCAATATGCTAATCGGAACACATCCGGCCGTAAAAACAGAACAATAAATATGCTCGCACGATGCCAGGCCGCGCGTCGGGATTTCCTTCGTCGGCGAATATAATGACGATCATTTTCATTACCATAATCAAGTTTCATCGCTTCATCATCGTTCCCAGCAGTGCGTTGCCACGACTACGGTTACGGCTTCGGTTGTTGATACTGCCGGTGAAAATCGCTGGCTGCTAGGATTTTTTTCCCGAACCGTTCGAAATCCCCACATGACAACATTCTGGTTCGAAGTACCAATCGAGCTGTTCCTCAAACGGCAATGATTGACGCCATGCGGTTTCTGTTGGTAGAACGCCATTATCGTTCACCTTCCGTCATAATCATTTAACTTCGGTAAGCTGCTTCCTTTCCCCTTTTTCCTTTCATGTAACACCAGCCATTATGAACCGACGATCCGTACTAATACCATCGAGTGAACTCCGACATCTGGGCTGCGGTTTAGTGTTTAAACTTCCGAAAATTTTCAGTAGCAGTTCTACTGCTCCCTCCACTGTTCCACTGTTGTGTGTAGCTTCCTTTGCCTGTGGAGACGTAAGAAGCTTGCCTGAATTTCAGGCAAAGTCATTCCGTCTACTTGGATTCGCCCATGCGTAAAAACATGGCGAGCAATACACTGTCCCGTAAGGGGGGAAGGTGTCATAAGCAAACAAGACAAAAAAAAAGTCATAGAAAAGCCGATCATCTTAGTTCCAGGTTCGCTTCGTTCGTCAATGTCATTGATTGGCTTTCATTACTCCGTTCCGGTGTGGAAGGAGGTATTTTTGCAGCGAACCGAGGCCGACCTTGTAATTGAAACATGCTGAATTATTGATAAGTCTATTCGTCGATACACGCCCATCCATTATCGATGACGTCCGCTCGGAACGGTCGCCAGCTGTCCTCCTTGGCCGCACCGATACAGGGCTTGAGAGCTTAGGGCCGCGATTTGTTGCTCCTCGAATCGATATTTCTTGCTGACGTTTGGTAGTTATGATTTTCAACGACCTGGAACGAAAATCTTCTCCCGGCGTGGGCGTCGAATGTCCGTCGATAGCTTCCCTCTGATTCCGGCGTAGTCGAAATAATATTTGTTCTTCTAGCAAATGGAGTTTCGTTTATTGTTTCTAGCGAAATGAAAACATGGTGTCAGAATAATTGAGGCAGGATACATTTTTAATGAGCTTCTTTTCTTTCGGCTTCATTCGGAAGATCCGTCGGTTGCTCTCGTCGTTGCTTCTTTCCGAACGTGTTGAAACAGTTTTCACTTCATGTGTAATGTTCTGAATATTGTTGAATCATTTACGACGGTTCGTTGTCTGAATCGCTATCCTATTATTAGTTTGTCTTGCTGGATCTGACTTTTTTTTTCCTAAAGAGATAACCCAAGAACTATGATTCTGCATGGAATGGTTGTTCCCAAAGATACTGCGAAAGCATCAAAGTTCTTGACACAAGCTGCAGACCTGTGGCTCCTAAGAAACATATGGGGTAACAGTTTCTTATTTCATCTGAGCTCCTATTTCCATCTCATCCTGTCACCTCATTACTTTGAAAATGAATAATATTTTAAGGTCTACCTGAACCAAACTGTGAAATGTTTTAAAATAAATATAAAAGCTATTGTCACACTTTCCCATTGAAAGAAATGGTTTTAAATTCTTCGATGATCGTTTTTTTTCATATAAAATAAACTCACTTTTCATTTTAGGACACATTTTCGTCCCAAGATTTACAGTTCGTCATGTTTCTGATTATCGACTAATCGATTCGTCTCAAAACATGATCACTTTTGCGCCTAATTACACTCCCGTTGAATGCTGGATGGCTTCATAATTAGTAATGTTCACTTGCCACTTGTTTAATTAGCGATTAAAAACTTTGAAAATTATCCGACAAGCAATAAAAGTCTTCAAGAATATGAGATGAAAGTTTTTCACTTAGTTCACTTCATTGGGCTTTGTTTTCTCCTCATTTGGTTTCGCAAAGTTGCCAAGTTATCTCATAATGTTACAAAACAAAAATTGTTTCTCTTCTTCAAATAATCATCAAAAAGTATGTTTTTGGTATCCGTGACATTAGTTTAATTAGATTATTGATATTAATATTTCAATAAAACTGTTTCAGCTTCCAATATTACCAGAAAGAGCGTGTTAAACACTAATGAAATAACCATTGTGGCACATCTAGTAGCACTGGTTTCTTCCCGTTACTCACTTGTACGCGGCGGGCAGATTTCCCCCCAGACGGTTGGCTATGCCTGCCAGCCATTTTTGCCGGAGTTCTGCCAGAATTCCGGCAAAAGTCTGGCAACAATGCAACAACCGTTTCCGGCAGAGAATTTCGCCTAGCGGTTATAAACGGTTCTTTTCTGTCGGATTCTTGCCATACAAGATTGGCAGAACCGTTTTGAATCGGTTGTACATTTTAAGCATCTTGGTTTTATTTTTTCAATAAAAGATACACATGAAAGGTTATTACCCTTCATATATACTAATCATGAAAAATGTTTTTGCCAATACCATTGCTTTCTCACTACCAAACATACCCATACTTCAATCTCATTTACCTCGTCTCAAGAATCGTTTTTTGTACGTACATGCGGGATTGATGAATATCAAATGAAGTCGAATAAAAAAAGGCGGGTGGGTAATGTCAGAGACATAACTGGATGTCGTGAATACGAAAACAACTGACATGTTCCTTAACACTTCCGAATATCAATTAGTTGATCAATTGTATGAATTATGCAAGCATTCCCCTTTGCACATTTTCCGCAAAAACAAAGAAGGCTTCACTTTTTATTGAGAGGCTTGTTTCTACCTGATTTCGTTTGTAGCTTTTTCACTAATGGGCGGTCCTAACGGCTATAAAAATATCCGCATTCAGAATTTTAATGTTGATTATTTCATTTCGGATTTGCATAATTTATTGAAAGAAACTATCAATATGCTGAAGGGACTCGTTTCTAGCATTCAGAAAGGTCATATTGCGTAATTCTCTACGACATTAAACTCTGGAACATTTTTCGCAAAAACAAAAAAGGCTTCACTTGATCTCGTTTACTGTGAGTTTCACACAGCGAAATGTGCACAAATCTAACCAAACTGTTCTAGATTTGCAGTAAACTGAGGATATTTCCCTACGATTTGCGAACAACAAATCCTAATAGTTCTTTAGAAAACTTTTAGAGCCATTAGAACGGCTGATTTTGTGCAATGCTCTCCACCGTTGTTTTTTCACCAATGCTAATGACTGGCAGCTGTGACGTAATCGCTCTTGTCGAAAGCGAAACTAATTGTGCAGACGACACAAAACACATCTGCAGTGGCGATAGAATCCAAACTGATTGAATTTTTGTTAAGAGATTTCCTTTTATGTGATTTCGTTTGTAGCTTTTTCACTAATGGGCGGTCCTAACGGCTATAAAAATAGCCGCATATAGAATTTTAATGTCGATTATTTCATTTCGGATTTGCATAATTTATTGAAAGAAACTATCAATATGTTGTAGGGATTCGTTTCTAGCATTCACAAGGACCAAATTGAGGAACTCACTGCGATATTCACCACTTCTCGGAACATTTTTCCCGGACGATTTGTTGTACAGCAGCAGATATTTTGTTCTCTTCCTTAGAACGCGTTCTGATTGGCTGGTGTTGACATGGATCAAATGAGACAAGTTTTTCAATAGTGTACTATTGAAATACTTCAATGCTTTTGCTATACACGTTTAAATTGAAAAATTTCGATTCTATTGGTAGTTAGATTATATAAATCCTTTCACAGATCACTGAGCTATGAGCTTTAAAAATACGAGAAAGGCAAACGCGCCTTATGAATTATCCTCTTCGATACTCGTTTATACCAAACATTTCAGAAAAGTTTAATTTTGAATTATTTGAGACTATGTCACAAAACTGAAAATTTTATCATAAAATTGTGATCATATTTCCGATGACATGTCGCAAGAATTATGTTGATAATACAACAATAGATATTCACGATCAAAAACTTATCACTCTCTCAGAGGGTAAATTTTGAAAAGGCACCCCATAGTAAAGTAAGTCGTATTCACGACAAAAGAACCGATTTGAAGAATTCTGAAATTAATAACTGGAACTGAGTTCAAGAATTAAATTTAGAACATAGAACAGACTCAGAACTCAATTGGATTTTAGTTCTAGAACTACAATCATTTTCCAGAATCCAGTTCAGCACGCAGACTCTGAATTCTAAACTCATATTCCGGAACTAAGCTCTGAAATTTGAAGACGATTTTTCGCCATGAATAAAAAATGGGTTGTATAGAGGTACAGTAAAGTAAATTCCGCATAATTCTTTAGGAGTATTATTATGGTTTTAAGAACAACCGAATAGAAGTCTGGAATAGAGAACTGGACCCTGAGTTCAAGACCTAAATTTAGATCCAAAAACGGACTCAGAATCCAGTTTCAGTCGCTGCTGGTTCTCGCCTTCCTTGAGGTCAAATCCGTAGATTTGGTTTCAAGTACTTATGCTCGTAAATGTACGAGCATAATGAACAGCTTGAGGCGCCAATCCACAAAGGCAGGCTTCCAACAACGACTGATCGGTGGCTTATAGAGGCATCATTACTATTCTAATCAGACAAGCAAAAAAAAATTGAGATGATAAAACAATAATGAATTATTTTCCATTGATATCTAGAGATATAATGTTGGATCTGGAGATTTCTGGTAAAATAATGCTAAATCCGTAGATTTCATATGATTCATCCGTAGATCCGTAGAAAAGACAGAAATCCGTAGATCTACGGATAAATCCGTAGGGTTGGCATCGCTGGTGGCCAGTAAGCGAATAAGAGATGCGACCTGAGCGTTTGAGGTTTTTATTAACCACGCAGAAGGTGCATTCTCTCTCGCTGCTGGTTGATGATTCCACTCCCACGACGTCTGCTTCCATCGAACGCACGAAAAGAAATGATCGATTTTCGACCACGGTTCCCCTTTTATACGCATTCAGTTGAAGATATGTGCCTGACTATCTCAAAATCGTCGTCCTTGCGCGAAAAACCCAAGCGAAAGTAAAAAGTTTTCCGCGTTGTTTTCAAATTTTAAGAAAACTTAATTTTTGAGTTGTTTGTGGTTATCGCACACTGTTCAAAATATTATCCTGAATTCCTGATCATATTTTTGATGAAATGGTGAAAGAATTATGTTGCTACCATTAATACAAGTCGAGATATTCGCGATTAAGTTCTGCCCATTCTTCCATATGGCTAATTTTGAAAAGGCGCCCCATAGTAAAGTAAGTCGTATTCACGACAAAAGAAAAAAAAAGAGGAGGGAAATAAACAAAACACGTACGGCGAGATAATGACGCAATCTGTATAAAAGATTTCCACTTTAACATGTGATTTGTCCGTTGATGAATAAACTTTAAAAGAATCACTGCAATCAAATACTAATAGATACTCAGAGAGAAAAGTCTAATTTATTACTTCTCACTTTTTATGAACCTGCACAAATATGAATTTAATTTAGGAAATCTGTATAAAATCTGTACATTGATTTAAATCAGTATGCGAACGCAAAAATCTATACAATACAGATAAATCTGTATAAATGGCATCTCTAGTTCTGCATTTTGTTTTAAGAAGGGCTAATGCCTGAATAGTAACAATTCCGTTTTTGGTTTTATTTAAAGTTCACCAAATTAACTTTGCAAAAAAATTATAAATTTAAAGCGAAAAGTAACGGAAACGACCGAAAATTTTGTAAACGTTGAAATGATTTCAAACTGGTTCTAAAAATAACGTATGTTGTCTCATAGTTGGCATTAGGCCGTTTCTAAGAAGAATTCTGACATTTTGAACCTGAGAGTGTATTAGTGGAATATTTTGTTTTGATTCCTGTCGTCATTACTAATTTATAGGATGAATAAAGAACCAACGATAGGATGGATAAAAATCCATTGAGATGAAATTAGAAGCAGAGTAGTGAACACATCATAAGTGTTTTTAGCTGTTTCATGAATATTAATCAAATTTTCAAGCAATGTGAATCAATTCTCAATGTGGAGCAAGGCGAATGAAGTAGTAATATGAAAAAGTTATAGTGATTTTAGTGGCTAAATGGGGGTTTTGAGGCGACGTTCTTACAAATGAGATGAAATAGGGAGCCCTTACCCTATTTATGCGGAACTAGCATATTCAAAACTTACCTATCAGGTCTAGAATGATGGGTTCGTGTCCGACAGTAAATCAATTTTGGGAAATGTGCTCAAGTGTTCAGTTTTTTCTGCCCCATCCAATACTTCTACTTTATGTAGAATAACAACAAATTTGTAAATGTAATGTTGTCAAATATTATGCGTGTTCAAAGTAATTAGGTGACGGGATGAGATGGAAATAGGAGCTAAGATGAAATAGGGAGTCGTTACCATATGTTCCGGGTTCAGGAGACTAGTTCAAAATCTTGGCTCAGAATTGTTTTTTTCAAAACTCAGCTCTTCAATTCAAAATTATGGTCGTAAGTATAGGTAGAGAGTTGCTATTTAGTTCTTGAGTTTAGTACTAAAATTCAAAATTCAGATCTAAATTCAGAACCTGATTTTCGAAACTGAATTCTGAACCTGTATTCTGAAACCTAATTCTTTACCTGGACCTGGAAACTTTAATTTTGAATTCCGAAACAGATTTCAGTTCCAGAACTCAGTTTGAGAATCCAGAATTCAATTCCTGAATCCAGCTCCAAAATTTAATTCCTAAATTCGGTTCTTAACTCAAAATCTAAATCCGAGGCATGGATTCAATAACGTACCGATTTCAGATCTAGAATCCAGTTCCAAAGCTCAGTTCCAGATCTCTTGTTCAGTTTCAAAATTCAGTATCCGAATTCGTTCTAAACTTTAGATTGCGAATTCAGTTCCATTATTTAGATCCAAAACACGGTTCTAAGCCCCCAAGTTCGAAATTCAGGGTTAGCATTTAGTTCCAGAATTAAGTTCCAGAATCCAAATACAAAACTAAGTCACAAGCCGTGAAACCTAAACCAGAATTTGAATTAACACTAGATCTGAATTCTGAAACTAAATTTGGAAACTAGACCTGGATTCAGTAACTGAGTTCTGAACCGAAGTTCTGGAACTAAAGTCCAGATTCAGTTCTACAATTTAGTTCCCGAATTCAGTTGCAGAGTTCAGGTACTGAATTCAGATTCAATTCCGCTTGTGACGAATTCTGGCAACCGTCAGAAGGCTGGCATTTCGGCTGCTGTCAAAATTGTCCAGGCGAAATTGCGTCATCTCGCCGTACGTGTCTTGTTTATTTCTCTCTTCCTTCTTTTTTTTTTATTCGACTTCATTTGATATTCGATAATCCCGCATGTACATACAAAAAACGAATCTTGAGACAAGGTAAATGAGATTGAAATGTGTATGTTTGGTAGTGAGAAAGTAATGTTAACATTTTCCATAATTAGTATATATGACGGCCAATAAATTATTGCCTTTCATATGTACTTTTTATTGAAAAAATAAAAACCAAGACGCTAAAAATGTAAAACCGTTTCTGTCAATCTTGTATGGCAAAAATCCGACAAAAAGAACCGTTAATAGCCGGCTAGGCTAGGCGAAATTCTCTGCCAGAAACGGTTGTTGCATTGTTGCCAGACTTTTGCCGGAATTCGGGCAGAATTCCGGCAAAAATGGCTGGCAGACATAGCCAGCCGTCTGGAGGAAAATCTGCCCGCCACGTACAAGTGGGCTAGAACAAAATTCAAATTCTGCACGGAACCGCGAAACTACCTAATTTTTAATACTTTCAACCCAATTTTAGGGTTCCGTTCAGTATCCTACACAGCAAAAAATTATGAAATTTACTGGTGACGCAAATCCAAATATGACACAATTCATAAGAACGTAATTGATGAAGAGACTGAATTTTACAAGAATGACATAAATATACATCAAACATACCTCGCCTTTCAAGCAAACGTGTAAATTTACATGTTGTAGCACTTAAACATATGTCAGAATGCAAATAATATGCATCAAATATAAGTTAGATTACATTTAGGTTAATTTTAGGTAAAGCGGCGCTAAGTAGTTTCCATAAGGCACTACAAAAATATACTGTTACCTTGGTTTTGCTCTTCGTGTTTTAACAACAATGGAGATATCGAACGGAAGAAAAGATTCTAAATAACTTGAAATTAAGTAAAAAGATGTTTTTATTATCTTTTATTGGAACTAGAACTAAAGAGTGTAGCCAGGTTTTCATATAAAAACTGCCCCCAAACAGAACAAAAATTGATATACGCTGTTTGAAAGGGTTTAAATTGGAGATGATTTTCCCAAAATTTTAACCCTATAATATTGGTGGAGT
Organism: Malaya genurostris; assembly: GCF_030247185.1. NCBI lineage: Eukaryota > Metazoa > Arthropoda > Insecta > Diptera > Culicidae > Malaya > Malaya genurostris. The sequence goes on along the minus strand of NC_080570.1, from coordinate 139,527,548 downwards.
TAGGGTGGTTCTTCTGATTTTCATTTTATTTGATTTTTTCAAAAACCTCTTCACCAAAAAAATTAAAAAAAAAATCAGGAATGGTTTAGGAATTATGGGGAACCTTTCTGATTTTTTTTCAGAATTTTTCAAATGTTCTTCATGTGAAAAAAAAAATCGCACTTACAATTTTGGTACCACTCTAGATTTTACATCAAAAATACATCATTTATGAGTACATTGCGCTGTATTTATTTCAGATTATAAAACAATGTGGACGGGTATAATATCAGACTTTAAAAAAATGAGTCATTCGGAAAAGCATGCGTCTCCATCAAATTGTCATCATCCGATGGAGACGCACGATATTTAGTTCTAAAATCATATATCACATGCCCTTATAACTAAATACCATGCGCTTCCATCTACAACTCGAGTTCAGGACTTAAAAAGAATTTTCATAAGAAAAGATCGGTGAGAGAAACATGGATCAGAACTAATGAATTGACAAATTTTAATATACGGTAACTATGTTTAATAAAAATTGTAAAGGACAATTAAAATACAGTTCTTTTGCAAAAGAAAAAGTATTCCTAGATACCAAGCGCAAAATCAAGGAAAATTAGAAACCAAGCGAAATCTAAAAAATTATCAGTTTTAAGGTAAAATGTTCGCTCTGATTCGGAATCTATTTGGAAATTATTCTGAAATCCGAATCAATTTCCAGTCGAGTTGACTGGGATTCAACTGCTTTGTGTTGGGATTCGAAAATATATTCCGAAAAGTGAACAACGACGGAAAAAATCAGATAAATCGGTTCATCAGCGGTTCATGATTGATCAGCTTAGTGCATCAATCATTGAAATTCAATATTAGAGACAATTCCATAATACAATCCTGAAGGCCAGAAATGATTTATAAAATGTGCAAATCTAAAATGAAATAATCAACACCAAAATTCTGTATGTTGGTATTTTTGTTGCCGTTACGACCGCCCATTGATTTAAAATGCTATAAACGGAATCACGTAGAAACAAAGCCCTACACAAAAATTGCTTCAATTTTGAATTAATTCGCCCTGTGAGCAGTTATGCTGCGAGACGTTCGTAGTGCGAGTTTCGCTACAAACAAGAGTGCTGGCATCATCATCCGGCTGCTGGTCGTTCGAATTCGAGAGAAATATCGAAAGGTGAACAACGATGAGGAACATTCTACAAATCTGCTCTTCTGAAAGCCAGAAATAGATCTCGTAAAGCATTTTAATAGTTACTCTGTATGTATTCAGTATGTTGTTATATTTGCAGCCGCGAGGACCGTCGTCATTTGCCTAAAAGCTGCAAACAAAATCACGCAAAACGACAGCCCTTCACCAAAATTGCTTCAATGGTGAATCAATTCGCACTGTGAGCAGTTCTGCTGCCAGACGGATGAGAAAAGTGAACTGCAAGCACTTCCCTGGCCTACTACGTCAGTGCAAAACGGACGATTGGAGTCTGCTTTGTTAATCGCCCGTTGGATTCGTTTAGTGCAGTGTGCGTAGTGCGAACTTTGCTTCAGGCCGATTACATCATCATTGAGCTGCTGTTCGTTTGCATTCTAGTGAAATACATCGAAAAGTGAACGTCAACCGAAAACAGTAAACTAATCAGCCTTTTGTAAGGATAAACAAGTTTTTCCGAAGATCTACAAGCTTCGTCGATTGAAATTTGTATGCAAATCAGAAGTAAACTGATTAGTTTAGTGCAAATCCATCACAATATTATCAATGTTGTGCACCGTTCGCATTGCAAACTTCGCATCAAACCTTGACAAAATATTCAGTTTAGTTCACCATTCGCAGTACCTAAAACTAGTGTGACGACAGCTGTTCGTTTAAAAGACAGTATCGTGCCAAACGAGCAGTGTAAAACATATAGAAATTAATTATTAACTTAAATTATTACGAAATTAATAATTGATATAATAAATAGCCCTTTTTATATCTCTAAAGCTTCGAACGGTCCTTTTCAGAAACCCTAAAAATATCATAAAGAACGTATTCGAGAAATTAGAAGTATCAGACACAGAATTCAGAAACACTTCGACATAATAATGTGTTCCGTAGAAAAAGAATGCGGGGCACGTGGGGATTCCGAAATGCTTTAGCAAATCAAACCACCGTTTTAGTGTAGTTCAATTTTAGCTTTAAGACAAAGCGGTATGCCTTTATAATTCTACGCAGTCTCCCCGAACCTAGTGTAAACTTCTAGTTAATAATCTTTCTTCGTGGATTGAAGCTACCAATAAGTTTTAACTAGGTTCTAAGTTTAAACAAAATTTCGAAGATTGTAACTTTTAACTACTTTTAATATTAGGTTTAAGTTTCAATCCCTCACAGAGATAGCTTTTAATACTCGTGTTCGGTTTTAGATTGTTCAATTTCTGACAGTTCTTTTCGCTACACGTTTAAAAACTTCCCGCCACTAGCTTCGTTAATTGTTTCCTCGATAACAGTGCTGCCAGTTTCAACATAATGCGTATCTCCCCTGCAATGATTAACATGATTGACCTCATTGACAGGACTATTTGATTTGGGGCAACGACACTCTATTCGAATTCCCTTCAGAGTGCTGATTTTTTGCCCCACAAAAACTTCTTTCCTGCAAGTGGAACTGAAATTAAATGATTGAAATTCCTACAATAGAAACGCCCTCTGCAATCCAGATATCTATAGTGCTTTTATTTGACAATAAACCGAACGAGAATCTATCAATAATTGAATATACATTATTCAAGAAAAAAATAAACTTCTCCGATCAGCTACTAGAAAAACTCTTCACGGGATAATATATGCAGTCCCTCACTTTTTGCTGTCAAAACGTGATTTTTTCCTCTTCATGAATATTCAACTCGAAGCGGAATCACTTTTGACTGCCAGCTCCAATACTGGTACTTTCGGATGGTTTTCGAATTTTAGCATAAAAGTAATTCCACTGTCGACGCCAAAGAAAACAAATAACAACATTAAGCGTCCATTAGATTCCCTCTTTTTTTTTCTCCTGTGAATCCGAACGACCGGCATCAATGGAGGAAAAGAAAAGTTAGGCACACATTTGAATAGAGTAAGAAGGAAAAATAAAAAAGATCCCGAAACATGTGCGCTACCTGCCGTTCCCGGTGAACATTCATCATCCGATGTACTATGGAAATGCGATTTGATGGATCAGCCAACTTTTGGGTGGAATAACGGGAACCCGAGAACCCGAGAACCCGTCATCCCGCAGGTGAGGTAATAGAATGTCGTTATATGCGAGATGCGATATCCGGATAGACCGAAGGGAAATTTCCGGTCGATTTTTCATTCATAGCGAATACACAGTGGAGCACCACCTTCTCACTGTGTTCCCCGTTGAGAAACGACATCTGCCTGTCTGTGAACTGTGCCCCCCTTGCCGACACGTGTTCCAACCACTTATCTGTCGTCTTCAGCTTAAACGCGCTTTCCGGATAGCTTACCACAATAATGCTTGTGATGAAGAAGCACACGCACACATCAAACGTTAACGTGGAAGATCTGCTTCAGTCTTTCATAATGTGATAGATAGGATAGGATCTCAAGAAAAGAAAATCGAATCAGTGTGAATCTTGTCTGTACAGGCTGCGTGAAAGGTGTCGGAAAGCGCGTTTGACATTTGCGTACTGGGTAATGAAGTTTTCCATAACCAAAGTAACCCGGTTCGATGCTTCGCTTGGGTGGGAAAGCTTCACCCGTGCCATTAGTGCAAACATTGACTTCAATCACGGTTGACGTAGTTCGCCTACTTGATTGTTTTTCACACACACACACACACACACACACACACACGTGGTGTGGTGTGACTAATTTAATATCCCTCTCAAGTTCAAAGTATCGTGGGTTGAAGCACTGACGGTTTCAGTTTGTCAGAGTGTTTTCTTGGAAAAATGGAAAATTACGTTCCAATTTTGACGGGAATTGTTGCACCAAAATAGAAGCGATTTCTATCCATCGTAAATTATACTTGTCGGTAAAGCATAATTGGTTCTCAATGACGGAATGTGTAAGAAACCAAATACTTCGAATATTTTAAGTCTTGGGACTTGAAATAGGCCGACTACCTTATGGTTCTTAAAAAAATTACACAATGACCCTCATTCTACGTACCGAAAAATTACGTCCCCAGAATGGATGGAAAGCCAGCATTTTGCAAAACACGTTCCGACAAAACGGTGGAACCGTTCGACCAGACTTGGCCATAAATCACATTTCAATGAATGCAAGACGGTCAAAATTTTCCATTTCCGGGTGAGAACAACCGAAGCAAAACTAATTATCCGATGATATATAACACGCCTACTCGCCACCCACAGCCCTAGTTTCGCAAAGCGCAAGTTTTTCCAAAGTCGTATGAACGTGACTGTCGAAACTGAGCCCTGCAGTCCGGGTTCAGTTTCTTATCATGTTTTGTCAGCCTCTTCTCGACCCCCCCACTAGAAGGAAAATGTTCCGTTTTCTTCATTTCCGTTTTATCGTTTCTAGGAAGAAACACTCACCCAAGGCAAATCGACGAGTACAATTTTACCGGACCAAACGTGAATGTTCTTCTCCGTTTCCTAGAATTAATTTGCATAGGTCGGCCATTCAAGGATTCAACACCCAACTCGTGAGGCAGCTGTCAGCACCGAAAAGTTTAATAATTTAATAGCATGGTAAGCCGGGCAAATGTGGCAATTACAATTGAAATTCTGAGCACTTTTTTGTTTTGAACGATTCCACCCTCGAATAAAATTAGTGGTAGGCTGTTGAATCAATTAAGATTGTCACCCTACTCATGGAATTTTGAGCTTTCGAGGCGCTCCTGTTATCAAGCCTGGTGCACTCAAAACTGGTGATTGTGTGTTCAATAGTTGCCTTGTACGTCAATCGAGTAAAAAAGAAAAAAAAACTGACCTGCAATCTGAGATCAGCGGAGAGAAAACTTATAGATCTGGCAACGAGATAAACATAACAAAGATTCTGGCACCGCTTGCCACAATGTATTTGTATTTGTGTGCGATTGATGTTTTTAATGTACGCTTGTAAAGTATCACACTAGCAACAACAAATAAAGTGCATCTCCATCAGTTTTGCTGAAATTCAGCTCAATTGGAATCATAGCATTTCCCCCAGCTGATCTCTGTACGGCAAATTCGTTCCAAAGTGTCAAAAACGTAAACTGCGGCGTTTTTTGTTTTGACGATCTTTGATTCGATATCGGACCCACGTCGGACCGATAGTTTCGATGAGTTTAATGCGAATTTTAGAATTAAATTCTTAACCTGGATTCTGGAGCTGAATTTTGAAACTGAACAAGAAATCTGAAACTGAACTTTGGAAATGGATTCTAGATCTGAACTCGGAACGGTATAGAATTCATGTCCCGGATTTAGGTTCTGAATTTTTAAGGCTAGTACTGAAAATGAGAACTGAATTTTTGGAATATGATTCCGAGTCTGGACAACTCAAAATTTAGTATGCTGATCCAGTTCAAGAATTAGGTTTCAGCATCGACTTCCAAAATTCAGTTCCGAATTTCGAGTTTCAGTACTAATTCATGCACCAAATTTTTGGATTTTGAGCCTTGGATTCTGTAACTGAATTCTGAATTGAGCCTGAATTTGGAACGTTCAAATCCATAATTTTGTTCTGAATTTTGAATTCTAGCACTGCATTCAAGAGCTGAATTTTGAAGCTGAGTTCTGGATCTGGGTTCTAAAATTCTGGAAATGGATTCCGGATTTGAATCTTAGAACTGAATTCTGAAGTTATGGAACTGAGTTGTTATTCTGAATTCAAAATTAAGTTTCCTTGTCCAGGTCCACAATTATATTTCAGAATTCAGATAAAAAAATCAGGTTCTGTTGTGAGTTTAGATTTTCGAGTTCTAGTACTAAATTCAAGAACTAGGGAATGAATTCGGGATTCTAAAGTTGATTTCTGAGCACGAATTTTGCATCTTAATTCTGGATTCTGGAACAGAATTCTGAAGTTGAATTTCTAAGGTTCAGAATTCCGATCAAGCATTCAGGTTCTGATGTGAGTTTTGATTTTCGAGTTCTAGTACTAAATTCAAGAACTGACTTTTGGGAATGAATTCTGGATTCTAAAATTGATTTCTGAGCACGGATTTTGCATCTTAATTCTGGATACAGGAACGGAATTCTGAAGTTAAATAATGTAACTCCATTCCGTTTCGGAATTTGAAATTAAGTTTCCTGGTCCAGTTTAGGAATTAGGTTTCAGAATTCAGCTATAGAATTCAGTTCAGAAATTCAGGTTCAGAATTTAATTTTGAATTTAGGATTTTAGTACCAAATTTAAAAAAAATGAGAAACTGAACTTTACATTTTAGAATTCATAATTTCTGTTAAGAATTTTTAATTCTAGTACAGAATTCGAGAACTCTATTTTGAAATTGAATTCAGGATTAGAATTCTAAAGCTGGATTCTAAAGCTGAGTTCTGGGCATGGATTCTGAATCTTAATTTTGTATCTTAATTCTGAAAATGGGTTCTAGAACTAAATTCTAGAGTTGAATTCTATTCTGAATTCAAAATTAAGTTTCTTGATCCAGGTCTAAAATTAGGTTTCAGATTCCAGGTTCAGAATTCAAATTCGAAATTCAGGCTCAGAAATTAATTCTGAATTTTTGAATTCACGAACTGGAAAACTAAATATGCGTTCTGGCACTGAATTTTGGGACTGTTTACATTTTATGCCGATTTTCATGGAAAATCACTGGTGGCGTGGATTGCTCTGGTTTTGCACTTTCGAGCAGAAATAGCAATGAAACATCGTCATAATGTGGCATTTCTGCTCGAAAGTGCAAAACCAGAGCAATCCACGCTACCAGTGTTTTTCAATGAAAAACGGCATAAGAAATCATAATTTCTATTCCGAATTTTGAATTATAGTACAGAATTCGAGAACTGTATTTTGCAATTGAACTCTTGATTCGAATTCTTGAACTGGGTTCTGGATTCTAAAACTGAATTCTGAAGCAGAATTATGGTACCTAGTTTTGAAATCGGAATTCAGAATAGAAATTAAATTTCAGAATTTCGGTTCAGAATTTAGTAATCAATTTAGTACTAAAGCCAAAAAAATTTTGGCTTTAGTACTAAATTTAATACTAAATTCTGAATTGGAATTGATCTCTGGACCTGGATTTGTTAACTAAGTTCTGAATTGAACCGAAAAACTGGACCAGGATTCTGGTACTGAATGTTGTATTTGAATGTAAAACGCTCTTGAATGTCCAAGTCCTTAACTTCTGTTCTAAATTTTGAATTTGAGCATCGAGAAAACTAAACCTGGATTCTGATTCCGAATTCAAAAGTTTCAAAGTTTCCTGATCCCGGTCTAGAATTAGGTTTGAGAATCCAGGTTCATAATTTAGTTTTGAATTTTAGTACTAAATTCTAGAACTAAATTTTGGAATGGTGCTCTGGACTAGGATTCTAAAAATGAATTCTGAATTCAACGAGAAACTTGGATCTGGATTCTGACACTGAATTTTGAAACTGGATTCTAAAACTGAATACTGGGCATGGATATCGAATAGTAATGGTGAATTTTAATTTTGAAAATTTCGTTTAAAAATAATTTGGTTCTGGGACTGAATTGTAGAGCTGAATTCTGATTCGGAATTCCAAATCAAGGTACCGGTCTAGAATTAGGTTTCAGAATCCATGTGCGGAATTCAGTTCCAAAAATAAGGTTCTGAATGGGGACGGATATAGCGTGATGGGTAAGTCGATGCCTTTCACGCAGCCCGTCTGGGTTCGATTCCCAACCCCCCGCACATAGGGTCAGAAAGTTTTTCTGATCCGAAGAGGCGAATGACCTTAAGGTTAAAACCTCTATAATCGAAACAAAAAAAAAAGGTTCTAGTTTTGAATTGTGAGTTTTAGTACTAAATTCAAACACTAATTTTTGGAAATGAATTCTGCATTTGAATTCTGTAACTGAATTCTTGATCTGGATTCGGAAACTGAATTCTGTTTCTGAATTCAAAATTATGTTTTCTGGTTCAGATTTAGGATTTGGCAAGAGAATCCAGGTTCAGAATTCAGGTACTGAAATAAATTTTGAATTTCGAGTTTTTGGTACTAAATTCAAGAACTAATTTTTAGGAAAATAACTTTGGAACTAAATTTTGAATTCTATTTCTGAATCTTAATTCTGGGCATGGATTCAGGAACAGAATTCTGAGCTGAATTCTGATTCTGAATTCAAAATTAAATTTCCTGGTCCCAGTATAGAATTAGGTTTAAAAATCCAGGTTCAAAATTCAATTCCTATATTCAGGTTCATAATTTAGTTTTAAATTTTAGTACAAAATTCTAGAACTACATTTTTAATTGGTGCTCTGGACCCAAATTCTATAACTGAATTCTGATTTGAACCGGAAACCCGAACGTGGATTCCGGTACTGAATTTTGGAACTGGATTCTAAAACTTAATTCTGTGCAAGGATTCTGAAAAGTAATTCTGAATCTTAATTTTGGAAATGGGTTCTGGAACTGAATTCTGACTGGGAGTTCAAAATTATGGTCTCGGTCTAGAATTAGGTTCAAAATTCAACTCCGAAATTCAGATTCTGAATATAGTTTTGAGTTGTGAACTTTAGTACTAAATTCAAAATCTAATTTTTGGAAATGAATTCTTGATTCTTAAACTGAATTCTGGGCACGGATTCTGCATTCTAAACCTGAATCTTAGTTCTGGGCATGGATTCAGGAACAGAATTTTGAAGTTAAATTATACAGGTTCAACATTTAATTCTGAATTTTGAATTTTAGTACTAAATTCAAGAACTGTTTTTGTAATGTTCTGAATTCTAAAACTGAATTATGAAGTACTTAATTTTGGTTCGGAATTCAGGTTCAGAATTTTAAATTTTAGTACTGGATTTAATAACAAAATTTTGGAATGGAACTCCGGACCTGGGATCCGAGACTGAATTTCCGAACATTTTAAAATTAAGATCCATAATTTTTGTTCTAAATTTAGAATTTTTGCACCGAGTTCAAGAACTGAATTTTGGAAATGAATTCTGAACCCTAGAATTGAACTGAGAATTTGAACTCAAAATATAGTTTCAGAATCCAAGGTCAGAACTCATGCTCAGAATTCAGTTCTAAAATTCAGATCCCGAATAATTTTTTTAATTTAAATTATAGTACTCTGGACCTGGGATCCGGCATTCAATTTCGGAACTAAATTCGGAACATTCGAAGTTCATAATTTTTGTTCTAAATTGTGAATTTTAGCACCGAATTCAGGAGTTGAATTATGGAATTGAATTCTGAACCAGGATTATGAACCCTAGAACTGAATTCATATTTTGAATTGAAGATACGGCTTCAGAATCCAGTTCTAGAATTCAGTTTCAGTATGCAAGTTCAAAACTCAGGCTCAAAATTCAGTTCTAAAATGTTGGTCCCGAATTTGTTTTAATTTGCATTCTAGTACTAAAATCCAATAACTGAATTTTGAAATTGATTTCGGGGCCAGGTTTCTAAAACTGGTATCTGAACGTGAATTTCGACCAGCAACTGGATTCTGGAACTGACTTTTGGATTTTAGATTGGAATTCGGAACGTTTCAGAATCCAAGTTCAAAATTTAGGCTCTCAATTTTCAAGTCTAATACTGAATATAAGAACTATATTTTGGAACCAATTTCTTGTTAAGGGTTCTGGACCTGCTATCTTAAACTGAATTCTTGTCTTGGATTCTGCATACTTATTTTGAATCTTAATTCTGAAATTCTAAACAGAATTCTGGAGTTGCCTTATGGAACTGAATTCTTGTTTAGAATTCAAAATTAAGTTCCTGGGCCAAGTTTCAGGATCCAGGAATAGAATTAAGATACAGAATTCAGTTCCGAAATTCATGTTGTGAATTTAGTTCTAATCTTAAATTTTAGTACTAAATTTAATAACTAAACTTTGGATTGGAACTCGAAATCTGGAATCCGACACTGAATTTCGGAACTGAATGCAGAATGTTCTAAAATCCTAGGTCGACAATTTTTGTTCTAAATTATGATTTTCAGCACCGATTTCAAGAGCTGAATTTAGGAATTGAATTCTAAACCAAGATTATGAACCTGAACCCTAGAATTGAACTCAGATTTTGAATTTAAATTTAGTTTCAAAATCCAGGTCTAGAATTTAGTTTTAAAATCCCGAATTTATTTTATAATTTGATATCTTGTACTAAAATTCAATAACTGAATTTTGAAATTGATTTCGGGGCCAGGATTCTGGAACTTGTTTCTAAACATGAATTTCGATCTGCAGCTGGATTCTGGAACTGAATCTTGGATTCTAGATTGGAATTCGGAACGTTTCAGAATCCAAGTTCAAAATTTAGGCTCTCAATTTTCAAGTCTAATACTGAATATAAGATCTTAATTTTAGAATTGAATTCTTGATACGGATTCTTGATCTGCATTCTAAAACTGTATTCTTGGAATGGATTCTGCATACTAATTTTGAATCTTAATTCTGGAATTCTGAACTGAATTCTGAAGTTTCATTATGGAACAAAATTTTGATTTTAAGTTTTCTGGTCAAGGTCAAGAATTAGGTTTCAGGATCCAGGATCAAAGTTGAGATAGAGAGTTCAGCTCCAAAAATTAATTTCAGAATTTATCTCTGAATCTTGAATTTTAGTACAAAATTTTATAACTAAATCTTGGAATGGAACTCTGTACCTGGGATCCGATACTGAATTTTGGAGCTTAATTCGAAACGTTCTAAAATCCAAGTCCATAATTTTTCTTCTTAATTTTGAATTTTAGTAATTTTAATTCAAGAACTGAATTTTAATATGAATTCTGAGCCAGGATTATGGATCTGGACCCTAGAACTGAACACAGATTATGAATTCAAAATATAGTTTCAGAATCCAGGTCTAGAATACAGTTTCAGTATGCAAGTTTAGAACTCAGGCTAAAAATTAAGTTCTAAAATTCAGGTGCCGAATATTTTTTTTTAATTCTAGTACTAAAATTCAACAACTGAATTTTGAAATTGATTTTGGGGTCAGAATTCTTAAACTGGTTTCTGAATTTGTATTTCGACCTGCAGCTGGATTCTGGAAGTTAATTTTGGAACTGAACATGAAATCTGTAACTGGATTCTAGATCAGAATTAGGAACGTTTCAGAGTCCAAGTTCAGAATTTAGGCTCTGAATTTTCAAGTCTAATACTGAATATAAAAACTGAATTTTAGATTTGAATTCTGGATACGGATTCTGGACCTGCATTCTAAAATTAAATTTTTGGAATGGATTCTGTATATTAATTGTGAATCTTAATTCGAGAATTCTGAACTGAATTCTGGAGTTATGGAACTAAATTGTGATTTGGAATTCAAAATTAAATTTCCTGGTCAAGGTCTAGAATTAGGTTTCAGGATCAAAATTGAGATACAGAATTTAGCTCCGAAATTCTAGTTCGAAATTTTACTATGAAGCTTAAATTTTAGTACTAAATCTAATAACTAAATTTAGGGATGCAGCTCTGGACTTGGGATCCGGCACTGAATTTTGGAACTGAATTCGAAATATTCTTAAATCCAGGTCAATAATTTTGTTCTAAATTATGAATTTTAGCATCGATTTCAAGAGCAGAATTTTGGAAATGAACTCTCAGCCAGGAGATTATGGAACCTAAAACTGAATTTAGAATCCTGGTCTAGAATTCAGTTCCAGTATCCAAGTTCAGAACTCAGGCTCGGAATTCAATTCTAAAATTCAGATCCCGAATTAGTTTTTTTAATGAATTTTAGTAGTAACTTTCAAAAACTGAATTTTGACATGTTTTTCCGGGCAGAATTCAGGAACTGAATTTTGGAATTGAACAAGAAATCTGGAAGTTCCAGAATCCAACTTCAGAGTGTAGGCTCTCAATTTTCAAGTCTAATACTGAATATAAGAACTAAATTTATGAACTCAATTTTGGTTTCGGATTCTGGACCTGCTTCCTAAAACTGAATTCTTGGTATGGATTTTGCATTATGGAACTAAATTCTGATTTGGAATGCAAAATTAAGTTTCCTGGTACAGGTTTTAGGAACCAGGACTAGAATTTAGATACAGAATTCAGTTTCGAAGTTCATGTTGAGAATTTAGTTCTAATTTTAAATTTTAGTACTAAATTTTGGATTGGAACTCTAAATCTGGGATCCGCCACTGAATTTTGGAACTGAATTCGGAATGTTCTAAAATCCTAGGTCGACAATTTTTATTCTAAATTGTGATTTTTAGCACCGATTTCAAGGGCTGAATTTAGGAATTGGATTCCGAACCAAGATTATAGACCTGGACCCTAGAATTGAACTCAAATTTTGAATTCAAATTTAGTTTCAGAATCCAGGTCTAGAATTCAGTTTTAAAATTCAGATCCCGAATTAGGTTTTTAATTTGAATTCTAGTACTAAAATTCAATAACTGAATTTTGAAATTGATTATAGGCCCAGGATTCTGGAACTTGCTTTTAAACTTTAATTTCGACCTGCAGCTGGATTTTGGAACTGAATTTTGAATTCTAGATTGGAATTCGGAACGTTTCAGAATCCAAGTTGAGAATTTAGGTTTTCAATTTTCGTATCTAATACTGAGTTTAAGAACTAAATTTTGGAACTGAATTCCTGGATTCTAACACTGAATTCTTGGTTTGGATTCTGCATTTTCCATAAATTCTTATTTGGAATTTAAAATTTAGTTTCCTGGTGCAGGTTTAAGGAACCAGGATCAGAATTGAGATACAGAATTTAGTTCCTAATTTTAAATTTTAGTATAACTAAATTTTGGCTTGGAACTCTGGACCTTGGATCTGGCACTGAATTTTGGAACTGGATGTGGAAAGTTCTAAATTTCAGGTCCATAATTTTTGTTCTAAATTATGATTTTAAGAGCAGAATTTTGAAATTGAATTCTGAACCAGGATTTTGGACCTGAACCCTAGAACTGAACTCAGATTTTGAATTCAAAATATAGTCGAAGAATCCAGGTCTGGAATTCAGTACTAAAACTTAGATCCGAAAATAATTTTTTAATTTGAATTCTAATACTAAAATTTAATAACTTAATTGTAGCATTCTGAAGCTGGTTTCTGAGCGTGAATTTTGACCAGTTCTAAAATCTCGGTTGAAAGCTTTTTTTAAAATTATAATTCTAGTACTAACAAGCAAGAACTGAACTTTGGAATTGAGTCCAGAGACAGGAACTGGTTTCTGAACTAGAATTTTGACCTGGAGCTGGATAATGGAACTGATCTATCGATCTAGACTAGGATTCAAGAAATGAATTCAAAATGTTCTATAAACTCGATTCAGAATTTAGGTTCTGAATTTTCAATTTAAGTACTGAATTCTAAAATTGATTTTTGAAATTGTATTCCGGATTTTGAAACTGAATATTGGACTCAAATTCAGGAACTAAGCTCTGAGCATGGATTCTTCAAATGAACTCAGGCTTAGAATTTTGTTCTAAAATTAAAGTCTGAACTTGAATTTCGACCTGCAGCTGGATTGTGGAACTGAATTTTGGAACGAAACAAGTAATCTGCAAGTCGGAATCGGAATTCGGAACATTGCAGAATCCAAGTTCGGAAATTAGGCTCTCAATGAACTAAATTTTAGCAGTGAATTCTGGACCTGAATTATGGAACTGAATTCTGATTCGGAACACGGAATTATGTTTCCAAGTCCAGGTCTAGAATTAGATATCAGGATTCATTCTCGAAAATCAGATTAAGATTTTAGTACTAAATTTAGTAACTAAATTTTTACGATGGAACTCCGGACCTGGGGTTCGGCAATGAATTTTGGAACTGAATTCGGTACGTTCTATAATCTAGGTTCATTATTTATTTCCTAAATTTTAGTTTTAGGATTCTTGAACAGACTTCTGGACCTGGAACCTAGAACTAAATTCAGATTTTGAACTCAAAACATGATCTCATACTTCAGATCTAGAGTTCAGTTTGAATCCAATCTAAAGTTTGAATCCAATTGCAGTATTCAGGTTGGGAATTCAGTTCTAAAGTTTTTGTGTTGAATTAATTTTTTAACTTGAATTCTAGTACTAAAACGCAAGAGCTGAACTTTGGAATTCAGTAGAATTCAGAACTCAGGCTCTGAATTTAGTTCTAAGATTTAGATCCCGAATTAGTTTTTTAATTTGAATTCTAGTACTAAAATTCAAAAACTGAATTTTGAAATGGATTTCTGGGCCAGCATCCTTGATTTGGTTTCTGGATTTGAATTTCGACCTGGAGCTGGATTCTGAAACTGATTTTCGGAATTGCTCTATCGATATGGATCTGGATTCAAGAACTGATTTCGAAATGTTCTATAATTCTGATTTAGAATTTTGGTTCTGAATTCTGATTTTAACTACTAGAACTGATTTTTGAAATTGTATTCCTGATTTTGAGACTGAATATTCGACTCAAAATCAAGAACTAAGCTCTGGGCATGGATTCTGCAAATGAACTTTCAACCTTAATTCCCGGGACTCTGGGAATTGAATGTGAAACTGTTTTCGAAACGTTCCAGAATCCAGATCAAGAACTTCGGCTCTGAGTGTGGAGTCCAAGTTGGGTTCTGGATGATTATGGTCCTGGATTCTTGAAGTAAGTTGCAGAAGTGCTGGTTTCTGAAACTAAGTTCTAAGCCTGGATTCTGGTTCCAGAATTAGTATCAGAACTCAGTACCAGAATTTAGTTCCACAATTAAATTCCATAGTCCATTGCCAGAACTCAGTTTCTAAGGCCTTGTTCTAAATTCAGTTCTAAATTCCAGATCCCATATTCAGTTAACTTAATAGCAACTGTAACCACCTCTCTGTAACACGGATATGCTTCTTCCCGAACCATGAATTTAGAACCGGACAACATGTAGTTAAAGTTAGCACCGGCGCTGACAAGCAAAAAACGGTCAAACCTATAGGAAAAGCATAATCGACGAAGTAAAACCGCCACACCGATGACGGACGGAAGGAAAGGTTTCCGTCAGCAGCCTTAATCATGACTTCACGTTCCGCATGACTGGTGGTGCGAAGAAGATTTTCCACCCGTCTTTTTCGGCTGCCTTTCCCGGGGTTTGCTCGCTCGCTGGGTCAGTCACGGGATTGGCTCCCGAAAAGAAGCCGGTGAATGATTGTTCGTGTTTTTTTTTTTTGCTTCGTTTGCCTCGTCCCAGTAAAATCGGTCGTCGGCCTACTGCGATGAACCCGATCGGACCAATTAGGATCAAATTGATTGAATTGATTAGGTATACAAAGCAGAAAGTTCGACAAATGGCAAACGCCCGTCTGGCGGAACGGGCCGTGAAATAATCGATCCATGTCACGAACTGACAATTAATTTTTGACACAAGCTATTTAGTCGACACTGCTCGTTTGGGGGGCGGGTGGATGGGCGTGATAATGGACTGCAAATGGCAAAGTTTTCAACGAGGGTTCAATGAAGTGCTAAATGGGCCGTTTTCTATCGTACTACGACAGGTTGCTCTTTTACCCGAATTCAAGGATCTAATTTGGAAATGCGAAAACTCAGCAATACTCAGTTAATTTCGAATATTTTATTGAATAATCAAAAGCTACTGTTGTTTTTTTTTATCGCCTCTCTCTCTCTCCGTTCCCCTTTTCTTTGAAATGGCAAAATTTCGCAACTTTCGTTCGCGTGATTTACGCTATCCGGCTTTTGACAACAGGGGAATAAATGCTGCTTTCATGTACAAGAAAAGTTTTCGCTCCCACATAATTCAACTTCATTAGTAGAAAAAGCAGAAACAAATCCAAGCCAAAGAACGCAAGAACTTCGACTTAGCGCGGATGTTTTAATCGTTTCGCAACCCAAAAAACTCGGTTGGATTTAATTCGGAAGATGCTGAAAAACGCTCCTGGATTGGAAGGAGAAGGAGACGGTCTATGTACCGGCTCAATAAACCCAAACCTCTACAAGAAACGAACGCGAGACATACCTGAACACATTAAATGAATTCATTATAAGCCGCTTACCGGCACTTACCGCAGACAGCCAGTTTGCCTCACATTCCCTTGGCGTTTGCGGCGGCGGCATCACGACCATTAAAATTTCATCAAATTCATCACAGCAACCCGGTGACGGCAAGTCAGGACAGCTGGTTGTTCTGTCATCCTCTCGTGCAATCCACCAGCAGTAGTCCCAGATTGTGGTCGAAAACCGCAACCGAATGTTGCTTTAGCTTTAAAACCTTGGGAAAGCTTCGCTCTTCCGGAGTCCGGACAATGCCGCTCCGGTTTCCGGTGCCTTCCGTCGTTGGTGTGAATAAGTTTTATGGTTATGCTACCGTGGTCCTAATTAGAAAGCGGGAAGGACGAAAGAAAAAAAAAACGTTGTCCTTCCTTAGCGTGATGTTGCTTTTTAAACTTGAGCGCACATACAGCGAAGACATCGCCGTCGCTCCTGATGGAGCAGCCCTTAAAAATGGACCATAAATTTGTCGGTAATTTCATTTCGGTGGTAATTATGGTTTTAATTAAAACTCCCAAATTGATTCCAACACTTTTTGGAAGTTTGCCGTATTTTGCCAAGGTTCATCAGAGAGAAAGAGAGAGAGAGAGATGGTTAACTTCGCCTGCAGATTGCACGACGGGTTAGTCACTGCAGTCGCTCTTGCACAGAACGAGGAAATAGAGAAATTGTCGGGATTGGATAATTTTTAAATCTAGAGTCACGCGATGGCGTTCTGGCAGCACTGATGTCAGTTGATTGTCTATTCGTTTCGAATTAAAATTAAATACGATGTTATTATTTTTATCTACATTAGCTTCAACTTCAACACGAACGTGACATAACCTCACAAACTATAGTAGCGTCTCACCTACAATAGCTTCGCCCGGTAAATATGCATATTTACGTCGGATACGTGAGCAATATTCTAAAACTAAAAAAATAATAAATTAATTCTTGACGTCGACCGAAGTTAATAGATCGTCTGAGTCGTGTTCAATGCATGCGTTTCCTGATGAAAACAAACCAATCTCATTCGCATTTGTGGTTGTAAGTGAGCTGTCAGAGAGCCTGATTGACTTTTCTGACAGCTCACTTACAACCCCGAATGCAAATGAGATTGGTTTGTTTTCATCAGGAAACGCCTGCTTTAAACACGATTCAGACGATCTATCAACTTCGGTCGACGTCAAGATTAATTTATTAATATTTTTAGCCGAATATTGCTCACCTACCAGATGTTAAAATGTTCCGTGAACTTGAAGTTGCGTCCCTTCACATGAATTGCTTACAATTAATGTTGTTGTTCCGTAACCGTTGTATGATAGTCGCTTGATGCTGCGTGTGAATCGCTTTTACATATTGTTTTGTTTTCATCAGGAAACGTGTTGGCCACCCATTTTTCACTATGGCCGCCGCTCATTTTTCACCGGGCATAGAAACCTCAATAGATGAAAATATGTTAAGAACATGTGTTGAAAATTTTGTGCGTCTTTTTGCGTCGTCACTTCGAAAAACGATTTGAATTTTTTAACACTTATCCGGTAAAAACAACGTTTGAAACATACCTTACTTGCTTTTAGTCATCATAAGAAGAAATTTAGTATCATAAGGCCTTTTATATGGATCTAAGTTTGTGAAAATCGGTTTAACCATCGCCGAGTTAACATAGAAAGTTTCTTTTTGGAGTTTTTGACCATTTTATTCTCGCACCGGTTTTTCTTTTATTCCGAAGTCAGAAGTCGAATCCGGATAAAATTCAACAAATTTGAATGGGACCGTAAGACATTTGATTTAAATCCAAGTTTTTGCGAACCGGTTCGGACATCTCATCAATTAACAAAACAGGTGCGTAACAAAAGTCTGCAGTATCACAGATTTAAACAAAATATACATTTTTTAAACAAGAATATGGTTATTTAGGGGTTAACCTTATTTTGTGCTAGGGCACATAACCAATTTCACTATCTTTACGTTTCGTCTTAGACTCGTCAGTGCAGAGCAGTTCAAATTGAACTGCTTACTGCGAACTTAAACAGTTCAATTTGAACCGCTAAGCAGACGTAAAGTTATTGCTATTTGCAACACACTTGTAATAAGCACCGAAGTGCTAAGTCTTTCCTGACGTGCCGAACGAAAACAAGTTTCGACTAATACTGGCCGATTCAGATGGTCATTTAGGGGTTAACCTTATTTTGTGCTAGATAAAGATAGTGAAGAATATGGTTGCTGCAAACAAATGTTGGTTGTTTAAAAGGAATACATTGACGGAATTAAACTAGAATTTTTAATGTTTCCATATCAATCCAAAAAAGTTTTTCTGAATTACTCACAGTTTATTTACTTATACAATATTTTTGACGTAGGACTGCGTCTTTCTTTACTATGCTCACCTGGGTGCATTTTCAAAATTTCACAACACAAACATTTTTTTTCCCTGTTTGAGTATTTTCTCTAACTCTTTCATGGAACGAATGGAAGAAGGTGTAAGATTGTTGTTAATACGACGTTTTGTACGAAAACATTGTTTAAATAGTGAAAAAAGGTTGATTGGTAATGTCAAGGACATAACTGGAGGACGTGAATACAAATAAAACTGACATGCTTTTATCACACTTCCGAGAAAAAATTACATAATCCATCTAATAATACTAATGATTACTGGTACTCGGAAGTGTGATAAAAGCATGATTCCTGGTTGATTCTATATTTCTATACTTGAATTTTGAGTTCCGAACATAAATGAGGGTACTAAATTCAGTTCCAAAATCTAGTCAAGGAACCAGTTCAAACAATCTAGTTCCCGAGACTAGCATTAGGATTCAGTTCGAGAATCTTAGTTTTAACCTTTGAACCTGTATTCTAGAACTAAAATCTGAAACTGAATTCTGAGACTGAAATCCGAGCTCTTGATTAACTAGAAAAAGGTTGGATCAGAATCCAAGTTATGAATTCAAGTTCTAACATAGGGCAAATTTAGAAAAGGCGCCCCCTAGTAATATAAGACGTATTCACGTCAATAGGTTCAAACACGAAACATCAAAATCAACCGAATTTTTTAATAGACCCTGTTGCACGTTTGCTAGCTTCAGTATGTAATATTTCATGAACGGAGACAGATCGAATCAAGACAGTGGAACTACACTCGGCATTTTTCAACCGGTACTTCAGTCAATGACGAATATGAGGCTCCGCAACCGCTGCTCAAGCCTGAACCAAAGACATCATATTAACAAGATATCCAGCTCTCACATTTCCCGAACAAATCATTGGCAACATCCTTTTTTGCGAGCATGTCGCCAGAGATGTCTATCTCCTCTGTGTGACGAAGAGCAAGCAAAATTTCTCCCCTCGCACTGACAACTTCAACGAGAGCTCTTCTCTTTCACATTTATACACCACTGTTGTGTAAGTGTGCACGCATCATGAGTGCGTTTGTTTATTTCCTTTTACCTCTTCCACTGAATCGCACCAAAGTGCTAGAGCATTAGCTAATGAATTCTCCGAGGTGGATGCAGATACTTTCACAGAGGTGTACACGCCGGTGAGCACTCTGCTGTATGGTTTTCGTAGATGAAGCGTGGACACGCAAAATCAGCAAAATAAAACAATTTATCGTAAAATTTTCGGTTTTCCTTGCAAATTTTTCATAGCAAGGCCAAATATACTCTCTATTAATTGAAGTTCACAGAAGTGTTCGCTCCCCATCACGCGCCAGTGGTCACTTGGGTGTATTTAGACGAGAGCGCGTGTGAGCGATTCATGCGAAGAGAATGTGTTTCACTCGCGCCAGCTGCTTTAACCACAAGCACACACTCAAATGCTGTCTATTCGACACTGAGAAGAAGCGCGCTTTCTTCTTTGTGCGGTGCTTCGTTTTTTTCATCCTCGGTGTGGCAAAAATCTGACTCTAGCGTGTATAACTCTGCTGAAATGCCATCTCTGCATGTCGCCTCAGGTGAGTCCGCATCGAATCTCATACATAGAAGTAGAGGAGAGAAATGTCAAATTCGTGCGCGCCAAAATAGCAGGGCTGTGCACCCATACAATTGACATGACATGTTGAATGAGACGCCGTGCGATGGCGTTGCTGAACTGAAGATTGAGATCGCTCCAAGCTGACAGGGTCTGCCTGAACGCAGAAAAACAACTAATTCTTCTGTGAGCATATCTGTTGTTAGACATTCACAGTGTGAGTTTCGTTTCAAACAAGAGCGATCGCGTCATCCACATGCTGGTCGTTTGCATTGGAGAAAAAAAATCCAAAATTGAACAACGATAGAGAACATTATACAAAATCAGCCGTTCTTATGGCTCTAAATGTTATCTAAAGAACTATTGAGATTACTCGAAGGTAAAAATTATCTGTTTGATGCAAATCTAGAATAATATGATTAGCTTTGTAAACTTTTCACTGCACGAAATTCGAACTAAGCGAGCGCAAATAATGCTAGCATTTGGTTGCATCGTATTCGAGTAAAATGTTTCGAACAGTGTTTAATGTCGTAGAGAACTCCACAATTCGGCGAATGCTGAAAGACGCAAATACTGATATGCACTTTGAAAACAAGATATTTCTAGTGAACATTTTACAACCCTGTTGTAATTCCATATAAAAAAGATCTTATTTAAATATGATTCAGCTTTTTTTCGAAATGCCTAGCTTGAATCAGCTAGATGAAGTACAGGCATCATTCCAAAGGTTTTGATCTGTAACAATCAACAATTTCGCTATAGGCGAGAAATTAATTTTTTTTTGTTTGGGTTTGGTACTCTAATTATAAATTGCGTACTAGTTGTCATACCAGCGACCAAACATGTCGTAATCCCGCTACACTCAACCACTGAAAGTATTCCTTATTTCTATGTGTCGGTTTTTTCAATTTCAACTTAATGCTTGTTCATACCAAACATTTTAGAAATCTTCAGTTTTTTCTAATTGGTGGTTATCTCATACTACTGAAAACTTTATCATTAATTGCTGACCATATTTCCGATGATATCGAGAAAAAATTATGTTACTGCATTGAATACAACAAGAAATATTCGCGATTAAGTTCTACCCATTCTTGTACCGGGTAAATTTTGAAAAGACAAAACTTTCATACAAAATTTATTCTCATAAAAAAAAGGTGGTAACCTTACAAACTAAGCTAGTTAAACGTTGCTTAGCAATAACGATGCTTTTTGTAATGACGTGTAGAGGTATGATGATTGCAACTTTACCTGTCAAATTATCCGGGAAATTAAACTTGTAAAATTCTTCATAAATGTTTCACAATGTCATTTCTTCATGCTAAAAGTAAATTTTCGTGTTGGGAAAAACATTTTTCAACTTTTTAACTTCTGCAGCACCCGCGATTCTGTTTGAAATTTTTAACGAGAATATGTCTTACTTTTCTATGGGGTCTCTTCAAAATTTGCTCATTATAAGAATGCACGTTAAAATAAAAACTTTGAGTTCGTTTTACTCAATTTTGAGTTCTTTTGAAACTTTTCTTCCGTTCGCTCCTTCCATTGTTGTCAAAATACAAAGAGCAAAACCACCCAACAGCGAGAGTTTCGTTCAATAAGCCAAAATTAAGTAAACCGTACCAACTTAAAATTGAGTCAATACGACTCAACTGTAGAGTAAATATAACTTACCATTGAGTAGATATAACTAATCTTTAAGTATTATTTTCCACGTGCCTTACGGAAACTACCTAGAGCTACTTCACCAAAAAATAGGTTATTGAACGGAACCCCCAAATTGGGCGGAATGTACTTAAAATTAGGTTGTTTTGCGGTTCCGTGTACAGTGCCGATGAAACATACACACTTCCCTCTCAGCAGGCCGTTGGTCTTTGAGCGCTTGTTGAACGACAAATTGAACGAAATATTCGTTCAATTTGCTGGAACGGTTTGTTGTTGTTTTTTCTCTTGCAAAAATAGTGTGAAAATTAAGTGTTACCATTACATAGAAAGAAAATGTGTTTTTATTCTACGTGAAGTAGAAGTATTGTGCAAGTATGTATTGTTAGTTTAAACAAATAAGTGGAGTTCATTCGTAACCGAATGTTCGAAGTGAGCACACGCGTTTTTTTAACAATCGACATCGGTAAGACGAAGGTGCCTATCACAGCAGAGGCTGTAGTATAGGCATTAAATAAAAGTGATAAAAAGTAGCATCCCCGCAAGTGAGTTCTGTCTGTGCACCGGTTTTGTATCGGTATCGACAGTAGACGCTATTGTGCTATCCTCGGGCAGCAGTTATTTCTATTGTTTGCTACCCGCATCGCAGCAGCCAAATCCTGAGTCAAGGTCACGCTGAAGCACAACGAAGGAGTGAAGGAGCAACTCACCTAACAGCTTACCGTGACATACTGTTAAGTATTTTCTCAAACTTTTTCTTTCAACTTTTACTATTCATATATTTTCTTTTCATTTTATTTCTTTCTTTCTCATTTCAAGTGCGGGAGACTTCTTTACTCCCGCACTTTAAATATGAATGTTGATGACAGTGGGGGTGTCTCGGAGGAGGGCGAAGCTGAACGAATGAACGAAGAACATTTAGAGGCTGAGTTTGCTTCCGAGATGCCATCTACCCCTCCTATACCATCTCCCCCTCCGATACCATCTCCCCCTCCGATACCATCTCCCTCTCCGATGCCATCTCCCTCTCCGATGCCTCCATCTCCCTCTAAGATATTGCCTGCTCGCCAAAAAGTTTACCAAGACGATGGCTCGGGGGGTCCGTGGGTGGTATACTTCCGGCCCAAATTAAAGTCTCTCAGAGTTTTAAATATTGCTCGGGACCTGGAAAAACATTACTCGGCAATAAAAACAATAGATAAGGTTTCGCCAAACAAGTTACGCGTTGTTGTGTCCGACCTGAAGCAAGCAAACGAGATTGCTACCAGCGAGTTGTTCACGAAGGAGTACCGCGTGTACGTCCCGTCTCATGTGGTGGAGATCGACGGTGTGGTCCGTGACGAAAGTCTGACAATCGAAGATCTGATGAAGGACGGGGTAGGCCGTTTCAAAAACCCCGACCTTCAACCAGTGAAAATTTTGGAGTGCAAGCAATTGCACTCCAAATCGATAGATGGTAAATTTTACCAATCGGACTCATTTCGCGTGACTTTTGCCGGATCTGCACTTCCAAATTATTTGGTAGTGAGTGGAGTTCGTCTACCTGTTCGGCTGTATGTACCGCGGGTAATGCATTGTACAAGCTGCAAACAGCTAGGTCATACGGCAACCTATTGTTGCAACAAACTGCGATGCGGCAAATGCGGAGAGGCCCATGAGGACGATCTCTGCAGAAGAGCAGTGGAAAAGTGTTGCTACTGCGGGGAGAATCCTCATGATCTTTCGGTGTGCCCTACGTACATACAGCGTGCGGAGAAATTGAAGCGATCCGTGAAAGAACGTTCCAAACGTTCTTATGCGGAAATCTTAAAAAGAACCACTCCATCGACCCCTGAGAACCCGTTTGCAATCTTGCCAGTTGAAGAGGATACCTCTGACGACCCAGGCGAAGGACCTTCCTACACACAGGTTGAAGGAAGCAGGAAAAGACAAAATCTGGCTTCTCCCAAGCTTCCTCGTAAAGGCCTCAGACTGTCCTCTTCGTCACAAAAGAACCAAACGGAAACAAAAAGTGCTGACTCAAAACCGAAGCAAACACCTCCTGGGTTCAAAAAACTTAGAGATGATAAGGAGTACCCAGCACTTCCTGGGGCATCAAAAAACCCGAATGAACCCAAAGCACAACCAGAAAATCCAACAAACGCTGGATTATTGAAATTTTCTGATATCGTGGACTGGATATTAACAGCCTTCAATATTACTGATCCTCTGAAAAGCTTCCTAACTGCTCTACTGCCAACAGTAAGGACATTTTTAAAACAGTTGACTGAACAATGGCCCCTCCTTGCAGCGATCGTATCTTTTGATGGATAATTTACCACTGAGAATCGAAGATATGATCATTGTGCTTCAGTGGAATTGCAGAAGTATCATCCCAAAACTTGATTCTTTCAAACACTTAATACATACTCATAATTGCGATGTATTCTCCTTGAGTGAAACTTGGCTTACTTCTAACATCAACCTCGACTTCCATAATTTTAACATAATCCGCCTGGACCGAGAAGATTCTTATGGAGGGGTACTTTTAGGGATTAAAAAGTGCTATTCATTTTATCGTATTAACCTCCCCTCGACACCGGGAATTGAAGTTGTTGCTTGCCAAATTAATATTAAAGGCAAAGATCTATGTATAGCTTCTATCAACATTCCTCCCAGAGTCTCGATAGGGCATCGTCGGCTTGCAGACATCATAGAACTTCTTCCTTCACCGCGGCTGGTTTTAGGGGACTTTAACTCGCATGGTACAGGATGGGGCTGCTTATATGATGATAATCGTTCTTCGTTAATCCAAGATCTGTGTGACAACTTCAATTTGACAATTCTAAACACGGGAGAAATGACACGGAACCCTAGACCGCCAGCACAACCAAGTGCGCTGGATTTATCCCTTTGCTCGACTTCGCTACAGTTAGATTGCAAGTGGAAGGTAATCTGTGATCCTCACGGTAGCGATCACTTGCCGATCATAGTTTCTATCACCAACCGTGGAAGACCATCGGAAACAATCAATGTTTCGTACGATTTCACACGAAACATTGATTGGAAACGTTACGCGAGCTCGATATCTGAGAAACTAGAAACATCACAGGAGCTTCCTCCGGAGGAAGAGTATACATTTTTGGCTGGCTTGATTCTTGACACCGCAATTCAAGCTCAGACGAAACGAGTACCTAGCGCGCAAACTAGTATGCGTTCTCCCAACCCATGGTGGGACAAAGAGTGCTCAGAGCTGAAAACGAAAAAAGCTTCAGCCTTCATCTCGTTTAGAAGGAACGGAACTCCAGATAATTATCGGAAATACGCGGCGTTAGAATTTCAAATGAAAAGTCGGATTAAAGCTAAGAAACGCGGTTACTGGCGAAGGTTTGTTGACGGATTAACGAGAGAAACAGCAATGAGCACTCTTTGGAATACGGCCCGTCGCATGCGCAATCGAAATCACGCGAACGAAAGCGAGAAATATTCTAACCGCTGGATATTTGATTTCGCTAAGAAAGTATGTCCTGATTCTGTTCCGGAACAGAAGATATCCCGCGTCGCGACATTGAATACAAACGAAACACCGTTTTCGATAGTAGAGTTCTCACTTGCGCTCTTGTCGTGTAACAATAGAGCCCCGGGGTTAGACAGAATTAAATTCAACTTGTTGAAAAATCTGCCCGACTCTGCCAAAAGGCGCTTGTTGAATTTATTCAACAAGTTCCTCGAGGGTAATATTGTCCCACACGAATGGAGAGAAGTGAGAGTTATTACTATTCAAAAACCTGGAAAACCAGCCTCCGATCACAATTCGTATCGGCCGATTGCTATGCTTTCCTGTATTCGGAAATTGTTGGAGAAAATGATTCTCTTCCGTCTAGACAATTGGGTCGAAACAAATGGATTGCTTTCAGGTACACAATTTGGGTTCCGCAGGGGCAAAGGAACGAACGATTGTCTAGCGTTGCTCTCAACAGAAATTCAAATGGCATTTGCTCGTAAAGAACAAATGGCATCAGTTTTCCTCGACATCAAGGGGGCATTCGATTCAGTTTCCATTAACGTTCTATCTGAGAAGTTGCATCAGCATGGTCTTTCACCAGTTTTGAACAACTTTTTATATAATCTATTGTCCGAGAAACACATGCATTTTGAGCATGGTGATTTGACGACAAAGCGATTCAGTTACATGGGTCTTCCTCAGGGCTCATGCTTAAGCCCCCTTTTATACAACTTTTACGTAAATAACATTGATGAATGTATCAACACATCTTGCACGCTAAGACAACTTGCCGACGACAGTGTTGTGTCTATTATAGGACCCGAAGCTGCCGATCTCCAAGGACCATTGCAAGATACCCTCGACAACTTGTCGACATGGGCTTTTCAAATGGGTATCGAGTTCTCTACGGAGAAAACTGAGCTGGTTGTATTTTCAAGGAAGCGAGAACCTGCGCAATTACAGCTTCAACTAGGGGGTGAAACCATAGCTCAGGTTTTCACATTTAAATATCTCGGGGTCTGGTTCGATTCCAAAGGTACCTGGGGATGTCACATTAGGTATTTGAAACGAAAATGCCTACAGAGAATCAATTTCCTTCGTACAATAACCGGAACTTGGTGGGGCTCTCACCCAGGAGACCTGATCAGGTTGTACAAAACGACGATATTGTCAGTAATGGAATATGGATGTTTCTGTTTCCGCTCCGCTACGAATATTCATTTCATTAAACTGGAAAGAATTCAGTATCGTTGTTTACGTATTGCCTTGGGTTGCATGCAATCAACCCATACGATGAGTCTTGAAGTGCTGGCGGGCGTCTTACCGTTGAAAAACAGGTTCTGGGATCTCTCATATCGACTGCTAATCCGATGCGACATTTTGAATCCGATGGTGATAGAAAACTTTGAAAAGCTCGTCGAGCTTAATTCACAAACCCGTTTTATGTCCTTGTATTTTGACTACATGGCTCAGAATATAAATCCTTCTTCGTTTGTTCCCAATCGTGTTCATTTTGTGGATACTTCTAATTCTACTGTGTTTTTCGACACATCCATGAAAGAAGAAATTCGTGGAATCCCGGATCCTGTACGCCCTCAAGAGATCCCAAAAATTTTTAATAATAAATTTAAAGAAGTCGACTGTAATAAAATGTTTTACACTGACGGATCATATCTAGACGGGTCCACTGGCTTCGGTATATTCAATGTAAATTTCACCGCTTCCTATAAACTCAGTGATCCAGCTTCAGTTTACGTCGCAGAACTAGCTGCAATTCAGTATACCCTTGAGATCATTGACACTCTGCCCACAGATCACTACTTCATTGTATCGGACAGTCTCAGTTCCATTGAGGCTCTCCGTTCAGTGAAGCCTGGAAAGCACTCACCGTACTTCCTGGGGAAAATACGGGAACAATTGAGTGCTTTATCTGCAAAATCATACCAGATTACCTTGGTTTGGGTCCCCTCACATTGTTCCATACGGGGCAATGAGAGGGCGGACTCGTTAGCCAAGGTGGGCGCACTAGAAGGTGATATCTATGAAAGACCAATCTGCTTCAATGAATTTTTCAGTTGCTGTCGTCAGAAAACTCTAGCTAGCTGGCAGAATACATGGAATAGTGGAACTCTGGGACGATGGTTACACTCAATAATCCCACAGGTATCGACGAAAGCTTGGTTCCGGGGGTTAGACGTGAGCCGAGACTTTATTCGTGTAATGTCAAGGCTCATGTCTAATCATTATATGTTCAGCGCGCATCTCCGTCGTGTGGGGCTCGCTGAGAGTGGTGTCTGCGTTTGCGGTGAGGGTTATCATGACATCGAACATGTTGTTTGGACATGTGTCGAGTATTGTGATGCCAGGTCCCAACTCATAGGTTCCCTTCGGGTCCGAGGTATATCACCCTTCGTACCAGTCCGCGACGTCTTGGCAACTCGAAATCTTCCTTATATGACTCTCATCTATAACTTCTTGAAAACTATCAATGCTCAAATTTAGTGCTCTCCCTATCTCTTTCTCGTCTACAGCTCTACCGCACTCTTCTTTACGTTGCTGGAAGTATGGCCTGTGTGAACGATGCTTCGGAGCATGCACCTGCCTTGAACTGACTGAGTTGCTGGAAGCTACCCAAAAACGTCACATCAACGTCAGAACACACCAACGAAGCATCCCAATCCAGAATAATCTCTTCATTGCTACAAGCTGAAAAACATGAAGATTCATCGAACGCAAAATGTGTCTAAAAGATGTATGCCACAAACCAATGATGTATTCAAATTTCAATTCAATACCGTGTAGGTCCCACCCTCCCTATGTCCCCTTACTAACTGGGGAGTATGCCGCCCCGTAATACGGCATCCCTTTCTCTCTCCCTAACAACAAGACAATCGGCCACGTTAAGCTAAAGCAAATGAGCCTAATAAAAATTTTATTTGGAAAAAAAAAATAAGTGGAGAAAACTTCAGAAATTCTGCATTAAAACTAGTCCAACGGGGCTCCAACTCCTCATGTTAAAAATGGCTTTTACCTCTGTCTGCCGGGTTTGTTGAACGAAAAAAATGGCATTCGGTTCAACGGTCTGTTTCAAAATCAGCAAACGAAGGTCCCGTGTTGGCCTCCCGTTGAACGATTGATTGGACTTTCATAGGACCAATGATCCAACGTATTGGACCAATGAAGGACCACCGTTGAACGTTTTATTCTAAGAGGGTTACAGCGATAAGTTGACATACACTGAAAATCATTTCTCTCTATTTATTGAAGAGAAATCACTCATTGTCGAACTGTTCTATAAGCTACCCAAAAATAGGTCGATATCTACTCAAACTTTGAGTTGATCGGTAAAAATGGGTAACGTGCTTTGTTATGGCATAACACTTGTACTAAACTTACATTTACCTAAATTTTCAAGGTCATCACTCGTTACCCAGAGATGCACTTTAGTTGATTTTGGGTAGGTTTTTACCCAAAATTAGGCAACGGATGGTAAGAGTGTTTATCGGAATGAAACCAGTGCTACTAGATTTACCATAATGGTTATTTCATAATGGAATAAAATGTTTCGGAAAATCGTTTTTTGTAGTATCTTGTAGTTGGACCAAATACAAATTATAACACGGAATGCTGCGACAAATTTTCAAGGACACATTTTGCATCGTGCGGTACACTGTCATGATTTACTGTCAGACTGACAATGTACTTTAAAGGGGGGTGGGGGAGAATAGAAGGGTTAGAACAAGTTCACCATAGTTACTGTTCATTATAGTGAAAAATAAGTAAACAAACAGTTTTTATCTGATAATCAAGATTACAAGCGAAATGTAAGTTGAACAATAATCTAGAACGGTTAAGCCACCATGAATATTTTAGTTTGAAACGAACTGATAAATATTTTAAACACTCTGCGTTTGCACATTAGTGATAGGAAGAGCCGCGTGGATGATCATGAATCATTGTAACGGGCGTTTTTTTTTTTGTTGTTGTATACTATGCGTCTCCATATTTCAAAAGAAGATAGATCTCACACCTAGGTGAACGACCTCAGTTAAAACTGGAGTATAATGAAGATTGGCACATTGTCGCAAAGCTGATTTTCCGGTAGCGACACCTGCCAATGAAAAATGGAACCAAGAAAAGGAGGATTCTTTCGGAAATTTTCATGTCGGCAGTAGTGATTTGCAACATTTTTATCGTTTTTTCAATAGTACAAATAGATATCAGCAATAAAAGTACACTCGAAGTAGAAGAAAATCGATTTCAAAGTGATTACTACTACTTATTTTAGTGTAAACTACGATTAAACATGGAAAGTCGTCAGAAATGTGTGAAATTGGGTAAGGTTAGGTTTTTTTAGATCAACATTTTTTTAAACGGAAATCGGTGTAATGTTGATTTCTCGAGTACTAGAATGTATAGCGATCGAGTACTATTTAGTTTGGATACTTTATTTGTTATTTCCAGGCATTTGAAAAATGGTATCAAACCAAGTTTAATGCTCTATTCTGAATAAACGGTAGATTTCGCACAATGAACTAAGATCAACATTACCACCTCAGAGTAAAATCTTTTTCTTCAACTTCTATTATGATTTTTCAAATGAATTTGTCCGTTTTCATAAGAAATCGTTTAAAAGGTGGAGTTATCAGAAATTTTCCTACAGATTTGACAGCTCTTGCTGAAAGTATCATCTCTAAACAAGCAGCGCCTCTACATTTCAGTTTTGCGACAATTTGCCAATATACAAAAACGATGCATGGTTCACTACTAGTTTTCTGTTTATTAATAATTACACCAATGTACTGTGAAGGTTATTCATATCGTGATTAATAGAATTAGTGCATTGCATATTCGATTGAGTTTGATATTTGTAGATTCGTGGGTTGGCGGCTCAATGCATAGGACGCTGGTCTTACAAACCAGTTGTCGTATGTTCGAGCCCCGACCTGGAAGGATTGGTAGTGTCAGTAGAATCGTAGCACTAGCCATGCACTGGTTCTGTACACTCTGAATCGGCTGCGAAGTCTGTTGAAACAGAAGGTCAAATTCCACTACAGGAATGTAATACCAAGGCTTTGAGATTCGTGGGTGTTTGTGTTCATTTTTCTTCTTTTGTGCTAGTGCCGGCGATATTTAGACTGATTGTTGCAGTTTAAAGTAGGATTCAGACGGTCCGGCTTCTTCCGTCACCGTCACCGGAACGTCAACGTCCGTCACCGTCATTCTGATTCACACGATCCGGTTTCCTATCCGTGTCCGTCATGTCATTTTCTTACACGCAGAATTTGAAGAACTTAGTTTCGCACAATTTTATTCCACTAATACAAAATCTGGGAGCTTTTGAAGCCAATCGATCTGTTGTTTTCCTACCTTTTAATCGAATAAAAAACTTTCAAAATTAACTAGAAAGGGGAAAAAACAAAACAATCAGTTCCACTCAACAACGTAACGTACTTTGCAAATCTACTGATAAGTTCAATTACTTATATGTGGTATATTTCGTTTAAGAGTGGGATCTTGATACCGAATACATACATAACAAACGTCAGCTCAATACCGTTATCATATGAATCGTGCATGTGTACGATAATCACAGTCCGTCAAATATTCTTTCGGAGAAATGTTGACGGAGCTTGCCGTTGACGGACGTTGACGTTCCGGATCTCTGCTGGATCGTGTTGAATGCGCAAAGGGAAAACTCATTCGACTAATTTTGACGGAGGCGGACGTTCCGGTGACCGAATCGTCTGAATCGTACATAATAAAGTAATGATAAACATAAACAAACAAGTTTGTTTTGCACCGTAGCAACTAGCATAAAGCGTTGCCAGAAGCGATCCCTTTCCACATTTTGAAACTATCGCAATGAAAGGGAGATTGGCTAGGCTTACTTGTTCATACTGTGAACCAAACATGGACGGTTCGTTTGTATGGGATTTAGGGGTATTATTATTTATATTTGGTTGGCTCTGGTGTTCGATGATTCAGTGTAAGTTACCAAAAATATTTTTTTGTTCACTTTTTGGGCAGAATTCAGTCAAAGAATTCAGTTCCAGGCTCTAAATTTATTTTGGGAGAATAGAAAAGCCACTCAAGGTCACTTACTCGGCAGAGGTTTGAAAATGTTGTGTTGTATCCAAAGTCGGGTGCAGTACAAAACTGCTGACAAACTGGTCTCAACTCAAATTACTGTCATTTTACCTAATATTAGGTTGCTAAACGGAATCCCGAAGTAAGGCGAATCATTGAAATCTCTTTCATTTTATTGGTAACCATTCGAAGGCAATACGCATTGCTTTGTCACAGCCAACCGTTCCCTTTTCTGTTTGCTATGTAAAACAAGTTATCATTGGTTAAAGTTGAAAATGGTCCTACCATGACACCTGCTTACCAATCCAAACGAACACCTTGGAAACGTCAAGCTCGCTTTGTGATTGCCGGGGGGTCGGACTGGTTTTTTTTTTGTAAAACCGATTTTTCTTCCGGCACGAATCGGACGCGTCACATTAGCCACATTCCACACAAACGATTTATTATGTTTTCGCCATCCGACCATAAAATAAATCTGACTTCTCATGTTCCGGAGAGTTTCTTCCGTTTTCTGATGACAAAAGGAACGACAGAAGAAGGAGAAATGGGATGAGATCCGGGGGAAAATATGTACCATATGTGGCGAGACATGAAGGATATGTTTCCTTTCCCCGGGGGGGGGGGGGGGGGGACGATTTAAGACGACGGTGACTCTGTTGGTTGGTTAGCTGGCTGGCTGACTGGCGACTGCGATGACGGGCTCGATGACATTTAGCCGTAAAGCGATGAGGAACGGAACGACTTCCTAGACTAGCTGCCAGCCAGGCTAGTGACAGACGGTGCCGTAATTTGAAAGGACTTTGCCGGGCGTGTCGCCGTCTTCATCGCCGTTGTCGTCGTTCTGATCGGAACCGGGAAGTGAATCGCAGATAATCATTCCGGTGGGGCTTGATTAGATTTTCCCTGGCAGCTGCGTCACCCCGTTTTGGGTCACCATTTTGCCTGTGAAAGGCCAACGATTATGGTTTTTTGATGGAGCCATAAAAATCGGGTCGTAGGCAGACAGGGGAAATGGGAACCCAAAAGTGCCGGGTGTGGATTCACATCCCTAATGTCACCGGACACGTAAAGTGCCTCGTGGAAGACGCTTGGCGCTAGTTCGATTCGATATTTGTTAGGCTGGCAACTTTTACCCATAAAAATAACTTTTTATAACGACACTGCATTTTTCTCGAAATGAAATATGAAATATTACTTGCAGTTTCTTTCAAGCTGCCTGTAACTTCCAAGGGGGATGATTCTTCTATAGATTCATTCTTTCTTTCTCAGCATCAGCATTTGGGACCGCCCGTGTGTTGCAACTCCGCTATTCCGGATCAAGGTCAATTAAACTCGCAAAATGTTCTTTCCTGAAACAAACATGCTTCGGAATCATATGTACTCATATTATGTAAGCTGCATTGCTTACTGAATGCTGATCAATACCGACGCCGGTCACGTCCTATTGCGAATCTACTTGGGAATGGAAGAATTGTTAGTTCAATATATGTTGCTACTAAATTCTCTGCATGCCCCTCTATATCACAGCTCGCATTACAGGAAGAGGTTATGTGATAGTAAATTTCCGAATAATATTATCATGTGTTTATTGCTCTGGGTAGCCGGCTACCAACAGTGCGTTGATCGCGAAAAATGAAAACAATAGATACATTGATTCCTATTCCAATATTCCGATGTTTTTTTTTCTGTAATGCAAAACAGTGACATTGTTCATGATCAATCTTTATAATAAGTAGAAAAGTCAAGCGAACTTAAAGTTCACTGAATCTACAAAGTTTGCAAGTTTAACAAATGTCTGCGAAAAACACAATTTTCAAAAGTCTGCAAAAAAATATGAAATTTTTATGAACATTAGATTAGGCCCCAAACGCAAATGACAGCTTCTCGCGTTCACTTTCTCTTTCGTATAATACGGTTCTCTTCATAATTCTTTTTTTTTTTTTTTTTTAATAACTATTTATTGGAATATGAGTTAAAATTAAATTATTAAGATTTAAATTGGGTGTTCAGCCACAAGTGGTGACTTTTCAGCCCTATTATATATATGATTTGGTTATTACCATGAGGACATTATTTGCTTCCGCAATTCTGAGATTTTTGTGTAGGGAAAATTCTAAACCTACTTGTATTGTGTAATGGGGAAAAGGAACTTATATACTAACTTACTAACTAATACAGAGAGCGAATCGATTCAATTGAAGATTGCATCGATTTTTGTCGGAATTTGCTTATAATATTATGTGACATTACATCTAATGGTTCTATATTTGTGAGTCTGTGTAACTCATTTGTACTAAACCAGGGAGGACGCTTCAGAATCATTTTCAGAATTTTATTCTGAATCCTTTGAAGCGTTTTCTTCCTGGTGGAACAACAGCTTGACCAAATTGGTACCGCATAAATCATGGCTGGTCTGAAAATTTGTTTATAAATTAACAATTTGTTTTTTAGACAGAGCTTTGAATTTCTGTTTATAAGAGGATATAAACATTTAATATATTTATTACACTTTGCCTGGATTCCTTCAATGTGATCCTTGAAAGTGAGTTTTTTGTCATACGTTAAACCTAAGTATTTAGCTTGATCAGACCATGTCAATTCCAAGCCATTCAATTTGAGAATGTGATTATTGTTTGGTTTAAGAAACGAAGCTCTTGGCTTGTGAGGAAAGATAATTAATTGCGTTTTTGCTGCATTTGGTTTAATTTTCCATTTTGACAGATAATCACTGAAAATATTTAAACTTCTTTGTAGGCGACTGCAGATCACTCTTAGATTTCTACCTGTGGCTAACAGACTTGTGTCGTCACAGAATAGCGATTTCTGACAACCAACGGGTAGACTTGGAAGATCAGAAGTGAAAATATTATACAAGATTGGAGCTACGCTCGAACCCTGCGGAACACCGGCTCGTACGGGTAGCAATTCAGATTTACAATTCTGATAGCTAACCTGAAGAGTACGATCAGTTAAATAATTTTGAATCATTTTGATCAAATAAATAGGAAACTGGAAATCAGACATTTTTGCTATTAAACCTTTGTGCCAAACACTGTCGAATGCTTTTTCTATGTCTAGAAGAGCAACTCCAGTGGATAACCCAGAAGATTTATTTGATTTTATCATGTTCGTTACTCTGACAAGTTGATGAGTAGTTGAATGTTCATGACGAAATCCAAACTGCTCTGGTAAAAAAATTGAATTCTCATTTATATGAGTCATCATTCTCAACAAGATAATTTTTTCAAAAAGTTTACTGATAGAAGAAAGTAAGCTAATTGGTCGATAACTTGATGTTTCTGCTGGGTTTTTATCAGGTTTGAGGATAGGAATTATTTTGGCGTTTTTCCTTTTTTTTGGGAAGTAAGCTAATGAAAAACACTTGTTGAAAATTTTAACCAGGAGTCTCAAGGCAACATCGGGAAGATTTTTAATAAGAATACTAAAAATTCCATCATTACCAGGAGCCTTCATGTTTTTAAGTTTTCTAATAATTGATTTAATTTCATTAAAATTCGTCTCAATAATGTCATCGTGTGATAACACTTGGGTTGAAATATGATCATATTTCAGTGAGACTTCATTTTCAATAGGACTCACAACGTTCAAATTAAAATTGTGGACACTCTCGAACTGCTGAGCAAGTTTTTGAGCTTTTTCGCCATTTGTAAGAAGTATTTGATTTCCTTCCTTGAGAGCAGGAATTGGTTTCTGAGGTTTCTTAAGAACCTTAGAAAGTTTCCAGAAAGGTTTAGAATATGGTTTAATTTGTTCAACTTCTTTAGCGAAATTTTCATGTCGCAAAAGAGTAAATCTATGTTTAATTTCTTTTTGTAAATCCTTAACTATATTTTTCATAGCAGGATCACGAGAACGTTGATATTGTCGTCGACGAACATTCTTCATCCGAATGAGCAGTTGAAGATTGTCATCGATGATAGGAGAATTTAATTTAGTTTGAGCTTTGGGAACTGAAAGATTTCTAGCTTCGATAATATAATGATTCAAAATATCAATTGCTGTGTCGATGTCCGCAGAATTTTCTAAAATTTCATGATCCACATGATTTTTAATGTGAGATCTGTAATCCAACCAATTAGCTCTATGATAGTTGAATATAGAACTAATTGGATTAATTATAGCTTCGTTGGAAAGTCTGAATGTTACAGGAAAATGATCTGAGTCAAAGTCAGCATGTGTAATCGGTTCACTACAAATGTGAGTTTTTGTAAATCGCCTTTAAAGAAATTTAATTGTTCGCCGGTGCATTGGAATGGCAAATATGCTCCAGCGATGAAATAAATTCCATGAATGGTTTCAACTTCGATTCCCAAGCTTTCAATAACTTTAGTATTGAAAGAAGGTAAAATTCGATGTTTAATTTGCCGTTGGACAAAAATGGCAACTCCACCACCCATTCCAGTAAACCTGTCAAATCGATGAACCACATAATGTGGATTACTTTTCAATTTGACATTTGGTTAAAGAAAAGTTTCTGTCACAATGGCAATATGGATTTTGTGAACTTCGAGAAATTTATAAAATTCATCTTCACTCGATTTCAAAGATCGAGCATTCCAATTTAAAATATTCAAATAATTATTTAACCTCACTGTTAAATTTTAAATTCATTATAATATTATTTGCAAATTGCCACCCGATTTGAAATGATTCAAAAAGTGATGAAGTCGAATTCATTTGGATGATCATTTGAAAAGGTTGATCCTGTAGGTTTTATTTTCAGATATATCGCCTAAATCAACTTCATTTAAAGAAGCGAATGGTATTGAAGGAATATTTGTAGGTAGACTGCCATTAGAAGACGATGATATGGCCGATCTACCTATTAATAAATTGTTTTCGTTAGAATTATTTACATTCGATGAAATAGGTGGTAGATTTCTACCTGTTATACTAGCATAACTGACATTAGAAGAAGATGATGACGAGGTCGATCTACCTGTCAATAAATTGTTTTCGTTAGAAGACGAATTGGAAGGCGTACCTGTTTTTTGTTTCGAATTCGAAGAAATCAGTGCCTTAGAAGAATTAGGCGTGGCATTTGTAACGGTTTTTTGATTTTCAGGTATGTTCTGTAAATTTAAGGTCGTTGATTTGACTTGTTGTCTAAGCGAACGAGCGTTTAAAGTTTTTTCCCTGACAGGACATTTCAAATAATTGGATTTATGATTTCCATTGCAATTTGAACATGAAAATTTATCAGTGGTTTCATTCATTGGACAAGCGTCTTTCGAATGCGATTTACCACAATTCAAACACCGTATATCCATATGACAATTTTTGGTTCCATGGCCGAAGCCTTGGCAACGACGACATTGCGTTAAGTTTGCAATACGATTATGCCTTTTATAATGTCCCCAATGAATTTTAATGTGGGAAATGAAACGTACTTTTTCTAAAGTTTTCAAATTGTTTACATCACTTCGATTGAAGTGTATTAGGTAAAGTTCATGGGAAATTCCAGAGCGTGGTTTAGAAGTACCATTCGCTCTTTTTTTCATAAGTATTACTTGGGAAGGGGCAAAACCAAGCAATTCTTTTAGTTCATTTTTAATTTCATCAATACTTTGATCATTTGATAATCCTTTCAAGACAGCCTTGAAGGGTCTGTCTGATTTTATATCATATGAATAAAATTTATGAAGTTTCTCGGACAAATATCGAATAAGACGTTCGTAATCTTCCGATCCATCCACCAAGACTCGACATTCTCCTCTTCGTCCGATTTGAAATGAGACTTTTACTTCCGGGAGAAAAGTAGAAAGCTCAGTACGGAATGCTTTGAAGTCGGAAATCATCACCGTCACTGGTGGCATAGATTGATGTTTCTTCCCAGAACGACAAGCGTCCATTTTGGGAATTTTTGAAGAATTTTCTTCTATGTCGCTACAATCGGATTCAGGAAGAATCTCGTAAATATTGTTAGACGGCATAGGATCAGCGGAAGGGAAATCCGTCCGTTGTCTTTTATTTTTACATTCAGATTCTATAAGATCGTGAATGTTATTAGAAAAATGTTGAATAACGGATTGTGATTTATTCCGTATTGAATTATTTTTAGCCTTAGGCTTGTTGCCTTTCCGGTTGGACGCAGGCATTTTTGAAATGAATGAAATTTTAAATTAAATTAACTAGGCTAAATTAGTCTTCGATTAGACTCCTAGCTAGCCTTAAAAAAGGCTGATTAATTTCTTAGTCGCTCTAATATCACTCTTTGTATCACTTAGTCACTCTAATATCACTCTTTGTATCACTTAGTCACTTAGTTAGTGATTCAGGTAGTCTTGAAAAAGACTGAAGCCTTGAATCAATGAAACTCTAGGTAGCCAGAAAAAAAATTCCAGGAGCCAAGAGCTATACGCGTGCGGTGCGAACGACTGTTCAACACCGACTGACTTCATCTTCATAATTCTTCTCCCAAACTATTGGCAGAGAACAATAAACAAAAGGCGGGTGGGTAATGTCAGAGACACAACTGGAGGACGTTCGAAACGAATCAAAATGACATGCCTTTTCCACATTCTATGGTCGCTCGTTCTAGTTGATTGATTGAGTAAATTTTACCAACTTTCAATGCTTCATCTATTTAATTGTAGAGTGGCGTAGACCGCTTACGATGATATTAAAATTTCTATGTTTAAATTCATTTAATCATAAATTGGAAAAATCCCTAACAAACTGTGTCGTTTGCAAAGCTGGTTTCGCTTCCGACAAGAGCGATTACGTCACAGCTGCCAGTTGTTTGCATTGACGAAAAAACAACGAAAAGAGAACAACGGCATAGAGCATCACACAAAATCAGCCGTTCTAATGGCTATACAAGTTTTCTAAAGAACTATTAGGATTTCTTGCTCGCTAATCGAAGGTAAATATCCTCAGTTTAGTGCCAATCTAGAACATTTCGATTAGATTTGTGCACTGTTCGCTGTGTGAAATTCACAGTAATCGGGATCAAGTGAAGCCTTCTTTGTTTATGCGAAAAATGTGGAAAAGGGGAATGCTTGCATAATTCATACAATTGATCAACTGATTGATATTCTGAAGTGTTGAGGAACATGTCAGTTGTTTTCGTATTCACGACATCCAGTTATGTTTCTGACATTACCCACCCGCCTTTTTTCTCAACGACAATTGAATTTAAATTTCAATTACTTTCTTGACTGGTTTGGAAATATTGACTTGGCATGAAATTCCAATGCTTCATTTTCAGCCTCCAGCCAAGTTATACAACTCTGAGTTTAACAATAGAGCCTCGTTATGCAAAGATTTCCTTGAAGTTTAATTCAAGATTCAAGTTAGTTCAAAATTATATTACAAATGTATTTCAATGTTGATCGTCGAATATCGGCCCAAAAAAAATTTACATTCCATTATTCAAATAATAATACTTTTCATATTAACAAAAATTTCGTCGTATTTTGTGTGGTATTGAGCTATCCAACATTTGGAAATTATTTAGAGTACCTACAATAACCGCAAAAAAACCTCATTACCGGAAGCAATAAAAGCATCTATAACTTATTGGTATCTTGTAGTATGTTGACTGTTGATTCGCTGATTCGCAAGCTATATTGAATATTTCAGAAGCCAAAAAAAAAAATTGTTGTGTTGAATTTAGTGTATTTTGAGTGTACATTTTCCTTTAGGCATTTTCACTAATCTTTCTGCAAACACTGCGAAATACGATGAGAACTGCCCTGTGGTAACGAAAACAGTACAACGCCAAAAACGTCAAATGGGCACTCAGGCTTGGAGCCAAGCCCGTAACGCGAGCTGTCTTGTCTTAGGTCTTAGCTAACAACGTGTGAATTAACCAGAGATGCCAGGTTGGCTGATGGAAATTCAACAAACAAAAGCATGTCCGCCGCCTACTTTAGAAAACTGAAAGTTTACATTCAAAATTTCAGTTTTCTAAAGTAGGCTACGGACATGCTTTTGTTTGCTGATTTTTTGCAGACTTTCGAACATGATGTATCTCTGGAATTAACAGTAATTAGACAGCAGCTATTTTACAATCTCCGTTACATTTACTCAATAAAGAAATATTTCTTTTGCTCTAAATCAGTTATTTTCAATGAAGGTAGTACAACTCGTAACATAAACAATATACTTTTCACATTTTTCGAGGTTTTTGTTATCTGAGTCTGGATTATTGAGAATGTACCTCGTTTGAAGTAGACGGAATAGCGCTTCGATCGGCATGTCATCGGACAATTTCGCACCATTTGCATTAACCGACTCGACCTTTTTTAAGGTTTACATCGTCATCATTGGGTCAACTTTTGGCTTTCTGATAGCGTTCTACTCTTACTATCTTCTCTCTTGTGCCTTAACAAGACATACAAAATCAATCGGAACGCAGCCGTAAGCTTTGATTTTATTGAGTAACTGAGCCTAAATTTCACCCTTCGAATTTGTCTCGAGCCTATGCAAAACTCAAATATCCAATAAACATCGTCTGCATTCCACTCTGAGGCCGCAAAAACAGGTTCTCGCCACCAGAAGAATGTTGAACGTTTCAATTAAAACCATATTTCAAATAAATAGAACCCCACTACAATAAATCCCTTTCATATCCTCTCTCTCTCGTTCCAGGTTCCCAGGTTGGTTGGTATTCTGTTTACTACTGGCACGGCAATACCCGGACCCGGACGGGATTTGCGTGAGTCCATTATAACCGATTGGTTTTATTTCCATCCGAACGAACTAAAAATAGCTCTTTTCAATGTGCATCTATTAGCAGTAACATTAGCGTTGGGAAATGCACCGACAGTCCCACAATAACTACTATAAGTATTGCAAGATTGCTACTGCTGATGTTGCTACTGTTGTACACCCCTCAGTGGAATCGTTGCTGCCATCGACATTATTGTTATCAACCTCATCATCATCGTCAATATCAGCCCCATCGCCATCATCACCATCGTCATCAATGCGGGGGTGGGGATGGGGGACAATTTCCCCATTCCTGAGTACCGGCAACAATTGGCTTACTACCAGTAAAGTAAAAGTGTATGCACAGAGGGAAAACTTTTCAGTTGTCGAAACGGAACTTTTTGAAACGACAATAATGCTCAATTTGAAAGCAGTTTACTGGCAACCCTGCACAGCAACTAACCAAGAAATGGTTCACAGCCATAATTCTATGGGACATTTTCTTGTGCTTGAACAAAACCTTGACAGATTAATATACGATTCAGACGATCCGGCTTCTTCCGTCACCGTCACCGGAACGTCAGCCTCCGTCAAAATTAGTCAAATGAGTTTTCCTTTTGCGCATTCACACGATCCAGCAGAGATCCGGAACGTCACCGTCCGTCAACGGCAAGCTCCGTCAACATTTCTCCGAAAGAATATTTGACGGACTGTGATTATCGCACACATGCACGATTCATATAATTACGGTATTGAGTGATAATAAAGTACTCATAAGTTTACTAGATTTTCAAAGTACGTTACGTTGTTGAGTGGAACTGATTGTATTGTTTTATCCTCTTTCTAGTTAATTTTGAAAGTTATTTATTCGATTAAAAGGTAGGAAAACAACAGATTGATTGGCTTCAAAAGCTCCCAGATTTTGTATAAGTGGAATAAAATTGTGCGAAACTAAGTTCTTCAAATTCAACGTGCAAGAAAACGACAAGACGGACACGGATAGAAAACCGGATAGTGTGAATCAGAATGACGGTGACGGACGTTGACGTTCCGGTGACGGTGACGGAAGAAGCCGGACCATCTGAATCGTACTTAATGCTGCTAAATTTGAAGTAACCGTCGGACTTACCAATATTCGGCCGATTTTATTCGTTTTGAGCTTAAGTAATCTTCAACTTCGTCCCATTTTCAATTAACACCCGTCGAAAGACAGATTGCGTATCGATAGATGATAGGACAGGATTGCGAAAAATAAAAAATAAACGTTTGCTCCAGACTCGAACTTGCAAACCTCCTTCAATCACAGGAACTCTGCTATCATTTTAACTATCCTGCATTGTGATCAAACACAGCACAGAAGACAATTCGATTGAATGGAGCGTCTTACGTCTTCACATTTTCATGGCCGATGCAAATCTTTTTGGCATTTAAAATGCCTTACTCTCACGTGGTCAAGTGTCAATTAAAAGTTTCAAAAATATCCACGTAACCTTTTTCTGTCACAATTTTGAACGATCATAACTTATTTGTTGATGGATTGATATGATTTAACAACCAATCGATTCGGAAACATTTAGGAGGCGGGTAGGGCCTAACACTTTTGAAAAAAATTTCTTTATATTTTCTTATGGTAAAGCATTTCAAGAATATTCTGTGAAATTTTCAATCCTATTGAAACGAAACTCTGGAAGTTATGGGTCATTAGCTGTGCTTATCCCATTCTGCGAAAAAGCAAGAGCTCGGCGCACAGGCCCAAGATTTCTACTTAGATTTACTAAAAAACTTAACAAAACATTCTTGAAATGTTTTATTATAATGAAATACAAAAAAAATAGATTTTTTAAAAGTGTTTGACCCTAAATCATGGTTTCTAAGCAGCGTTCTCATTTGAACATTTGAACTAAATGTTAATCAAATGATGTTTATGTGGAAATTTGGAACGGTAGCTCAAAAATAGTGTTATTTTTCATCCGTTAGTTGAAAAGTTACATCCATTCGCTTGCTAGATACTCGCTTTTTTATGTGAGAGGTGTGTTGATGGCGTGTTAACTTGAATATATTGAATATCAATCAGCTGTTGATTTTTAATCTTAGGTAACTAACAGGCCAATTTTAAACTATCGGCGATAGATTTTTCGTACATAATATAAAGCGCTTGTATCTCGGTTATTTGTTGATGGATTTGTCACATTTAACTTGATTCGAAAGCATTACTGCAATATTGTTCGTTTGTGTGGGTGTGCACAGCATTGCAATTCGCTATTAATTTTGATTCTCCGGTGAGCGATGGGGTTGCAGAAAACGCAGTACTTACAGAGTAGGCTCAGAATTACCGTAATTCTAAACGTTTCTAACTAGGTGATTTGAAGATGGATTTATATTATTTCTTGATGAACACTAGATTATGTCTTGAGTGCAAATGACAGATTATTATTGTAATTAAAATTGATGTCGTTTATTTATACCCAGCTTTAAATGACAGATTCTCTTTGTTTACTTTCTCTTCCGATTTTTGTCAAATTATTGGCAGAGAATAATAACTAATACTATCATCTTTTAATCTGCACTGAAAAACTGACGAGAAATACAGGAATATTTCGTAATAATTGAAAGAGAAAGTTTAAATAGAAATCAACAAATCTATGATTTGAGTTTCAACTGGAATGTTTATTTTATATTTAAAATTTCACTTTTATGAATTGCTTGAAATTTCGGCTATAACTCGCATGCATGAACATCGGTAACTCCGGTAAATTGTTTCCAAAAGCGACGAAGATCTCGGTAATTTATAGTGTCTTCCCAAGGGGCAAATCACTCCAAACTCTAGACAATCTCATACTAATAAACTCATTTCATTCCAAAATAATTTTCTCTACTCTCATTTAATCCCAACTAGTCTAGATAAGTTTGGGTAATTTTAACCTAATCCAACCGTTTTTTTGCCTAATCTTGTTTGAAGTGTATCTGTCATTCGAGCTCGCAAAAGAGTGTATGACAAGTAAACAAAGAGTTGACCTGCGTCAGACCCTGCCAGCTTGGAGCGAAATCAATCTTCAGTTCAGCAACGCCATCGCACGGCATCATATTCAACATTTCGTGTCAATTGTATGGGTGCGCAGTGCTGATACTTTGACATTTCTCTCCCCTTCTTCTATGTACGAGATTGAATGCTGACTCGCCTGAGGGCGCCATGCTCGCAAAAAATGATGTTGCCAATGATTTGTTCGGGAAATGTGAGAGCTGGATATCTTGTTAATATGATGCCTTCCCTCTCAGCAGGCCGTTCAATTTTGTTGATTTTTGATCGCTTGTTGAACGACATATTGCACGAAATATTCGTTCAATTTGTTGGAACGGTTTGTTGTTGTTTTTTCTCTTGCAAAAATAGTGTGAAAATTAAGTGTTACCTTTACATAGAAAGAAAATTTGTTGTTATTCTACGTGAAGTAGAAGTATTGTGCAGGTATGTATTGTTAGTTTAAACAAATAAGTGGAGAAAACTTCAGAAATTCTGCAGTAAAACTAGTCCAACGGGGCTCCAACTCCTCATGCTAAAAATGGCTCAACAATGGACCTCTGTCTGCCGGGTTTGTTGAACGAAAAAAATGGCATTCGGTTCAACGGTCTGTTTCAAAATCGGCAAACGAAGGACTCGTGTTGGCCTCCCGTTGAACGATTGATTGGACTTTCATTGGACCAATGATTCAACGTATTGGACCAATGAAGGACCACCGTTGAACGTTTTTTTCTAAGTGGGTTTGCTTGCGTGAGCAGTTGCAAAAAAAAAAACAGAAAAGAAGCAAATACTTCGTTACACGCTTAAAAATAGTTACTCAAAAATGAGTAAAATCTCACTCATTTACAGAAAAAGTGGAACAACTCTAATTAAGAGTAACTCCGAAGTTATTCAAATTTGAGTTCTTCCACTGGAAACGATATTTAGGTAAAATCTACTCATTTACTGAGTAATACTTTATTTGTTCATGTGCCAAAAATAGACTAACTATCACTCAAATTTTGAGTGAAATTTTATTTCACATATACCAAATTTGCAAACAAATTGCTCATTTTCTGAGTGTATTGTATTAAAATATTAAGTAATTGAACTCAATACTATATCAAGTGGTGGTCGCTTGGAGTAGTGTGTCAATCACAAATTAACATACATGTCAGTTATGCTCAGGCACCAATCATACACTTATTCCTCATAAATGACATTTCAGCATATTTGTTTCCATTCTAAAGCACAACACGGAGTTTATCATTCAGGTTTTTGCAGACACAACACCGTTTATGTTGAGCGACTCACCCTCGAAATACGCGATCTCACTAACAAAATATACAACCTGTTGCTACAAATGGTCATTAGAACTTTTAGCCTGATCTTGCGAATAGTAACAAAAAAACGAGTTCTTGCGTTAAACTCAAATTTAGAGTAGAAGTTACCCCATGTCATTGATTTTTTTTTATTCAATAATATAATAAAATATTAAGGCACACTGCTTAAGCTCTAAGATGCCAAGGGTATTTACTAATCTTAATTATCGTCTAACTTAAAACTAGAGTAGTATCATTATGTAATATAGTATCTGGCGATCGGTAGTGGCCGGTGAATTGAATTTAAGATGAGATGATTCCAGATGGCGATGGTAATTTTCTATGTTGGCCGCATTCTTCGGTCCGTGAGGGTCCGCGGGAAACACCCCCAGGCTACGAAGGCCCGGCGGGTGGCCCGCATGCTGGTCATTGACTGGAGCGGTCTTCCGGTGATGGTGATGTTACGCAAGAGAATGAAAAAAAAGAAGTAAATATTGTGGGAAACGGGGTAAAAAAGGGGTGTGGGAACAAAATGTTTGAAAACGACAGAGATCTAATTAGTTGCCATCGAGATGGTGAAAAAACAGGGAAAGGGGAACGAAAAAGTTAGTGACAAAAAAAAAATCTT
The DNA here is from genome assembly GCF_030247185.1 of Malaya genurostris. NCBI lineage: Eukaryota > Metazoa > Arthropoda > Insecta > Diptera > Culicidae > Malaya > Malaya genurostris. The sequence goes on along the minus strand of NC_080570.1, from coordinate 139,482,688 downwards.
GTTGATTCCAATGAAGATGGTGGACAGGGATCCATGTCATTGATGATAACTACTCAATTTTTGACGTTTCCATGTATCACTTGAAAATGAGTAACTAGTACTCAAACTCTGAGTAACTTTTTCTAAGCGTGTAACAGCTTCTTATGTCAAAATAATGTTTTTCCAGCTCTCGGCTAAACTTTTCTAATCCAGCGAGATCCCTGCTAAACTTTTTTACTCCCAAGTTTTAGTTTGAGTTCAGACAAAGTTTAGAGTGACTTCCCAAACCGAAATTCTCTGTAAATGCAAATTACCTGTCAAATGGATAATACCGAGAATCTCAGTTGTTTTAATGTTTGTCGAGCCATTCGAACCTCGGTGAAATTTTGCCGAGCATCGGGGAAAAAAATTCAAGTGTGTATAATAGAATAATAGTCAGAAATAAAGTCTTGTTCACTCAAGTAGAAACACATATTGTAAAAATAAATAAAATTCTGGTACTTCCGAATAACTTTTTTTTTGGTAATATGGAGCCAATAAAAATTCTAGTTTAATTCTTCGAGGGGGTGGGCGGATTCGAACATGTTTATTAATTTCCATTCATATGGGAATTTTTATATAAATACTTTGAAAATTTTTGATTATAAAGTTGTTTGTTGGAAATTATTCATTATATAATTGACTCAAATATTTATAGAAAAAAAATTTTATATTATAGGGAATATCGAGGTTAAGCCAAGCACTTTTTTTAAATAATGACGGAGTTATCAAAATCAGCCAATAAGAACCTGGAACAAAACCAGTTCTGTTAAATCAGAGAAGTGGCGTCCGGGGTAAAATAAGATTTGTCGCTCCCATCGTTGGTTTAGTGAGCAAAAAAAAACCAAAAATGAACTCCGTTTCCGGAAAGATAGACGAGCAAACAAAGGTCCCAAGGAGTGCCCCTTTCGTGAGACTGATGTTTCAACCTCCAGTTATCTGCCGTCTGTCTGTCACATGAGAGCGCGTTCGAAAAGTCAATCCATGGATCGAAATAATTGCAGGTTTATAAGATATTGAAGTTGTCCAGTTTAATCCCGCCGTGTACGATCTAGCCCCAGTCTCACCTAATTATTTCTTAAGTTTTAGGATTTTTAGACAACCAACATCTGTTTGTAGCAATCATATTCTGGTTTGAAACATGCATATTTTGTTTGAATCTGCAATATCTCGATTTGAAACAATTATTTTTTGGTTTGATGGGCACAAAAATTTGATCACATAAATTTACTCTGGATGTACCGGACCATAGGATTTCGGTACCGGAAATAAAGAAAAAACTTCAAAATGGTACTCTATTCGTTATCTCAGGAATGTCTAAACCGGATCACCCAAACTTTGATTTAAATCAAACGTTTTACGGTCCCATTCCAATTTGTGGAATTTTATCAGGATTCGACTTCTGGCTTCGGAATGAACGAAAAATTTGTGGTAAAAATTATTAGAATCGTCGTCAAAACTGCTCCAATTTGTAACCCAAATTAGTCGAGGGCAAGACAAACAGATTTCCGCTACACCGGTTCCGAAAATAAAGGTCAAAAACTCCAAAAAAGAAAAACTTTCTATGTTTACTCACTGATGGTTGAACCGATTTTCACAAACTTCCAGTCTGTTACATAAGAGCGTGCACACTTAAAAAAATCCCTGTGATTTTACATCTTATTAGATGCACATAAATGGAGCGTCGCAGCTCACGCAAATTCACGTGGAAGAGCATTTAATATTGTGTCTAAAACTCCATGACATGAAATTCGTTGAAATAAAAAAAAGAATACTGATAGTGCAACCGCCGCGACTTGAACCGAGAATCATTGGATCGCATGTACGTCTGTTAATCGACTGAGCCACAGAAACATACATCTGCTTGGCTGGTAAAAGGTGCATTTAAATTCATACAGTCGCATCTGCTACCATAATGCAAGTTACAGTCGAAACCTGTAATTAGGTCTTTATGAATAACATCGTATAAGGAATCAAGTCACCTGCATTATTCAGATTTTTTTGGTGTGTGGTCACAGTTGTGAGAAAATGAGACGACTCAACATGAAAATACTTATGAATATTGTTTTATTGGATCAAAAACTTGCATGCAAATACACTAATAGTGAGTACTATCCTCTTCAGCGTTAACAATGGCTTGACACCTTCGAGGCATACTTTGAGCGTGATTTTGCGCGTATTCTTCTGAGAACGACCTCCAAATTTGTGAATCCGGCGAACAAGCTGTTTCAAATTGTGTAGTCAGTTTTTCCCAAGCTTCATCTTCATTTGAGCCCAAACGTTTTCGATGTCACGACACTATTTTGCTCCTTTTTTATTTTTATTTTATTTTATTTTATTTTATTTTTTAGGAGCAAGGGAAAAGCCCGCTGGAGCTGAGATCTTTGTTCTCCTTCTCCAGCAGGCATAAAACCTTCTCATCTTTGTATCAACAGATAACATTTGTCCAACTGATACGTAACGAAATCTTAAATTACCCTTATTTAAACTACAAAGCTAGCTAACAACTATTGATATCGTCTAATTATCTAAATAAAACTAGCGGGAAAAAATCGGAGATAACGGGTTTTAATGGTGTTACGAGATAGATTTAAATCAAATTCATCAGAGCAAGTATTGAATACGCGACACATACTCGAAAACGGTTCATTAAAGCCATAGTTAGTTCTAGCACGAGGAATTCTGAGAAAGGGATTAAACCGCAAATTACGCCGATGAATGTCAAAATTTAGCTGTTGTAGGAGATCTGCACAATCAATTCGAGATTGGATGAGGTCCGCGACGAAAACAGCTTTCAATGTATCACGGCGGACAGATAGCAAATCGAGGTGTACGAGCCTACATCGATCTTCGTAGCTTGGGAGATTCAAGGGATCTCTCCAGGGCAGGCGACGCAAAGCAAAACGAATGAACTTGCGCTGAACAGTTTCAATGCGCAGCTTATCAGTTTGGTAATATGGTGCCCAAACAACAACAGCATACTCCAATGTAGAACGAACTAGAGCGCAATATAACGATTTCAGGCAGTATATGTTATTGAAATTCTTTGAGATGCGAAAGATGAAACCTAGCATCTTGAATGCCTTAGAGAGGGTATATTCTATGTGACCTTTGAAACTAAGTTTTGAATCCAATAACACACCTAGATCCTTAATTGATGTCTCCCGTTTTAGTACAGCTTGCGAAATAGTGTAATCATACATGATCGTGGTTCGTTTACGAGAGAAGGAGATAACGAAGCATTTGAAGGCGTTAATAACCATTCTGTTGACGTTGCACCAGTTAGAAAATACATCCAACTGTGACTGCAAGAAGTTTGAGTCTTTCAGATATTTGATGAGATGAAACAGTTTGAAATCGTCGGCGAATGATAGCTTCATGCATTGCAATGCGAAATTCAGATCATTTAGATATAGCAGAAATATGAATGGTCCTAGATGGCTTCCCTGAGGAACGCCAGAGCTCACGATGAATGATGTAGTAATGCAGTCACCAATTTTCACGGTCATACTACGACCAATCAGATATGATTCCATCAAATTGAGAAAAGGGCCGCTAAATCCAAGCCTGTCGAGCTTTGCAATTGCTATTTCATGGTTAATCTTGTCGAATGCAGCAGTGAAATCTGTATAGATGGCATCAACTTGATGTTGCGCTTGCATAGATCGAATGATATATGATGTATATAGAACAAGATTTGTAGACGTAGACCGTTTAGGCATGAAACCGTGTTGAGTATCAGATATGTAACTGGAGCAGTTGTGAGTTATGAAGTCCAGGATTATTATTTCAAATAGTTTTGAAACTGAACATAATGCAGCAATTCCTCGATAGTTTGAAATAAGGGATTTATCCCCTCTCTTATAAACGGGAAAAACGTAAGAGTTTTTCCAAGATTCGGGAAAAGATCCAAGCTGGAGAGATAGGTTGAACAGTTTTGTCAAAGGTACAAGAAGACTTCTGCAGCATTTTTTCAACACTAATGACGGAATACCATCAGGGCCGGAACTTAATGATGATTTCAGTTTCAAAAATGCATTGTTAACGTCAGCAGTCGTAATCGTAGGATGAGGACCAAACGATGAACGGAGTGGAACATTGCTGGTGGCCAAGAGAATATCCTGCGTAGACAAAGTTTCTTTGGAGAAAACACTGCTAAAGTAGCTGCGGAATAGGTCACAAATACCAGAAGGGGTCGAAGCATCCAGTTCACCAAAAAACATATGAGTTGGTAATCCCGATTCATTCCTCTGATCGTTGACATAGTTCCAAAAAAGTTTGGGATTATCTTTAAGATTATTTTGGATGTTGCGTTGGTAGTTATAGTAAAGCGCCTTATTCAGTCGTTTATAACGGTTGTTAACAAACACATAATGTGATCTTAGTTGAAGAGAAGGATGCTTTGTAAGTTTTTTTAAGGTAGACCTTTTTTCACGTTTATAGCGTTTTAGAAGTGAGTTTGACCAGGGAGGATAAATTTGTTGACGACACGTTTTCTTTGGAACGAACTGGTCAATTGCATAAAGCACAATATTCGTCCAAACTGTGGCAGCGATGTTGCAGTCGTTGTCCGATAATAGCGAACACCAATCAAGTGATAACAGAAACCTATTCATCGCCTCGAAGTTACCTTTCTTGTAGTTGTAATAAGTAGATTCTGATGTAGTGTTAAATATTAGTGGCGAAGTTTCCATTAAAGAAATATGGAGAGGTGGGTAATGACGACAGAGTTTAACCAGCGGTTCGGGGGCTGCATCAACTAAACAGAAATTCAAAAGCTCCTGACTGGCAAAACATAGATCCAGAAGGCGATGATTGCTGTTGTAATGATCATTCAATTGAACTAGACCAGCAGTGTTATAGTCGTCCAGTAGTCTATGATAAACATTGCTATTCAAGGAGTCAGCATTTGGATACAAATAATTGGAAACGGAGCGAATCCAATTAACACCAGATAAATTGAAGTCGCCTAGAATCATTAACTTATCGTTCAATTCCATTTGGTTAGTAACTAGCAAGAGCGAATTCAAATGTTGCTGAATCAATTCCATATCGTTGATGCGATCAGGCGGTATGTAAATTACACAGATAAAAAGTGTGCAATTTTTTAGTGTAAGAGCAACCCATAACTGTTCAACACTAGTACAGTTCGGAACATGTAGCGAACGAGAATGAAAATTTGAGCGACAGGCCAACAGAACTCCGCCGCCGCTTTTTTTAAAGCTATTTAGTTCGTTCCGATCTTGCCTGTATACCGAATACGCATTTCCAAAAATTTGCTTTGATAGTGTGCTACTGTTCAGCCAGGTTTCGATGAATATGTATATGTCATAGGCACGATCAGCGCAAGCTAAACGGTATTGATCGATACAGCTATTCATTCCTCCGATATTTTGATAGTAGATTCCTAAACAAGTGTTTGGCTTTGTCGAGTTGGATACTGATAAGGCATCGGAGGGTACTGTACCGGTGAGCGAGGGTAGGGACGACGGATCGATTGAGAAATGATTGGGAATGATCGAGGAGATTGTACTTGGGTGTAGTTGTATACATTTTGTTGTCGTGGTGGAGGTCGTGATGCATTCGGTCTGCGTAGGGGTGCTTGCTCTAAAAAAGGAGCAATAGACACACCGGATGGCCAGAAGTCCGGAGAAGTTATTAAATTTTCGAAATCGCTAGGGACCCGCAGCTTAAACGATATGAATGAGAGCGGTCGATCGATACTCTGGCGGACGAGCTTTAAGCATTCGATTAGACTACTGTCACACCTAAGTCTGGTTTGAACATAGTGTATAATATTTTGTACTGTTTCGTTAGGTAAAAATCTTGTTATATAGTACCAGTTGCTACTATCTTGTACTTGCTGTGCTGGAGGTGCAACTAATAGAGGAGCTTCCTGACTGTTTGTATCGTTGTTTGTAGAATGAGTAGTTAAAATACTATGATAACTAGGCCCTACATAAGGCACATTTGACAGAACTGAAATGCTATTAACTTGCCTGTTTTTGTTAATTCGTTTAGGTAACGGTTGCAGAATGTTGGTTGTTCTAGACTCTGATTGCGGAATGTTTAAAGTATGAGGTGAATTCGATGATGTAGAATGCGAAACTGATACGGCAAGGTCAGTTGCTGTAGGCGGCACAGTGGCTGGTAGTGTGAAATTGGTAGTCGATGATCCATTGCTCAGTACGGGTGTGCAGCTTGCATGAGCGTTGGTAGAGATCACAGTAGCGGTGGTGGCGGTTGGTGGTGGATGTGGAACAGTGCGGTCATGATAACCGGTCGGGAATGTCGGTGGTTGAAAACATGTGTTGATAGAGGTGACGGTTGACGGCGGATGCGTAGTAGTAATGTTGTGGTGGTTTGTGGAGCATATCGGCGGTGGAATGCTTACGTTGTTGGTACAGATAGCAGAAAGTGCCAGTGTTGAAGCTGTAGCATTTTGCAGTAGCGGTGGAGCGGTATCGGCATTGCAAGTATTAGCGGTGGTTATGGGCGACGGTGATTGAGCAGAGGTAGTATTTGTTGGATTTTCGGTTTCGTCTGGAATGAGCGGAACTATAGGATTCGAAGAAGATTGAATACGTACTGGAACGTCAACTCTCGGAATTTTATCAGGTTGCGCTAATGATGGTCTACTAGTGCTGCTGGTCCGCGGCCGTTTGTTGTTGTCCTCGAGTATTGATTCGAAGAGGTTTGTGAGATCGAGATGAAGGTCGTCAAGTTTCTCAAAGAAACGTGTACCATCGTTGACAGAACGTTCGGCTAGATCCCGTGATCCAGTCCTTTGCCCATTTAAGACGTTTATGCACATGTTTTTCACTCAACATCGGTTATTCCAAAGTACTACGAAATTTCAAATTATTTGCTATCAAACGTCTGCGAACAGTTCGGTACGAAATATTTAAACCTTTTTTGGTCAAATTTGAAGCACCTTCGCATTAAATTAATGTCGGATTCTTCAAAAACAGGTAACAAATCACTTTTTCGTCTTTTTCCGACAATACACCGACAGAACCGAGATTTGGAAAGTCGTCGACATTTTTCATCTCTTTAAAACGATTCACCCACTCACACTCACAAACTGTTTCGACTTTTGCGTGTGTTTCGCCGCGGCAGCTTGGGTCATTGTGGGACCTTTCAAGTGCGAGCACAAAAAATTGAATTGGTTTTGCTCTTTGTATTTTGACAACAATGAAAGGAGCGTATGAAAGAAAAGATTCAAATGAACTCAAAATTAAGTAAAAAGAAGTCAAATAATAGGTAGTTTTTAGTTTTCCGTGTAGATGGTTGCCAGATCGTTTAACCAGCTAGCATTCCACAGGTTAGAACTTACAAATATAGCGGCCCTCACACGATCATTAAAAGTATCATTACTAAAAACTAATGACACTTTTAATGATCGTGTAAGGTCTGCGAGTTCAGTAATGATACGAGTAATGGTGGAATTCCGGATTTTCCATCATTACCAACATTATTTCTTCTTCTTATTTATTGTGGAAGTGCTGAATATCGTCAATTGTATTAGATGAGAAAATTTGACAACCATGAAGTAAACATTCTCTTCAGAACTGTACGTGAAAAAAATTCTGGAAATGACAAACCTTAACGTTTCAATTGCAAATAAAATTTATTTTCAGCTAAATGAAGATAAAGAATATTGCTAATATTCTTTAATTGCTGAGGGAAAGTTATTGTGGTTACAAGCCCCGTGCTGGAATATTTACAAATACTCATCATTAATAATAAACGTGTAATGCTAAAAAGTAATGATGTACAGTAATGCAGTAATGACGAGCGTTTTAGCAGAAGTGTCATTACTTAGTAATGACACTTTTAATGATCGTGTAAGGGCCGCTTATGACTTTCTAACTGTTCGACGGTTGTCACTCAACTTGAAGCACTTTTTTCCGTGCAACCTGTGCACAGCTTCCACTCATTTCTCGAGCGCAAATGACTGCACAAATAATCGATAAGAGCATCATCCCTCAAGTGGCCGAACAAACGGAGCTGCATGATGTAAAATGTACCTTCTTTTTTTTTCTTTCTATTTTTATAGTCGTGGTGGCGCAATCAATTCAGTTCACTGAAGTGTAAAGAAACGGGAAAAAAATAGTTCACGTGCTTTGCTGGGAGCAACCTGGCACCGATTAGACAGTTCGTGGTTTTTGCGTGTTTTACTTTTCCGGCTCGGCACTACTACGGGGGTTAGCTCTTGGCCTTTGTTTTCTCGTTTTCAGCACCGGGTCAAGGCGCAGAAACTGTGAGACATCAAAGCGATAGGTATGTTTTTTATTATTTTAATTTTGAACAACTTGCACTTTTCTGTCTAGCCCTGTGTTCGCTGTCAGTTTGACATGTTTTCCACGTGTTCCTCCGCTTATGTAGTAAACGTCAAAATACATATAGTAGGCGCTTACTACGTTTATGGGGTGTGGAAGAAAAGTATCCCTCTCCCTTTGGTTCATTCTTCCTCTTCTGATGAGTGGTTTGAGTGAGTGCGTTGTTTACATAACAGCTCCACCACGTATCCGTCAGTTTTACTAAATTTCTGAAAATGGAACATTGTGATGATGAGCAGAGGGACACCTTCATTAGAGCAGGTTACTAGTTCTAGACTTGCCCGGAACGTGTCCATAACGTACCGCTATTCATTTGTCAAATATTCTCATGGCCAAACACGCTGCCGAAGTATGCTTGCGTTTGTGTTTTTGAAGCATAGTTAGCGAATGGCCAAAATACAAGCTCGAAAGCTATATTGCGAGGTTTTCTCTACATAAAAAAAAAACGTTTCAGCTTGATAAGCAAGCAGTTTGCAGCTGTACACATAAATTTTATATTTTCAAAACAAATGAGTTTAGTTCATTCCACTATTAATCACAAACTGCTCGCCAGATATTTCAAGAAAATTTGTTCATTTCATTAAAAACTAAAACGAAATGCGACTGCTGATTATCAGTAGGTTGAAGAAGTGCACCACCGAATCAACAAGCAATCATTTCCTGTTTAGTACTCCGAGAATTGAAATCACAAACATCAGTTTCTTGAGTTCCAAAACCCGTTACCAACGTTAGCGTTATGTGCAGAAAAAATCTTCGGAAGGGTGTGAATTGTCAGAGCTTCAAAATCTAGCATCTTGATGAACAAAATTTTTCCACCGCAGCCACAAATTGCGTTGCCAGAGTAGAGAAAAAAAAATCTCGAATTTCACATTGGAATCCATCAGAGGGCGTCATGCTGAAACGCTTCCTGGCACGGGTGGAGAATAGTGGAGCACAGCCGGGAAATACCGTAGCAGTAAATAACGATGTCAATAACACAAATGCTCCGTTTGCGAATGGTTCCTTGGTGGTGAGACAGGAGGGAGGTAGGGAGACAGTGAGAAGAAATTCAGTTTGTGATGTCTTGCTATTTGTCTTCATTTCACCAAATTTGTCTCATGAAAACAAACAGCACTACTTTGCGATTCTATTTGTTGTTGTTGTTGTTGTCGGTGTGTCAGTGCGCTACGTCACATAGCAACGATCAGCCAGCGAATAATTTCCCCGTTGAATTTTTGTGTATTTCGCTTGTTATCGCTCTATCTCTGTCGTTGTCGTTTTTTTGCTGTTTTTGTTTCTATCTCTGTATCTCTCTTTCCACTCTTACTCGTAGCCAGAGTGCTCCTGTCAGCAGATACAAATGCGTGATTTGCTTCGAAATTGGCGAGAATCGTGCCGCTCGTGTCGGCATGTTTCCTATCTTGGCGGAATAACATTTCAAGTAGATTGATACATGAGTGGTACTGGTGTTGCGTACTGCGGTAGATTTACAACTTAGTAGGCTATGCGGACGTGCCAAATGGATTTTGGCGGGTTTTGACGCCATCAGGTTCAAGGTTTCGAATTTCAAAGCGGAAATTGTGCCATTCCGGAAATTCCTCAAGTCATTCCACCGAACGATCAGCGCGCTAGTTTATCAATGATGGCTACCCATCTCAACAGGAGCTTCGAGAATCGGGCGCATGGCACGTGATTATGTCACTGCAATATTTCAAGTGACGGAGGTTCATTTTCTCGCCTTTCTCAGCTTGCTACGATAAGATTCGATCCCAGCCATGCGTAACGATTTTTTTATGCATTCGAGCAGATTGCTGAACGTGCCCCAGTCTAGCTTTGAGCCGTGGCGTGACGAAGTCACGTGACTTCTGACCCGCTGTGGACGGAAAGTTATTTTTTTTCGTGCGCCTGTTGATTGATTACAACCGGGGTAAAGCACCAACGCCAGATGGCAATTGAGCTTCCACTGGACCAATCCTGTCAACCTGAACATTTGTTGGATATGAAGTAGATTCCGATGCTTAACATCATATGAAATGGTTCGGCTAATTTGAAGGGATTATTTTATGCTATCCGTTATAGTACAATGATATTAAGGTGTGATATGCTGACTGGATTCTCTGCAAACAAGCAATCAGCGATAGTAAATAATGGCAGTTTTTATTTGTATATTGCAGCTTGCTTGGAAAATTGAGGTTTTTGACAATGTTAAATTAGTATTACCGAGCTAAAAATAAAAAAAAAGTATTTTTGTTGCTGAACATTTCAGTGAACTAATTTAAAAATAATTACCCGCATTTTTCTAAAATTTCAGGAATTCAATGTTATTAATAGACATTCATTGCTTTTTACTGCATTGACAGCAAACAATGTACAGTGGGAAAAAACCAGGAAACCCCCCAAAGAAATCGGGAACCATGGAAAAAGGCAAGAAAACAAAGAGTGTTTCTTATGTAAAAAAATCCAAGAAATTCAATGGAATGGTTTTTCAAGGGCCGCACGAATCGCCATCCTGCTCGTTTTACCCCAAAGGCTAAGGTTTTCGTGTGGCCAGCACTGACAAAACTACTCATGTAGCATCGATCATAGTGACTCATGAGTCAGCAGACAAAATTTGACAGTCCGAACTCTTACCGTGATGGCAAAAACAATGAAACAACTCCGTTCAGAAGTAGACGGCACCTCATCGCGTCGAAAACGGACATCTACAACATTTTGGCACTATTAGACAACAATCAGAGCATCGAAAGGAAGCCCGGTCCCGGATGGCCGATGACCCTGCGCGACAAGAAGCTGAAGAGGAAAACCAAGGGAAAAGTGGCTACTTAGCTGCGTGCGTTTAGCCAGGAGGTCACGTCCACTGGTTTTGGAGCTGCAAGTAAGGCGAATCGCGACGTGGCTTAGGTGATGGACGACGAAACCTATCTCACCCTGGATGGAAACGACTTGCAGGGCACTGCGTATTTTATTTCCCCCACGAAGGAAGTGAGCATCGTGGTGAAGTTCATTTCCGAACTTTTAGTATAATATGCAAGCCGGAAGTCGCTTCGTTCATCAAGAAATATCACAAGGGGGTAGACGCGGTGTTCCGATCGGATCTTGTGTCGGCCCACTACTTTAAAGGAGAAAGGAGCGGCTAAATATCGATGTGGTACCCAAGTCATAGAACCAGCCCAATGTCCCTCAGCTGCGTCTCATCGAGAATTTTTGAGCCAACCTCAAGCGTAAGATATACTCAAACTTTTTGTCGCGAAAATTAAAGAGGAATTGATAAATAAATCGAAGAAAGAACTTGTAACTGTTCTAAGGAGTGTATCGAAAATAAGCTATCCATACATTTGTGTTGTACGCATGTATTTGTGATGGTTTTTTATGCTCAGATCACAGCATGCTGAGCGTTTAGCTGTCTGCTTTCGTTTGTTGACTTGTTTGGGCGGTTGAAATTCTGCGTTTTCAAAATGTCGCGTATTGAAAAGGAAGTAAAAATTAAGGTTCTGGACACATAGCTAAGTGGGAAGTATATTACTATGCGAAAATTTGCGAAGCGGTTTGGAATTCATCATGTTAGTGTTAAAACCATCATTAAAAAGTTTGGGGAAGACTATTCTTTGGATGAGCCACCAGGAAGAGACAGAAAACCCGGTTCTTCCAACCCGAAACTGGACCAGAAAGTGGTATCTCTAATCATGAAGCACAAATCAATGTCAATGCGTGATTTGGCCAAAAAAGCAGGCCCGAGTGTCGGAATGATCCAGCGTATCAAGAGGCGAAATCAACTGAAGACATACAAGAAGCAGAAAATCTCCAAACAAAGTGTAGAATAAAAGAAGCGAGCAGCAACAAGGGCCCGGAAATTGTATTCGCGTCTTTTGCAGTGTCCGGATGCATGCGTTTTGATGTACGATGAGACTTATGTAAAACTTATGTAAACCCTTCCATGTCCACAATACTTTACTGTCGTCTTTGGAAAGGATGTGAGCGATGCGGACAGGTCGATTTAAGTGGAGATATTCGGTCGAAAGGTACTGCTATGGCAAGCAATATGTTCCTGTGGTTTGAAATCGACCATTTTTTACACTACCGGAACTATAAATGCAGAAATCTATCGATCTGAATGTCTCCAGAAGAGATGGCTGCCTTTATATAAGAAGCGTAGTACACCTCAACTGTTTTGGCCGGATTTAGCGTCGGCTCTGTATTTGGACTTAGTTTTAATCGCACTGGCACAGTTGGCTTCTGTTCAGTTTACATCAGCTCTACACAATCTACCTGTTCGAATTATCATCACACCTAACAATTTAAACAAAATACCATAATTTTCAAACTATTTACTACTCTACTGAACCTCAGCATACGAACGCCAGATTAATTCTGAACCGTTGCTCTGGGTTCGATTGCAAGCTCTCCTAAGGGCTAAAACTGTGAAACCGATTCAAAACGGTTTTGCCAGTTTTGTATGGTAAGAATCTGGCAGAAACAGAACCGTTGATAACCGCTAGACGAAATTCTCTACCGGAAACGGTTGTTGCATTGTTTTCAGGCTGTTCCCGGAATTCTAACAGTATGCCGGTAAAAATTTCTGGCAGACATAGCTCGTTGTCTGGGAGGAAACCTGCCAGTCGCGCACAAGTGGGGTTTGGCATCAGTTTTCTCGCAAAAAAACAAAAATCAAATTATTGCTATTCAATTAAATAATTCCAAAACATTATCTAAATTTTTGTAAGCTAAAAAATTGCTTGAAATAATTGTGGCATTGAATTTTAGTCAGCCGAATCCGAGAACCAAAATATATATTTATTTTTCTAATCGAGCACAAGGGCATTCAAATAAAAAATCGAAAAATCCCGGCCTTGTCAAACAGTTCCTGTTCGTCCGAAGGAAGCAATGCGCTGCTCGACCACGAAGATGATTTCAGTTTCCAACCAAAAGAAGTAGAAACCTCCTATCTAATCTCTATCCTTCGGAAAACCGGAATTAATTTGTCAATTCGGAACCGGCATGCTTCGGCGCTCCTCCACCACCGAACTCGCCCGTCGTCCGTTCCATCGTTTCATTCAACCGAAATTGATTGAGTCCGTAAGCCGTCCTCTGCTACTCACACAAACACACACACACACACACACTTCATTTCCCCCGAGGACATCCGATTCGGTGCCGAAGTCGACCGTAAAAGGTCAGCAAAAAGTTGCAGTGAAAAGTTTTGCTTTAGCCAGCTTTTCTGACTGGGGTTCGTCCTACTCTTCTTCCTCCTGCTACTGCCCGACCTGTCAAATCATAGTGATGAGCTTCACTGTTTGTCGATCAGCAGTAGTAGGCGGGTGATTCGAATTCAACATTCCATTGTGTTGCAGATTAGATTCGCCGTGGGGAGTTTGTTTTCAGTTGAAATTTTTTCCGGAATGTCAACAAGAATGTGATAGGAGCTTGCTATTCAAACTTTCATAAAATTGAATATCTGATTCTGTTTGACGGCTCAAGGATGGAACTTGATCTTACATCTTCTGCCGTTGCTAAGTTTGAGTACTAAGGCTGTGAACCATTTCACGGTTAATTTTAACTTTTGGTTGAAATCTAACACTTGAGCAGTTATTTTGTCTCGAGTAGTTAAATTTAGCTAAAACTGCCGCCCATTTATAAATCTGACGAATGGAAAGTTATTTGGGTTTATTTTGCACTGGAAATAATATCAACTATAGAATTGGTATTAGAATTTTATTTGCAAATTTTTTTTCGGTGTCGGAAAATAACCAATGCTTTCGAGAAGGGTTATATTTGACAACATCAATATAACCGCTCGAGTGTCAGATTTCAACCAAAAGTTAATTGACCGCGAAATGGTTCACAGCCTAAGCATGATAAAGTGAAATAGCATTAAATAATTACAACTGCAATATACATCTAATTTATCACTATTGTAGTTTTCATACGAACAACTTATGAATTCCACAATATATGAGAGAAGTTATGTTTGTCATAGAAATTTCGGTAAAAACCATACGAAATCATTATGCAATTCCATATAGTTTTTTGTCTGAGGTACGCAAACAGTCAAATTACACTCGAAGAAAAATGAAATAAAAAAAATTCGATTTACTTGAAAAATCACGTGAAAACGTTTCGATTGTCAAATTGAATATTTTACGTGACGAAAATGAATGTTATGCGAACATCCCCTGAAATGAATAGAATCATCACACAAGGTTTACGTGAATTGACCAAATGTCAAACAATCGTCTTGAATTTCCGGTGTAAAAAATTCGATTTTGAAAATGGCCAGCAGCGAATTACAATTTTTACTACAAAGCCGAAAGAATGTCGAATTTGTTTTAAATTAATATTCCAGCTAACAGTTCGGCTGAAAAGTTCGTATCGTTTAATAGAAACACACATTTTTTGCCAAAATTCGTTTTTATTATTCAACATAATTGCCATCAGAGGCGATACAGCGATTATTGCGATCTTCCAACTTTTCGATACCATTTTTGTAGTACGATTTGTCCTTTGCCTCAAAATAGGTCTCAGTTTCAGCGATTACCTCTTCATTGCTTCTAAATTTTTTACCAGCGAGCATTCTCTTGAGGTCTGAGAACAGGAAAAAGTCACTGGGAGCCAAATCTGGAGAAAACGGTGGATGAGGGAGGGATATAATAGCTCCAAACACTGCTCAGAATCATCAATTCGTTGCTCACGCGGCACCCATTTTGCACAAAGCTTTCTCATATCCAAATATTCGTGAATAATATGTCCAACACGTTCCTTTGATATCTTTACGGTGTCAGCTATCTCGATCAACTTCACTTTACGGTCATTGAAAATCATTTTGTGGATTTTTTTCACGTTTTCATCGGTAACAGCCTCTTTTGGACGTCCACTGCGTTCATCGTCTTCGGTGCTCATATGACCAGTACGAAATTTTGCAAACCACTTACGAATTGTTGCTTCGCCCGGTGCAGAGTCTGGATAACACTCATCAAGCCATTTTTGGTATCGGTGGCCCTTTTTTTCATCAAAAAGTAGTGCTTCATCAACACACGAAATTCCTTTTTTTCCATTTTTTTTCACAATAACAAAAGTAGCTACACTCAAAATGCAATATCTCACAAACTAATAATCAGACAGCTGTCAAATTTATACACGTATCTTTTGAAGGTTGGTACTAACTGAAAATGGTTTGGATTTAATTCTAGTGGCGCCCTCTCATAGAAACGATACGAACTTTTCAGCCGATCTGTTATGCTTGTTTGTCAGCCTTACAAACCCACTTCCATGATGTTATCGGTTGCTGGTAATTTTTTTCTCAACCGTCGAGTTTCTCTGCTCTTTTTTCTGAAATAAATAGTTTGTTTTCATGGTAAGAATCCTATTGATTTATATGAAAATCTTAGAAAATGTCCATGTGACTTCAAACAATATTTAAAATAACAATTCTCTGCTATCTAAATGTGCTATGAAATGATAGCTAAATGTGAAATGAACACTCCATTACATTTCATCTATGAAAAAGTCCATTAGAACCAACGTGAGAAGTCTCGGTTGATTTTTCATTAGGGCGTATAAGAAAGTGACAGTTTCTCTTTTATCACTCTCTTATTCGATTATTGTGATGTGATTAAAATGATTTTCTTTGATATCACTATTCTGTTTGAAAATCGAAAGTTTCGGGTATCATTTCATGCAAAGAGTTGAGTGATAAACGTGTAAACCGCTTGGTAATTAATAGAAGAGAAAGTAAACAAAGAGAAACTGTCACTTGTTTATACGCCCTTTTGAAAAATAACCGAGAAGTATGATGGAAAATATTCACATAGTTTTTCTCGTAATTATGATGTGATTATTTTTTTGAATGTACACGGAAAATAAAAACTACCTATTATTTGACTTCTTTTTACTTAATATTGAGTACTTCCTTTCATTCGCTCCTTCAATTGTTGTCAAAATACAAAGAGCAAAACCACCCAACAGCGAGAGTTTCGTTCAATAAGCTAAAATTAAGTAAACCGTATTAACTTGAAATTGAGTCAAAAAGACTCAACTATAGAGTAAATATAACTCATCTTTGAGTATTTTTTTGCACGTGTCTTACGAAAACTACCTAGAGCCACTTTACCTAAAATTAGGTTATTGAACGAAACCCCCAAATTGGGTGGAATGTACTTAAAATTAGGTTGATTTGCGGTTCCGTGTAGGACTGGATGAGGCGAAGCCCGCTTGTAAGAAATTCTGGCAGCCGGCAGAAGCGTGGCAAGCTTCCGGTAGCTCTCAAAAATTTGCTGGCGAAACTGCGTCATTCTCTCGCCACGTCACGTCTTGCAAGCTTGCTCTTCCTTCTTTCTTTCTGTTGGACTTCATTTGATATTCGTCAACCCTGCATGAACATCCATAAATAAAAACGAGTCTTAAGACCAGGTGAATGAAATGAAATTACTGATATATTAGGAGAAGAGGCTTTGCATATCATGTTTGGTAGTTCAAAAGCTGTCTTTGCCCTTCATTTAAATTTTCAATTAAAAACCCTTTTTTAATCCACCTAGTGGTGTAATGATGCCTTCCTCACATTTCTTATATTTTCAAATATATCACAAGAAGATTATGTGAAGAAATGTTTTTTTTTCAATCTTGAATAATATAAGAAATTTTCTTTGGGTACAAACTAACATAACCTTTTCAACAGTTATGGAAAGTTGATAAGAATTTTCCTTTATTTTGCATCGTCGCACTAAATGATTAAACACACTTTACCCTATAGTTCTGGAACCGGAAGTCGGACCCGGATGAAACTAAACAGCAACCTATGAGACTATAGGAACTTTTTTTTTTTTTTTTTTTTATAGACGAGGTTTTAACCTTAAGGTCATTCGCCTCTTCGGGCCAGAAAATTTTTCTGACCCTATGTGCGGGGATGGGAATCGAACCCAGGCAGGCTGCGTGAAGGCATCGACTTACCCATCACGCTGTACCCGTCCCCACTATAGGAACTTCTATTTGAGCCTGTTCATGGAAATCGATCAAATTATCTCTGAGAAAATTGAGTGAGCCTCGTTTTAGAGTTTTTGACCACTTCAGCAAACGGGAACTTGGAACCGGTATAGCCGAAATCGGCTCGTTTAGTAAGTAATTAATATTGCCTACAAATTAAATCAGTTTTGAGCCAAATTTAGAAGATTTTTATTCTTTTTTACATCCTCGCTCTAAATGATGGTGTGCAACTTTAAACACACTTTACGCTATGAAAGAATGATGAAACTCAATAGCAACCTATGGGACTGAGATTTTTTTATTTTATAAGGGACATTCCACCTGAAAAATAAAGATTTAAATTTGGCCACCCTGAACGCTATATGAAATTAAGCAAAGCACGCTGTGAACGGAGCAAAGCCGCACGTACCGTCGCGTACCAGTTTTGTGTCGTCATTTTGAATGATGATTTAAATGTTTTGACACTCATCGCCCTATAATTTCGGAACGGGAAGTCGGATCTGGATGAGATTGCACAGTAAGGAGTGTATCGATAAGTGGTTAGCAACATTCAAACAGTTATTACTCTGAAATGGTTAGATTTTTGCAGCGTGTTTTGCGGTGACATGTTTGTTTACATGTCAATAACAGCTGCGCAATCGATTGGTTTCTGTACGGTTTATCGTTTCAATGATGAGTCGAATTGATCCGGAAACGCGAAAGAAAATTCTGCACACTTGGTGCTCAGAAAGTGGTGTCACGTACAACGAAATTGCAAAACGGGTGAAAGTGCACCACACCAGTGTCAAAAATATTATCGAGAAGTTCGGTAAGACCCTTTACATGAAGGATTTGCCCCGATCCGGTAGGAAAACGGATCCCAGCCAGCCCGGCCGGGACTTAAAAGTGGTTGAGTACATCAGGAAAAACCCATCGGCGTCGACGCGGAATTTGGCCAAGCAGTTCAGCACCAGCATCGGGATGATTCAACGGATCAAAGTGCCGAAAAAGTCCCTGGTACAGGAAGTTCAGGCCAAAACAAGAGCGCGAAAACTGTATAACCGGATTCTACAGAATAAAGACGGATGCATCCTGATCGACGAAGAAACCTACGCCAAGGAAGACTCTCGAGCGCTGCCCGGACCGCAATATTATACGAAATCGGTGTACCAGGACCTGGACGAGGCTGACACCACGGTGGCGATGGAAAAGTTTGGGCAGAAGGTGTTGGTCTGGCAAGCAATTTGTACCTGTGGTTTGCGGTCGTCGATTTTCTTCACGAAGGGCACAATTAACGCCAAAGTGTACGAGGAAGGATGTTTGAAGAAGAGAATGTACAGAAAGCATAAGGCTCTCTTCTGGTTGGATTTGGCTTCAGCCCACTACGTCAAAAAATAATGTACAATTCGTGGAAAAGCGGCACTTTCGGAAGGAAGGTACAGTGTCCCAAAACATGCAGGAGTTAAAAAAAAACTGGACAGCTGCCACCAGGAAAGACACAAAAGTAACTGTGCAGAATTTAATGAAGAATGTCAAGTCCAAAGTGCGAGCGTTTCACAGAAACTTGGATTTTTTTTCAATATAATCAGTGAAATGCATGAAAATGTAATTTTTCTACAATATATCGAAAACTGATGTCAAAATATGTTTTTTTCGCTTTTTTTTAATCAATGTTGCTAGTTACTTTTCAATACACTCCTTATTTTTAAAGACAGTGAGAGCTTTAATTTAAATCATGATTCGTGAAAATCGGTTCAACCGTTGCTGAGAAATCGAAGTGAGTTCCGTTTTTGGAGATTTTCTTTACTATTATCGGGGCTTTCGGAACCGGAAACCGAGGACTAGTAGTCCCAAAGTAGTTTTATATATTCACTAACTAACAAGATCCAACTAGACTAATTTACCGGTAAGTTTTATAAAAATGTGCACCTCGTTTCGCTATCGCTTGTGAAAAAATACGCCTGAAATTAGGAATTTTCACTAATCGCGCTGTAATACCGGAACCGGAAGTCGAATCTGGATCAGTTTTGCGGGAGCTTTTTGAAGAATTTCAAGACCTTTTATTTGTTTCTTAGTTTGTAAAAATCGGTTTACAAATTTCCGGAAAAATTGAGTGCGCATTTTTTTAATAAATTTTCACATATTTCCTTGTAAATCCGAAACCAGAATTTGGATCCAAATGAAAATCAGGAAAAATTTGAGGAAATAGGACCTTTCGTTTGAATCTAAGTTTGTGAAAATCGGTCACGTCATCTCTGAGAAACATGTATGGTTATGTATTTTCCTTTTTTTGGTGCACATGCATACACACATACATTCGCCTCGGTTGTAAAGTCGGGTTTCACAGTGATTGCATAGCCTTTCTATACGAGAAAGGCAAAAAAGTCACTGTTTGGTGTGGATTAAAGCTTGCTTCAGATAGAATTGGAACAAAGACAACTGCCTGTATTTCAGCCTAGATGCAGACTACAATGGATTTTTTTTAAATTATGCACAATTTTTTCCCTTCTTTCGGCTTCCATGTTGATTGTTCACAAAGTACAGTCGATTTGCGGAATGTCAAAAATCATACGTGAAGTTGACAAAATTTCCGACACGTGGGCGCCAAGAACTTGCAAATCCGTCCACCAGGAGCGCCACAATACGAGGAAAAGTTTGTTCCAATTCTAAATGAAGCAAGCTTTAATTTATAACCTATTATGAAAAAGACTAATTTGAAGCCTTTTAGCTAAAAACGTGATGAAATATTAAATTTTAAACATTCAACATAAATCGCAATTCAGAGCTCCTGCCAGCAGTGATCTGTCCTTTGCCCTCAGACTCAAAACAAAGAACTGCAATCCCTAATAGAGTAGCGACAGTTTCAGGAGCTAACAATTTGCTCCGGTTGTTATGATTTTTTTTTTGTTTTGCTGCTCCTGCAACAAACCACTAAGTCATGGCATGCTGCGAAAGCAGTGCCACTCACCGTTCAACAACAATCGCACACAGGGTTGAAAAAAAAAGTCTCCACTGAGTGCCATCACCGGTCGGTGGCATCCGGCAAGCGAATGTGAACTGTGTGCACCATTGTTTAAATATTCTAAAATCGCTTCTTTACCGTCTTTTTTTTCTCTCTCTATCCACAGATCCTTTAACGAACGAACGGCCAAGCCACGTGCAGAAAGCTGTGAGCTGTGAGCAACAATAGAAGAAGAAGAAGAAGCAGAAAAAAGCTCACATCCTGGGATACCGGCGTGGCCTTGCAAAGAAAGCGCCTACAGTGTACCGCAAAGTCGTCAGAGAACCAGAGAACACCCTTCGATGCGAACAAAACAGGAAGCAGCCGTTCTTTTCTGCTTTCTTCCACGTTTTTAATCCGTTCCGTCGTCCGGGAGTCGCTTACCCGGGAGTCCCGGCCGGGTTGCCGTGCGGAAAAACACGCGCACGCAAAGTTCGAACGAAATGAAGTAAAAACAAGTGAGTGTTTGTTGTGTTCCGCTTCCGCTGGTGTGGAAGGAAAAAAAGGCGGAAGAAAAGTGTTAAGAGTCAGTCAACCGTCAGCCGGAAGGTATGCAAGAGGTGCCATAATTCACCACCCTCTGGGGCTGCTGCTGCTGCTAAGTGTTCGTTTGTGTACAGGACCAGGAAGTATACGTCCTTTCAAATCGCAATCGAAGCTGCAGTAGCCTAAGGGAAAGGGTGTCTTATGAAGGGGGGGCGACTATGAAACGAGTGTGAAACAGTAGAGCATTCATAGCTAGACTAGTAGGCGGTGAAGCGGAGCTGTACTAAAGTTCAACTAATTGGAATCTTAACAATCGTTCGAGCATGGTGTAAAGTCGCGCGAACCATTGCGTTCCGGAAGGATGACGGAGCATCTGACGCGTGAAGTGGCAAACATTGTGTGGGGTTGAGAAAATTTGTCTGAAAGTGTGTGTGTGTGTGTGTGAGTGTGTGTGTGGGGGGGGTGCGTTTTACCAAGCTCAGAAACGTGCTAATGTGGAAAATTTCTACGCCACTCCGACTGACACGTAGCGCATACCTTTTCTTCTCTCCTTCGACGAGGCACTGGCTCAGAAAGGCGAAAAAGGGTTCTACGGATTGTGGTAATTACGAAATGAGCAACTATGTCTTGCTCGGGTTCACATTCAGTGTCAAGAAGTGATAATGGGTTATGAAAACTTAATTGTTTAGGGAAATTTAATAGCAGGGTAAAATTTTTGGCTAAACACAATCATTTGCAGTCGGTGTGTATTTCAACTGTCAGTCGGAATGTGCGCTCCACAACCACAAGTTTCAACGTCTATCCTCCTCCCTCCTAGATTCTAGAGGCAAACAATCGACAAAACGAAACACAACAAAAGTGGTGAAAAGTGTTAACATAAAACTCATAATAAAAGTGCCCGGTTCTAACGGTTTCAAGTGAAAGTTTTCAAAGGTGAAAGAGTGAATCAGAAAAGCAACTCGTGCTCGTGGTCAAGCTCTTGGTAAGCTGTGAACAAGTACCGGATTGTGGTCAGTCAGTAGGCGGGAGAAGAAGAAGTAGTAGTAGTAGAAGAAGAAACATCAGAATCAAAAGCCGAAGACCAGCTGTGAGGTATACATTCAGGGGCCGCTTGAATGGCTGCCGCAGAACGACGACGCTTGCATCAGTGTCGGTGGGGGCGGTGCATTCCGGTGTCGGTGGAGGAGTGCCGTGACAAGAAGAAGAAGAAGCTGCCGCCAGCCGTTGCTGCCGGGCTGCCGAGACCGCAAAATGGCTAGATTTTGCTGTTCGCGGTGCGGATTTGTTATCGTGCAAGTGCAAACTATCGCTACCAATACCTCCTGTACGACAGGAACCAGAATCAGAAGAAGAAAACGAACAATCGTCCTGCCGGGAGCGGGAATCAGTTTATTGCTGTCACCAGTAGGGAACAGATCGACAGTCCTGCCGGAGCCACCAACGTCGTCGGAGTGCTGTTTGGATGACGGTAAGAGAGCCTTTTGGTTGTGGGTGGTTTTGATGCACAAATTCCATTCCGATTATCGTTCGTTGGAATGTCAACAGGCATGTACTAACAACGTTCCACAGCTTCGTTTTACCTTTTACCATAATGGTTGTTTTTATTACGACGATAGTCATTTGCTGTCGGGTTGGAAACGGCCTTCGCAAAGATGGTTGAAAATGCGATTTCATTTCCTAGCTAAAAATTGCTCTTTACTCAAGGATTGCTACGATTGAAAATTGTAAGAGCTCAAGCACCCTTTTTTAAAAAGCTTTTCAACAGCTTTGTTTTAATTTCATATATTTGAAATAATTACAGATGTCAAAAATCTAAACTAAAAATAATTTGCACGCTTACATCATGTGCAAAGCATTTCATCACAGGAAATTCATGAAAATATACCCTTAACTCATAAAATGAGTTTAAAACCTATTGATATTTAGTGGAAATAATGCTTCAATTATATGTAAGGCACATCAAAACGATAATATATATCCTTTAACCTCTAGATTCTAAATGAATTTCATATGAATGTCACATGTTTTTTTTATTCAATATAATATAATTTTAAGGCACACTGCTTAAGCTCTAAGATGCCAAGGGTATTTACTAATCTTAATTACGACTAACCTGAAACTAGAATTGTATCATTATGTAATATAGTATCGGGGTAGCGGATTCTCGAGAATTCAGCTTTCAGCTAGCGATCGGCAGTGGCCGGTGAATTGAATATTGCATGAGGGTCTTCCATATGGCGTTGGTGAATATCCATGTTGGCCGCATCCTTCGGTCCGTGTTGGTCCGCGGAAAACACCCTCAGGCTACGAAGGCCCGGCGGGTGGCCCGCATGGTGATCATCGACTGGAGCGGTCTTTCGTGGGCGGTGATGGTGATATTGCCGAAGAGAATGAAAGAGAAGTAAATATTGTGGAAAACGTGGTAAAAAGGGGATGTGGGAACAAAATGTCTGAAAACGATAGAGATCTAATTAGTTACCATCGAGATGGTGAAGAGACAGGGAAGCGGGAACGAAAAAGTTAGTGACAAAAAAAGATCTTGTTAGTTCCAATGAAGATGGAGGACAGGGACGGGGATCGAGAGAATCGGGCGGATGTTAGTGTCGAACCTGTAGGTGGAGTTTATACTTTCTGAGCGAGGAATAACACATTACACTTGTATATCAATGTGTTCAAGGTACTGGTATATGAGAAGCATATATAAACTATCCCGAACCGGAACCTCAGGCGGTCTACCTCGGGCCCTAAGGGATTCCAGTAACTTCGATCTGGCATCACGATACTCTACGCACGACCACACGACATGCTCGATGTCCTGATAACCGTCGCCATAGGTGCAGAGACCGCTCTCCGCAAGCCCAACACGCTGGAGATGTGCGTTGAAAGTGTAGTGATTTGACATGAGCCGCGACATAACACGAATGAAATCGCGACTCACGTTCATCCCCCTGAACCAAGGTTTCGTCGATACCTTAGGGATAATGGAGTGTAGCCATCGTCCCAGTTCGCCATTGCTCCATGAAGTTTGCCAACTTTCGAGAGTTTTCTGACGAGAGATACTGAAAATTTTATTGAAGCAGATTGGTCTTTCATAAATATCAACTTCTAATGCGCCAACGAGTCTGCCTTTTCATTGCCCGGAATGAAACAATGCGAAGGGACCCAGACTAACGATATTGAATAAGACCGTTCAGATAAAGTTCGCAAGTGTTCCCGTATTTTCCCCAGGAAATATGGGGGATACTTTCTTGACTTCATTGCCCGTAGAGCTTCTATTGAGCTTAGACTGTCCGTGACAATGAAGTAATGGTCTTTGGGCAAGGTTTCAATGATCTCGAGGGTGTACTGAATAGCAGCTAATTCTGCGACGTAAACTGAAGCCGTTGAGTTGAGTTTGTACGAAGCGGTGATGTTCTGATTGAAGATACCAAAGCCTGTGGAACTGTTGATGTTTGAACCGTCAGTGTAAAACATCTTTTCACAGTTGACTGTTCTAAATTTATTATAAAAGATACTAGGGGCCACTCGAGGGCGTACGTGATCCGGAAATCCACGAATCTCTTCTCTCATGGATGTGTCGAAAAACACAGTAGAATCAGAAGTATCCAAGAAATGAGCACGGTTGGAAACAAACGAAGAAGAAAGCTTAAATTGTGCTGGTTCTAGCTTCTTTGAAAACACAACCAGCTCAGTTTTCTCCGTGGAGAACTCAATACCGATTTGAAGAGCCCATGTCGACAAATTGTCGAGGGTATCTTGCAGTGGTCCTTGTTGATCGGCAGCTTTGGGTCCTATAATAGACACAACGCTGTCGTCGGCAAGTTGTCTTAGCGTGCAAGATATGTTGATACATTCATCAATGTTGTTCACGCAAAAATGGTATAAAAGGGGGCTTAAGCATGAGCCCTGAGAAAGACCCATGTAACTGAATCGTATTGTCGACAAATCACCATGCGCGAAATACATGTGTTTCTCGGACAATAGATTATACAAAAAGTTATTCAAATGGGTGAAAGACCATGCTGATGCAACTTCTCGGATAGGATGTTTATGGAAACTGAATCAAAAGCCCCCCTTGATGTCTAGAAAAACTGACGCCATTTGTTCTTTACGAGCAAATGCCATTTGAATTTCGGTTGAGAGCAACGCAAGACAATCGTTCGTTCCTTTGCCTCTGCGGAAGTCAAATTGTGTATCTGAAAGTAAGCCATTAGTCTCGACCCAATTGTCTAGACGAAACAGAATAATTTTTTCGTACAATTTCCGGATACAGGAAAGCATAGCAATCGGCCGATACGAATTGTGATCGGAGGCTGGTTTCCCTGGTTTTTTAATGGCAATACCAGTCGTGTGGGACAATATTATTCTCAAGAAGCTTACTAAATAAATTCAATAAACGTCTTTTGGCTGAGTCAGGCAGGTTTTTCAACAAGTTGAATTTGATTTTGTTTAATCCCGGAGCTTTATTGTTACACGATAAGAGCGCAAGTGAGAACTCTACCATCGAAAACGGTATTTCGTTTGTATTTGACGTCACGGCGCGGGAGATCCTCTGGTCCGGAGCAGAGTCTGGGCATACTTTACTTTTTAGTGAAATTGAATATCCAGCGGTTAGAATATTCCTCGCTTTCGTTTGTGGTGTTTTTGTTGCGCATTCGTCGGGCTGTGCTCCAAAGAGTGCTCATTGATGTTTCTCTCGATAATCCGTCTACGAATCGACGCCAATATCCGCTTTTCTTCGCCTTAATCAAGCTTTTCATTTTAGCGTCCAATGCCGCGTAGTTTCTAAAATTATCAGGTGTTCCGTTTTTCCTAAACTCGACAAATGATGAAGTTCTCTCCGCGTTTAATTCTGAGCACTCTTTGTCCCACCACGGGTTGGGGAGACGGATGTTAGTTTTCGCGCCGGGTACAGGTTTCGTCTGAGCTTGAGTCGCGGTATCGAGAATCAAGCCAGCCAAAAACGTGTACTCTTCCTCCGGAGGAAGTTCTTGTGTTGTTTCCAGTTTCTCAGACATCGAATTTGCGTAGCATTTCCAATCAATATTTCGTGTGAGGTCATACGAAACATTGATTGTCTCCGATGGTCCTAATCCGCAGGTGATTGAGATTACGATCGGTAGATGATCACTACCGTGGGGATCAGAAATTACCTCCCACGTGCAATCCAACCGTAGCGATGTCGAGCAAAGGGATAAATCCAGCGCACTTGGTCTTGCTGGTGGTGCAGGAATCCGTGTCATTTCTCCCGTATTCAAGAGTGTCATATTGAAGTTGTCGCAAATATCATGGATCATAGCTGATCTGTTATCGTCGAGAAGACAGCCCCATCCCGTACCGTGTGAGTTAAAGTCTCCTAGAACCAACGTCGGTGCAGGAAGGAGCTCTGCGATATCACTGAGCCGCCGATGCCCAACCGAGGCTCTTGGGAGAATGTAGATGGAAGCAATGCAAAGGTCCTTGCCTTTGATTGTAACATGACATGCGACAACTTCAATACCTGGTATCGAGGGGAGGTTAATGCGATAGAAAGAATAGCACTTTTTGATCCCCAAAAGTACTCCTCCATAGGGATCATCTCGATCCAGACGAATAATGTTAAAATCGTGGAAGTTTAAGGGTATTTCAGAAGTTAGCCAAGTTTCGCACAATGTAAATGCGTCACTTTTCAGATTATTTACTAGAAATTTGAAAGGATCTATTTTTGGGATGATACTTCTACAATTCCACTGTATAACAGTGATTGTATCCGTGACTTCGGTGGGTGACTTAGCCATCGAAGGATACGATCGCTGAAAGAAGGGGTCATTTTGCAGTCAACTGCTTCATCTGCCATTATCAGGCTTTTAAGAGGTTCAGGAATATTGAAAGTAGACATGATCCAGTCCACAAAACAAAATATCGATAGCAACTCCGCGGCTTGAACAAGCAAGCATCAGATCTCAAAGCGCGTCAGATAATCGACCGAGCCACAGAAGCACATGAATGTCACATTGTTTCCATATAGATTTAAATTGAAACACAATTCACCGAATCGAGTGTTTTGCACATACATTTTTGTTGTACTCGTACACATCAAAGCCAAGGGAAAAATTATGTAATTTTACGTTTTAGTGAATTTGCACATGAAATCTTAAAACAAATTACTTTGGTTATGTATTGAAGTGAAAAGGCATATTAAATTGAAGTGCTGTTTACACATGAATCGATCGTGCAAATTTTTATCAGTGTATCGCCTGTACGAACACCTTCATTGAGCATAACTCAAAAATCAGTGACACGGCACAGAATTTCATAAAAAAGTGTACGTAGTCAAAATTTGATTTGCCACCCATCTACCCATTTTTGAGTTAGGGTATGTATAATTTTGACTAAAAAATAGAAAAAAAAACATATTTTCAAAATTTTAGTGAAACTAACTCAAAACGTTGTGCTCGAAATAAAGAAAAACAATTTTTCGCTTATATTTCACTATATGATATCCAAAGGAAGAATCACTTTTCATTATCAAATTGGAAACTTTTTTTATTTTCGAGTTTGGAAACAAAATTAAACTATTATTTTTTTTATATTGGATTACTCACTAAAAATTTCTCATTTAGCATACACTGGGGTCGAAATACAAGGAAATACGTACCGCTTGAAAACCGCAAAACTAAAGATTTTTCTAATGCCAAATATCTTTGAAATGCATGAAACGTCCAGATGTGGTGTAATCTGAAAAAAAATCCCCCGGAGTAAATTTAGAGATTTTTCAAAAGCGACACCATTCTGCACTCCCGGAAGAATGCAGAACGATTCGCAGTATGTACGAGCAGAAGTAAATTCGGCACCCCCTAAAGGATGCCAAACAATCTGCTAAAACCTTTTTAATGTCAATACAAAAAGGATTCATTCACTCCATGAAGAACAATGGATTCCTCTGACTATACCTCCTTACCACATTGGGTGAGAAACGATAGAATATCTTGTAATTTTAGTTCCGCATACACAGACTTAACCATGTATGGAGAACCAAAAACCCGGATACGTAGTTGCATCAATGCGGGACAGTTACATATCAGATGATATGAAGTACCGTAATCGCATTTACACAAATCACACGAATAATACTCAGCCCGCTGAATAAAGACTGGAACGCGCAAAAATTTGTCAACTTCAAATCGAAGTATTTCTGTGTGAAAACACCCTGAAATGCTGCATTTGGAAGTGTCTAAAATGACGTCCAACTAAGAGGAGCAGCGTGTAAAAATTTTGCTCGCGGAGTAAGAGAATCCGACGTTCTCGCAGCTTCCGGAGTTTAAAGACTGTCCCGGAAAGTATGGACGCAACCAAAAACCGCTGCCATTTCGCAATGGTTCAGAATCTGTCAATTTTTATGGCTACTTCCTGTTCTTTACACTCTTCTCTAACCACTTGTGCAGTCGTTTATTCGTTTTCATTAGTTTGTTTCGAAATACGTGGACTTTCAGCAGAACAACGTCGAAAAATTGTGTACAAATGGTGCACAGAACGCGGACTGTCACTGAGAAAGATAGTAAAAATTGAAGGAGTAAGTGTAAAAGCCGTGCGAAATGCAATCAGGAAGTTCGGCGAGGATAACACCTTTGAGGATAAACCGAAAACGGGTCGAAAAAAAGGTCCTGCTAATCCTCAGTTGGATAAACGTATACTGAAGGCGTTCGAGCAAAAGAAGGAGGTTTCAGTTCGGGATGTGGCCAAACGAGTGGGCACTTCGAAGTCAAATTTTCTTCGTGCTAAAGAACGTTTGAATCTCCGAACCTATAAGAAGCAGAAACAACCAAAACGTAGTCCGAAATAAGAAGCATCGATCAGGCCGAGGGTTCGAAAGCTGATTCTTGCTGGAAATTTGAACTGCATAATCATGGACGACGAAACCTACGTGAAACTCGATTACAAATACTTGCCGGGACCACAATATTATACGGTGCGAGAAGGGCAAGAGTTAAACCAGTCCGAGACATCGATTGAAGTCGAAAAATTTGGTAAGAAAGCTATGGTCTGGCAAGCAATTTGTAGCTGCGGTAAGATTTCGAAACCCTTCATCACCACTGCTTCAATGAACAGCGAAATATACATCAAGGAATGTTTACAAAAACGACTTCTACCCATGATTCGAAGCCACAAGGATCCTGTTGTCTTCTGGCCAGATCTTGCTTTTTGCCACTACTCGAAATCAACGGTAGAAATGGTATACTAACAAAAATGTCACTTTCGTCTCAAAAGACATGAATCCACCGAATTGGCTCACAACTTCGACCAATTGAGGAATTTTGGGCATTAACGAAGGCACATCTTAGGAAACATGTCTCGGCAGCCGAAACCATTCAACAGTTCGAAAAAGATTGGAAAAAAGTGTCAAAACTTGTCGCCAAGAAGTCTGTACGGAATTTAATGAGGAACGTTCGCAAGAAGATGCGCCAGCTAGTCTACAATGGCTAAGTAGCAAATGTTGAGAATAATATTCTGTTGTTGTAGTCTAATATTATCAGTATATCGAACAAAATTGGAATATCTAACACTTGTGACTTATTTACAGCGAAATCAAAGTGCGCCCATACTTTCTGGGACAGTCCTTAATACCGCATCAGGAAAAAGGAAGGTGTCCGAAATTTTGAAAACCATCAAACTCGAAGTAGAAGAAAAGAAAAAATACCTTGTTTGGCAGGCCATATGCACGTGTGGTCTAAAAAAAACGGCATTCTCCTCACAACGTGAACCATCAACCACGAGATCTACGTCCAGGAGTGCCTGAAAAAGCGGCTGCTACCATTCCGGAAGAACCATAATATACCTGTGCTGTTCTGGCCGGACTTGGCGAGCTGCGTGGTTGCGGTACCCAAAGATCTGGGGAGAAATCTGCCCGCCGCGTACAAGTGGGTAAGTGTGTGTGTTTCATCGGATGTGCACAGAGATGCCAGATATTTTCATAAAAAATATGTATTGCTTTGCATGAAAAGTCTATATCTGCTCTATCTGTTTTCACTAAAAAAATGATGTTAAAAGATAATTCCTCATATCTGCGAAGATTTTAACATGCGATTTGTCCGTTGATTAATAAACTTTCAAAGAATTACTGCAATCAAATACTAATAGATATTCAGAGAGAAATGTCTAATTTTATACTTCTCACTTTTTATGAACCTTTACAAATCTGTATTAAATTTAGAAAATCTGTATAAAATCTTTAATCTGATTTGAATCAGTATGCGAAAGCAAAAATCTATACAATACAGATAAATCTGTATAAATGGCATCTCTGGCTCTGCATTTTGTTTTTAGAAGGGCTAATGCCTAAATAGTAACAATTGCTTTTTTTGTTTGTTTTTTAAGTTTACCAAATAACCTGCACAGTAAAATTTTAAATTAAATTTAAAACGAAAGGTAACGAAAACTATCCTAAAAAATGTTTAACGTCGAAATGATTCCAAACTGTTTCTAAAAATATCGTGTGTTGTCTCATACTTGGCATTAGTCCCATTTTAAGGAAAATTCTGACATTTTGAACCTGAGAGTGTAATAGTGCAATATGTTGGTTTTAATTGCTGTCGCCATTGCTAATTTATGGGATGAATAAAGGACCAACGATAGGATGAATAAAAATCTATTGAGATGAAATTAGTAACAGAGTAGTGAACATATCAGAAGTGTTTTTAGATGATTTTTTGAACATTATTGTAATTTCCAGGGAAAGTGAATCAATTCGCCATGTGGAGCAAGGTGAATTAAACAGAAATATGAAAAATCATAGTGATTTTAGTGGCTAAAACAGGTTTTCAAGGTAACGTCCTTACAAATGAGATGAAATAGGGAGCCGTTAAATATCATGTCAACTGTAGTAAAATTAACTTCTAGTTACCGAGCTTCTGTAAATTTCGATTGTCTTGAAAACTGTCAGACAGTTACTAAAATTTTCCGCAATTGTCTTAAATTTACCAAACGATAATTCCAAATTACATCTTTCATCATAAATCTGAAAAATCATTCTACAAATATGCTCAACCTAGAAACCTAATCATAACAAATGTAAGTTGACAGCAAACAATCCTGTCGTGAGTTCGAAAAGCAAGTTACTTTCTACGAGGTCCCGGCCAGAATTTCAATCGTCATCTAATTTGGCCTCCGGATCAGCTTACCCATTCCCCACTTACTCCGCCTGAGTGTATAATGATATAATCCAACACAAATCAACTCAAATTGGCACCAGCCTACTGAGTCAACAAACACAAATCCAGTCCACAAAAGTCGACCACCTCAATGCAATATTTATCAGGCCGGGTTATGCCCCCGCACACACCGAACCGGGCTGTCAAAGTGGCCACAAGCGTGGTAGGATTTTTTATGTTCGATGGTGCAGCTCTCATGCCTCTCCGTAAACCCGTGCCGGTGCTAGTTGCAACGGATTGACAAAAAATCGTGTCGATGGTGTCAAGTACCAAACTGTACACGCAGAAAAATCTAGTTCGTTTGAATCAACAAAGATGATTAATTGACTGTCACATAGAAAAAAATACGTTGAATCAAATCGAAATATTATGGCTTCATATGAGAAAACTCGGGCTAGGAAAATATTGTAGATTCAAATTCTAGAATTTTTCAAAAGAATTTAAACAGGAATCGATTTATTTCCACTAGTTATTTTTCTGTGTGTAAGCAACTGACTGATTCTACGTGGCCGAATAAGAAGGCCAACTGGCAGCTCAACTATGCTCGACACCTTCGAGCACAAGCTGAAAATCCATTATTATGGTCCTGTCCGGCTATCGACATCCGGATCAATCCGAAACTGGCAAGCTTTCGTAGGTTGGGGCTTTGCTCCCAGTGTATGTTCAGTCTTCATCAAATTATCGCTTATTTGAATAATCAAATTGTTTGTTTCGCAAAACAAAACATCTTCTCATAGCAAGGGAAACAAGTGGATTGGTTCTGATGAACGTTGTTGGACATTTGAAATGTCAAATTCTACTCGCTGACTTGTAGATTTTTTGTCCCAGAAAACTGCTGGAAAATTTCTGCCAGTATTCTGACAGAATTCATGCCAATAATGAAACAACCGACTTTGGCAAAGAATTGCCAATAATGAAACAACCGACTTTGGAAATGAATTCCGGCACGGAACGACCGAAATTAGCTCTGTGCCTAATTCGTATTACTGTTTTTGAATTAGTTGATTTTAACAACAAAATTTCCAAAATAACTATGAAATTAGTTAAAATTGAGAATTTACTTTGCTGGAAAAAACTCTTATTTACAGAGCATGTATTTAGTTGGCGAATATCCTGGACAAAAACCAGCAATATTTCAATCCAACACGAAATTCTCATTGACAACTAATTTGTTATTAAAATTAGAAAATTTGTTTCTATTTTCTATCACCATCAGTACTGAAGGACAGCACAAAGAACACAAAAATGAAATTGGTTTAATTAACAAGTTTATTAGCCAAAAAACCACGAGAAGTGTCAAAGCAAAACAATCCATTAAAAAGCTAAAAAGGACAGTCTTGTTGAAACTGCTTGCAAATTGTTTTGATGTTTTTCGCATGTGTTACGATATATCCATATATAAATTTCTGATTCGATTTGTAAAAATGACGTAAACTCTTAGTGGAAAGTGTATTTAGAATTTGTGCGCATTTGAAGCGTTTTGAATGTTGCACTCTAATTGTATATGTCAAATGATGTTTTTTGCATCTTCCAACCTTCCGGGATACGCCGTCCGGTGTATTACTTGTATTCGGTTTTTGTTTTCCGAGTGCTCAAAGTTTTCAGTGAGAGAGTTTATTTCGCGAAGTCGAATGAAGAAAGCAGCGATTTAGAATAAAAATTTTCAAAAAGAAGTTTATGTTTCGTTTATGCCTTTTTCTCCAATGCAACATCGTATTTATACCTGCCAATATACAGACACTGTCAGCTTGGAGCGATCTCAATCTTCAGTTCAGCAACGCCATCGCACGGCGTCTCATTCAACATGTCATGTCAATTGTATGGGTGCGCAGCCCTGCTATTTTGGCGCGTACGAATTTGACATTTCTCTCCCCTACTTCTATGTATGAGATTCGATGCGGACTCACCTGAGGGCGACATGCTCGCAAAAAAGGATGTTGCCAATTATTTGTTCGGGAAATGTGAGAGCTGGATATCTTGTTAATATGATGTCTTTGCAATATAGAAAAGACTACCGCGACTGAAATATTTTTCGATAGTAGTGTGCCATCTAGTGGCTAGTAGTCATTACGGTGTTAACATTTTTTTCGGTGACAGTGCGCCACATAGCTGCAAATTGCCGAAGCTAATTCAACCATTTATGTTGGTTGAAAACAACGTTTTATTTTTCTAATTCAACTAAAAAATTAGTTGAATGGAAATGAAGTGTGCCTTAGCTAAGAAATGACAGCACGTTGAATTGGTGAATTCAACTAAAAAAATAGCCATTTCAACAAATATTTTATTATTATTAAGGGAATCAGAAATAAAAAATCTAAATTAGCAAAAGTAAGATTTTTTTAGTTGTCTCAAAAAATAACTAACTAAAATCAGAAAATCAACTAATTTTTTCGCCAAAATGCTGATTTCGGTATTTCCGTGGGTCAATGGCATTGAACTGAACTGTACCTGCCAGAATCTGACCTGACAAGATAAAATAAAATCTTCTGAACAGTTTGGCAACGAGTATCGAAGTAAAAAACTCATGACGCCTTTCTCGTACCCGATCAAAAACTAATTTTTTTAATGTAGTCTTCGGTTCAGAACTCAGTTTCCGATACAGAGTCGAGCATTCAGTCAGCTATTCCTGACTTAGTTTTAAAACCTTAAAAAGTTAGTGTTTTTTTTTTTATTAGCAAACAAAACTTATCGTAAACCAACTGCACTGAAAATATTTCGTTTTTCTATGTGTCTATGATTATATTTCTATTTTTCGTTCAATTCATGATGATTTCGTTTCTACGATTCGTTCAATTAATGCGGTTCCATATGCATATACGTCTTCGCTTTTCCTTCGCTGATCTTCTACTATTTACCCTTAATGAATACTTGTCAGTAGTTCATATTTTTTCTTTGGTTGTGCCACATGGATGATAAATTTATTTGTGTCTATAAAAAAAATAATACATTAATTCAAAAGCAACTTTATTTTTTGATAGATCGTACGAATAATAGTTTTCTTTACTACAATAAAGGAAAATCACTATTCCAAATTTTCATTCAGATTATCATCAGTATCGTTATCAAAATCATCATCTTTAATGTCAGTTTTCGGTTTTCGACCTCATTTTGGAATAACTAGAGACTTTAGCAGTGCTTCACAGTAACCAACGAAGGGCATCAATGATTTCAGATCCAAAAGTTTTTCATATGGCAACGGAATGGAATTATCAGATGCCAAATCCGTTTTATAGAACATCTCACCAGGGCAAGAAGAGCGATATTCAAACATAGCCACAGATTTGAATTTCAGTGGATCTCCAACCGAGTTCAAACGAATCTGAAGGGGACGGGTATAGCGTGATGGGTAAGTCGATGCCCTGTCACGCAGCCCACCTGGGTTCGATTCCCAACCCCCGCACATAGGGTCAGAAAATTTTTATGGCCCGAAGAGGCGAATGACCTTAAGGTTAATACTCTATAATCGAAACAAAAAAAAACGAATCTGAAATAATCCAGTTCTTCGAATTACGGGATATCTGTCAAAATTCAAATTTTTAAAACAAAAATTTGAACATTATTCTTTTTACCATTAAAGTGGTCTTCGTAGACGTCAGATTGATTGCGATACGTCACAAAATATTCGAAGATTGTGAAATCATTTAGTAGAGTGACATCTCCTTGTGGCTCCTCATCGTCTTCGTCGCCAGCGTCATCACATTGTAAGTTCGATTCCGTAAGTTGTGCAGCGTTGAAAACTGGATTTTCAGTCTTATGTTGTTTTGTTATTACATGGAAACTTTCTTGACGATCCATGGAGGCAATTGGTGGAGGCAATTCAAATCCACCGGTAACAGGACTTGTCTCTTCGACTTGGAAGGAGTGGATCTTACAAGTATTAGAGTGTTTATGAACTTCAAAATTTAAGACACTGAAGAACCTTCGTAAACTGAATATCTTTTGAGTCGCTTTTCCACATTAGTTGGTGTCATTTTCCTCTCAATGATAATTTCATCACGGCAGCCCATATTCAAGATATACCCATCAATTTGTTTGTAAAATTTCAATTTGTTTGTAAAATTGCATGGAAGTTGCGGTGTTTAGGTTTGATTTGTTGACGATTTATGTTGAAAGGCGTAAAAACACTAGCACCCGCATAATACAAGACTTGAATTATGACTTTAAACAAACTTTGATTTTAGGCAAAACAATAGAAATTCTAAGCACTTGCTTAAGTAAAAGATGTAGCTTTTGCGCAAGTCTATCAAAATGAGGTATAATATACTTTGTTTACCTTTTGGCACTCCCGCCCTTTTCAAATGTTAGTCTAGAAAAGCTGTCTTTAACTTGGCCAAATATTATTCGGGCTATTTATCAATTAGGTTTTGCACGAACATGTCATAACCTCACAAAATGAACTTTTTTTGACAGTCGACGTGCACTTGTTTACAGTTTAAAAGTTCATCAGAGGTTCATCGTTCGAATGTAAAAATTGCAAGTCGCCTCACACTAAACAGATTCATACATATATCGCTCCTTGATGCTGAAAACACATACAGGGCAATCTTTTTTAGTTCTTTTCACAGTGGAATACGTTTTTAACAGGCACTTTTTCGTCATTTTTTCAATTTTTAACTTGCAGTCGCAAAACAAAACAAGCACACGGCAACTGTCAAAGATGAACTTGATTCATCGGCAGTTCATTTGTGTCGTCATCGTGCAAAACCTAATTGATTATTTCATTCATTTTTAAGCTCCTCGGAAAGTCGTGTTCCGTCATTTTTTCTCAATGTTCAGACCCACTCAAGACAGTGTAATTACTGTCGCTTCGATCCGTGATAAATCTTATTATCCGAGGGTCGTCTGATGAGGGATGACGTTGCACAGAGCTTTGCAATCGAGCAAAATGGCTTCCTTGTCGGTTTTTTTTTTGGCACCGCTCGACTGATTTGTAAGTCTTCCAAAGGCTTTACCGCGTCAATTGCGTAGTCTTTACCGCCCTTTTCCCCTTATACCTACTCCCGTTAGTACGACGTCTGATCAATCTGTGGCGGAATGAAAGGATTTGCTGGCCTACACATTCCGTACGCATTGAAGGTCCGCCGGGCGGCAGAGTAAATCAGGAGCGTTGGCTGAATGATCGATGGCAGCCATTTAAATCTATCGGAGAGGGTTTGATTAATTACTTTTCCGGGGCTCTTCCTTTCGAGGGATGCCGCTGCAGTGTTTTTATGATTTCTTGTCACGAACCAGATCCGCGCAGTAACGTCAACCAATTTGTCAACAACTGGGGCGAAAGTGTTTCCAGATGAGCGAACCTTCCGTAAAGTGACGGGTGAATAACATGAATGTCTGAGTATTTTGAAATTCATTTTGTTTTTGTTCCGTTCGGTCGGGAACGAAAACAAATCACAGCAACCCAATTCGTATTTAAATTAACAACATTCAGTGAATTTTTTTCTAGAAGGGATAAACACAAACAGCAGACTGTCAGTGCTAACGTGATGAAATTCAAATGAACTGCCATAATCTAATCTACGGAGAGGCGAATGACACGCAACCCACTTCGTTAGGGCGGTATTTGCGGCAATCAACCGTCACACAGGTTCCGGACCGGGGCGAACAGATACGAAAAAATAAAACCCAACGAGGGACCAAAAACTAACGTGCTGTGCAACGCCTCCACTGTCTTGCTGCGGTCGAGCCAGTATTGCAGTATGCATGCAAGTTACAAACATTTCGCCGTCTATGAAGCAAACTATGAAGATTGCAATTTTGGTGCATAGATAAAATTGCTACAGGAAATTCCCATAAAATACTTTTCATGCTTTCACAGTCCATAGGTGTTAAGTAGCTTTCACACTACTCTTTCAGATATAAAACTGATCGGATTGCTATTGTTTTTAAAAACTATGCCTGAATAAAATCTTTGTCTAGTTATTAAATTATTAATATGTTTTTTCCATTTAGACCACTTTAAAATCCACAAAGCCTAAGAGCAAATTCAGCAGCGGCAAGATTCATATGGGTGGTCTATAATGTAAATGAAACTGAAACAAACGTATCCCCAGCAATCCGTTTTAGTTTTATTTATTGGAACAGTTTTACTGTCAAATTCAAAACTGGTATACGCTGCCGTTCTATTTTTTCTATATTTGAAAAACTGATAAAACGCTGCTGGGGCTGCTAGTTTATTGTGTTATAATTTCTAGATTTAAATTTTAAAACTGACATAAATTATGCATCTAGAAGTAGAACACTCCTGAATATGCCCTAAGATAGCCGTAAATTCGTAACCCGCTGGTACGAGGCGGGCGGATTCCTCCCAGAAGAGTAACTGTTCTGCCAGAAAACCTACAACAGTCTGGTAACCAGACAACAATTGTTTCCGGAGATAATATTGATTTATTTTGATCGCATTGAACACCAAATCTTCATGAACGCAATCGCTCCACTAAACAATTGAATTGTTGAAATTTATTGATATGATAATAAAACCAGAAGGAAAAGGTGTATTTACATGGTCCAAAGATTCTTTCCCGGATTCATGACTTGGTAATAGATTGTTGGCCCGGGTTGGCAGTTCAATGCATAGCACGCTGGTCTTACAAGCCAGCTGTCGTATGTTCGAGCCCCGAGCTGGAAGGATTTTTAGTGCCAGTAGGGTCCATAGTACTCTGATAGTACATAGAAGTCTGTTGAAACAGAAAGGCCAAATTCCACGAAAGGAATGTAATGCCAAGACTTTGCTTTGATAATAGAAAATATGGAGGAAAGGTGTGAGGTGAAATGAGGGGATTCTACACAAGCACGAATTTGTCACTGAAGAGTTGATTTATTCTGTTGCTGCAAGGTTCACAAATTTCTCCCCAGAAAAAATTTCTGCTGACATTCTAGTACACAGTTCGAAAAAAAACTTGTGAGTTTACATCTTATAGGATGCACATAAATGGAGCGTCGTATTTCACATAAATTTATATTCAAGAACATGTAAAATTGTGTGATTTGAAAACTACATGTCTTGAACTCGAATGAAATAAAAAAACAAAAAATCAATAGTAACAGCGAGACTTGAACCGAGAAACATTAGATCACAAAGCACATCCTGGTGCCAATTTGAGTTGATTTGTTGGATTATATCATTATACACTCTGGCGGAGTAAGTGGGGAATGGGAAAGCCGACCCGGAGGCCAAATTAGATGACGATTGAAATTCTGGCCGGGACCTCGTAGAAAGTAACTTGCTTTTCGAACTCACGACAGGATTGTTTGCTGTCAACTTACGTTTGTTATGATTATGTTTCTAGGTTGAGCATCTTTGTAGAATGATTTTTCAAATTTGTGATGAAAGATGTAATTTGGAATTATCGTTTGGTAAATTTAAGACAATTGCGGAAAATTTTAGTAACTGTTTGACAGTTTTCAAGACAATCGAAATTTACAGAAGCTCGGTAACTAGAAGTTAATTTTACTACAGTTGACATGATATTTAACGGCTCCCTATTTCATCTCATTTGTAAGGACGTTACCTTAAAAACCTGTTTTAGCCACTAAAATCACTATGATTTTTTTTTTACATATTTCTGTTTAATTCACCTTGCTCCACATGGAGAATTTAAATAATGTTCAAAAAATCAGCTAAAAACACTTCTGATATGTTCACTACTCTGCTACTAATTTCATCTCAAAGGATTTTTATTCATCCTATCGTTGGTTCTTTAGCAATGGCGACATCAATCAAAACCAAAATTTTGCACTATTACACTCTCAGGTTCAAAATGTCAGAGTTTTCCTTAAAAAGGGACTAATGCCATGTATGAGACAACACACGATATTTTTTAGAAACAGTTTGAATTAATTAGGCGTTTAACAGTTTTTAGGATAGTTTTCGTTACCCTTTGTTTAAAATTTAAAATTTTACTGTGCAGGTTATTTGGTAAACACAGAAAAGCAATTGTTACTATTTAGGCATTAGCCCTTCTAAAAACAAAATGCAGAGCCAGAGATGCCATTTTATTCAGATTTATCTGTATTGTATAGATTTTTGCGTTCGCATACTGATTTAAATCAGATCAAAGATTTTATACAGATTTTCTAAATTTAATACAGATTTGTAAAGGTTAATAAAAAGTGAGAAGTATAAAATTAGACATTTCTCTCTGAATATCTATTAGTATTTGATTGCAGTAATTCTTTGAAAGTTTATTAATCAACGGACAAATCGCATGTTAAAATCTTCGCAGATATGAGGAATTATCTTTTAACATCATTTTTTTTTAGTGAAAACAGATAGAGCAGATATAGACTTTTTATGCAAAGCAATACATATTTTTTATGAAAATATCTGGCATCTCTGTGCACGGCCGATGAAACACACACACTTACCCACTTGTACGCGGCGGGCAGATTTCACCCCAGACGGCTGGCTATGACGGTTCTTTTCTGTCGGATTTTTACCATACAAGATTGGCAGAACCGTTTTGGATCGGTTCTACATTTTAAGCGTCTTGGTTTTATTTTTTCAATAAAAAGTACATATGAAAGGCAATAAGTTATTGCCCTTCATATATACTAATCATGGAAAATGTTATTGCCAATAACATTGCTTTCTCACTACCAAACATACCCATATTTCAATTTCGTTTACCTCGTCTAAAGATCCGTTTCTTGCAGTGGCGTCTCGTCCTCATGTGCATCTCGTGCACTGCTCAACCGCTCAAAATGAGTCGCATTATTTTTTATATTCTCAATTTATTCGATGAAAGCATAGTCGGATAGTGCCGAATATGAAATAATGAGCGATTTTGTCCATAGCAATTCCACAAAATTTCAAGTATCGTTTGTCACTGTGTTAGTGTTTTTTTTGTCGTGAATACGACTTACTTTACTATGGGGTGCCTTTTCAAAATAAGCCATATGGAAGAATGGGCAGAACTTAATCCTAAATATCTCGATTTGTATTAACGGTAGCAACATAATTCTTTCACTATTTCATCAAAAATATGATCAGGAATTGAGGATAATATTTTGAACAGTGTGAGATAACCACAAACAACTCAAAAATTAAGTTTTCTCAAACTTTGAAAACAACGCGGAAAACTCTTTACTTTTGCTTGGCTTTTTCGCGCAAGGACGACGATTTTGAGGTAGTCAGGCACATATCTTCAACTGACTGCGTATAAAAGGGGAACCGTGGTCAAAAATCGGTCATTTCTTCTTGTGCGGACGGAAGCAGACGTCGTGGGACTAGCAGCTTTGGAGAGTGCACCTTCTGCGTGGTTAAAAACCTCAAACGCTTAGGTCGCAACTCTCATTTGGACTTCAGCCGTCAGGTGGAGCAGTCGTCAATGAAAGCAGACCTTTTGCGTGGTACCAAACCTCAAACGCTCAGGTCGTGCTCTCATTTGGACTTCAGCCGTCAGGTGAAGCAGTCGTCAATGAAAGCAGACCTTTTGCGTGGTTAAAAACCTCAAACGCTTAGGTCGCAACTCTCATTTGGACTTCAGCCGTCAGGTGGAGCAGTCGTCAATGAAAGCAGACCTTTTGCGTGGTATAAAGCCTCAAACGCTTAGGTCGTGCTTTCATTTGGACTTCAGCCGTCAGGTGGAGCAGTCGTCAATGAAAGCAGACCTT
The DNA here is from genome assembly GCF_030247185.1 of Malaya genurostris. Classification (NCBI taxonomy): domain Eukaryota; kingdom Metazoa; phylum Arthropoda; class Insecta; order Diptera; family Culicidae; genus Malaya; species Malaya genurostris. Next base: position 139,442,111 of record NC_080570.1, on the reverse strand, counting down.
TTGCGTGGTATAAAGCCTCAAACGCTTAGGTCGTGCTTTCATTTGGACTTCAATCGTCAGGTGGAGCAGTCGTCAATGAAAGCAGACCTTTTGCGTTGTACAAAACCTCAAACGCTCAGGTCACAGAGCTAGTTTCACTTCGAAGAAGATCGATTGCATAACCCTGCTGGTGGTCGTTTGAATTGAAGCAAAATACAACGGGAAATGGACAACAATGTGGATCATTATGCAAAATCAGCCTTTCTAATGGCTTTAAATGTTACCTAAAGAACTATAAAAATTGCTTCTTCGTAAATCAAAAATTAAATTTAGCAGTGCAGTGCAAATCTAAGATAATATGATCAGTTTTTTTGCAATTTTCACAGTTCTAAATTCGCAACAGTGTTCGAAATCGTTTATATCCAATCAGTGTTTAATTTCTTAGAAAATTATACAATTTGGCCCTTCACGCACGCCTTCATAAGAGGTTCTTTCCAATATTTTGTCATAAGTCTACTGGTTATTATGTAATATTTGTGTGTCAGAATGTTTGATGTAACTAATCTGTACTATAGTTTGGGTGAATCGTTTCAAATTCTAGTAGTGTAAAAGGGCAAAACTTGCACGATTAACACAATCGATCAACTAATTGATATTCGGAAGTATAAAGAAAGAGTGCCAGTTTTATTCGTATTCACGGTGTCCAATTATGTCTCTGACATTACACACCTGTACTTTTTTCATGCACATGAGTTACTGCACAGTTTCAAAAAAGAACGAATTACTCAGCTCAGTTTTAAGATTTGTGTTGTTCTCTCTGTCACGTTCAGCTCTGAGAGAACTTGTATGCATCTTCAGGAGGGGCTTCAGTAGCTTATGCTTATGGCAGTTGAAAACAAATTTCTGTCTCAGTTGCAAAATGCTTCTATTGTGTCGATAATATGACATAAGTTTAATAACAAAAAACCCATCCAAAAGTATATCAATATTTCATTGTATTGAAAAACACTAGCAAACTTTCATTTCTCAATCCTTATCATTCATTTACAACGAACTGTTACAACTGATTTCATACCACATAAGCAGCGCACAACCCATAAATGTCGTCACGAGACGCCACTGGTTTCTTGTATGAACATGCGGGATTGACGAATATCAAATGAAGTCGAAAAAAAAAGAAAAAAGAAGGAGGAGGGAAATAAACAAGGCACGTATGGCGAGATAATGACGCAATTTCGCCTGGACAATTTTGACAGAGTCGGAATGCATCCAGCATTTTGACGGTTGCCAGAATTCCTCACAAGTGGGTAACAGCGTTATGTTGACATATAGCCAGAGATGCCATTTATACAGATTTATTTTTATTATACAGATTTATGCATGCTCATACAGATTTAATACAGAGTACAGATTTTATACAGATTTATACAGATCTCACAAAAAGTAAGAAAAAAGTAAGTATTTGATTCCTGTGACGAGATAAAAGTCTATCAATCAACGGACAAATTAATATAGAAATCTGTTGTAAAATCCATTTATTTTATAATTTGTAATCAATTTGAACTGATATTCAAGGTAGTGATGGCATCATGAAACTTTACTGTCAAACTAAGAGTTATATGACCCGACTTGACGTTGCATATTGGGTGTTAAAATTCCATGTCAAATTATGAAGTCAACAATTTCAAACTAGATGAATATATTAAATTACAATTCAAATGTAGTGGATAAAAAATAAAAAAAACTATGAAAATCTACAATCCTATAACCACAATCTATTGGAATAACATCTTTTAGCGTCATTTTGTTGTAAGAATTTCATTTTATTAGTGAATACAGATTAATACAGTTTTTTTGTAAAAGCAACATAGATTTTCTATGAAAATATCTGGCATCTCTGCATATAGCGGAAAGAAACCAGTGCTACTAGGTTTGCCACAATGGTTATTTCATTAGTGTTCAGTTTTATTGAAATATAAATATCAATAATATAATTAAACTAATGTCACGGATATAAAACAAACTTGTTGATGATAACTTGAAAAAGAAAAACAATTTTGTTTTGTAGCATTATGAGAAAACTTGGCAACTTTGCGAAACCAAATGAGATGAAAACAAAGCGCAATCAAGTGAACTAAGTGAAAAACTTTCATCTCATATTTTTGAAGACTTTTATTGCTTGTCAGGTAGTTTTTGAAGTTTTTAATCGTTGATTAAACAAGTGGCAAGTAAACATAACTAATTATGAAGTCATCCAGATATTCAGAAACATGACGAACTGTAAATCTTAAGATCGAAAAGTGAGTTTGCTTTAAATGAAAAAAAAAAAACGATCGCCGAAGAATTTATACCATTTTATCCAATGGAAAAGTGTGACAATACCTTAAATATTCATTTTTAAACATTCCACAGTTTGGTTCAGGTAGGTTGTAAGATATTATTCATGTTCAAAGTAATGAGGTGAAGAGATGAGATGGAAATAGGAGCTCAAATGAAATAGGGAGCCCTTACCTTCTATTAAAATAAAAAAAACTGTGTTATAAACACTTACATATAACTCGTTGTTTGGTAAAAATTTGAAAAATATTTGTAAAATAAATGTCATGTACCGAAATATCGGTTATTTCTCATGATTAGCGAAAGTTTTCGTCAATACAATTACCGAACTGTACTAATCAAATTGGATATTAGTTGCTTAACAACATGAGTAAAATTTGAAAAGCAATGATCACTAGATAGAAAATCATTCGTTTCCTTTTCATATTGGAATTTCTGCCCTGTGACTTTCCTTTCCCAACCTGCTGCTGCCAAAGCATCGAATATCGATCGACCTGCAGTCAGTCCACAGTTTCGTTATCAGTGTCTCTTTCGATCCATTGACATCCGGAGCAATAAAAATGATAATGATGAGCACCATAAATTTTAGGTTTATGTTATACAATTGTGGTTGCCACTGCACTGAAAACAGGAGAATAGCACGGAGAGAAGCAAGATTCTAGTTCGAACTATGCTCGTAAACAATATTTTCGGGCCGATTGCCAACGGTAGTCGGTGTCCTAAATTTCGAGTGAACTATTGCTCTACCGAAAACGAGAAAAGAAAGGACCGAAATCGGTTGCTGCATAATTCATGCATTTTTCGTGTTGAATATTTATCGTTTTCACAGCATGCAACCGATGCTTCAATTTGAATTGTTTAGTGATACTCAGAAATTGAATGTTTTTATTAACAATAAATAAATCACTTCTGAATTTTTTATTTTGCACGTTCCGGTTAGTAGATAAAAAAGGCTTTACCGAACTTTTGATGTCGGGGGTTGTTTCGGTAATCGTACACTGAAAACAAAAGATTACCTAATATTGACTACTTTTTACTTAAATTGTATTGTTTTGAATCTTTTTTTTTTCAATTTTGTCAGCAGATCGAATTCTTCGGAAAGAATTAGATAGAACTAACCAAAACCCAAACAAACAGAAACTTTCGGTTGGCGGAAATTTTCACTCTCCGGGCGAACGGATGAAAAATACTGCTGGATTATAAGCGATAGTTCGTTCGCTAGAGAACTTCCGAGCAAACATCCTCACCTCAAATGAAGGAAAAACGATATCTCAGTGATACGACCGTGTTTTATTCCTAGCACAAAAAGTCCGGACGGTTGGCCCGCGTTCGTTAGGAACCGGTTGGATTAGCAGGAGTTGGGATGGCTTCCGGGCGCGGTTATAAATAGAATCGACTTATTTTGCTGCCAACTGAATAGAACTTGCTCAGACCCTCGTCGTTTCCCGTCAGTCGGTCGGTCGGTCAGTTTGGCCAATCAGACCGGGCGAAACTTTTTCTTTTACCCGGATAACTTTTCTCGGCGGCCAGACCAGTTGGACCAGTTGAATTAGACTTCCAGTATCTATTAGCTGGCACGAGCAGAATAGAAAAAAAAATCGGTCGGATCCATCCGGACAGGGTGAGAAATAAATTAAAAATTTAATTATACTTCCAGCTTGGAATGGCACTGATAGACTAAACGCACACATTCATACACTACATACACTGCGGGGTAGTCTAACCGCTTGCGAAAAAACGTAGCAGGCTTTGTGAAATAAAGAGTTTCTTTTTGCGTGTGTAAAATTGGTATCCAACACGCGAAAAACCGCTTCTGGTAAGTTGGATCTTCAGCGTAATATTCAAGATTGCTTTTTCTGGTGCATTTTTTCAAGCACACATTTTTCTTGACCTAGAAGAATTCATTAGTTAAATATAATCGTAACACAAGTCGTACAATCGCTCATATAGTTCAATGTTTCATACCTCTCCTGTTCCTTTAAAATGCTGTTCGGGATTCATTTCTGACATTCAGAAGGACCAAATTGTGGAATTCTCTACGATATTAAACACCGGTCGGAAGATTTTCCTCGAACGCGAAGCAGTCAAATACTGGCTTTATTTTCACTCGTTTGGTGCGAATAGCGCACTGCGAAAAATGCACAAAGCTAATCAAATTATTCTAGATTTGCACTAAACTGATGATTTTTACCGCTGATTTGCAAAAAAGTAATCTTTATAGTTCTTTGGACTACATTTAGAGGCATTGGAATGGCTGATTCTGTATAATGTTTTTCATAAACGACCAGCAGCAGGATGACGCAATCATTCTTGTTTGAAGCATAACTCACACTGCGAACGTTCCACAGCAGATATGCTCACAGAAGAACTAGTTGTTGTTTTTTTCTGCGTTTAGACTTGAGGAACGGAACCTCATATTCGCCATTGACTGAAGCACCAGTTGAATGATGCGGGGTCACGGGTGAGCTCCACTGTCTGGGCGTAGATGGCAGCTTCCCCGGTAACCAATAAGGGCATACTAATACCGCATTGTGACAGCAAATAATCGCTAATTGGCATTACAATCGCACTTGAGACAGATTTAAGGCCGACTTTGGCAGAATATACGGCTATTCATAGATAATGCTTATTTATGGCTAGTGTGCATTATAAAAGTGGAATTCTGATTGATTTACAACAGATGAGCTTTCTGATTGCAGATATAGAGCTGTAAGCATTTTTGGTGCACATAAAATGCTATTTTAATGCCATTATTAGTGCTTACTGGTTATCTGGGTTGCGCACTCGAGGTGTGATGGACTGAAGCTATCAAACGTGGAACGGAGTCTATTAATAGATTCGTTTGATTTTTATGTTTCGTGTTTGGACCTATTTTTTTCGCTATTCAAACAATGTTTTCGTAATAAACGTGGTACTAACAACAATCTTACATCTTTTTTCTTTCGGTTCTTGAATCAAAGAATCAGAGGTGATATTTAATCAGGGGAATAGTTATTAAGGCTGTGAACCATTTCGCGGTCAGTTTTAACTTTTGGTTAAAATCTGACACTCGAGCGGTTAATTTACTGTTGTCAAAAATAACCTTCCTCGAGAGCATGGTTAGTTTTGACAGATCGATGGTTATTTTCCGACATTGAAAAAAATCTTGTAATGAAAATTCTAATATTAATTCTTTAGTTGAAATCATTTCCAGTGGAAAATAAACCCAAATATCTTTCCGTCCGTTAAATTTTGAAATGGGTCGGAGTTTTAGTTAAATTTAACTACTCGACTCAAAATAACCGCTCAAGTGTCAAGTTTCAACCAAAAGTTAAAATTGACCGCGAAACGGTTCACAGCCTAAGAAATCAAATCTGGAGTAATTTAGTTACACTCTCGTGTCATGAAATTTTGAAAATGCACCCAGGTGAGTACCTTATGATCAAAAAAGAACCGGAATTTTATTGAAAAACCTGTTTTAATCCACCTAGTGGTGTAATGATGCCTTTCTCATATCAATCATACTATCATATATAATACTGTGGTATTCTTCAAAATTATTTTTCTTCGATTCTTAAAGGAATAACCGAAATAGATTTGTTTGACCGTCTTCTGATAAAAACTATCAATTGGAAAAGATTCGAGGTCGATTTAGAAAATTTTTATGGTTTTTCGCTGTTTTTAGTGATGGTATAAAATTTTTAACACATTTTACCCTATCTCCCTTATTATGAATAACGTCGTATCATTTTTCCCTCGTATTCCATTTGTATTCCCCATAACGCTAGCAAAATCAAAGATAGCTATGATTCGATCGAAAAATCAATACATCGTTATTCAGAATAAGGGCGTATATTTCCGGATCCGGAAGACGGATCCTGATGAAATTCAGGAACTACGTATTGGACCACAGGACCTTTCATTTGAACCTAAGTTTGTGAAAATCGGTTCAGCCATCTCCGAGAAAAGTTAGTGCAAAAAACGTTACATACACACACACATACACACACAGACATTTTGCGTACTTGACGAACTGAGTCGAATGGTATATGACACTCGGCCCTCCGGGCCTCGGTTCAAAAGTCGGTTTTTACAGTGATTGCATAACCTTTCTATATGAGAAAGGCAAAAACGCAAAATTTCAATTTTCAATAAATTTCATTATTATCGCCATCAAAGTACTCTCTTCCTGCGGCAATACATGCATGCCAACGCTTGATCCAATTTTCCATACAAGTTTTATAGGCCGCCGAAGGTCATTTTCACCCTGTAGATAGATAAAAGTATTTCAAAGGTCTGTATGTTTTTGGTTTTGTCAAATTTTTCGAAATTTCCATCGAAAATTTCCTAAAACAACCCGCGCGCATGGTACTTGGACGATAGCCTTAATTCAATAACTTATTAGTTGAAACAGTTAAGTTAAGAATCAACAATTGCAATTGTCTAATTTTATGATTGACAGGTTCTCCGTGTAAAGGCTTTACGTGATAACGAAAAACGTTGAATATACTATCGAACTGAATCGTAACCTAAAATGAGCGACAAATAATTCATAGATTAGATTACATTTCAAATTGGTCTCCAAAATGTGGAAATCATCCCTTCTATCGTCTCTTGTTTTTGTCGTGAATACGACTTACTTTACTATGGGGCGCCTTTTCAAAATTTACCCTCTGAGAGAGTGATAAGTTTTTGATCGTGAATATCTCCTGTTATATCTAACGAATCAACATAATTCTTGCTACATGCCATCGGAAATATGATCACAATTTTATGATAAAACTTTCAGTTGTGTGACATATTCTTAAATAGTTCACAATTAAACTTTTCTGAAATGTTTGGTATAAACGAGTATCAAAGAGGATAATTCATATGGCGCGTTTGCCTTTCTCGTATTTTGAAAGCTCATAGCTCAGTGATCTGTAGAAGGATTTATATAATCTAACTACCAATAGAATCGAAAATCTTCAACTTGAACGTGTATTACAACAATATTGAAGTTTTTCAATAATACACTATTGAAAAACCTGTTTGATTTAACCCATGACAGCACCAGCCAATCAGAACGCGAGATGTCTGTATCTATACAAGAGCATCCATATAAAAGTTGAATGGTTCACTTTTCCTATCATTCTCGATCGAACCACCGTTACGTTCGGACGTGCTTTTCCCGGTCTTATCACCACCACAAGTTTTCTTTAACCGTTAGTTCGTTGTAGTTGTTGTCGCGTTGTCTCGCGAAGCTGTGGAACCCGATATGGGTAAAAAAGGTCTTTCTAACGGCCATTCGAAAAAACGTCCCAATGATGGGAAAACTGACGACAGTAGTGCCAAGAAGCTGCTTGGTAATAATCCGTACGCGTTACTCCCGGAAGAGGGGGTAGAGAAGAAGGAAAAATTACCGCCCTTTTACGTTAAAGGATTCCCGCCGACCCTTCGATCGGATTTTAACACCTTGATTAGCAAAGGTTTACAAGCAACAATTCGCTTATGCTCGGATGGGTACAAAATTGTTGTACCGGCAATAAACCACTACAAGGCAGTAGAGTGTTATTTAAAACAAACAAAGGCGCAATTCTTTACGCATGATATTGCTGCTAACAAACCGATGAAAGTGGTTCTTCGCGGACTGCCGGACATGTTGGAGGAGGAGCTGAAACTGGCACTGTTGGAGGCTAAGTTAAAGCCAATGAACGTCTACAAAATGAGAAGACACAATAAAGAACGCAAATACCGTGACCAACTCTATTTAATCCATCTCGAGAAAGGCTCCGCAACTATGAGCCAATTGAAGATGATTAAAACACTATTCCACATCGTAATAGAATGGGACAAGTATAAACCTGTTCATCGTGAAGTAACACAGTGCACAAACTGTCTTCAATATGGACATGGTGCCAGAAACTGCCACATCAAAAGTCGCTGTTTAAAATGTGCCGGGGCTCACAACACAGATGAATGCCTCGCAGAAGAAGCTTCAGAACCGAAATGCGCCAACTGCGGAGGTGGACATCCCGCTACGAGTAAATCGTGCCCGAAACGAACGGAGTTCCTGAAGATTCGGCAGCAAGCTACCACCCGTAAACAACCGAACCGAAAAACAGCTCCTAAGATGGATGACGAAAACTTCCCACCCCTACCGGGAAATTCCGGCGGAGGCACACGAACCGAACCGGGCCCATCCTCACTTCCTCCACCTGGATGGGGCAACCTCAATAAAGGGCCAGTTAATAAGGACCTCTTCACTGCCGAACAGTTATTCACCATCTTCGAAACGATGACAACGAAACTTAGGAGCTGTAAAACACGGTTCGAGCAAATAAATATTCTTGGCAAATTTATTATTGAATATGCCCTGTGAAGTAATAAATTTGCTAAACTGGAACGCTTGCTCACTAAGGAGCAAGACCATCGAACTGAACGAGTTCCTTCACGAAAAGGAAATAGACATAGCCATCATCACGGAGACACACCTAAAACCAAACATCTCGGTGTATCTCCCAGAACATCGCATTCATCGGCTTGACAGGGCAACTTCTAGTGGAGGAGGAGTTGCCATCGCCATCAAGAGGAACATCAAACACAAGATCCTACCAGCATTCAAACTGCGACTACTGGAGGCCGTCGGGGTGGAGATCCAGAGCACGAGAGGCCCCATCAACATCATTGCAGTATACTGTCCCAAGCAATCCAGCACCCGGGATGGTACTACTGCAATACTACACAACGATCTGTCAACGCTCACCCGACGGCAGGCCAAGTACATCATCGGTGGTGACCTGAATGCGCGCCACGAAAGATGGGGCAACAGAAGGCGGAACCGGAACGGTGTCGTCCTCGCAGAACACCAGGAAGCAGGCCAGTACAACATCCTGGCACCGGATTCTCCAACGAGACTGTCTAGATCGGGAGTCCATTCCGTTCTAGACATTTTCATCAGCAACATCAACATAGACAACGTTCCGGCCGTCTTCAGTGAACTGTCATCAGACCACTATCCAGTGGTTTTGTCCTACGGAACAGCACCAGTGTCATCACCAACCGTTCGCAGAAACAACTACCACCGGGCAAACTGGCCACTTTTCCAGCAACTAGCCGAAGGGAACATCAATGTCGATATGCCACTGGACACTCCGGTGGAAATCGACATGGCCATTAGAAACATCCAGGAGGCAATCACGATTGCCAGACAAACATCGGTACCAACAGTTCAGAGGGTGAGTACTTCTCTCCAAATTGACTGCACTACTAAACATCTTATTCGTCTCCGGAATATTTACCGGAGACAGTATCAACGTACAGGTGGTCTTGATAAAAAGACCACCTACACCAACTTAACTAGGGTTATCCAGGGAAGGTTGGTGGAAATTAAAAATAAAAATTTCGAACAAAAAATTCAACAAATCCTTCCCCATTCGAAACCGTTCTGGTCGATGGGGAAGGTGTTGAACAAAAAATCAAAACCAATCCCTCCACTGGTTCCGCCTGAGGGCGCGGATGAGGGAATCATTCTAGTAACACCTGCCGAGAAGGCTAACGAACTGGGGCGGCAGTTTGTGTGTTCACACAATCTGGGACTCAACATTGTTAGTCCACACGAAAGGGCCGTTGCCGATGGCGTGGCCGAGATTGAGCTATCAGACAGCTTAGTTCCAGAGGAAACAAGAGTTACTGCAGATGAGTTGATGGCTTTTGTGAAAAAGTCCAAAAACATGAAGGCCCCCGGTTTCGACAACATTTTCAACATCGAACTAAAGCAATTGAGTTTCCGCTCTTTTGACTTTATTGCAAAAATATTCAACCGGTGCTGGGACCTTGGCTACTTCCCTTCAATGTGGAAGTTAGCTAAAGTCATCCCAGTACTGAAACCGGGGAAAGATCCTTCCCTATCCAAAGGCTATCGACCCATCAGCTTACTCTCTGCCCTGTCTAAGCTGTTTGAGAAATCAATTCAAAGCCGAATTCTTGCATTCGCCGATCAACATGGTGTCTTCCTGGAGGAACAGTTTGGGTTCCGGAAAGGAAGATCTACCATTCATCAACTCACGAGAGTTACCAACATCATTCGACGGAATAGGTCGGTGTCCAAGTCGACAGCAATGGCGATTTTGGACATCGAAAAAGCGTTCGACAATGTGTGGCACGATGGCCTGTTGTACAAGCTTCATCGATACAATTTTCCGATGTATCTTATCAAGATCATCAAAAGTTACCTTTCAAATAGAGCTTTTCAGGTTTCTCTGCAAAATGTTCAATCGGACAAATTTTCCATCCCAGCAGGTGTGCCCCAAGGAAGTATCCTGGGTCCCATCCTGTATAACATTTTCACATCAGACATCCCACCTCTTCCGGGGGGTGGTGTCTTGTCACAGTTTGCTGACGATACGGCCATCCTTTATGATGGACGAGTCGTCAGTATTCTGAAGAACAAATTGCAGAGGGGTCTGGATGCTCTAAATGAATATTTCACCAACTGGAAAATTGTAATCAATGCGGCGAAAACTCAGGTCATCCTGTTTCCGCATTCAAGATCGACTAGACTTGTTCCGTCTGACGAATGCAGAATTCGGTTCGGTGGAGCTGACGTGCAGTGGTCCGACGAAGTGGTCTATCTAGGACTAACTTATGACAGACATCTGATCTTCAGGTCACATGTTGAAAAAATAATCACCAAATGTAACATACTCATCAGGTCTCTGTACCCGTTGATATGTAGAACATCAAAACTGTGCCTGAAGAATCGGATGGCTGTCTACAAACAAATCATCTACCCCGCAATCGAATACGCAGTCCCCGTTTGGCGGGGTTGTGCCCGAACACACAAGCTAAAGCTCCAGCGAGTCCAAAATAAAATCTTGAAAATGATCCTTAAACTGCCCCCTCGGACGAGAACCACGGAGGTACATGAACTGGCTTCCCTGGATACCCTAGAAACAAAATTTGAACATCAGTGCAGAAAATTTGGAGAGAGGTGCTCAGCCTCAGAAATTGAAATTATTCAAAATTTGAATGTATTAGGTTAAGTTAGGTTAAGTAGGTAGGCTTTTTATTTTAATCATTAAAACAAATGGAATATTAAACTTCGTAATGTAAAAAGAACAAAAATGCAAATCAGAATATAATTAACATTAAATTAGGCGTAGCAAAGATGAAAAGCCAAAGGCTGAACCACTTACATTGTTAAAATCAAATGTAAAACACATACAATGCTAAATAAATACACCCCTTTTCCTATCATTTGCTGAGCAACTCTCCCCGAAACAAGACACACGAGAGCAACATCGAGGACCTGTCGTCTCATTGTTTCCCGATATGAATGCACGAGACATCGTCAGCACAATGACATCGAAAAAGGCAGCCAAAAAGTCCAGCAAGGCCCATTGCCGAAACAAGACACACACGAGAACCATCTCAGATCTCAATATTTCCTACCAAAAGATTCATCAAGATGGGAGTTAAAATAATTTGCACCGTCACTAACACATTCAATTACGAACGGCAATGCGAAAGCGAAAGTGATGATTTTGAACACATCTTTATACTAGTTTACAAATATGCCGTGCGAAACAGAGTTGCCACAGATCAATATGTATTTTTGTCGCGATTACTTTAGTATGCGGCCGAAAACAAAAATTGTTAGAACAAATGTTTCCACTTGATTTGCGCATTCTACTTTCCAGGCGTATCAGAACTGGCTAAACTTAAAGCAATTCTAAATATTTCTTTATCACAGTGATGTGGTCATCCTGAAAAGGACGGGGTTTTCAACGGATGGCCAGCTGCAGATGACGAGGGAAGATTTTCGTTTTCGTTGTCATGGGCAGCGTTACCGGTCAACTCCAACACTTCGGCAACCAAGTACTCCATCACTGCCGCCAGATAGACCGATGCACCAGCACTGACACGCTCGGCGTAGTTCCCCTCCCGAGGCAAACGATGGATTCTGCCGCCAACTGGGCACTTCAGACCAGCACGGTTTGAGCGGGACTTTACCTTGCCCTTAATTGTTCCTCCACAACATGCTGTTAGCAGCTCGACGACCCATTCAGTATTACTGGCTGCCGCTCTGCTAACTCTCTCTTTTATATCGTTTCACTGTTTCCCGTTCTGCGTATAGGAAAGGAATTCTAACAAAGGGGACGTCCTACCGTGCTACCACTAGCACGTATAAAAGGAAATGTGAAGTGAGAAATAGCGTCATTTAAGTTAAAGCAGTTACTCTGTACGTACGAGACACCGTCAGAACGATGGCTCCGAAGACAGGTAGAAAAGCAGATTTGTACCGTCACTAACACATTCAATTACGAACGGCAATGCGAAAGCGAAAATGATGATGTTGAACACATCTTTATACTAGTATGGGGTCGTGTGAAAATATGCCTTGCGAAACAGGGTTGCCATATATACAGATTAATCTGTATTATCATTATTATTATTATTATTATTATCATTATTATTATTATTATTATTATTATTATTATTATCATTATTATTATTATTATTATTAGAATCACTCTTGCATACCGAAGATCGTAGATACATTTCAGACCAGGCCATTGCAATTGTCTCGTACTGAAATTTCGAGAAGAATCAGATATCTTCGAACTTCATAGCTTCAATAAAAATAAACTACAAATTTGTCGTACCTAGCTTCCTATATTAGCAAATTAAAAAGGAATTGTTTCAAGTTTGGAATATATAGTTGTAGAATAGTAGCTGTTTAATGTAACTAAACTGTACTTTAATGTAGGTGTATCGCTTCAAATTCTATTAGTGAAAAAGAGGAAAGCTTGCACAATTCATACAATCAATCAACTAACTGATATTCGGAAAAGTGATGGGAGCGTGTCAGTTTTTTCGTATTCACGACATCCAGTTATGTCTCTGACATTACTTACCCGCCTTTTTTTTTTTTTTTTGTTTCCATTATAGAGGTTTTAACATTGTTGTCATTCACCTTTTCGGACCAGAAAAGTTTTCTGATCCTATGTGCGGGGTTGGGAATCGAACCCTGGTGGGCTGCGTGAAAGGCATCGACTTATCCATCACGCTATACCCGTTCCCCGTCTCTTTTTTACGCACTGCACTGTTATTTATTTTTCTTATTTGGATCTCCGCGATTCCGCATGCTTATACATATTGAGAAATCTAGAAGAAAACAATAAATAACTCACGTAACGTTTTGTCTCTGTATGAGACAGTTCCGATTAGAGCTGTGCGCCGATCAAAATTGTCAACATCGGCGGCTGAAACGTCTTTTTGACCAGCGGCGGCGGCGAATCGGCGTGACGCTATTTCCTGAAAACATCGGCGGCGGAGGCGGCGCGATTCGGCGTAATCAATTATAAACATATTAAAAATTTTAATATTGATTCACACAGGACAATTTCTCTATCTTATTGTTTTGTCGACCTACAATCAACGATCCTAATATTTATGTGATCTATTAAAGCCAACGTAGTGAATGGAAATGGTAAATGTTTTCGAATGCATCGAATTAGAGGAGAAATTGAGATGAATATAAGTGCGATATTTGGAGATGGTTGACTATTGTTTAAATAAATATTTCATTTATATACAAAGGGTTTTTTTTATTATGAGCAAGAAATATGAAGTTTTATTCGGAACTATTTTTCAAATCGCTACATAGTTACATAGTTGATAATTATCATGTATAAAACTCGTTTTATCAACTCAAAAAATAAGTATATCTTTTTCGTACGTATGTAATTAACATAAAATCGATTTGGCGCTCAAATTCATTCAGATATAAAAAATAATATCAAATTAACAAATTCAAATTTTAATTACTTCACATTTGTAACGATTTCTTATAAAAACGGGTAAATTCATTTGAAAAGTCATAGTAGAAGTAGAAGAAAATGTTTTTACTTTGAGTTGGTAACGTTGATCTTAATCTATTGTGCGAAAACTAACGTTTATTTAGAATGGATCATGAAATTTTGTTCAATACCATTTTTCAAATGCCCGGAAATAACAAATAAAGTATCCAAAATAAGTGGTACTCGATCACTAAACATTCTAGTACCTGAGAAATCAACACTACACTGGTTTCTAAAAAAAAAATGTTAATCGGAAAAAACCTAACATTATTTATTTTTTTCGGTAGAACCCTCCTTTTCTTGGTTCCATTTTTCATTTTCAGATGTCGCGACCGATAATGTGCCAATAGCTCAAAACCTTTTAAATAAAGACAGAAAATAGGCTTTGAATCAAATGACATTGGCTTCGGTTGACATCGGTAGTACTGATTTTCAGTATAAGTGGAGGAAAATAACTGTACTGTAATTTTCAATGAATTTTCATGAAAACTGTAAACAATTTTCCACATTGATAAAATCATTTTTTTGGCTGATGTAATATTATCGGCGGCAGGATTAAAATGTGATAACCGGCGCGCTGATCATCTTTTTCTTAAATTGGCGGCGTGTCGAAATTATCGGCGGCGGCGGCGTGGCGCGGCGGCGCACAGCTCTAGTTCCGATACCGTCCGCGCGATTGCTTCCGTTTTTTTTGCGATAACACAGCGACTGCCCGTCGCTATTTCGAGTAGTTTCGCCCAAATCCGTCACGAGCGAACATCGCACAAAACAGAATCAGTCAAAAACAAAACCCGTACAGTCGGCCGTTCGACCGGTCGAGACGTCAGTGAATTTACTTCAAGTCCACCTGGTAAGTTTCACGTTTTGATTTATTCTGTGAGTGCTGTGAGTGTTCTTTCTCAGTGACAGTAGAATGTAAACAATTCCGCTTGGAATCGTTGGAATATTTAGTTGAATTTTCTTCGCATTCTTCAAAAATCACAATCACAATCCTAGCCAGAATGAAAATGAATCGAATGCCGCAGGTGGCAATATTTCGCAATCGGTTGAAAGTATTTGTGGCTTTCGCGTTTTGTCGTGTGATTCAGCGAATTGATTGAATCCACCCATCTGACACCGGTATGTGAGCACCAGCCATTTGAAAGTATACCGATTACGTTGAGCCCCTCGCGTTTCGAGCCCCAAACACTGCGATGTTTTGATACTCATCGCGACGCTCAAATTGTGAAAATTATCTCCACTTGATGTCCCAAAACACTGTCTACTGTATTTTAGGTAAACCGACAAGTTATTGTGAGAGAGTCGACCCAAAATTCGTGCATTAAACAAGGTAAACGCGTAAAACAAATGTATTGCTGTTTGTTTGTTTACGTTGCAATCAGCTGATTTTGAAGTTCCGATTTTGATATCATCAAGATGCACAGTGGTTTGAATCGACAAAAACGTGAACTTAATTCTCTAGCTGCTAAACCGTTGATCCGATATACATAGTTCCTTTGGAGAACTCATTTACAAAAATATACCTCGTGATTTGATCACAATAAAAAATGTGCAAAGCCTACAACGATAAAAGTTCATTTCAACAACTTTATTCCCCTAAGAGATAGAAAAATGATGTCTTCTACAAAGTTTTAGAATTTCTAACGAGAAAAAACTTTGCAGAAGAAGCCAAAGGTCTAACGCATATAGTTTCGGATATATGAAGTATTTTCTTTTGAAACCACTTAAAATCAATTTTTTGTACATAACTTTTTTCGCAATTTCAGTGTCTACTATGTTCGAGACAATTAATAAAAACGCAAAATTACACATTTTTGTTGAAGACTGTGCACGGTTTGGCTTTTTCCCTAAAAGTTATTTAACATTTGAACTTTTATATACACTAACTTTAACTACTAATAGGAAGCAGGGTCGCAGACCAAATGGCACATACATATACTTTATGGAAAGTTTAAATCAAGTAATATAATGCTACGAAGTGTGTAGCGTGGCCTTTTTAAATGGAGTGAATGAGAGAACAAAATATAGAGTGCTTTTTTGACCATTTTCTTAGGAAAAACGTACATTAGTAAAATTGTTTATCTTCATATCACGCGTTATTTGTGATATCGACCGAGTTACCTTTAGGCAAAAACTTCTGCAAGAAATTGCAGTCCAGGTATAAAAAATAGAGCATTCGTTTTTACACTTTTCTCTTCACTAAAACGACTATTTTTGGTTTATTAAAAAGAGCTTTGTAGGAAATGTTAAAACATTGGAATCGGTCGTTAGTGTAGCTTTGGTGCAATGGTGTAATGATTGAATATAATTTCATGATGCATTCTTGTATGCAATTGATCAAACTAAGGAAGCATGTTAACGTTGCTCATTAAATTACGACAGGTTTTACTTATTCTTTTAATAGAATATTCTTTATTCGTTCATTTAATTCCAATCCAATTCATTTAAAGGATGATATCGTACACCATTACCAGTACGCTCAAAAACATCGTTTAAATTTAAGTCTTCTGTGTAAGTGTAGCCTGTTTGAAAGGCTGAATCCTTTTTGTAAAATCATGTCGTTCTACGAAATACGTTCTAATGAATTAAGCCATACACTAAAAAAAATAATGAAATCCACACGATTTCTAAATAAATAGTACTATGAAATGGACATCAGTTGAATAAAAAATTCAATTCAAAACCATCCTCGATGTAAAACTAAATTGGAATGCATTAATTTCAATGAATATGACCGTTTATTTATATTGACGCTTAGTTTTACTTTTAATGTATATTGAAAAATGAAGCACAGTGAAGTAACTTTATATTAAATTTCCTGCTCCAAATATGCATTGTTGGTGAGAGCAGCGCTGCATATTATTTTTAAGAACACAAAAGAGTTGGTTGATAATGCTGGAGCGTGTTCTGGAGCATGTGGTCGATGATAATATTACAATAAAATGCGTGAGTGGTTCAACGTTATATACGTTACATTCCCATGTTTTAACATTTCCTACAAAGCTCTTTTTAATAAACCAAAAATAGTCGTTTTAGTGAAGAGAAAAGTGTAAAAACGAATGCTCTATTTTTTATACCTGGACTGCAATTTCTTGCAGAAGTTTTTGCCTGAAGGTAACTCGGTCGATATCACAAATAACGCGTGATATGAAGATAAACAATTTTACTAATGTACGTTTTTCCTAAGAAAATGGTCAAAAAAGCACTCTATATTTTGTTCTCTCATTCACTCCATTTAAAAAGGCCACGCTACACACTTCGTAGCATTATATTACTTGATTTAAACTTTCCATAAAGTATATGTATGTGCCATTTGGTCTGCGACCCTGCTTCCTATTAGTAGTTAAAGTTAGTGTATATAAAAGTTCAAATGTTAAATAACTTTTAGGGAAAAAGCCAAACCGTGCACAGTCTTCAACAAAAATGTGTAATTTTGCGTTTTTATTAATTGTCTCGAACATAGTAGACACTGAAAGTAATTGCGAAAAAAGTTATGTACAAAAAATTGATTTTAAGTAGTTTCAAAAGAAAATGCTTCATATATCCTAAACTATATGCGTTAGACCTTTGGCTTCTTCGGCAAAGTTTTTTCTCTTTAGAAGTCCTAAAACTTTGTAGAAGACATAATTTTTCTATCTCTTAGGGGAATAAAGTTGTTGAAATGAACTTTTATCGTAGTAGGCTTTGCACATTTTTTATTGTGATCAAATCACGAGGTATATTTTTGTGAATGAGTTCTCCAAAGGAACTATGTATATCGGATCAACGGCTTAACAGCTAGAGAATTAAGTTCACGTGTTTGTCGATTCAAACCACTGTGAGATGGCGTCGTGACAGGGGGCCGATTGAATCAGACTGTGTGCGCTGCGCGGAGTCGACTGGAAAGTCGACATGAAACGAATTTTTTAGTGAGACGTGTTTTTCAGTTCATCCCACTTGTACACGGTGGGCAGATATCCCCCCTGACGGCTGGCTATGTCTGCCATCCATTTTTACCAAAATTCTGCCAGAATTCCGGCAAAAGTCTGGCAACATTGCAACAACCGTTTCCGGCAGAGAATTTCGCCTAGCGGTTATTAACGGGTTTTTTCTGTCGGATTCTTGCCATACAAGATTGGCAGAACCATTTTGAATCGGTTCTACATTTTTAGCGTCTTGGTTTTATTTTTTCAATAAAAGATACATACGAAAGTTATTGCCCTTCATATATATTAATCATGGAAAATATTATTGCCAATAACATTATTTTCTCACTACCAAACATACCCATATTCCAATCTCATTTACCTCGTCTCAAGATTCGTTTTTTGTACGTATATGCGAGATTGACGAATATCAAATGAAGTCGAAGAAAAAAAAAAAAAAAAGAAAGAGGAAGGAAATAAACAAGACACGTACGGCGAGAAAATGACGCAATTTCGCCTGGACGATTTTGACAGCAGCCGGAATGCAGCCAGCCTTCTGACGGTTGCCAGAATTCCTCACAAGCGGGATTTCGCGATTGGAATGCGCCTACTTTTCGGATGCAATCAAGCAACCAACTGTCAATTTTCACTTTGAAGCGGAATCACGATGTTTACTGCAAACTAATCGCAACAGTAAACGAAAACGGAATGTTTTCTCTGTCTTTAGTCTTGTGCTAAAAGCAATACTTGACTAAGGGCATGTTCAGGAGTGTTATAGTTCTAGATGCATAATTTATGTCAGTTTTAAAATTTGAATCTAGAATTTATAACAAAATAAACTGGTAGCCCCAGCAGCGTTCTATCTGTGTTTCGAATATAGAAAAAATAGAACGGCAGCGCATACCAGTTTTAAATTTGACAGTAGAACTGTTCGACTAAATCAAACTAAAACGGCTTGCTGGGGATACGTTTGTTTCAGTTTCAGTTATATTATAGACCACCCATATGAATCTGGCAGCTGCTGAATTTGCTCTAAACATCGTTCGGTTGCAATTCATTTCTTCGAAGTGGTTGTTGACAGGAAGTTGATCGGTGGTTTAAAAGCAAAAAAGGAAGCTGGATGTAATCAGTGGTATTGTATACAGAGAAAACGGTAATCTTTAATTTTCAGAGATGCCAAGTGAAAATTGACAATGGTAACAGACACAGATACTAGTATGTGCAACCTTCATCGGAGTATCAGTTTTGAGTATCCACTAGTAAAATAAATTTTATTTCATTTATTAGTGAAGACAGATGAATGCAGATTTTTCATTTAGGATGAAAAGGCTTTTCTTTGAAAAAATCTGGCATCTCTGCTGCTATGAATAACCGCTTTTGCTATTCAACCATTTGTGTAACCCTGCTTTGGAACCTAGATTATGGAAATGCATTTTGAATCGATTTTTTGAATATGGGTCTGGATTCTGAACCTGAATAATTAACCTATATTCTGGGCCTGGAGATTAATTCTAAACTGGACCTTGATTCTGAATCTGAGCTCGTAACCTGAACCAACAACCTGAATTCTAGATCTGATTTCTAGTACATAATCTCGGTTCAGAGTTCAGGTCCTTTCTTTCCAGATCAATAATCCATGTCCCGATTTCAGGTCCAGAATTCAAAAATCCAGGCCTAAAATTCAGGTCCAACATGTGCCTCTCTATCCAGATTCATAATTCAGGTCCAGAATACAAGTTCAGAAGGTACAGGATACTACTGCGAGAAAAAAATAATTAGGCTTTGTTCATAATTTCAAAATTCTACCTACTCTCCGGCCACAATACACTTGTGCCAACGTTTTTTCCAATCCTTGAAACACTTGTTAAAGTCAATTCACGTTTTATGTCTTCAATTCACTCAAAACGGTTTCTTCGGAGCGGTCGTTTGAGTTTGCTGAATAGCCAGAAATCACACGGAGCCAAATAAGACGAATACGGTGGTTGCGTAGGCGAAAAAATCACGAAGAATCAAGGTAGTATGCGACGGTGCATTATCGTGGTGCATAAACCAAGAGTTGTCGGCCCATACTTCCGGCCTGTTTTTACGAATAGCTTTACGAAAATTCAGGTTTAGAATCCAGCTCCAGAATCAAGGTTCAGAATTCAGATCAAGAATGTAGGTTTCAAATTCAGGTTCAGAATCATGGCCCAGAATTCAAATCCAGAGTCAAGTCCCGAATTTCGATCCAAAATCCCAGCCACAACACTCAGAATCTTGGTATATAATTCAGGTACAGAATCCCGATTCAGAATCCAAGTACAAAACTCAGGTCCAGAATTCAGATGTAGGATCCACATCCAGATTCATTTCTATAATCCAGTTTCTAAATCAGAAACAATATTCAGGTTAAGAATCCTGGTTCGGAATTTAGGCCCAGAGTTCAGATTCAGATTCTAAACCCAGAATTCAAGTCCTGTTTCTGATGTAGGTCCCTAATTAGGATCCAAAATTCCGACTTAGGTTCAGGATCTAGATCAGGTCCAGAATTTAGGATCGGAGTTCAGGTCCAGAATCGTGGCCCAGAATACAAGTTCAAATTTCACGCCCTGAATTCAGGTTTAGAATCCCGCTTCTAAGTCCAGATCTAATTCCGGCGCAGAAACCTGGCTCAGTACTCAGGTTTAGAAATCTGGTCCAGGATTCAACTCCAGAATTCAAATATAGTTTCAAAGTTCAAAGCTTGGATCCTGTATTCAGGTTCAGAGCTCAGGTCATGAATCAAGGTTCAAGGAATCAGGTTCAAAATCATGACCCAGAATTCAATTCTGGCCCAGATTCCTTTCCAAACAACCAAGTTTCAGAATTCAAACTCAGAATTTAGGCCTACAATCCAGACCCAGAATAAGGTTCAGAATCCATTTCCAACATTCACAGTCTGAATGCAGATCCAGAATCCCACCTCACAATCCAGATCCTAATTTTCGGTCCAAAACCTGGTTCAGCATTCAGATCAAGAATCTAGATTCAAAGTTAGGATCCTGCAGGTATGTTAATCAGGTTCAGAATTCAGATCATGAAGAAACGTTCAAGGAGTCAGGTTCGAAATCCATACTTGAAACTCTGGTCCAGGTACAGAATTACGATCCAGGTCCAGAATGCTGGATCAGAATACAGGTCTCGAATATAGATTCAGTATCCCGGCTCAGAATCGAGATCCTGAATTCTGATCAAAAATTAGGTTCACAATTCGGGTCTAGTCTCCAGATCCAGAATACGAGCCCTGTATTTAGATTCAGAGTCGAATATCGCTATTTAGAATTAGAATCCAGTTCCAGAATCAACATTCACAATTTAGATCAAGAATGCTGGTACCGAATTAAGGATCATAACTAATAATTCCAGAGTTATGAGTAGAATCCAGGTCCAGAATCCATTTCTAGAATCATGACACCCTGAATCCAGGTCCAGAATCCGAGTTCTGAATTGATATCAAGGCTCAGAATTCATTCAAGATCAAGAATGCTGGAATGAATTCAGATCCAGAATCATGGCCAAAAATTCAAGTCCAGAATTAAAATCCCTGATTCCAACTTCCAGGCCAAACAACCAAGCATTGGAATTATTCCAAATCCTATATTTAGAATCGAGATACAGAACTCAGATTCAGAATGCAGATGTAAAATGTAGATCTGGATCCATTTGCGAAATACAGGTTAAGAATTTCGGTACAGGATTCACGCGCTGAATTCAGGTCCAGAATCCCTCGCAAAATCTAGATCCTAATTTCCGTCCAGAAACTTTTAGTATTAGGTTACAGATCCCGGTCCAGATTTCAGGTTCTGATATCAGGCCAAGAACCCAAGTCCAGAATTCAGATTTAGAATCCAGATTCAATGTTGGGATCCTGAATTTAGATCCCGAATCCTCTGGAGTCAGGTCCTGGTTCATTTTCAACTCTTCTCAGATAAACATTTGATAATTTGATGCAGGAATGCCTGAGTAATCATTAAAGGAAAAAGTAAAGAAAATCTGGAACTTGATGCAGTTTAATAGAAGAAGATGCGAAGAAAACTCAACAAAAATAACAACATTTATTGTGCTTTCAAAGTTCTATCACCGTCTCTTCCTTTCATTCCATTACACTCGACAGCAGAACAGCATGTCAACTACGGAACCGGAGCGCCATGGAAAGCCAAAGGAAAGATCGAACCTACCGTTCAACGACGGCTCCAGTTCGGACGTGACATTTTTGGTTGGCAGTCAACGAACGCCAATCTACGCCCACCGTCGGTTTCTGTCCGATTGTTCCGAGTATTTCCGGGCAATGTTCGGCGGATGCTTTCGTGAGTCAACGGGATCTGATGTTTGCCTGGAAGATGTCGAACCGGAGATTTTCCTGGAAATATTACGATATCTCTACCGAGGAAAAATTAATTTGTCACCCGAAACTGTCCACGATGTCTACACTCACGGCACGAAATATCTCCTGAACCAGGTTGTGGCTGCCGTAGGTGACTTCCTCGCGGAAACCACCGATTTGAGTAATGTCCTACAAAGGTTCACTCAAAATCGCACCTACGGCTTTGATGTCGTCGACAGACGATGTCTTTCCATCATTTGGGACAATCTTATTTTCTGCTTTGACCACGAAGACTTCTTCATGTTGATCGATCATGAATCACTTCGACTGATCCTCAGTGGCCGCTCTATTAACTGTACCGAGGTGCAATTATTACAACTTCTCGAAACTTGGAAATCCTTTCACAAAACCGACAACACCGAAGACCTGAAGGCCCTCGTCCACGGAATTAAGAGATCCTACGGGTGCGAGCAGCTACTGGTTTTCGGGACCCCAACCGAACGAAATTCGACCAGCTTTTCGTTCTCTGTCACATCCGACTTGGATATCGATCTGTTTGGTGTTGGAGTGTTCATCAGATCACCGGCCACGTCCATCGTCGTTGAGTTGAGCATCGGACAGGCCAATCTACAGCTAGTGGAACGTATGTTTCGCCATGAAAATCCTACCAATACAGCAACCATCAATGTGGCCGATTTGTTATTCGGTAAATTCACACTCAATCCTCAGTGCATTTATTGGGTATCGGTCAGATTTTCTCCATCGCTGAAACCATTCGGGATTCGTAATGCCAAGGTATTCCACGATCGGATCGAGCTGGCGATACGGGAAAAGTCGTACGGCGCTGACGTTATTTGTCCGATCGCGCGTTTTCATTACCGAGTGTGTTAAAATAGGGGAATAAAATTTCGATAACTGAAAACAAACTGTTTTTTTTATTGTGATTTTTTTGTCAGTTTAGTGATCGGTTTTCTAATGCGCATTTTTCTGTTCTATCCTTTCTTTCCAGAAGATCATCAGCCACTGATCGGCATTCCGAAAAGTCGAACAACATCCACAAGCACAAGAATTGGTGTCGCCCGGTGTCATCCTCGGCCGCAAAAATCCTTACGCCGCCCGTAGAACAAACTGACGTTGATAGCCTGAAAACAAAACAAAACAAAAAAAAACCAACGTACTCCTCTAAGTAGTCTTTGTTAACGTTACATTTAGAGAGCGTCAGGAAAACCAGTAAAGCGCAGTACACGCCCCGGTGCACGCAGGATGAACGCGTCCGAGTGTGCCAGCCTGTTCGCGTCGGTCGAGTGGACCGAACCGAGGAAGATCCTGCTGCTGGCCATTCTGATCTTTATCGACGTTCTGGTCATCGTCGGCAACACGCTCGTCGTGGCCGCCGTCACCAGTTCGCCTAAGCTTAGGACTGTTACCAATTTTTTCATCGTTAGTCTAGCCGTTGCCGATTTGCTAGTCGGATTAGCTGTATTGCCGTTTTCGGCCACCTGGGAGGTGTTCAAGGTGAGTTTGTTTCACAGCGAAAATGTAGATGGAGGGAATTGGGCGATCAGAGCATACCGTGGGTTCTTACGACGTTTTGTTTGGGGAGATTGAGAGTTCACTGTTCTAGAAGATCCGAAATTTCCCAATGGGCGAATTGATATTCTCGCAATTTAAGTGCCTGTGAGCCTCTGCTGTGACGATATCTCAACCGTAATGTTAGTAACAACTCAAAACATTTGATCCGAAGTGTTGACAGTCTTCTAAACAAACAGCTCTCGTCACTCTACTTATAGGCACTCTACTCACAATGGTTATGTCCGCTTTGGATCTGTCAATTGACAGGGCTTGACGACTACACGACAGAAATGCCAGACTTGTAGATTTGTCTGTAAATCTGTTTTGTACAGATATCTGAGTATTTTTGAAGACAGACTGTGTTTTGGCTCACTAAATCAGCAAAATTCTGCAGAAATTAAAAATGGCGGGTGAATAATATCAAAGACATAACTGGAAGACGAGAATAAGAATAAAACTGATGTGCTTCTTTCACACTACCGAGTATAAATAATCCGTTCGTACTAGTTGATGGATTGTGTGAATTTTGCTTCGCTTCCCGAATTGTTTACAAATGTAGAGTACATTTTTGTTTCTACAACTGAATTCTGGGCATTCAGAAATTGGGTTTCCAAATAAGCAGTAATATTCTACTGCTTATGGCGGTATTATATTTACGAACTACTTGTAAATTTTACGGAATGTTGGCATTGAATGATGAACAAGTCCGTATAGTTTTGACATATTTATGCTCATTGCTATTCTACCGAAAGTTCAGCAAATGAAACTTTTATAAAATTAATAGTACTAAATTCGGAACATGGTACGGATTCCACTTCACAAGAATTTAGTTTCATTATTCGGGAACAAAACTCATTTTCAGAATCCAATGCTCCGAATTTAATGTTAGAACTGAGTTTCGAACCTGAAATACGGAGCTGAATTCAGTTCCAGAATATAGAATTCTGAAGTTGATTCATGAATTTGAATTCTGGATAAGAATTCCGAATTTAAATTAAGGCACTAAATGCAATTTCAAAATCTAGTCAAGAACCTAGTTCCAGAATCTGAAACCAGGATTCAGTTCCAGAGTCTCTGTTCTTACTTTTGAACCTGTATTCTAGAAGTACATTCTGAAACTAAAACCTTGAATTCAGTTTTGAATTGTGATGGACCAGAATCCAAATTTTGAATTCAGTTTTAAAATTCAGTTTTAGAATTCTGTTCCCGAATCCAGTCCAAATGATGCTTTACTCCTCGAAGACGTTCTTTTTTTGCTGCTAATTGAAGTTCCTCACCACGACCATGAAATGATCATAAATCATTTCATCATAAAATGCTGATCCTATTTCTGCCAGTATGAAGAAAGAAGTCCAGCTAACCCGTCTAGAATTTGGTACGGAATTCAGTATGCTTTCCGAATGGATTTCGAACCAGATGCAACAACCGATTCCGAACCGATCCAAGTCCGAATTCTGTTGTGTTTAGTACAACTCGAGGTATTCACGACTAAGTTTTACCCATTCTTCCACAGTGCGAATTTTGAAAAGGGTAGAACTGGCATCACTGATTGTGCACGCCTAATCCCGCATATGCATGGATGCTAGATGGCTGACTGCCTCACCGCTACCAGGTGAAAAGATAAGAACACTCGGCTAACTAAGATACAGGGGACTATGTTTTGGCAAATTGTATTTGACAGTAGTCACTGATTCAATTTTGGTAGCCGTCTGGTGGCCATGGCTGCCCAGGTAGCCAAAAAGCCTGGCGGGATCAAGTTATTCAGAAACCAGTGAGATCCTACTCATCTGCAGAAAAATTGGAACGGCTCAAATTTCGAGTAATTCCTTGGTTACTCAATTTTGAATTCTTCCACTGAAAACGATGTTTGGGTTAGAGGTGTGCGAAACAGCTCATATCCGAACCGATCAAGCTCACTCGATTCAATGTAGCAGCTTATCAGCTTATATAGATTGAACTGAAGGGTAATTTTGAACACCGTTTTTCTTTCATATGCATGATCGAAATTGAAACAGAGAACAATACTATGCGAACTAATTTGTTTTTATTTAATGCGATAATAGTCGAAAATTTTTTAATAAATTGTCATATTAGCAAAAACCTGCGAAACATTATTATGTCACTTTTGTAGAAAAAGTGCAAAAGTGGAATCCCTTAGCCTACTGAGTGAAAGGTAAGATTTCGTACTGGAAATGTTTCATTCATTCTGTTAAAGAAAGATAGATGCACATTTGGAAGAATAAACGAAAGCTCATGCACATTGTCGTTTATAACTCGCTCTTCGAGAGCAGAACTGGGTGAACTGGGTAGCAAATGAGTGAACTGGTGAGCTGCGGTTCTTTTAAAAAGAGCTGTGAGCTAACCGCTCACTTTGATGATTCAGTTCACTGGAACAGCTTAGGAGCGAATTACCCATCTCTAGTTTGGGTAAAATCTATCCATTTACTGAGTAATGCATTGTTTGTACAGTAGCCAGAAATTAAACAATTGTCGGTTGATTTTTCAAAAGCGATTTTCAAGTTTATCACTCAACTCTTTGTATAAAACGAAACCAGAAACTTTCGACTTCCAAACAGAATTATGAAAGTCGAGAAAAACTTTCTAATCACGTCACAATAATCAAAAGAGAAACGGTCATTTGCTCATACTTGCCCATTTGAAAAATCAACCGAAAATCTGCACTAAATTTTCGAGCGAAATTGTATTTCATACACATCAATTAATTTTTACGAATGTCGGTGAAAATAATTTTTATGGTGTCGGTAAAGCAGCAGTCTTGGTAATCAGTTCAAAATTTCATATGTTGAATTTTAGGTAGAGTAGCACTGAACATAAATCTGTCAAAATTATGCGGACTAGTCGACATTCAATGTCGACGTTCCGTAAAACTTACAAGCAGGGTTGCAATCTGCATTTTACAGATTTTTCAGATAAATTTGTGACCAAGATTCTGTATATGCAGATTACAGATTTTTGGCATAAAATACAGATTTGTACAGATTTTTGATAGCGTGGATTAAAAATTGAATAAAGATCAAGTTAAAATATATTAAATAAAGGTATTGATTATTTTTTCAAAGTGAAAACATTATCCTGATTGTGTGTTAAATCTAAAAAGAGGATAAATCTAAATATAAAAGAGTATGTTAAGGACAGTAAACGTAGATGTTCTATCTGCTAATAAAGATTTATTTATGCTTACTTGTCCCGGGTTGGCGGTTCAATGCATAGGACGCTGGTCTTACAAGCCAGCTGTCGTCTGTTCGAGCCCCGACCTGGAAGGATTCTTAGTGTCAGTAGGATCCATAGTACTAGCCATGCAATAATTCTGTACAATAAGAATCGGCTGCGAAGTCTGTTGAAACAGAAAGGCCAAATTCCACCACAGCAATATAATGCCAAGACTTTGCTTTTTATGCTTACTTTTATTTACCACTAGTGTAGCGTAATTGCTTATGCTTTCAAAAATTGCTTCTGATAAGCTGAAAAGAGGATGGCCTCAGCCATAACGTAAGGTAGTAAAGAAGAAAGATTGCCAATTGATCAATCAGATTAAGTTTCACTTTCAGATTGGATTTTGAAAGTTTTTCGTCAAATCATTCTTCGAGAGGCTCCAACGCAAAAACAACTTCCAGCGTTTTTTTTTTTTTCAACTGCAAAATCATGAAATTCAGACTAAGAAAAGTTTTAGTTTCTTTAAATTTGGGTTCTAAAGACTTTTTCATTCCGTTGTACTTCGATTTCTTATCACTTCTATATGCAGATTTCCAGGTTTTTGAGCTGCCGATACAGATTCAGATTTTTCTTCTGAAAAATGCAGATTTAAATGTGGCAACCCTGCTTACAAGTAATTCGTAAATATAATACCGTCATAAGCAGTAAAATATTACTGTTGATTTGGAAAAACAACTCGTAAAACTAGCTGTATCTTATATATTTTCTGTCAGCGTTTCGGTTCCAGGGAATTTTGTAATAATGTTCCATTTTATTAGAGTGCTGATACATATAAGATTCAAATTGAAAAAAAATACTGGGATTATGGTGCTTAAGGGAATCAAAAACAACAATAAACATAATTGTCTTATCAAAAACATATTCTTATATTTTTCGTATAAAAAGAGTTTCATAATAAAATATTGTTTTAATATTTCAACTACACTTACTTCTTTGGGACTGGCTGATTTCATCGGATATTTACTGTCACCAGACGAATCAGATGCACTCCGAAAAGCTGATAATTGGAAACTACCGGATATTTATTTCAGGGGCATATCCTTGAACGAAGTTGAATGAGCTGTCTTGTCAGCGATTTCAAATAACAGAACTTCCTAAAAAACTGTCTAGAGCAGTCGACGATAATCGAGGACACAACTCTTTCTTTAGCTTCAAGCAGTGCGATTCACAACTATTCTTCTGTGAAAACAAACTCTATTTGTTATTTTCTTCAGCTGTCTCGTTTTCTTCCTTGTTGCAGATTTTATGTACGCTTCCAATGAAAATTATAAGTTTTCACGTGACTTTTATTAAACATAATCAGCATGCGATTAATAGCAAAATGTAATGAATATTAAAATTATATTGGCTTAAGTTTTATCGAATTTTCGCATAACTTGTATATGGTATGTTTATCAATATCATAAAGATTATGAAGATATAAAATTTATTGAACATCATTTAGATTTTATGTAGAGCTCCATTAAAGGTCATAAGTTGTCATATGTCTTTTGTGAAATACCATCTGCGTACGATTCATAAGACACATCCAATGAATATAAATTATGTAACGAGTTAGGTTTCATCGGATTTCAATATACATTATATAGAATATTCTTATAACTTTCATTATGGTAACGTCTATTTAGATTTAACGTACACTTTAAATAATGATTATGAGTTTCCATATAACTTCTATAAATTATATTCTGCATACGATTCATATGACAAATCTGATGAATATAAGTAAGATTTTCATTTCAGTGTAGGCAAGTGACAACTCCCCTTTGTTTACTTACTCATTGTGATGCAGTTATACAGATTTTCATTACTTTCCCAGTACTTACCGAAAGTCAAAGGTTCCAGGTAACGTTCCATACGAAGAGTTGAGACGTAAACCTAGGAATGGCTCAGTAGGGTAACAGAGGTATTTTGGCCCACTTCGGGATTGATTTTATTCTGGCCCACTTTGTAAAAATATCCACCAAATGTTGTAATATCTTTGAAAACCCCTTCCGCAATAGGTAATTTAATGTGATTAGCTTCAAATTGATGCAACATGAGTTAATTAACATCGATAAAATCTGATGAAATCGATAAAGTTTGTTTGTTTGCCAAAATATATGAAGTGGCCAAAATATCTCTGTTACCCTAATTAATAGAAGAGAAAGTAAACAAAATGGCGGGTGGGTAATTCAGAGACCTGCACATACATTAAAGTACGCATAAGTTACATGAGACATTCTGACACAGAATTAAATATTGCCAAAGACATCATATTAACAAGATATCCAGCACTCACATTTCCCGAACAAATCATTGGCAACATCCTTTTTTGCGAGCATGTCGCCCTCAGGAGAATCCGCATCGAATCTCATACATAGAAGTAGGGGAGATAAATGTCAAATTCGTGCGCGCCAAAATAGCAGGGCTGCGCATCCATACAATTGACATGATATGTTGAATGTGATGCCGTGCGATGGCGTTGCTGAACTGAAGATTGATTTCGCTCCAAGCTGACAGGGTCTGATATTGCGAAGTAATTTTTACAAATCTTTCCGCAGTTGTCCACAGGGATGCCAGGTTCACAGATTAATCTGTGTTTCACAGATTTTCAACTTTATGCACAGATTTTAAAAATGGCACAGATTTTCACAGATTCCGAAATTAATCACAGATTTTTGAAATCGATCACAGTTTAGCACCAAAAAGTACAGAGCGGTTGAGTAAAACGGTACAGGTAAAGGTTGATAGTAAGACCTTTTGTTTAGCTCACCAAAACGATTCCGATCAGCTATTATGGTACGGGAAATGTGCACAGGTTTTCACAGACAGGTTTTTGGTTTGATCACAAATTTTCGAAAAAATGACCTGGCATCCCTGGTTGTCCGTGGTTGAGATACTGATATGGTTGGCGTAGGTATAGCGTTCACAGCCGATTATAATCTTCCTATGAAGAAAACATTAATTCGCTGGGTTGATCAATGATACAATAGGCCTATGATATGAAAAGTATGGGATATATCTATAGGCTTTCTATATTGATGTTCCTAGCAAATACGAGAGCAATACGCTTTTAATACGCCTCCAAGCGTAGTTAAGAAATTCTTTCCTTTCGCAACATTTAAATCTGGAGTATTTTTCTGGAGGAATATGATAAAATACAGATTAATCGCACGGCATATTTCGAAACGACACCCATACTAGTATAAAGATATGTTCTACATCAATACTTTTATTCCCGCATTACGTGAGAGCGTTACCAATCGTAATTGAATGTGCTAGTGACGACATAAACTATTTTCAACTTCCATTTTGATGAATCTGATGCTTTTGGTAGAAGATGGAGAAAATTCAATTAATTCTTAATGGCGATCAGTGGGACTGAAAAGAGCCTTGAATCGTCACGAGGATCTGAATTTAGACAGAACTGAGATGGCTCTTGGCGTGTACACTCGGTAAACTCGTCCGAAATTTGACTAGGAACTCATTTTGATTTCCAATTGGATTCCAAAGAAGATGAAACTATCCATTTCGGGCGGCATTAGTGGGTGCATGATGACTGACAAATTCCACTGGCAGGGTTTCGGTGTGGTTTTGCTCTGTGCCCGGCTACGACTGTTCTTCGGCACAATTCTGCTGTTCGGCGCTCGCTTCATTCCAAAAGCGTGAGGTCTTCGATGGTGCTCTCCCGTATGTTTCGCTTCGACAAGCGTTGCTTAGAAAATCATGCAAAAAGGGTGGAATATTCATCTTTTATATCGATGCAGCAGCAGATATTTTGTTCTCTTCCTCAGAACACGTTCTGATTGGCTGGTTCTGACATGCACACTTAAATTTTTTAGCTGAGTCTCGGCAAAAAAATGCCGAGATTCGCACAGCCGAGTAATCCGCAATCATCTCGGCAAAAATAAAATTACTGAGCGTCTCGGCACCCTCAAATTTGACAAACGTCAAATATTGCCGAAATCGTCAGCATAAGATTTACTGTTTGCTCAGTGAAACGTTCACTGAATATTCGGCAATCCAATAAAATGAAAAAATGAAAAAAATAAATTACCGAATCATCAGTAATTAAAAATCTAGTCAATTAATTTTGTTTGTAATTTCTCAACATTATAAACACGCCATTCAGGATCAAAAATTCATTTTATTAACACTTAAAGGAGGCTTACAAATTTGTTGCCAGTAGTGCTTAAAGCCTCTACCTGAAAACATGTAGCATAAAAAAAGCGGCGTTTCCAGATGCGGCCATCTTGAGTTGAGCTGGAAATATGAAAATAAAAATATATATTGATTTTTGGCTTACAAAAATGTTCAGTATTTAATTATGCATATACGGTATTGTTCAAAAAATAAACTTACTTTGATCAATTGAATTATTCCATGCATTGGGTTGTTTTTTCGCATATCCCCCAAAGTTTTGTTTCGAGGACGCTTTGAGCCCCGTGTTGGGAGTTTTTCACTTATAATCGCGAGTGCTCTGATAAAGTCGCTTTTTATAAAGCGAAACATGTCACTATATTTATTCAATACTAGCTGACCCGTCGAACTTCGTCTCGCCTGAAATTATTTTTTCAAATTTGTGTTTTCGAACAGCAGAGTTGCCAAACGTTAATGTTTCTTTCCATTATTTTACTGATTACTTGGCTTACAATAAACGAATTACGGCAAATTCATATCCAACACAATAACTTCTTCCCGAAGAAGAAATATCATCAAGAATTATTGTGGATATGTTCAATGCTTTTTGTTACGCAAAAACTAAACAAATGCACCGTTTGCCATCTCATCCTTCGAGTCAGTGTATTAAACAGAGATTGTAGATCTCTCTCAAACTAAAGATTTGACATGTGGGATGATGGATTGGATTGAATCATATCTGACTGGTCGTAGTATGACCGTGAGAATTGGCGACTGCGTTACTCCATCATTCATCGTGAGCTCTGGTGTTCCTCAGGGAAGCCATCTAGGACCATTCATATTTCTGCTATATCTAAATGATCTGAATTTCGCATTGCAATGCATGAAGCTATCATTCGCCGACGATTTCAAACTGTTTCATCTCATCAAATATCTGAAAGACTCAAACTTCTTGCAGTCACAGTTGGATGTATTTTCTAACTGGTGCAACGTCAACAGAATGGTTATTAACGCCTTCAAATGCTTCGTTATCTCCTTCTCTCGTAAACGAACCACGATCATGTATGATTACACTATTTCGCAAGCTGTACTAAAACGGGAGACATCAATTAGGAATCTAGGAGTGCTATTGGATTCAAAACTTAGTTTCAAAGATCACATACAATATACCCTCTCTAAAGCATTAAAGATGCTAGGATTCATCTTTCGCATCTCAAAAAATTTCAATAACATATACTGCCTGAAATCGTTATATTGCGCTCTAGTTCGCGAGTATGCTGTTGTTGTTTGGGCACCATATTATCAAACAGATAAGCTACGCATTGAAACTGTTCAGTACAAGTTCATTCGTTGTGCTTTGCGTCGCCTGCCCTGGAGGGATCCATTTAATCTTCCAAGCTACGAAAATCGTTGTAGACTCATACACTTCGATTTGCTATCTGTCCGCCGTGATACACAAAAAGCTGTTTTCGTCGCGGACCTCATCCAATCTCGAATTGATAGTGCAGATCTCCTACAACAGCTAAGTTTTGACATTCTTCGGCGTAATTTGCGGTTTAATCCCTTTCTCAGAATTCCTCGTGCTAGAACTAACTATGGGTTCATTGAACCGTTTTCGAGTATATGTCGCGTATTCAATACTTGCTCTGATGGATTTAATTTCAATTTATCTCGTAACGCCATTAAAACCCGTTTTCTCCGAATATTTTCCCGGTAGTTTTATTAGGATAATTAGTCAATATGAATCGTTGTTAGTTAGCTTTGTAGTTTAAAAGAGGGTAATTTAAGATTTCGTTATGTATCATTTGGTCAAATGTTATTTGTTGATACAAAAGATTAGAAGGTTTTATGCCTGCTGGAGAAAGAGAACCAAAATCTCAGCTCCAGCAGGCTTTTCCCTTGCTCCTAAATAAACAAATAAATATATTAACAGATGGATGAAAAAGAGATGACCAAGATAATTACTTTAAATTGACCCCACAAATTTCCAAAAGCAGCCCTCGGGGATTGTTGTTTATCATTGAATATTAAGACTTATTTGTACTGATGACGTTTAAAATTTAATAGCAAATCCTTAGGGATTATCGAAAGTAATAAACTAATTTTGAACGGTTGTTCATAACCTACTTCACCGCTACTGATATTACTTAGTCATGTTTGATGAATGTTCGTAGCAAGATAATGACAGGATCAATTTTCGATCAACGAATTAGCGATAAAATGAAAAATACTTGGACATTCGAAAGTTCAAATTACCCTTTTATTAAATATTGTGTCCATTAACTTTGACTTGAACGCTATATTCGTTCAAGAATTGTATCAAAAGGCCTCTCATTCGTCGAGCCACCACATCGGTTTGCTTAGTATTCAATCCTGAGAATCAATATTCTGTTTTAGCGGAGTGAACATGAAGAGTGATTATACCAGTATTCTTCTTATCGTTAAAGCCAATGTATAAAACAGCAGATCTCACAACTAATGGTTCTTACATGCCACGATTTCTCCTTCAGATATGATATTCACGATTCCCATATGGTAATTCGTCAAATAATCCAAAGTTCGGAAAATGAAATGATTTGGCTTAAGCAGCTTACAAATGTCATGAATACCATCCGTTTTGAAGTGAAACCACTCTTGAAAACTCACCCGAATCGGCTGAACAAACTTCAGCATGCTAAATGCAAGGAAAATATTTTCATCTGAACTCATTATTTCAACAGCAGAATCCTATCATTGATACGTAAAAAATCGTTACATAATTTGATTTGTTCAACTCACGCCCACGATGGCCCACATAATTCATCTAACTACATCTACTGGTAAATGACGTTAGAACTTGTGTTTCTGTTTACGGTATAGCACAGTCATTTGGCAAGTAATGATTTTGATGTCCTATTAAGCACGTGTTTCCAAATGACGAATCAATCATGCATATAAAATCTCCACCCAAATCTACTCGTTGCGCGCCAAACGATTTTCCAAAGATCTAGTATTCTTTTCTTCAACGGCGAAATACTGAGTATCTCCTTGCGCGCCAAACATCAATTGTAGATCTAGCAATCATTGGCGACTTTTTCAGTGGAAAATTCCATTGTCCATACAAAATAATTTTATTGGTTTTTCCCACTTTTCCGGTAAGTTTTTCTAATTTTTTTGATGTACGAACCCGGTGAGGGTAAAAACTGATCAAACAAAAAAAAAACATCTTAATCCGTCCATCCGTTCTTACGTGATGCGATTACAAAGAATGATCTCTGCATTTTTATATATATAGATAGATTTCTACTTGCAAGTGGTTCCACGCTTCTTCGAAGATTATCCATTTTTTAACTCGAGAATTTCATTAGAAAATAATCGCACAATGCGAAGCGAAAATGTAACGCGGCAATAAATGACAGCTGTCGTGCTGAATCTCGGCAACACCTAGCGCATATTCCGAAATCTCGGCAAACGTCTCTGCTGATGTCGGCATATCTGTTGTTTACTGATAAATTCAGCAAGCAATTATGCCAAATTTCGGCAAAGTTTAGCATTTTACCGAAATATCAGTGAATGCATTTAACGAAGTTCTGAAACATGCGTATTGATTACAGAGCAATCAGCAAATTTACGTGTTGCTGATCAGTTTCGGCATTTTATTATGCCGAGCTCAAGAAATGGTTTTAAGTGTGTGGGTCAAATCAGACCGATTTTTCAAAAGTGTACTATTGAAACACTTCAATGTTATTGCAATAAACGTTCAAGTTGACAAACTTCGATTCTATTGGTGGTTTGATTATATAAATCCTTCTATTGTACCACTGAGCCGACGACACGACCAGGCACTTCGAAGAAAAATCAGCATTAAAACTGTTCGCTAACGATTCACCGCCAGTTACCACAAATCTAGCGACCCCTTGTAAATGATAAAAATAATCTTCTCGAGCAACACTGTTTAAGTTTCTATGGACTAGTTACCAAGGAACCCCAAAACAAATAAACATGTTTTGAAAGCGGTGGAATAGTTCTATTAGTGTTAAACTTTGTCCAAATTAGGCAGAAATGGATTTAAATGAACTCGAACTATTTCGGAATTTAATCGAAACTAAGGATGAAACCAACGAACGAGGACAATGATCTGCTTCCAGTGATTCATCCGTACACTTCAACTGCTAGCTTTTCTGGGCAGTAGGATTTGGTGTAATATACCGGTGCCAAAATTGTTTTGTGTCGGTTGATTGCGCAGAAGTGGAAACAGTATTTCACCTTGTTGGCCACTATTCGAGGATTACTAGTGGAATTCCACAAAGAAATCATTTTACCGTACGTTATACAGGTACCGCAGAGCACTAGCCTCGCTCAGCTCGTTGTCGGTCATTTCCATATCTTCCTTCTCACACAACGGTTTCAAGTCAAGATCTGAATTTTGAACTTCGCTTTATAAAAGACATAACTCATACTCCCCTTTTTTTTACATTCCGCTCGAGTCAGGTAAATCCATTAAAATGTTCCGTAATATAATAACCGATCTGAAATTTATTTTGTTTACATTCATCTTGCCTTCGATATGCAGTAACCAAGGTTATGGTGACTGTTATTCAAAATCAATAAATATATCAACTAGTGCTGCCAGTTTAAAAAAATTCACTAGCGTTTTTGATTTGACATTTCCAGTTACTGAGGGGTAGTTAAATTTACGATACAGTTTTGATAGACGAGTGGCAGGTCGTGTCGTCGACTGAGCTGTGAGTGGTGAACCATTTTAGATTTTGTCATACAAAGTTATGATCTGATTTCCAATGGCATGTAGCAAAAATTACGTTAATACGTTAGATACAGCAAGAGATATTTACGATCAAAAACTTTTCACTTTTCCACAGGATAAATTTTGAAAAGGCGCCCCATAGTAAAGTCAGTCATATTCACGACAAAATCTACCAAGAGCTTATTATTAGCGTATAAAGGAAAGCAAATGTAGAAATCTGCCGGCACTATGAAAATTCCTTTAGCTATGGGAAATCGAGCCGAACGATTCACTTACAGAAACATTAAACGATTAATTCAATACTTTCAATAGACAACCGTTTACCGTCTTCTAGCGCACGAATAATCATCCACAATTCAGAAAAAAAATGGTTGTTGCCATGGAACTTCGGAATACAAACCGCGTGACGGTGCTATTCATGCGGCCTACTATGACCGCCTACGCCTACTGATGACAGAGTCAAATGAGACGAATATTCCAGCTGGCCTGGGGTACGGTTTCATTATTCGTTCGATCGAAATCTCACCGGCAAACCAGCGGGATAGCCGAAGCCGGTGCTTGCTGCTCAAGTAGCATTTATTACGAAAGGAATGAAAATGGGGTGGGCGTGTGGTCAGTCACTGGGGCTTTTCTTCATTCTGTCCAAGAGTGGGAAGGGCGAAAAAGGAAAGAAAATCATTCCTGGAAATATACCGAACTAAAAAGGAAAAAGGATCCGACATTAAAAGGAGGATTATGACGGTTTTATGCTTGTTTGATACTGTTTGTGTTTTTGTGTTGGAAGAAAATCGAAACTGTTTTTTGACAAACCGGTTTGGTGTCTTAATCAAATGTCAGTACATACTCACACCTAAATGATTTTGACGTAAAGCTTTTGCACTTGGAAGTTCAGTTTATAGGAAAACCAAGTAGCCTACTCCGATCAACCCACGTCACGTCGGTTCTCGTTCCGGAATGAGTGAATGTGAATTGGAATCAGACATGCAAAAGCCCACGTACATTTCGAAATTAAGCTCGGACGAAGTCGTTGCTGGTTTTGTGGAATTGTGATGAACGCATTCGGAAAATCCTCGGAGCTGAATGAGTGACGAATCAGTTTCGGAAATGTCATTTGAGTTTAATAGCTTTTTCAGAACCATGGTGGCTGCTGCTCAAGGAAACCGCATGGCAAATTTAGAGGTTCAACCCCTTTTGGACATAAACAACAATCAGTCCGTCTCTCTTTCCACCGCCGCGTCCGTTTTAAAGCTTACCACTGTTCAACTGGGTCTGAGAGCTAATCGGGCACAGTTCTCTCGTTAACAGTTTTCCCGTTAGCCAGGGCACCATGATGGGACGGGGAGGGATGGGGAAGGATCAGACCAGTGATAAATGGAAACCAGCTCGCCACGGAAAGAGAACGTGTTAGACTCACAGCAATAAAGGCGCTATCCTTGAGAGAGTCTGAATTTAACCCAGCACTGATTACTCTACTTCCGAACCGGATGTGGTGGGTAGGAAGAAGCGGACTCGAGCTGGGAGCTAGCGGGACCATTAAATAAATTATATACATTTCGATTCGGGAACCAGTTCACTCAAATACCTGGCGGGTGGCCCAGTCCGGCCCAGCTCGGCCCGGTCGGTTGGAATCTGAAGTATTTCATTTTTTTTTTCGTTGCTCCCTCATTTCACCGGGACCTGGAATACGGAGAAAGGTCCCACCTTTATTCTCTTTTGTTTATTGCCCGGCGATAGATAGCATACCGAAACGCCTTTCCCATCGTTTCCGATCTGCCAGGCGCCGGTGTCTGGAACGGTTTTTCCTACCGAAACCGAAATGGGAAAATCATGGCCCACCGGATCTGGATGTCGGGCTGGTTTATGGAATGGGTCGGCGTTGGTTGAGAAATGATTCGCACCGAAAATCTAGTTAACTTGGAGATAGATTTCAATCTGCATTTGAATTCTCTAGTGCGAATCGTTCCGCGATTTTGCTTCTCTGAATTAATGTTAACTCAAAATGTTAGTTATTCCGATTATCACAGCGGTTTTATTTGTTTGCTTACATTTTGAACAAGCCAATTTCAAACGTTGTCTTAAAACTATACCAGTTTCGACTCAATACGAAAAACTTAGCGACAATTGTTAACTAGAAAAGTTTTTTTTCCGCACAGTTGCTAAGTTTAATCTGTTTTATTGTTGTGTTCGTCATAGCCTGCTGCCACTTTGCATGGACCTGTCACTGGCTCCGAGAACAGCTTGGTCTTGGTTCGTCGAAAATTGTTTTCCTCTTGAGATGGCAGATTTGACGAGTAAAAAGAAAAGAAAGACAAACTGTCTTCAGCGAATAATGAGATAAAATAAAACACAAACACCGCTCTTTGCGAATAAAATTTTACTGAGCCGTTTGGTTTTGTTTGAAGTAGGGTATTTGAAACAAGTTCCGACACAGCAATGAATTCAATTTTCGAATGGAATACAAAATTGTCCGTGGATGTGCGATCTCAGTCAGCTCCAGGAAAGCACTCATTATTTGACTACATTCTTGATTTAATTGTTTCATTGTTGTCGAAAACAAAGAGCGAAAAGCATTTCGTTTAATCTCATATAATGAAACAGCACATCACTCAATATGTCGTGTGACTGACGCACAGATGGAGCTATCATCCGTATGACGTTTATGAAGTTCCAATTTTTATTAGACAATACGGGAAATTTCAGGAGATTTCGACTAGTCAGAAAAAAGTGACAGCAATTTAAGTGAAGCTACTTTTGTCATTTTCAAAACAAAGGATTCAATACAATTTCGTGCGATAATTTGTCATTGCTGCTTCTTAATACAAAAAAAAATACTGTACCAGTACTGCAAATGTGCTGTCAGGGCTCTGATCCACAGACTAACAGATACTCAAACTGGATTCTTCAATCTATTTAACGGTATAATATTCCTTCAGTTGGGATAGTACTCTTCTTCTTCTTCACTTCTGGTGGCGTCACCTCACTTGAGATGACGCCGATTGATGGCACAGCGATTTAGCTATATTGCCAGTTAGCTTTCGTTTATAATCCAATGGGCTTTCTTTTCACTGGACTACAAGTGAAACCCTCGCTATGTGACAACGTGGAGTCACCGAAGTACGGATGAAAATCCTTTCTTTCTCGCGAAATACTCGAATTTTCACCGCACTAACACGATACGACGTGTTCACTCGTTGAGGGTTTCACCGGAAGTCGGGATAGTACTCACATGTGTCATGATGGCGTCACGTTACCCTATCAAAAACATCCAGTCTGTCATCTAGACTGTGTTTATTTTTTTATTTACGAACAGAGTTGCCATTCATACAGATGTCTGTAATGTACTGATTTGTAAACGTCCATGCGGATTTCATGCAGGATACAGATTTAATAAATATTGTCAAAACCAAATAGAGAATTGTACTTACTTCTCATCCTCTAGCGCAATACAAAATCGAAATCATGTTTTGTTACGATATTTACTGGCTTCCGTCCTGCTGCCACATAATTTCGGATGAAAATTACTAATACAATCAACAATAGTCTAGAAGGCTACAAGTTCATTTTACGTCGGGCCCGATAATGAACTTTTTAAACAGTCCGTACGAAAAACTAGCTAAAAAGAATAAATATTCCACCTATGTAAAAAGCACAAACCAATAATCGGTTTCACGTACCTAAAAAACCATTTTACTGAACAACTTTAGGAAAAATTAATTTTTGCCCTCAAACATCGCTAAAAAAGTTAAATATATTTACAACGTAATCCCATAATTAATTGCGACAACTCATTTTTATAAGAAAATTTATTTTTATAAAAATTTACTCATAGTGTCATGTATGTTAGTCTGTGTCTGATCCATCGAATAGAACCATTTGTTGTTGGTTTGCTTAATTTAAACGTGGTGCTGGTTACTCCCGAAAGCATCGAAACAGCCACCCAAATCGGTTTTGTCTAATCGTAAATTGAACTTGCATGAGATAGCTGAGGTCGTAAAAATATCATAAGACAGTGTGCTTACAATTATGCATGAACATTTGGTCACGGGAAAGCTCTTTTCAAAGTGGGTGCCGCGTTTACTCACTGCCAAACAAGAACAACAACATATAATTATGATTCAGAGCAGTGTTTGGCCGTGTTTCCAAGTAATAGAACATATTTAATGCGATTGATATGTGACAACGGATGAAATATGGATCCATCACTTCATTTCGGAATCAAAACGATCATCGTCTGAGTGGACTGCAGCCGGTGAACCACTTCCAAAGCGTTCGAAAGCATAACAACCAACAGGGAAGTTATGGGTTGCATTTTACAAAGATGTATTAGATCATTTGAATGCATCAAATCAAAGAAAATATGACCTCATTTTTCGAAGAAGAAGCACAGTTTCACCAAGACAATGTACCGATTCTTAAGTCGATGGAAACGATGCTTAAATTAAAAGAATTATACTTCGAATTGCTCTCTCATCCTCCGTAAAGTTTCGATTTGGCCTCCAGCGACTACTGGCGATTCGCTGATCTCAAAACAAAAATGTCTCAAATCAACTCAAATGAAGAAACTATTGCCGAATGTGAAACCTATGGCAAAAGTCAAATCCTACTACAAGCACGGAATCGAGTCGTTCGAGAAGCATTGGAATGATTGTACAAACAGCCCGGTTGGGTAATGTCACAGACATAACTGGAGAACGTGAATACGAACAAAACTGACATGTTTCTTTTACACTTTCAAATAAATATAACCATTCGTATTAGTAAATTTTGTGAATTTGGAAACTTTTATTGCTTCGTTTGCAGAATTGTAATAATGCAAATACAGGGTCCGGCACTCGAAGTGTAACCAATTAAAAATTCAGTTTGGAAAATTACTTTTACTTAATTCAAAGTACAAAATGTGTAAATATAATACAAAATTCAGAATCAATTCACTTTTGCTCGATATGACCACCTTTTGCCTTGACTATGGCCTTGAGACGGTCAAAAAACGAATCGCAAGCTGCCCGAATGTGACTTGCAGGTGTATTTTGGCCCACTCGCGGACAATAACTTTTTTCAGCGCCTTGAGACTGGTGTATCTTTTAGTTCGGACTTTGCTCTCCAAAATGGCCCAAAGAGAATAATCCATTGGATTCGCATCTGGTGAATTTGAGAGCCATTGTGTGGACGTGATGAAGTTCGGAACGTTGTTTTTCAGCCATTCTTGGTTCACTCGAGCTTTGTGAGACGGTGCCGAGTCCTGCTGAAACGTCCATGGTCTGCCACCGAAATGTTTGTCTGCCCACGGCTTCAAAGCAACCTCCAGAATACTTTCCCGATAATATGTCGCATTTACCTTGACGCCAGGCTCGAAGGTCTGAAGTTGGTTACACTTCGAGTGCCGTACCCTGTATACTAAAAATAACTTAATGACAACAAACAATGTGTTATTTACAAAGCAAATGTTTTTTTTTTAATTAAGATGGTAGAGGTAAATTTTGCGGGTGGGTAATGTCAGAATACGAATAAAATGAATGGTTTAGTGTCTTGTTCTTGTACTTGTTTCAGTTATTGAAGAATCTGACTTTTGTGCCTGGATTTCTGGAACCAAATTTTAGAGCCGAATACTAGAACTGAATTCTAAATCTGAATTCTTAATTTGAATGCTAGATTCTGGAACTGAATTCTGAAAAATAAATTTCTAGAACTGAATTCTGGATTGTTGAACTGTGTTGTGGAATTTAATTTTAGAACTGAATTCGAGAACAGGTATCTGACTAGGCACTGAATTCTGTGGTGATGCACTCTGGATCTAGATTCTACAGCTGAATGTTAGCTACCGAATTCCGATTCAGGATGCAGTTTTCAAATTCGGATTGAGAATTCAGTTTCGAAACTCAATTTTAGAATCCAGATCTGGAATTTAGTGTAAAAGTGGTATTGAATGGCTTCACTTGATCTCGATTACTGTGAATTTCACACAGCGAAAAGTGCACAAATCAAATCAAACAGTTCTAGATTTGCACTAAATTAAGGATTCTTCGATTTGCGAGCAAGAAATCCCAATAGTTCTTTAGGAAACTTTTAGAGCCATTAGAACATCTGATTTTGTGTAATGCTCTCCACTGTTGTTTTTTCACCAATGCAAACGACTGGCAGCTGTGACGTAATCGCTCTTGTCGGAAGCGAAACTAGCTTCGCAAACGACACACAATACATTTGCTAGCAGTGGCGATAGAATCCAAACAGATCCAATTTTTGTTGAGAGGTTTCTTTTTACGTGATTTCGTTTGTAGCTTTTTCACTAATGGGCGGTCCTAGCGGCTATAAAAATAGCAGCATATAGAATTTTAATTTCGATATTTCATTTCGGATTTGCATTTTATTGAAAGAAACTATCCGGATGCTGTGCGGGATTCATTCCTGCCTTTCAAAAGAACCAAATTGTGGAACTCACTACGATATTAAACACTGTTCGGAACATTTTCTCGAACGATTTGTTGTACAGCAGCAGATATTTTGTTTTCTTCCTCAGAACGCGTTTGGCTGATTGGATGGTGTTAGCATGGGTTAAATGAGACAGGTTTTTCAATAGTGTACTATTGAAATACTTCAATGCTGTTGCTATACGCGTTTAAGTTGAAAAATTTCGATTTTATTGGTAGTTAGATTATATAAATCCTTTCACAGATCACTGAGCTATGAACTTTAAACATACGAGAAAGACAAACGCGCCTTATGAATTATCCTCTTTGATACTCGTTTATACCAAACATTTCAGGAAAGTGTAATTTTGAATTATTTAAGATTATGTCACAAAACTGAAAATTTTATCATAAAATTGTGATCATATGTATTTCCGATGGCATGTAGCAAGAATTATGTTGATTCGTTAAATACAACAAGAGATATTCACGATCAAAAACTTATCACTCTCTCAGAGGGTAAATTTTGAAAAGGCGCCCCATAGTAAAATAAGTCGTATTCACGACAAAAATCTTGTTCTCTATGTTAGGCCCGGGGCTTTTCAGTCTGCCCATGTGTTAAAAGATTAACTGAAATCAGGAAACTGAAGATTTTTAAACTAAATTCTGGATCTGAATTAAAATTAATTAAAATGATTACGGAGCAGAGTAGTAGTCGATGGGAGCCAAATCTGGCGAATACGGTGGATGTTGAAGCAGTTCGAAGTTCAATTCATGTAATTTTGTCATTGTTTTGATGTGACAAGATGCGTTGTCTTGATAAAAAAAAACTTTTTCGTTTCTTTGCAAAGCTTTTCAAACGCCCCAATAACGTAATATAATATTCACTGCCAATGGTATCTCCTTTCTCAAGATAGGCG
Organism: Malaya genurostris; assembly: GCF_030247185.1. Classification (NCBI taxonomy): domain Eukaryota; kingdom Metazoa; phylum Arthropoda; class Insecta; order Diptera; family Culicidae; genus Malaya; species Malaya genurostris. The sequence goes on along the minus strand of NC_080570.1, from coordinate 139,398,730 downwards.
ATAAATATTACATCACGCACAAACCTAAAATTCCGAGGCCATAACCTATCCAGCCGATTGTTGTACTTTCGGGCACTCAGATGACGAGTGAAATGATGAATCCATGTTTCATCCATTGTCACATATCAACGCAAAAATTCCGGGTTGTTACGTCTAAACCTGGCCAAACACTGCTCAGAATCATCAACGCGTTCTCGTTTTTAGTCAACAGTGAGCAAACGCGGCACCCACTTTTCTCGTGGTCAAATGCTAATGCAACATAAAGTTCTTTTGATATCTTTACGATGTCGGTTGACTCACGCAACTTCACTTTTCGATATTTCAAAACGATTTTGTGGATTTTTTTAAATGTTTTCTGGTGTTACCGCCTCTTTTGGGCGTCCACTGCGTTTTGCACCATCGGTGTTTCTACGACCACGTTTGAAGTCAGTAAACCAATGTTTTATTGTTGTTTTCTAATGGAGTGAAGGCTCCGTAACACTTTTCAAGCCATTGTTTCGCTTGTACGGTATTTTGTCGTGAATACGACTTACTTTACTATGGGGTGCCATTTCAAAATTTACCCTCTGAGAGAGTAATAAGTTTTTGATCGTGAATATCTCTTGTTGTATCTAACGAACCAACATAATTTTTGCTACATGCCATCGGAAATATGATCACAATTTTATGATAAAATATTCAGTTGTGTGACATAATCTCAAATAATTCAAAATTAAAGTTTTCCGAAATGTTTGGTACAAACGAGTATCAAAGAGGATAATTTATAAGGCGCGTTTGCCTTTCTCGTATTTTTAAAGCTCTTAGCTCAGGGATCTGTGAAAGGATTTATATAATCTAACTATCAAGAGAATCGAAATTTTTCAACTTAAACGTGTATAGCAAAAGCATTGAAGTATTTCAATAGTACACTATTGAAAAACCTATCTCATTTGACCCATGTCAACACCAGCCAATCCGAACGCGTTCTGAGGAAGAGAACAACATATCTGCTACTGTACAACAAATCGTTCGAGAAAATGTGTTCCGAACAGTGTTTCATATCGTAGTGAGTTCCACAATTTGGTCCTTCTGAAAGGCAGGAATGAATCCCGTACAGCATCCTGATAGTTTCTTTCAATGAAATGCAAATCCGAAATGAAATAATCGACATTAAAATTCTGTATTCGGCTATTTTTATATTAGTGAAAAACTACAGACGAAATCACGTAAAAAGAAACCGCTTAACAAAAATTGAATCAGTTTGGATTCTATCGCAACTGCGAGCAGATGTATTTTGTGTCGTTTGCAAAGCTAGTTTCGCTTCCGACAAGAGCGATTACGGCACAGCTGCCAGTCGTTTGCATTGGTGAAAAAACAACGGTGAAGAGCATTACACAAAATCAGCCGTTCTAATGGCTCTAAAAGTTTTCTAAAGAACTATTGGGATTTCTTGCTCGCAAATCGAAGATAAATATCCTCAATTAAGTGCAAATCTAGAACAGTTTGATTTGATTTGTGCACTTTTCGTTGTGTGAAATTCACAGTAATCGAGATCAAGTGAAGCCTTCTTTGTTTTTGCGAAAAATGTGGAAAAGGGGAACGCTTGCATAATTCATACAGTTGATCAACTAATTGATATTCGGAAGTGTTAAGGAACATGTCAGGTGTTTTCGTATTCACGACATCCAGTTATGTGTCTGACATTACCCACCCGCCTTTCTTTCCACCATCAAGAAGCAGTGTAAAATTAAAACACGAAATTGTTTTTGATCCATTGTTTTGAAAATAACAAAAATAGCGTCACTCTTAGCACAATGACTCACAAACTAAAGAAAAGAATATCATGAAATTTTAACAGCTATCTTTTAAAGGTCAGTATTCACTGTAAAAAATGTTGCTGCAATAAAACTAGCGCCATCTATGTGTTAGGCCTGGAATTTGTCAATCTATGTGTTAAATTGTTGAACTGAATTCTGAACATGGATTCTGGAATGTATTTTTGAACTGAATTCTAGAAATACAGTTGAATTTTAGATATTGTCCTGGATTTCAGTCTGAGGTTCCGGAACTTCAGATTCGTTTGAGAATTCTGAGCTCCGGACAAAAATTTTGAAACTGAATTGTGGTCTGAAACGCATCTTCAGTTTCCGTAATTCAGTTTCAAAATTCAGATTCAAGTTCATGATTTATTCCTGAAATTTAGTTCGGGTGTCCAGGCCTAGAATCGAGGCCATGATCTCAGTTCCAGATTTCGGTTTTAAACTCCAGGCTCAGAATCAAGTCCTAAAATACGAATTAAGTTTCGGATTCAGAATTCTTGAACTCGATTCTGGCTTGGATTCTGGATGAGAAACTGGAAAAGCTGAAAACAAAATTGAAAATCTGGTATAGGATTGTTAATCTGAATTTCTAGACTTGGATTCTGGTTTGAACTGAACTAGTCAACTACTCAGGCTGGAATGAATGAAGCATCATTTTTTTAGCTTTTTGACTTATGAAATATTTTGGGGAAATTTTATTTTGAATTATTTGTGGCTATCTTCTACTACTAAAAATTCTAGGTGGAGAAAAATCGTGTATTAAATATCCTCTACGAATAGAACGAATATCTAAAGAACAAGGTGGCTTCCTTGTGGAACCCTGCAGAGAAAAAACAAATGCTTATAAACAACGATAGTAAGCCGTTTCATTAAAACCGGTTTTTCTTCCTTTCCTTTTCCTTCCAGGTGTGGATATTCGGTGACGTGTGGTGCCGCGTGTGGTTGGCCGTCGACGTCTGGATGTGCACGGCGTCCATACTGAACCTGTGCGCGATCAGTCTCGATCGCTACGTGGCCGTAACGCGTCCCGTGACCTACCCGAGCATCATGTCCACCAGGCGAGCCAAGTCGCTCATCGCCGGGCTGTGGGTGTTGTCCTTTGTGATCTGCTTTCCACCGCTGGTCGGGTGGAAGGAGCAGAAAGTAAGTAGCGCACTGAAGGGACTGACGGCCGTGAATTGGTTCGATGTGGCAGAGGAGCGTGGGAATGAGGGAAGGACCCTTCACAAATGATGGCACTCTATTCCAATGGCAGTAGCAACCTAATTATTTCAATTTGCCCGAAGGAGTCTTCACTCCCACTCTCCATTTTCCCGTGATTGGCGTGCGGCAATGGTTTTGACTTTTTGCCGCACCAACCACTCACTGAGTGCTTGTGCCTTTGTGTCTCTGTCCCACACATACAGACACAACTCAATTCCACTAAAAACCCGCAAGGGATGTTTTCTGTTCCCGCTTTTGACTACACATCATCTGCTTTTCCAAAGCATCACCACATTGGCGAACTCGGTATGTTAGATACTTTCTCTGCAGCCGATGTTACCCGAAAGTAGTGTTGCCAGTTGAGTTGAACAAGCACTTGTAGAGTGCAGAGTGCGGGGACTGGCCCAACCCAACGCCCATCGATACAAAGCGAATAATTTTTCTTCAATCTAACTCAATTATTTTGCTTCTTTTTGTCCTTCCATTCATTCCACCTGTCAGGTGAAAGAGAACCTATATTATCAGTATGGAAATTACACGCTGGTGTCAGCGACACCGTCATCTGAGTCCTACTCACCATCATCATCACCGTCATCTCCATCATCTCCATTTCCGCCGTCACTGTTATCATTACAATCACAATCAGCACTGTCGCCACCGTCATCATCCATAGCATCGTCCGCTGCGACGGAAGTTCTGCTCGCATCGATGGGAGCGGCGGCAATCGAGGGCAGCCGAGGGACCGCCAAGGACGTCCCGACGAATCCGCCCTGCCCGTGGACCTGCGAGCTGACAAACGACGCCGGATATGTCGTCTACTCGGCCCTCGGGTCCTTCTACATCCCGATGTTCGTGATGTTGTTCTTCTACTGGCGCATTTATCGGGCCGCCGAACGGACAACCCGGGCCATCAATCAAGGATTTCGAACTACCAAAGGTAAGTGTCGGAATTGAGTCAATTTTGCGTTTTTTTCCGCCGGGTTGATTCGAAGATTGCAGTTCGTGGCGTCGAATAGCCTCGACACGGCTGTCGGTGTGACATCTGAAACCCGGAATCGGTCTCTTGAGTAGACGGCAGCGTCGGTAAAATTATGCAAAGTGCGATTATTGACCGGTGGTGTCTGTGTTCCTAGTTAAAAGGTTGACACGTCTCGAGTTAGTTATAGGAAGCTTCTGTAGTTTGTGATTATGGAAAAGGTTTTGTCAAATTTAAAATAAGAAAATAGAAAATTCTGTTTCAACTAGTGCCACCGGCTCACTGGCAGCCCTGTTCCTGTTTCCCACTTGCTTTGATCAGGGTAACTGTCAACGAAATTGTTTACAATTTATTAATCAAAGCCAAACGAAACGACGCGAGCGTTCAAGAGATCGATTGCGGCTCGAGTTTGTAAACCGTAACCCACTGACTGATTCATTCCCATGGATAACTTTTGCTAACGTTTTTGTCACAGTCGCCGGTGATCCCGGCGAATGTCCCGATTCTGCCTCCCGCCAGTAAAACAAATCACGCGTCGTGTGAAACATATCGAGTCCCCAGTTTTTTCATTGTTTTATGTCGCAACTTGATCTAACCGAATCGAAACATTATATCACAACTACCGATCCGTTTATCATGATTCGAGCAGCGGCTCGAATTTGCTTGTCAAAGAGAAGCAAAAAAAGAAAGAAAAATCGTTCATCACAATACCATTTTCAAAAATGAATAGTACACAACACAAACAACACAATTTGCTGCTGTTATTCAACCCTGTTATCGTTTGTTACTGTCACCATAGAAAAAGGTATTCACAAATCCACACCCATACCAAAAATACATACAGAACAAAAACGGATTATAAACATCTCCCCTTCCCCTTCGAATCCCCAACGATTCCATTTGCAGTATCGAAAAACCAAAGGTGATTCCCCAGAGAGCCGCAGGAGGCTCCTGGTTGGGTCAACAGTAGAAGTGAATCTTGAACGACGGCTGATTGTGCCGTCCAGAGGGTTGACTAATCGTCCGGAAAGCAACCGGAAAGGCGTAGTAGGCTGGGATGAAAACGACCGAAAGATGGGGGGAAAAAAAGCGAAAGAAAAACAGAGTTAAGCGCTATTCACACTAGGCCGTGACGTATCCGGAACGAGACCGGATCGTGTCCGCAACGTGCTGGGAATTATTTGGAAAATATTCTCATCATACCGTGCACTTTCCGTGTCGCTGCCGTTACTATTAGTAACATACACAATCGTTGCGTTTGACGTTTTTTCTGTTAGTCACGAAGATGGCACAGTTTTCCAACGAAGAATTGGCCGTGATTGCAATTGCTCTAGATGACGAAGATAATAAGCAGTTTCAAAACTAAAAAAGTAGGAAGATTTGGGTGCACGAACTTTGGCGAAAGGGAGCAGTTGAGGGTGAATTCGCTACCTTATATAAGCAGCTTGTGAATGATGAGATCAAGTTCTGGGAATATTTCCGAATGTCAGAAGCCTGTTTCAACTCGCTGTTGAGTAAAATTCATCCGTATCTTAAAAAACAGGACACTACATTTCGATTAGCAGTGACTCCCCGATAGAGGCTGGCAGTTTGCTTAAGGTATTTTCATTTATCTGTTGACAAGATTTCCTTGTAAATGTCAAGAAAACTCCAAACGAAAATTGTATTGCGATCATTGAGATGGCTCATAGTTTGTGTTCGTCTCCTGATTTCAGATATTTAGCAACAGGAGACACGCAAAAAACCATAGCTTTTAGTTACAGACTTGGGGTAAGTACTGTCCACCAGATTGTTCACGAGACATGTCGTGTGATTACCGAAAAATTAATCGATGATGCAATGCCAAAACCAACATAAGATATGTGGAAGAAGATTGCTAACGATTTTTACACTAAGTGGAACTTCCCGCTGTGTCTTGGAGCCTTGGATGGAAAGCATGTGACAATTCAAGCACCTGCCAATAGTGGTTCACTTTATTACAATTACAAAAAAAACCTTTTCGATAGTGCTACTTGCTCTCGTCGATTCGCATGGGAATTTCACTGCGGTTGACGTAGGAAACTTCGGAAAAAATAGCGATGGAGGTATTTTCGCAAAATCTCGTCTTGGAGTATTTCTCGAGCATAACAAACTCTCCGTACCAGCGGACACATACCTACCAGGAACGAATCAATTAGCCCCATATGTAATTGTTGGGGATGAAGCCTTTCCTTTAAAAACATATCTATTGCGACCTTACCCAGGTCAAGATCTGGATGAATCGAAGCGTGTATATAACTACCGTTTGAGCCGAGCAAGAAGAACATCGGAAAACTGTTTCGGAATGCTTACTTCGTGGTGTCGAATGTACCATCGTACTATTCATGCGAATCCAAAAAATGTGGACCGCATGATTCTTGCCAGCTGCATTCTTCACAATTACAAAAGAAGATTTCATGGTATTACTCCAAACTATCGAGCTACGTCGATGGATGAACCTAGTGTTTTGAACAATCTTCCTGCCCAAGGAGGAAACGCTTGCAAAAATGCATTCAGTACACGGGAAACATTCAAAAATTACTTTAATTCCACCATTGGAGCTGTTCCATGGCAATAATAATAAAATCATTATCGTTAAATATCGTTTTCCAACATACGATCTTTAGTTACAAAATCATATTTTGTTTTTTTTTTCTCCATTTTTTAGCAGACAACTTTGCGATTAGAACCATTAAATATCTATATAACAATGAAATAAAACACAGTACTTGTCTGAACTATTGTGATTTTTCATTTATTTATCAACTTGTCATTCTTGTGAATCTCGATATTTTGTAGGAGGATCGTTCATACATTCATTGCTAGATGATGGCGACGGAGAATGTACCGAGCTAGTATCATGTTCCACTAGTAGCGATGGTGAAATAGAATTTGCAGAGCTATGCAATAGTGCAGCAAGTTCATATTTTTGTACCACTGCAAATATTTCGGATCTAGCCCTGTTTGAACTTAATTTGTCCAACGATTTTAACACTGGCGCAATACCTGCAAGAAATACATCCATAGGATGTTGTTCCTCTACTTCGGACTGTTTTTTGCTTAATAGGTAACCCATAAGTTGAGCCGATGCAGAACCCTTTTCGTCGTTGTTATTTGAATTAAATGTTTTTTGTGTTCCTTTAGGTTTAGATGTTTGTTCCGATATCTTAGATGTTGAAGCTTTTGAGGTTGTGAAATTAGGCTGTTGATTTGAGCCTTTCGGAGAAATTACCACTTGGATGGATTCTTCATTGAAATTTGGTTCTCTTTCATCGTCACTGATGGCTTGGTTCTCGATGTTGCTTATAGTTTCTCTTTCTCGAAACGAAATGCTAAGGAACTTCAGTTGCTCTGCGTACTTATACGGACGATTTTTCAAAGCGCTTTGGCCACTAGTAGTGACATTCTTTTTAAGAATCTTCCTATATTGATCCCTAATGTTGCTCCATCGAGATTTACATGCAGATGCTAAAATTGATGTAATAAATTAATCAAAATTCTATCTCGATTCATAAAGTTTTGATCTGAAAACTGTTTGAGATTAAATTCTCAACTAACTCATAATCAAACAGATATTTATATTGTGATATATTCACTGATAAATACCATTTGATTCAACTCAAATCCAATAGATTTAAATAAATTAACGATTAGTTTTATCAATTATAAACTTACCTTCTTGTTGGAGTTCTTGACCAATTTTTTCCATATATCTGCTTTGTATCGACAATCCATATATTTCGGGTGCGATAGATCGTACAAAACAGGATATTTCCGCACCAATTCAATTAAATATTCCTCATTCATTTCGCTAATATTCAAAGGCACTTGCATTTGTTTACAGACTAGCTGTCAACGCACTAATATCTTTTAATCAACGCATGCTTTGATCGTGGTTCAACCGTGCTTCGGACGTGTGTCGATTCAGACACGGGTACTGCACGGTCTAGTGAGAATATTCACATAGAGCTGCATTAAACAAATTGGAAGCGTAACCCGGACGGGATCCGGTCCACTCCCGTTCCGGATACGCCACGGCCTAGTGTGGATAGCGCTTTAACCTCTTGGCTGTGATTTCTTTGATGTTGTTAGATTACCCCGTAGCGTGATTCTACGACTTTGAAGAATGGGTGAGAATCAAAACATATTATGGTTTTGGTGTCATATTTCAAAATGATTTATTTGTTTGTTTATGTAATTGTTAAATTGAAGCTTAGTGAGTTAAAAACAAAACGATAATAAATAATGATAATAAATCGCATGCTTTATGGACCGATAGGTCTGAGCCAAAAGAGAGAGAGAGATAATAAATCGCCCTATGTTCCCAATTTAGAAAATATTTACGCTGTACACCATCTCACGAATTATTTAAATTCTCAGTTAAAATTTGACAGTCGAGCAGTTATTTTGTCATGGTCAAAAATAACCCTACTCGAAAGCATGATTATTTTTGACAGCTCGATAGTTATTTTCCAAGAAACAGATGAAATCTTGCAAAAAAAATCAAACAAATTTCCATCCATCAATCTATGAAATGGGTTGCAGTTTTAGTAGAATTCAAATTCCCGAGAAAAATGACTACTCAACTATAGAGTTTTAACTAAAATTCCGAGAGACATAACCGATTGACGTTAATACGAATAAAAAATAACCGTTCAAGCACAAGAATCAAAATTCCGAACCTATATTTAAGACCAGTAGGTTGGATCTGCGTTCTAGATCTGAATTCTGGAACCCAGCTTCAGAATTCTTGATCCGGATTCTGGAACTGAGTTCTGGACATGTGTTTTGCTAGTGAATTTTGAATCTTGATTCCGGAAATAAATTCTGGAACTGAATGCTGAGCCTGATTTGTTGAATTCAATTCTGGACCAGCATTCTGAAATTCTGGCATTTAACAATAGATCTAGATTCCGAAACTGGACCGGGATTTTGAAAACCGTAGATTTTGAGCCATCATCTAAGACCTGGATTCTAGATCCAGATTTTGTACTACGAATCCCTGAACCTAAATTCTGGACGTAGATTCAAAGACTGAATTCTGGACAATTTTTCTGAAACTAATTTATGGATATGAATTTGGTACTGAATTCTGAACTCAGATTTTGGAACTGAATTTTGAACTGGAATCAAAATTTTGGACGTAGATTCTGGATCTGGATTTTTCAAATGAGTTATGGAACTGAATTCCGGACTTGGATTATGACACCTGGATTCTAGACCTTTATTCTGGAATTCAATTCAGAAACTGCCTTCTAGGCGTAAATTCTGAAACTGATAAATGAAATTAAGTCCCAAAGAAGTAAATGTATTTGAAATATTAAAATAATATTTTATTATGAAACCCTTTATATACGAAAAATATAACAATAAGTTTTTGATAAGACAATTGGTATATTGTCGCAAAATTGAAATGTAGAGGCGCTGCTTGTTTAGAGATGATACTTTCAGCAAGAGCTGTCAAATCGGTAGGAAAATATCTAATTACTCCACCTTTTCAACGATTTCTGTTGAAAACAGGCAAATTCATTTGAAAAATCATAGTAAAAGTTGAAGAAAAAGTTTTTACTCTGAGGTGGTAATGTTGATCTTAGTTCATTGTGCGAAATCTACCGTTTATTCAGAATAGAGCATTATACTTGGTTTGATATCATTTTTCAAATGCCCAGAAATAGCAAATAAAGTATCCAAAATAAATAGTACGCGATCACTATACATTCCAGTACTCGATAAATCCACATTACACTGGTTTGTGTTTTAAAAAAAGTACAGGTGTGTAATGTCAGAGACATAACTGGATATCGTGAATACGAATAAAACTGGCACTCTTTCTTTATACTTCCGAATATGAATTAGTTGATCGATTGTGTTAATTGTGCAACTGTGCAAAAAAACTAATTATAATATCTTAGATTTGCACTGCACTGCCAATTTAAATTTTTGATTTACAAAGAAGCAATCTTTATAGTTCTTTAGGTAACATTCAAAGCCATTAGAAAGGCTGATTTTGCGTAAGGTTCTACATTGTTGTCCATTTCCCGTTTTATGCAAACGACCACCAACAGGATGATGTAATCGATCTTCTTCGAAGGGAAACTGGCTCTGCGAGCTGAGCGTTTGAGGTTTGGTACCACGCAAAAGGTCTGCTTTCATTGACGACTGCTCCACCTGACGGCTGAAGTCCAAATGAGAGTTGCGACCTTAGGTTTGAGGTTTTTAACCACGTAGAAGGTGAATTTTTGATAACGGTTCCCCTTTTATACGCAGTCAGTTGAAGATATCTGCCTGACTACCTTAAAATCGTCGTCCTTGCCAAGCCAAGCAAAAGTAAAGAGTTTTCCGCGTTGTTTTCAAAGTTTGAGAAAACTTAATTTTTGAGTTGTTTGTGGTTATCTCACACTGTTCAAAATATTATCCTCAATTCCTGATCATATTTTTGATGAAATGGTGAAAGAATTATGTTTCTACCGTTAATACAAGTCGAGATATTCACGATTAAGTTCTGCCCATTCTTCCATATGGCTAATTTTGAAAAGGCACCCCATAGTAAAGTAAGTCGTATTCACGACAAAAAATGTTGATCCGAAAAAAACAAACCTTACCCAATTTCACACATTTCTGAAGATTTTCCATGTTTAATCGTAGTTTCCACTAACAAAAAGAGTAGTAATCACTTTGAAATCGATTTTCTTCTACTCCGATTGTACTTTTATTGCTGATATCTATTTGTACTTTTGAATAAACGATAAAAATGTTGCAAATCACTACTGCCGATATGAAAATTTCCGAAAGAATCCTAAGACAAGAGTAAAGACCTGACAACTGGCTTCTTACTCTTCATTCCGAATCATCCTTCTCGTCATTTTCGCCCTGTGGAATAAATTCCAACGTATCGGCCACAGTGTAGCCATATTTACAGATTTTTTTTTTTAACTATGCTAGGAAAAATTATTACATATAAATTTTTAGAGGTTTTTGATTTGAAATAAACATAAAACATGTTTTGGTGAATGCATTTCTTTGTTATATATTAATGCTTAAAAACAATTAATTGAGCTTTGATGACAAAACACGAAATATCTCATGTTGAACGAAAAATCGAATCCATTGTTGACGTATTACTGGATCTTTTGGAACCCGGGAAAAGTCGGATTTGGATAGAAATGCTTAATGCGACCACAGTGTGGAACACAACAGTTCATTCTTCTCGTAAAACTAAACACACTTTCGAGTTTACACTAATTTAACAAATCATTTTTGGTTACACTTTAATTCACTAAAAAGAAAAACGGCTTGATGCCTATTTTAATTACACAGTCTTGCCACTATAAACATTTATTACCAATGAGATTGAAAAAAAAGTGAAACATTCTCCGAAAATTTTCATTTTCATTGGTGAGCTAAAATTACACATTTTAATAAATTAGTTTCCTGATTTTCTTTCTACTTGGCATCATTGCTCGCGTACCCTGCAAAAGTTTTATCTCTTCACAATGTGCAGGTGGCAACATCAAAATCAGCCAAGCAGAAACTGGTCAATTTTGGAACAAAAGCAGCCCCCCCAGATGTCAGGTCTTGTCTAAGAAAGAATCCTTCTTTTCTTGGTTCCATTTTTCTTTGGCAGGTGTCGCTACCGGTAAATCAGCATTGCGACAGTGTGCCAATTATTTATATTGTTGTTTTTGACTTCCTCAAGCACCATAATCCCAGTATTTTTTTTAATTGGATCTTAAAAATCTTAAATAATATTTTGTAAAAATAACGTTACGAAGAGTTTTATGTTTCATAAGATTATCTTATATTTTTGACATGATGTTCAATACACTCTGTAGCTATCATTGGAAATAGCAAAGTCTTGGCATTACATTCCTTTCGTGGAATTTGACCTTTCTGTTTCAACAGACTTGGAAATGCTGGAAATGCTAATAGTGAAAAATCATTAGAATATCACATAATGTGAAAATGAAAGTTTAGCTCAGTGTGGGTTTGCTCTTTGTATTTTGACAACAATGGAAGGAACACGCTTAGAAAAAGTTACTCAGAGTTTGAGTACTAGTTACTCATTTTCAAATGATACATGGAAACGTGAAAAATTGAGTAGTTATCATCAATGATATTGAGTAACTCCTACTCTAAATTTGAGTTTAACGCAAGAACTCGTTTTTTTTGTTACTATTCGCAAGATCAGTCTAAAAGTTGTAATAACCATTTGTAGCAACAGGTTGAATATTTTGTTAGTGAGATCGCGTATTTCGAGGGTGAGTCGCTCAACTTGTTGTGCTTAAGAATGAAACCGAATATGTTTAAATGTCATTTATGAGGAATAAGTGTATGATTGGTGCCTGAGCATAACTGACATGTATGTTAATTTGCGATTGACACACTACTCCAAGCGACCACCACTTGATATAGTATTGAGTTCACTTACTTAATATTTCAATACAATACACTCAGAAAAGGAGCATTTTTTTGCAAGTTTGGTATATGTGAAATAAAATTTCACTCAAAATTTGAGTGATAGTTACTCTATTTTTGGCACATAAACAAATAAAGTATTACTCAGTAAATGAGTAGATTTTATCCAAATATCGTTTCCAGTGGAAGAACTCAAATTTGAGCAACTTCGGAGTTACTCTAAATTAGAGTTGTTCCACTTTTTCTGTAGATGAGTGAGATCTTACTCATTTTTGAGTAACTATTTTTAAGCGTGAAGATTCAAAATAACTCAAAATTAAGTAAAAACAAGTCAATTATTTATCAATTTTTTTACGTCTAAGCAAACTTTTGGGAAAAGTTTAAAAACAATTTAAATTATGATCAACTTTTTTTTGATATCAAATATCTAAGACAAGCGTCACGCAAAAAAAACGCAACTCAGTAACACAACATCGAATAGTTTCGCCCCTTGGAAGTTCGTGGATCCTCAACGGGAGCGAAACTCGCCCGTTTAACCTTTTTGTCCCTATTCCCACAGGCCTGATTAGCTTCATTTTTTTCTCTCTATTCAATCACTGGCACACTCAACAGCCCGGAAAACCCACTCTCGAAAGAAACATCCTGCAAATCGCTCCACATCAAATCCGATTGGTGACGAACCCCGCTCCCCGTCTGGTCCACGGCACATGCCATCGCTGAACCGAAGAAGGGTTCATCAAAGGCTACTCCCGTCTAGGTTTTTGTATGTCGACAGAAGAGGAAACTACGTACGATTCCGGGAGTTGCCATACATGCGTCAACAATTTACCGAATGAATGGAATACAAAATCATGTTTCAATAGTCGTTCGTTAGATGTCAGGATGGCCGTCGTTGCCTGCTGGGATGCACTGGGATAAACTCATCGCAGCAGGCGGGCGAGCACCGAGCACCCAGTTGTAGTGGGACAGTCGAGTTGAACTCCGGACACATACAGAAGGATCGCTTGATATTAAAATGACTGTTTTCCATTCAATTATAGGAGAAATCAGAAAAGATGATTCCATCGCACGTGTCCTGGTCGAGAGGTGAGTACGTCGTTCACCGGAAACTTGGCTAAATAGATAAATAAACAGAATGAAGCCAGATTCTGCACTGCAATGCAATGCGATTCCCCGGGACTCAACATTGCTTTTGAGTGGCTGAATTGACCACTTCACTTGACTGACTAGGTAGTCCGCCGGGGGGATCGAAGCAAAGAGCAATCGCTTCAATTGATATTCAATCATCATTCAATCTGACGAAGTGTATGTGTGTTTTTTTCACACATACACACATACGAGCACACTTACTTCTAGTCATCTTCTCATCGGCCTACCAGCAGCAGCAGGCATCCCAGGATCATGTTAAGCTGCTTTCATCATGAAGCAATTCATCAAAGCCTTGAATGGGTTGTAAATCTCTCCACCCCGACTTCCGGTTCCCCGTCCGGACCACGTCAATGAATGGTAAATTGTGCACATGTCCGCTCGTACATCGGTCGCGTGTTGTTTACATATTTACATGTGAGATAGTTGAACAGAGCGAGAGAGAGAGAGAACGATAGAGCGAGCGAGCTAGCGAAAGAGTGGGTAAAAGCAGAGTCGTTTCCCATCATCATAATCGAAGTGATCCTGGTCGTTAGTGTAGGGGGAGGCGGACCGTCCCTGGTGCTGACAGTGGCAATTTTTTTTTGCGCTGAATCCTGGTCCGGGAACAATTCGGAATCGTTGGCATTGCCCCAGCTCTGTGTGCTGGCAACTCACGGGCATATTGAATTGCGTTCGACCGAAAATTATCCTCGCATATTGGGCGAGCAATCGAGGCAGGCCAACGAACAACATACTGACTGCGGGTGCGGACGGCAGTCATGGCAACAGATGATGGCCGAGCGATAGATTTGCGCTCGACAGGCCTGGAAACCCCGGTGAATGCTGAAGCTGAAGCTGCGGTCACAATTCGGGTTGATATTGATTTTGTTGGGGCTTTTTTTTCTTTCCGGTTTCGTTGGGTATGTTTATTGAACTGAGGAAACCGCAGAACTGGATGGAAATAAAAATATGCTATGCACTGGTTTCGAAATGACCGGGTTATTTCCCGAATACCAGAAAACAATGTAATAATTTAAAATAACGCATTTTATGAGGTTTTACGCGAAGTTTCAGACTATTTAGAATGATAAACAGTGTTCCGTTTCATAAACAGTATTATCTATCAATGGGTTTAGATGAGGCCAGATTGCTCGAAACAATTTTCAAAGAATCGATTTTTTTCGTAATTAACTAAGTTAAAGTGGTGCTTAAATTTGTATGTCAATTTTCAAGCCTGAAATCAAAGAATTTTATTGCGAGTCTTGAGACCAGATAAATGTAATGAAAATACTGGTACAGTCACGCACCCAGAAGAAGACGGGGGGGGGGGGGGGGGGGCGGTGTACGGGGGGAGGGGGGTTTAGGGGCCCTGGCCCCTCCCAAAATCAAAAACAAATATATTATTATTCAGAAGGTCTCAGACATGTGTTACAGAAATAACAAGAAAGTAAACGTAAAGAAATGTAATACAATAACAGTTCCAGTGGAAAAGTTTAAAGTGTCTATTAAAAACACCCATTAAAGGGACACCGAGAATTAGGTACACCAGCAATCTTCAGTACCATTATTTTTTTTTTATCTTTGGGCCCCTCCCGAAACGAAATCCTGGGTACGGGCCTGTACTGGTATATTGAGAGAAGAAGCTTTACATATCATGTTTGGTAGTGAGCTATGTTATTGCCCTTCATTTAAACTTCTGATGGATAAAATAAAACCAATGGCGCTGAAAATGAAGAACCGTTTCAAATCGGTCCTATCAGTGTTCTATGGCAAAAATCCTGCAGAAACAGAACCGTTAATAACCGCTAGGCGAAAGGCTCTGCCTGAGACGGTTGTTGCATTGTTGCCAGACTCCTGCCGGAATTCTGTCAACATTTCGGCAAAACCTTTTGGCAGACGCTGACAGGCGTCCGGGGGGGAATCTGTCAGACATATGCGAGCGGGTGTCGATAAATCTACTAGAAATGGCATGTTTTCGACCACACAAGGTCGGAAACTCCTCGTAGTTCAATAACATTTTATGGCTGTGGAACGAATCGGTTCAAATAGAACATTGCAATTGTTACTTTTTTTTACTAAATAGTTGAATTTAACTAATATTACGATCTAGGTTAAAGTTTGACAATGAAGAGTTATTTGAGTTTATTTTGCACTGGAAACAAAAATGAAATAATTTTCAGGAGAAAGAAGCCAGTTGTCAGGCCCTGCTAAAGGTATGAAAATAGAATGTTTTGCAAGATATTTTTCAGTGTCGAAAAATGACTATATCGAACTGTCGAAAATAACAGGGCTTGCAAATTGAAGCAACGAATATTAACAAAAGGGTTTCACCATCTGTGCTCAAGTCCCTGCTAGGCCGCCATGTTTTCGTGACCATCATCTTTTCCGCAAAGACTAAAACAACGAAGAAGTATATAAGTTCGTTGTTGCTAAATATCTGTGATATTTAGCTGTGAAAGTTGATTTTTTTATGTTTGATTATAAATGTGATATCGTTATGAAACGTGCGCTGCTAAATTGTAATACTGACTTTCACAATCAATGAAGTGTTGTATTTTACTTAATTTTGTTTACTTTGCTCTCACTGACTTGCTAGCTTTGATGGCCCCGATGGACTGAGATGTTGGTTACGATAGCACTAGCTGGAGCGCCTTATTGTTGCCATCGGGCTGTCTGTGCTATTCACACACATTCGTATGTCAGGTAGAATTCACAGCGCAACCCAAGCAAGGAGAGCTGCTTCGTTCGTTCATTAGTTCATGAATATACCCGCTTGCTGAGACCTATGCTTCATGAGGTTAGCATTTGATGAATGGTTCTCATATTGGAGATGCCTATGAGGAAACTAGATTCATAACTTTTAGTTCCGATGAATATCAATTTAAAGAACATTGCTTTTAGTGTTTCTAGGATATATACACAGTGTAAACTGCCAAGAAACAAATTGATCGTTTTGAAAATGGGCTCAAATGCAAAATTTCTGCTAGAAAATGTTGAAAGTATGTTTGAAATGTGATCAAGTTTGGTCTTGGAATGCGAACATTATGTTAAAAATGATTTCTGTAAACCTACACTTTAAAAATAAACCGTAAACATTGCCTATATGACTTTGCTTCGCGTCTTGTAGCACGCCGTGAGGCAAGGTCTTCTTTCTCGTACAATACTAATGAGAGCGAACCCTTCATTTCATTACATTGTCATGGATTGCTTAGTTCATGTTTTAACTGAGACTGAGAGCACAGACAATTTACTTGGCAAGGGGAATTGGTCTGCTCAGTAGCATATACTCTCACGCATCCAGTTTCTCTCTAATATAGGTCTCTCATTCAGCTATGTCAAGCAAAGTGTTCACAGCAGATGTTTTTTGTTGCTTCGTTCGTTTGAGGGTTCACAATACAAGCCCTGGAAAATAACCATGCTTTCTCGCAAATCATTTTAACTTTTGGTTAAAATTTGACAATTGTGCAGTTATTTTTTGTCTGGTAGTTGACTAAAAATTGAAGGCCCATTTCAAAGTTTGATGAATGGTAAGTTATCTGGGTTCATTTTGCACTGGAAAGAAATATCTTGCCGTTTGGCACATTGTCGAAAAGCTGATTTACCGGTAGTGACACCTGCCAATGAAAAATGGAACCAAGAAAAGGAGGATTCTTTCGGAAATTTTCATATCGGCAGTAGTGATATGCAAACTTTTTTATCGTTTATTCAATAGTACAAATAAATATCAGCAATAAAAGTACACTCGGAGTAGAAGAAAATCGATTTCAAAATGATTACTACTACATCTTTTAGTGTAAACTACGATTAAACATGGAAAATCTTCAGAAATGTGTGAAATTGTGTATGGTTAGGTTTTTTCGGATAAACATTTTCTTAAGCAGAAACCAGTGTAATGTTGATTTCTCGAGTACTAGAATGTATAACAATCGAGTACTATTTATTTTGGATACTTTATTTGTTATTTCCAGGCATTGGTATCAAACCAAGTTTAATGCTCTATTCTGAATAAACGGTAGATTTCGCACAATGAACTAAGATCTGCATTACCACCTCAGAGTAAAAACTTTTTCTTCAACTTCTACTATGATTTTTCAAATGAATTTGCCCGTTTTCATAAGAAATCGTTGAAAAAGCGGAGTAATTAGAAATTGTCCTACCGATTTGACAGCTCTTGCTGAAAGTATCATCTCTAAACAAGCAGCTCCTCTACATTTCAGTATTGCGACAATATGCCATTTACGTCGTTTGACAATGTATTGAAATGCTCTATTTTTGGACTGAGAGTATAATAAGAGATTACACATAAGAAATTTTTACTAAAGATCTAAAATTAGAATTTTTTTGTAAATCTTGCGAAAAGATTCTAATTTACGATCTTTGCTAAAAATATTTTCTGTACGATTTCTTTTTATACTTTCAGTCTAAGAAAGTACCCCAATAAAAATTCATCCCTTTCTATACCCCTGTGGGGTAACAAAAAATTTATTAAAAACAAAACCCTCAACGTTCAACGGTGGTCCTTCATTGGTCCAATACGTTGGATCATTGGTCCGATGAACGTCCAATCACTCGATCAACGGGAGGCCAACACGGGACCTTCGTTTGCCGATTTTAAAACAGACCGTTGAACCGAATGCCATATTTTTCGTTCAATAAACCCGGCAGACAGAGGTCTATTGTTGATCCATTTTTAATATGAGGGATTGGAGCCCCGTTATACTAGTTTTACTGGACAATTTCCGAGCACCTAATTTTCACACTATTTTTGCAAGAGAAAAAACAACAACAAACTGTTCCAGCAAACTGACTGAATAATTCGTGCAGTATGTCGTTCAACAAGCGCTAAACGACCAACAGAATAAAACCAACCGTTTCGTGTTGAAAACAAACATCATATGTTATTCGGCTACAGTCCGATTACCACGATATAACAGGTGACCGTTACAGGCAAAGAATGGCAATGTAAAGAAGCTATTTGAGACACTTTTCAAATTTCTTTGTCAACCTCACGGAACGTTTTTACTTTTTAGAGTGTGCCGAAGATACCCAGTGATTTTTGTCGAGCCGCATATGGCCAATTATTGGAGGAACATTTGAAACGAAATGTTGCACAATGCCTAGAGAACAGTTAAGATAATTATAATACTGTTTATGAAAATCTTCAACATGTATCATAATAGAATTGATTTTTGCTTGTTTCATAAGTTCTAAACCAATGAAACTCACAGTGTATAATTATGAAATTCATAAATGTTTTTTCGTCAGTGTAAGATTGAATCCCGCATATCCGTATACACTGAAAATCAGTTTTACCTATTTTTTGAGGAGAAATCACTAATTGACGAGCTCTTCTATAAGCAACCCAAAATTAGATCATTATCTACTCAATTTTTCACTTAATAGTAAAATATAGGTAGCGTGCTTTGTTACGGTATAACACTTTTGATAAACTTACATTTACCTGAATTTTTAGGTAGCGACTGGTAAGAGTGTACACAGCATCCGTCTGTGTAACGGAGATGTCAAACAGAGCTGCCATTTCAAAATCTGTGTTTTAAATTGAAAAATCTGTTTATCATCTGTGATAGATATTTTCGTTTTGGTTCTGTGAAAATCTGTGAGAAATGTTCGAAATCTCTGTCAGTTTTGCGAAATATTGTTAAAAAATTTCAGAAATCTGTGATTTTTGAGAAAATCTGTTCTGCGACGCAGAATCTGTTTAGCAAAATAGATGAAAAAAGCTGAAGTTTTATAGCCAAATCTGCGAAAAGGGTAATCCTGACGTCAAATTGCTCAATTCTGTTGCTGGAAAGATTTTCGCAGTCGTTTTGCAACAAGGAAGCAGACAATACCGTACACGCACTTTAAACATAGCTCATGGTTTGAGTTACGAATACTCAAATTCATAAGCAGGAACAATATGTCAAAATTTGAGTGTAGATGCATAGATCATGCATTAGAGTAAGCGTTGAGTTTTCAAACGTTTGAATGAAAAAAAAATTAGAGGGTTGTATTCAAGACACGACCGAGCACAATAACATTAAAAATGGAACGTTTCTAGGGTCTTCATAATCAATCAATTGACTAATTACAAACTTGCTCTAGTTTAAGCGCTTAGATTGTTGGCGAATGATAAAATTTACAATTAGATTCTTTCTTGATAATAAATTCTATTCAATTTTGATCCCTTTCCACAATTTTTTACATTGTTAAGATTTTGAATAACGTCCTTTAACTAGAATTCAAAGTTACTTGAAAGCTCAATTTTAGATACAAACAACCTAAAGATTTAATCCTGAACAAATGAAACTGTTTTATTTTATGATAATAATCTTCGAGAAACGTACAAACTCATTAATTTTATTTATTTTAGCGAAAAATGTTGTACCAGTAAACTCAGTAATAGTGTATTTTATTAATCATTTTTCAAAATCGTCGATAATCTTCGGAAAGTGTCGGTAAATAATATGGCAACAATACGAGGAAGAAAACTTGTGAAACAGTCCGCATAAAATATTTAGTTACTTACATTAATTTTCGCTTTGGCATATTAGGAATATACGGAATGGATACGCAACAAAATTCAGAAATTTTGTTCATATTGTAACTTGATGTTATTAACACATGAATGAACATTGTCATAGTTACAACGCGTGTAGCCATCAGACGCTTATTGTTTTGAAGCTAATAATGATTAAACTGAAACTGGCGGTTAACCAAATTCTACGAGGGTTGCTATTCAAACGATACATGTAAAATCGCAGGTAAACTTACCTTGAGTTTATCTTTGATACTATATGATATTCCTTCTAATTGTACTGTATATGTGAGCCTGTGGAACTCATTTATACTACTAAACCGAGGAGGCCTCTCTTAGATAAGTTTCAGAATTTAATTTTGAATCTTTTGAAGCGTTTTATTCCTGGTGGGACAACAACTTGTTCAGTCACATATAATGAAAAAGAAGTATCTATGATTATCATCATCACACAACATTATACAGAATCCATTTGCGCGCCACCGTTTTGTTCGTATGGTAATGGAGATTTAAGTATGCAAACCGATCCGTTGCCAAATTAAAACATTTTGAAGCTTACAATATTGAAGCTTTGGAATCATTTAGACGAGGAAAATCCATTAACAAATCATCGATGAAAAAGCGTTGCAAATTAGATCCGAAAAATCTATCGCCGATAATTCTAAATTGACCTGATAGTTACCAGAGAACCAAAATAAAATACTCAATTCAAACCAATTTTTCAATGGTATGCATTTGAAATATTCAAATGACGTTATCTCATAAGTTTAAGTTAAATGTTTCCGAATCGATTGGTTGTTGAATTATATAAATCCATCAACAAGTTACTGAGGTATGAGCATTCAAAATTATGACAGAAAAATGTTACGCGATTAGTTTTGCATGTTTTAAATTGACACCCAGCCTCGGGAAGCGAAGTGTAAGGCATTTTTAATGGCAAAATCTACCAACAATTTGCTAAATACATGGGATATTTTAAAAGAACCGATAACCACGCTGATTCGGTTCTTCAATAGCTAGATGATATATTAGATATTCAAGCGAACACGAAGCGGTGTTGTGCAGACAACAGAAAATTACACCAGCACATAATGCAAAAGCGACAATCCAGCAAGTGAACGTATATACAATCCAGTCATCAGCTCACTGGACGAGCTACTTGTTTCATTCACAGTCAAACATCAACTAGGCAAAGAAATATTGTGCAGCCTATATTTATAGATTTCCCTTCATACTACGCATAACGATACGGTGTTTTTTATGCATGACGCAAAGCCTCCTATGCCGAACAAAAAGTTGACGTCATTTTGTAAAACAGGGATTGGTGGATGAAAACATAGGTCACTTCTAACCAATTTTTCAATAGTATGCTATTGAAATACTGAAACTACGTCGTCATACATGTTTAAGTTAAAAGTTTCCGAATCGATTGGTTGTTAAATTATAACAATCCATTAACAAATGACCGAGTTATTAACGTTCAAAATTATGACACAAAAAGGTTACGCGACTATTTTTGAAACTTTTAATTGACACCCGGCCCCATATAGTGAAGAGTAAGGCATTTTTAATGCCAAAAAACTTTCTGCAGTTCAGTGCGTTTTCACTCTCGGAATATTCATACCGAATTTAAGTTTATCATTACCGTTCCTAGATCCGGCGTTTGAAACCATAAATCGTCAATAGTAGATGTTTCCGATAGAAATTCTGTGATTTCAATTATGCTAAGTGAGAAGTTTAACATAAGGGTATCAAAATAGTTCAATTTTGACTCCAAACCTGTAAAACGATGAAACGATTTCGAATCACTTTTTTATGCTTCTCATTCAAAAGAAAGAAGAATGACTTGAACTGGGAATTCAATTTATATGAAAATAAACGAAGAAGAATTTCTCGATTTTGAGTGCAAGGAACTCAAATTTTGAAAAAAAAATTTTTTTTTCTTATTTCGAGTTAAAACTACGATTTTACTATTATGTTTAAAGTAAGCACAATCGAAAAGAAAAAAGTGAAATGAATGGAGAATTCGACTTCTCAAACACCGTAGTCAGTAGAATGGGTGAAGCTTTAGTATCGTTTCCAGTAGAGAACATCTAACATTTAACTACTCGTAACAAAACAATTACTATTATGAATCTTGTCCGCTGTAACAAATATTTGCGGGATCTTGTATGGTGGAAAGTAAGAATCCGGTATCAGAATCAGGAATCAGAACAAATTGGCTCAAATGGCACGTTCCCCTTGATATTTGGAGATTTGTGCCTTGCCATCAATTTGTTTTTAGCATCATTTTCCCGATATATAAGAGGGAAGGATTGAAAGGAAATGGTAAGGGTTGGACTAGGAGGATGGGAAAAATTGACGACACAAAAACACATAAAAGCAGAAGTAAATTCTGCACCCCTAAGGGATGCTGAACAATCTGCTGAGGATCACATTTAGTGGAAGCAGAAGGAAATTCTGAACCTCTACGAGGTCCCGAACAGTCTGCTGTTAATAAAACCTCCAACCCCCGAGAGGATTTAGAGATCTTACAAAAGCGACACCATTCTGCACTCCCGGAAGAATGCAGAACGACTCGCAGTATGTACGAGCAGAAGTAAATGCGGTACCCCCCAGAGGATGCCAAACAATCTGCCAAACCCTATTTAAGGTGCATACAGAAGGGATTCATTCACTCCAGGAAGAACGGTGAACCCTTCTGACTATAGCTCCTTACCACATTGGGTGAGAAACGAGAGAATATCCTTCAATTTTAGCTCCGCATACACAGACTCAACCATGTATGGAGAACCAAAAACCCGGATACGTAGCTGCGTCAATGCGGGACAGTTACATATCAGATGATATGAAGTACCATAATCGCATTCACACAAATCACACGAATAATACTCAGCACGTTGAATAGTAGCCATGTGATAATTGAGTTTGCAATGTCCAGTCAGAGCTCTGACCAGAATACTTCAATGATACTTGGAGAAATGCAGTAGACACTTTGACATTTTCAGATTTAAATCTGGTAGAAATGCTTTTGTCTGAGCGCAAGTTTGCAAGCTGCGCCAGTAGCTGGCATGTTTGGATGCAGCCCAAGAACGTATCTTGTGCTTTATCCAACTAGTTGAAAGTGGTAAAGCTGGTTCAGGACCAACGAAATCATTCGTTGCACCAGCTCTAGCCAACTCATCAGCCCATTCATTTCCAGTAATACCAGAATGGCCGGGTACCCATATGAAGTAAACAGCATTTGAAATGCTGAGGTCTTCAATTTGAGTTCGACATGCGATCACTAGATTCGACCGTGAGTCATTCGAACTGAGTGCTTTTAAGGCTGCCTGACTGTCGGAACAAAAATAAATACGTTTACCACAGATCCTCTGCTGAGGTGCCGATTGTACTCCACACAGAATTGCGTAGATTTCTGCTTGGAACACAGTACAGTATCTACCAAGTGAATGAGACTGCTCCAGCCTATTTCACGACAGTAGATACCAGCACCAGCACGACCATTCAACAGAGAACCGTCCGTAAAACAAACTATGTGTTCATCAAGTTGTCGTTCCAGACAACCAGACAATCATTCCTAACGAAGAGGATAGCTCACATTGAATGTTTTAAAAGGAAAACTGCATGTGAGAGTTAGGTCACTAGGAGCGAGTAAATACTCATCCCACGGAACCATTTGAGACCACAAGCGAGTGTGACTGGTAGCATATTCTAATGGGTTACTGTTCCAAAGCCCTGTAACCCTAAGACGGTATGCACAAGATAATGCTTCTTGTTTTAGGAACACATGTAGTGGTTTAATGCACAGTAGCGCCTCTAGAGCAGCAGTAGGAGTTGTCGTGAATGCTCCTGTCATCGCCATTAGGACCATCCTTTGGAGATGATTTAGCTTTGACTGAACTGTCGCGACTTCTCCTTTCTGCCACCATACAAGACATCCATATGCTAAAATTGGTCTAACGATAGTTGTGTAGATCCAATGAATATATCTGGGTTTGAGTCCCCATGATTTTCCAAAAGCTCGTCTGCATTGGCCGAAAGCCATGCAAGCTCTTTTAATCCTGAAATCAATGTGAGCAGATCAATTCAGTTTTGAGTCAAGAATAACCCCGACGTATTTAACTTGATCGACCACAGTGACCCCTGAACCAAAGAACTGCAACGGACGAGCTCCTGTAATTATCCTACGATGAGTGAAAAGCACCATTGATGTTTTGCCCGGATTTACAGATAATCCAAACCTGACAACACCATTGTTCAACAGATCGCAGGGCTTGCTGCATTAAATCAAAGAGAGTGTTAATGCTTATACCGGTCATCAATATATGATAATCGTCGGCAAAACCATAAGTCGGAAATCCAAGGTTATTAAGTTTCCTTAACAAACTATCAGCGACTAGGTTCCATAAAAGTGGGGATAGTACACCACCTTGAGGACACCCACAGACACTCAGCTTTCTAATCTCTGGCCTGCCGAAGCGATGATCAAAGAAGTTGATTGCTAAGCATTGCGTGTATCCAGTAAGGGAAAAACCCAAGATATTCCGTTCACGACTGCAATGTTTAACCTCCTGCAGCCATTCAGCCATCGGCACGGAAATACACCTTGACTTAGGAGTTCCTATTGTTGTGGCCTTTTACGACATGGAATAGGAAACCAGTGGATCAATTCTTGGTAAAAAATAATTCCGCCGGATGCCACACGGCTTACCTGTTTGGTGGACTTATACCACCGGTACAGGTGGACCGTAGCGTTATTCTTAGCAGTTGGGAAACTGCTACCGACACTACACGGCTATCTAGGCTGCTCAGAGAGGGAAGTTAACATTGATGGTCAACTTCCATGGATGGCCGAGCAGCCGGTAAAACTGTAACAAATATTTGCGGGATCTTGTATGGTGGAAAGTAAGAATCCGGTAACTACAAAAGTCTTAGGGGAAATATGGCCGAATACAATCAATAACTCCATACAGTAGATTACCTTTACGAATCCTACGAATAATAAACGAATCAAAATCCTACAATTATGCCTAGAAAGGTTGATTTTAATAATACAATAGTCTCGCTACTTTCAAACGGTCTGTCGGAAATATATTTTCACTGACTGACTGCCCTAGCAATTTGAATACATTTAGGGGTTCATTGTTAATCTGTTACCGGTTTCAGAAATCTTTGACATTTTTGAAATCTGTGCCGCATATTGAGAATCTGTGGAACACAGATTAATCTGCGAATCTGGCATCTCTGACTCAAACAATGTCACCATTACACATTGATCTAGTTTCACCTAAAAATTTATTAAAACTACCCACGTACGTTTCCAAAGCGACCTGCGAAAATTTTCGACGCAGTAAAACCGCCTACTGTGTGTGCCCGTAACTTTCCTAGCTAGCCTTTATGCCCCGTTTACACTTCTGCTGGCTGCCAGCATGCTGGTGTCAGTGTACTGCCCTCTTAGGAAAAAACGTTCAACTGTGGTCCAATGATCCAAAGTATTAGACCAACGAAGGACCACCGTTGAACGTTTTTTTCCTAAGAGGGCAGTACACTGACACCAGCATGCTGGCAACCAGCAGAAGTGTAAACGGGGCATTAACCACCGTGCGACTCCATCGGTTTTTCCAACCCGGAAGCCACCGTACTTTGTAGAATGTTTCGAAGAAAGAAAAGCACCGCCCGCCCACCCGTTTCTTTTCTCGCTACCGTTTCCAATCAATCAATGCGAACGGGCAGGAGGCTACTTCAAACGGGATGTGAATATTCACCATCAAAGTGGTAGCAGCAGGCCACAACAGCAGCAAAAGGGTCTCTCGACCGTAAATGAAGGCACTTGTCCACATACACAGAGAGAAACAAACACAGGCACACTCCCACTTTTACATAGAGTCCATTGCTGCCGTTGTCCTCAATCGTTGTCTGTTTATACTTGAATGCTAGCAATCGTACAGACGCCGAGAGGATGAGTGAATGACCACTACTGGATTCCTGTTCGAACAACGGCTGGAGCGCTCATGATGGTCCCACTTAGGAGTAGAGTGGGGCAAACGCTGTCATGCGGGGGTTTCGAAAGTAGAAATTCGGTTCAATTCGAATCAATCGAAGCAAGCTATAGATATTTTCAGGGGCTTTTTTTTCCTCTTCGGTCGTCGAATCCGATGGCACCGGCGTGTCCCAGCAGTTTTGATTTGGACCCGGTCCATCCGGTGGCAAGTGCAGTGTACTGTAGAATCACGTTTATTATCGATGTTCTACGCTCTATATCTCTCTCTCTTTCTCTTACTCTCGAATTGAGTGCCATCCGACCACCCACTTCAAAGTGTTTGCGGTTGGCAAGAACCAGGAGCAGCAGCTCCATCGAACCGAACTTCGATTTCGCACCGGATATCATTTTCCTGAAGCATAGATTTGGCGAGGCGTTCGGAATGCATTCGTTGCGAGGCATTCTGGCAGGGGGGCGGAGGGTTGAGCTCCACGCAAGCGACAAACCCGAAAAAATCCGTATCTTGCCTGGTTTGCACTTACTGCAGTAGATTGAAATTCCACCGCCTCGCCCAACCAGTCAGCCAAGCAAGCCAAACCAATCCAGATAACTTTAATATGGACCTTGCGGTCACGTCTCTGTGTGTGTGTTTGTGTGTTCCTCAACCAGAACAGAACCAGAGACAGAGAGTCATGCGTCGTTGTCGGTGGGCTGCTGCCCGAGGATGCCTTCCAGAGATAGCTGAACACCGATTCCATTCTGCATTCGACGGGGCAGCAGGCTTTTGGTTCGTAGGTTGGAGGGTTGTGTTGTTCGCCGGCTTTCCGTTCGCCTGGTTTTTCTGTTTGATGATGGAGGTTGGCTGGTTGGTTGGTTTGTGACAGATCAAAGCAATCCTGTGTCGGTGGTCGGGGCATAGCGCTTTCGATCCATTTGAAATGTGACCGGAACGCCTGCTGGGGTTGTTCTATTCAGGCCAATTTAAGACAGTACGTTCCATTACTTACGTTATGTGGGAAAATGCGATGGCGATGGCGAAGGCGTTGCGATGGAACTGGGACTGTCCTCCGGTGTTGATAATGTAGGGATTGAAAATCTTGTTTGGTTACAGCAGCACCAGATTAAAGTTAGCTAGGACATGCACGGCTTCTTAACTAGATTACCAAACACACACCCACACACGCACTCACACAAAGGAAAAGAGAAAACAGTTGTCCCCCCTCTCCCACCACCCTTATTTATGCAGTGATAAGCCACTCCAAAAACCTGGCAACCACAGCACAGATCTACGGCTGCCATCTTCCGGTTTCGCACGGAATGAACGGTGCCGGACGGAATGAGATGCAAATGATAAATTTAATATATTCTACAGCCGAACGAGGGATTGTCAATGCATCAAAGTCGTGTGTGTGTGTGCGTTTGTGTGCTGTGTGACATCGGCGCTTATCGTTCAGAGCGTTGGCCGTGCATAAAGTAGTGGTTCCACTTCTTGACTCTGACTCTGTGCACTGATGTCGCGTTCTCTGGATCCTTGGTAGGTTGGTTGGTTGGTTGGTTGGTTGGTTGGGTCTCCTAGCATTACCCGGCAAACCAACGTCACCAGCCGGGCATAATAAACGGGAACGGCGGTAGCGAACCAAATCTGCATACATAAAGCAAACTGTCTGTCCGGGAGGAAAGAAGCGAAAGCGCCAGGAGCAACCCGGTGCTATAAAGAATGCAGAAACTAAATCCGTTTCCGAAAATCGGAACCCGAAATCTCTGCATCTTTTGAATGATAATCGAATGGAATATTCCGGTGTATAACCTTTCTTTTTTTTTTAGTTAGACCGAGTGCAACTTTTTTCATTCACGGTAAATCGCAAACCGTGCGTTCGCATGGCTTCCGGTTTTAAAGTATGGATTCATTCGCTAAGCAGAAACAGAAAAAAGCACTTTTCCACTAGCTTTTCATCGCAGAATAAAAAAAATATCCTGATTCAGTCTGTCGATGGAGAACATTCAAGAAGTTCACGGAGGGAGAAACCAAAGCATATGGCCTCCTTCGGTCTACCGAGAACCGGAAAGACCAGTGACATGCTGAATAAACATAAGAGATTCAACCTCTCATCGAATGCCAATCTAAATTCAGCCCAGCGCTACTAAGTTTATGTAGATTAAATGTGAAAACTAGTAAGTGGTCAATCGATTTACATAACGACGGTTCGTTTCAGATTGCGATTACATTCTTGTGCCATCGAAGACACGATACTTTGGTGTTTGCATTAGTAATTGATTCTCATCCTAGACCTACACGGAAAATAAAAACTACCTATTACTGGACTTCTTTTTACTTAATTTTCAACTCTTTTGAATCTTTTCTTTCATTCGCTCCTCCAATTGTTGTCAAAATACAAAAAGCAAACCGTATCAACCTAAAATTGAGTCAACACGACTCAACTGTAGAGTAAATATAACTCATCTTTAAGTATTTTTAGCTCGTGCCTTCTTACGGAAACTACATAAAGTCACTTTACCTAAAATTAGGTTATTTGATGGAACCCCCGAATTGGGTGGAATGTACTTAAAATTAGATGGTTTTGCGGTTCCGTGTAGACTCGGTGGAAATCAGGGCTGCCAGGTATCCAAACACTTCAATGAAAACGATATTTTCGGAGTGTTATGAAAAACTTCGTAAATCTGCCAGATATAAAGATTCAATGCCTGTAAAATCTTCAGATAAAGTCTTCAGATTCAGTTTCGAAATTCTGATCGAGGATTTAATTCACGAATTCTGTTTCAGAATTCATTTCCGGAAAGCAGATTCAGAATTTGGGTTAATAATTTCATACCAAAATCCTGGTCCAGTATTCAGTTCCGAAGTCCGAGTTGAGAATTCTTTTCCAGAATACATCTCTGTACATCCAGTTCAACAGCCAGGTTCAGAATCCAGGATCAACATCCAGTTTCAGAAGCCAGCTCTTGGTCAGAATTCTGGTCCTAAGTTTAGTTTCGCAGTTCTAGTTCAGATTTCTTTTGCAGAATCTGGCTCCATCATCCCAATTCAGCACTTTGGTTTGGAATTCATGTTTGAAAATCAGTACCACAATCCACATTTATACTAAATTTAAACTGAGAGCTCAGCTTCAGAATCCTGGTTCAGATATCAATCCCAGAATCCATCTATAAATCTAGCATACAAGTTCACAAAGCAGATTCTAAATCTTGTTTTAGAATTCAGTTCCAGAGACCAGATTTCAGGTCCTGAATTCTGTTCTAGAATCGTGTTACAAACCAACCGCAAACCAGATTTGGAATTCGGGTTCATAACTCAGTTCTATATTCAGACTCATGTCAGAATCGCTTTCCACGATTCTGGTCCGAATTTCAGTTCCGGAATCTAGCTCCACAATCCCAGTTCAGCAGCCTGGCTCAGAAATCCAGAATCCAGCTCCAAAATTCTGATTCAAAATTCAGTTCCACAGATCAGAACCAGAATCAGGATTCAGAATTCAGTTTCAGATTTCAGCTACAGGAACTAGTTTAAAAAAAACAGGTTCAAAATTATGTTTCGAAACCCGGGTTCAAAACTACCTCCAGGATCCAGTTCAAGAACCTAAATTTCAGGTCCTATATTCAGTTCCGGAAGCCAGGTTCGGAATTTCAATCCAGACTTTAGTATTAAAATCCTGTTCTAGAGTTCTAGGCTTTCTAACAGAAAATCGTAGGAATCCTGATTCAGAATTTCGATCCATAAACCAAGTTCAGGATTCAGTCCAAGAAACCATAATTTAGAACCAAAACTTAGTTCCCGAATCCAGGTTCGGGATTCCAGCTCAGAATTCAATTTAACAATCCAGCTCCTGATTCAGAAACCAGGTTCAGAATCTTGGTCCAAAAATCAGATTCAGAATGCAGTTCCAGAATCCAGCTCAATAATATCAGTTCAGCACCAATGTTCAGAATCAAGAATCAAAATTCAATTCCAGAATCGGAATTTAGAAGTTATTTTCTGAAACAAAGTTCAGAATTCAGTTCAAGAAACCATATTTCAGATCCTGTACTCAGTTTCAGAATCCCGGTTCGGAATTCCGATTCAGAACTAAGCCTCAGAATCCAGCTCCAGAATTCATTTCCGGAAATCAATTCAAGATTCGGGTCCAAAATTCAGTCTAAGAATTTATCTACAAAATTCCGAATTCAATTCAAGCGACCAGGTTCCGAATCCAGCTCCAGAGCTCAGTTTGAGAAACAAGAACTCAGAATCAGAACTCAGTTCCAAAGTGCCGGGACGGAATTCCGATTCAGAGTTCAATTTCAAAATTCTGCTCTTGATTCAGAAACTAGTTTCAGAATTCGTGTACAGAATTCGGTCTACCGAAAGTTCAAAAAATCAAAATTCAGGTCCAGAATCCACCTGCGGTGTTCGATTTCAGCAATCCAAGTACAGAACTCAGTTTCAGTATCTCGGACCAGAGTTCCGTTCGGATGTCGGATTCAGAACTCAATTTAAAAATCCAGCTCCAAATTCAGAAACCGTGCAGTCCAAGAAATCTGCAAGATTCCTGTCCAGAAACTAAGTTCAGCATTCCGTTCCGGTAATCAGATTCAGAATTCAGTTCCAGAACTCAGTTTCGAATTCAACTTCAAAATTCAGGTTCAGAACCCAGATTCAAAATTCTATTTTGATTCCACTTTCAGAGTTCAGTTTCAGAAACCAGGTTCAAAATTTAACTACAGAGTGATTCAGTATCAGAATCCAACTCCGGAATCCGACCCTAGAATATTGGTCAGAATTCAGTCCCAAAATTCCGATTCAAAACTCAGTTCCGAAATTTAAGTCGGAAAATCATGTCCAGAATTCAGTTCCAGAACTCAGTTTCGAATCCATCTTTAGAATTCAGTTCCAGAATGCTACTTTGATTCCAGTTTCAAAATTCAGTTCCAGAATTAATCAATCAGATCCAGAATCGAGCTCCAGAATCCAACTCCGGAACCCAGCTTTAGAATGCTGGTCAGAATTCAATCCCGAAATTCCGATTCAAAACTCAGTTCCGGAATTCAAGCTCAGAAATTCATGTCAAGAATTCAGTTCCAGAACTCAGTTTCGAATTCAACTTCAGAACCCAGATTCAAAATTCTATTTTAAATCCGCTTTCAGAAACCAAGTTCAAAAGTCAGCTCCAGAGTGATTCAGTGTCAGAATCCAACTCCGGAATCCGACTCTAGAATCTTGGTCAGAATTCAGTACCAAAATTCTGATTCAAAGCTCAGTTCCGGAATTCAAGTCGAAAATTCATGTCCAGAATTCAGTTTCAGAACTCAGTTTCGAATCCATCTTTAGAATTCAGTTCCAGAATTCTACTTTGATTCCAGTTTCACAATTAAGTTCCAGAAATCGAGTTCAAAATTCAGAATCCAACTCTGGAATCCAGTTCTAGAATCCTGGTCAGAATTCAGTTCCAGAACTCAATTCCAGAACTCAGTTTCGAATTCAACTTCAGAACTCAGGTTCAGAACCAAGATTCAAAATTTTCTTTTGAATGCACTTTCAGAAACCAGGGTCCAAATTTAGCTCCAGAGTGATTCAGAATCAGAATCCAACTCCAGAATCCAACTCCGGAATCCAATTCTAGAATCCTGGTCAGAATTCAGTCCCAAAATTCCGATTCAAAACTCAGTTCCGGAATTCAAGTCAGAAATTCATGTCCAGAATTCAGTTCCAAAATTCAGTTTCGAATTCAACTTCAGAATTCAGTTTCAGAATTCTACTTTGATTCCAGTTTCACAATTAAGTTTCAGAAACCAAATTCAAAATTTAGTTCCAGAGGGATTCAGAATCAGAATCCAACTCCAGAATCCAACTCCGGAATCCAGCTCTAGAATCCTGGTCAGAATTCAATCCCAAAAATACGATTCAAAACTCAGTTGCGGAATTCAAGTCGAAAATTCATGTTCAGAATTCAGTTCCAGAACTCAGTTTCGAATCCACGTTCAAAATTCAGGTTTACAACCCAGTTTCTAGAAATTTATTTTGAATCTTCATAATCTTAGAAACCAGGTTCAAAATCAGGTTTTTTTTATTTACCGATATATTTAAAAATGTTAAAGGTCCGTTGGAAAACTCTTCGAAGGGCCGAATAATTAATTTTTCTTCATCGTTCACCTTTCAATTAATTTTTCGCAGCAGCTGGATGATGACGCAATCGCTCATATATTTCAACTGAATATTGACCATTTCTACGATATTGATAAACACGGAGCATATTTTCTCTAACGCGAAGCAGCCAAATTCAGATTTTATTTACCCTCATTTGGTGCGAAGATCGCACTGCAAAAAGTGCACAAAACTAATCAAATTATTCTAGATTTACTCTGAACTGATGAAAAGTAGTATTTTTTAGTTCTTTGGTTAACATTGCGAGCCCTGAGAAGGGCTGATTTTGTAGAATGTTTCCCAGCGTTGTTCACTTTTCAGTGTATTTTTCTCGAATGCGAACGATCAGTAGCTAAATGTCTGTAAAATAATCGCTGCACAAAGTTAATCAACGCAATATTATTCTCACACAGGGAAAAATTGAATAAGAAATCAAATCTGAAGTAATTTCGTTACACTTTCGTGTTGTGAAATTTTGAAAATGGGTGCGTATAGTAAAGAAAGATGTAGTCCTACGTCAAAAATTCCTTCTTAATCCACCTAGTATAGTGATACTGTCTTTCTCTCACATTTTAAATAGTCTCATTGAATTATGTCCTGGATCATTAGTATTTCAAGCTTATCAACCTCTCTGATACTAGCTTTCAAACGCGTCCAGGACTTTCGAAATCAATTCAGGCATCTCCTAGAAAATTTGATGCATTAAAGATCACTGCGATTTATCGGTTACGTCATATATAACATAGCACTGACAGCATTTTGAACTTCCAATTTGTTCAATGGGCGAATAGTAGCTGTCAAACGAGTCTAAACGTGTTGAGATCAAGTAACCCTTGAGTCGACTCCGAGAAAATTGAGCGGTAAGAAACGTCTTTGAATTTGACAGTTTCCGATTTTTTAGAGCTGAGTCGACTGTAATATAACACTAAGGGTCTTCAAAGCAACGATCAAAAGTCGGGTTTTCCACCAATTCTATATATTTTCTATAGAGGAATATAATAAGTACTAGTACTACAATTTTGAAATTTAATTTGAAACTTCCAATAAATGTCTGGACGCACAACAAACAGCCCGGGAAATTCAGTCAATTTTAACAGCGCTGTTACGGGATAAAGGCTATTCTGAAATGCATGCATAATTCATGGATCGAATGCTGAACCGTGCGCCGGTTCCCGGAACGGTCCCTGCCCATTACCATTGATTGAAGGTTTCTTATGCAAACAACACCAGATTTATGTGCCCCACATCGGAAACATTTGTTGATGGACATGCGATTATCGGTTTCCATTAGCTGGAATCGAATTCCGGTAAACTGGGTCTCCTGGCATGATAATGCGTCCATAATTTACACCGCAAATGGAATTTCCCCAATAATAATAAAAAAAACCGTATCATCCTCCATGTTCCGTAGCCATTATTTTATTTTCGCTTACACACTCACACCCAAGCACACAGAAACACGGGTTTATGAAGCAACCATTTTTAACCCAGAAAACGTGACAAACGATAAAAATGATCAATTTTTGATTGGCTTACATTTAATGATTTCCACGAATGAAACAAAAAAAAGAAACATTGCGTGCCTCCCTCACTAAACGTGTTCGTTTTAAGTACCTGTCGTCTTCTTCCCCTTCCTCTACCTACTTCATACGTTTTATTGTTCTGTTACCAAAAAAAAAAATAGCATCCGAGAGTCCGAAAGTAAGAGTATTATTATCGTAAATCGAATCGGCCGGCGGCCATTCTTTCATTTCATTGGGTTGACATAAATCGTACCGAAATTAACTCATTTTTTTTTTCATTGCATTGGAATGTTTAACGAAAAAATTTGCATCTTAATTTGGTGAACTATTTCTATCCTATCTATTTTAAACTAAACCTATCGAAAACTTTTCTACACTTAGATAGAGTTACCAAAACGGTAACAATTTGTAAATACATGGTGAAGTGTACAAAACTGGGTATTGCGTGTATTTTCGTACTTTCTTCAGTAACCCTAACTAGAAATACAAAACAACCATTCAAAACAGTAGTTAATAGTCAATAGCAAACAACATCCTCTCGTACCGGAAGGGGACACAAACACGTGCACACTCACAGCAAAAAAAAAACACTCAACCTTTACTGTTTATGCATCATGTAATGAACTTGACATCACCTGGAATGAAATGCCAAAAATGCAAAAAAAAAAAAACAAAGCAACACTTCTCACCATTCACTCAAAAACAACGCCACTTGCGTGTTGCATGGCAACCGCGAGTTTGTGGACAATCGGGTTTCCGATTGCCATTCACCAATACGCACACACCAATACGTCACCGCTCTGTTGAGTATATGATATTGTTTATAACCTTCGATGCAAGCTCCGAATGCCTGCCATCAACCAACCTCCCCCAACCAAAGTTTTCCTCCAGTAGCGAAATTTGATTCCTTGTTCTTCTGTTTTTGTTTTTGACTTCGTCGGGTTTTCTATGAATAGTTTTCAGTTCTGTTCGGTTTACAGTTTTGTAATTGGAATGCGACTGTTTTGCTCAATACTCTTTCTCTTTTCCGTTTAGATTGTTCGGAATTTTGTGACAGTTTTTAAACAAAACCTACTTTCGTATGCCGATAGTTGATACAGTTGTTACGGAATGCAGTTATATTTATCAATTTCAGTTTGTATGATACATTAAAGAATGCGAAATGAAACCAGAAATATGTCAGTCAATTTCAACTCTGTAAGTGTGTTTTGTATATGAAAAATGACCAGTTGAAGTGCATGATTTTTGTCAGAAAGTTCAAGTGTTTTATGCGCCCCCATCAAACGAAAGTTGAAGCCAATTAAAAAAAAAAACAAAACATGAATGTGAATGAAATCCTCCAACAAACCAAAGTGCCATCTGCTCCACAAAACATCGATACGGATGTAAGTTGAATCATTAAATTGAAGCCCCACACACACGCACACGCACACACGTAGAATGTACAAATGAAACACGAAACCAAAACAGCCAACAAACTCACAACAAACACGAACAAAGAGAACAATGGAGGAAAGCGCCTGTCACAAAGAAAAAACGCGGCTAACCTCACTACTTCCAGCATCTGTCACTAACCAGCAATCACAATTCCATCGGTTTGGTCACCACAATCACCAAAACAAAACACACACCGCAACAGGAATTGACAACACAACCTATAAAACATCCATCTGTCAAAAACCACAATCACGCACACACCCAGCCCCCCCTCGTCGAACGAAGACCCTAAATCAAACTTTTTCTTTCTCTTTCTCTTTTTCTACTGTGCTTCGTCGTGGGTGCTGTGCTGCAACAACCGATCAAACCGATCCAAAAAACGCTCTATTTTGGACGCGCAGGTGGCAAGAAGAACAACAACTTCGACGACAGTTTGACACTTCGGATGCACCGCGGTAAAGGCGTCGGAGCACTGATGGCTTCAACCATGCGAACGCACAATATGCTGCTCGAAGGAACGACGGCAACAAGACCAGCCGCCGGTGCTGCTACGGCGGCCAGTTCCGCCGTTGGTTCCGGGCCTGCCAATCCTCAAATTTCGATCTCCTGCCCCAGTGGGAACACGTCCCACATGACTAGCCCAACCACTTCCATCAACTCCTCGCTGCAGATCGCCATGCAGCAACAGCAACAACAGCAGCAGCAACAACATAACGGGGGCAGTACCCGCCAGTCCAGCAGCAGTAGGGACTCACGCCGCAAGTCGGTATTCAAGGAAGCTCCGGCGGGCATATCGCGGGATTTGTCGCCCAACTCGTCGAAAAAGTTGGGCAAAAAACACCTCAAAGTGCAGGTCAAACGCTTCCGCATGGAAACGAAAGCCGCCAAAACGCTAGCCATCATAGTAGGCGGATTCATCTTCTGCTGGTTGCCTTTCTTCACCATGTACCTCATCCGAGCCTTCTGCGTTGACTGCATCAACGACACGCTGTTCTCCATCCTGTTCTGGCTCGGTTACTGCAACTCGGCCGTGAACCCGCTAATCTACGCACTGTTCTCGCGCGATTTCCGGCAGGCCTTCAAACGCATCATCATGCGGTGTTTCTGCTGGAACCGGTTCAAGGTGAACCTGCTGCGAAAGTCCTCGACGACGCAGCACACCAACAATCACAGCTACAGTCCGTCGGCTTTTACGCCGCTGGCGTCCACGCCACGAACCGAACTGGAAAGTTCCGTGTTCAGATGACGGTCGTTTAGCTCGCTGGAACCGCCGACGCCACCGCCCTTCAGTTCCAGGAAACCCCTGCAGCACCATTCGTCGATCGGGCTGCAACGATCGATCTCGGTTCGGACGCAAAGCACGACGGCCAGTTCCAGTGCCGGGTACAGCGTGGACAACATTTGCCATCCGATAGTGATGGATCATCAGGCGTTCGGAATGGTCGTCAGCCGATCGACGCCGAAACAGCGCATCATTGCCGAGGAAGAACTGCTGATGGACGATCGGGGCGTGGGTACCGAGCGGGACGGGAAATCGATTACGAGCTTGTAAGCACCGCCATCAATCTCGCAGATGATCAGAAGACAAGACAAGGTGACAGAAAAGGGTTTCCGGAGGGTTTATTCGCCGTCAGGCCCAAGGTATCACGGAAGACGATTCCAGGCAACGGGGGCGAGTGATTCGAACTGGGGTCGATTTAATGGAACCCGAAAACTGCCAGTTATAGCTTATGCTAGTGCTAGAATTGAATGATTCTTAAATTCGGGAAGTTTTCGTAGTCATTGATTCTGAGAAATTGAAGTACCTGCAGCTTTCTAGAGTTTTTGATCACGAGAGATTCTGGTAACGATTTTTTAGTACTTTGTAGTCTAAGAAGTGGTCAATATTTATGACGATATTTCTAAGCATTCTAGGTATTCTAGA
The DNA here is from genome assembly GCF_030247185.1 of Malaya genurostris. Taxonomy (NCBI): domain Eukaryota; kingdom Metazoa; phylum Arthropoda; class Insecta; order Diptera; family Culicidae; genus Malaya; species Malaya genurostris. Next base: position 139,361,650 of record NC_080570.1, on the reverse strand, counting down.
GGGGTAAGTAAATACTCTCCGGTGTATGAAATCGTCACGAACCTCGTACCACAAAACAATCATCATGTAGCCTGGCTTAGCAGTTTTTTTCTGGTTATTATTGTTCTCGTAGTTTCCCCCTTAAAAAAATAAATGCTTTCTTTCATTACTCGGCGATCAACGCTAAAAATAGGTATTTTTTTTTTATTCAATAATATAATTATTTTTAAGGCACACTGCTTTAGCTCTAAGGTGCCAAGGACTTTTTCTAATTTTATTAACGACTAACTTAAAACTAGGATAGTATGATTGGATAATGTTGTATTGGGGTCGCAGTGGTCGACTTTGGCTGATCCAACCTTCAGCTGGCGATCGGCACCGGCCGGTGGATGGAATATGTCATGAGTCTTCCAGATGATGGCCGCATCCCTCGGTCCGTGTGGGTCCGCGGGAAACACCCCCAGGCTACGAATACCCGGCGGGTGGCCCGCATGACTAGAGCGACCTTCCGTGGGCGATGATGGTGATGTAAATATAACGAAAAAATATAGAGAAGTAAATATTGCGGAAAACGAAGTAAAATGGGGATATGGGAACGAAATGACTAAGAACGACAGAGATCTAATTAGTTGACATCGAGATGGAGAAGAGACGGGGAGGGGGGAAGCGAAAAGGTTAGTGACAGCAAAAAGATCTTGTTAGTTCCGATGAAGATGGTGGACAGATGAGGAATCGGGATAATCGGCGGAAGTTAGTGTCGAACCTGCAGGTGAAAATAATTCTTAGCCACAGTTGAAATAACGTCGATAAATAGGAGGAACTTTCTAAGCAAGATGTAACAGATTACACTTGTATATTAATGTGTTTGAGGAACTGGTATATCAGAAGCATATATGAACTATCCCGACTCGCCAACACATCCCGAACCGGAACCTCAATCGGTCTACCTCGGGCCCTGAGGGATTCCAATAGCTCCGATCTGGCGTCGCGATACTCTACGCACGACCACACGACATGCTCGATGTCCTGATAACCGTCGCCACAGGTGCAGAGCCCGTTCTCCACGATCCCGATACGCCGGAGATGTGCGTTGAATGTATAGTGATTTGACATGAGTCGTGACATAACGCGAATGAAATCACGACTCATTGCCCGGAGAGCTTCTATTGAGCTTAGACTGTCCGTGACAATGAAGTAATGGTCTTTGGGCAATGTTTCAATGATCTCGAGGGTGTACTGAATAGCAGCTAATTCTGCGACGTAAACTGAAGCCGGATCACTGAGTTTGTAAGAAGCGGTGATGTTTTGATTGAAGATGCCGAAGCCTGTGGACCTGTCGATGTTTGATCCATCAGTGTAAAACACCTTTTCACAGTTGACTGTTCTAAATTTATTATAAAATATATTAGGGGCCACTCGAGGGCGTACGTGTTCCGGAATTCCACGAATCTCTTCTCTCATGGATGTGTCGAAAAACACAGTAGAATCAGAAGTATCCAAGAAATGAGCACGGTTGGAAGCAAACGAAGAAGGATTAATATTCTGAGCCATGTAATCAAAATACAAGGACATAAAACGGGTTTGAGAATTAAGCTCAACTAACCTTTCGAAGTTTTCAATCACCAGAGGATTCAAAATGTCGCATCGAATGAGCAAACGATATGAGAGATCCCAGAACCGGTTTTTCAACGGTAAGACGCCCGCCAACACTTCAAGATTCATCGTATGAGTTGATTGCATGCAACCCAAGGCAATACGCAAACAACGATACTGAATTCTTTCCAGCTTAATGAAATGGGTGTTCGCGGCGGATCGGAAGCAGAAGCATCCATATTCCATAACGGACAATATCGTTGCTTGGTACAACCTGATCAGGTCTCCTGGGTGGGCACCCCACCAAGTTCCGGTTATTGTATGAAGAAAATTGATTCTCTGCTGGCATTTTTGTTTCAGATACCTAATGTGACATCCCCAGGTGCCTTTGGAGTCGAACCAGACCCCGAGATATTTGAATGTGAAGACCTGAGCTATGTTTCCACCCCCTAGTTGAAGCTGTAGTTGTGCTGGTTCTCGCTTCCTTGAAAATACAACCAGCTCAGTTTTCTCCGTAGAGAACTCGATACCCATTTGAAGAGCCCATGTGGATAAGTTGGCAAGAGTATCTTGTAACGGCCCTTGCAGATCGCCAGCTTTGGGTCCTATAATGGACACAACGCTGTCGTCGGCAAGTTGTCTCAGCGTGCAAGATGTGTTGATACATTTATCGATGTCGTTTACGTAAAAATTGTATAAAAGGGGGCTTAAGCATGAGCCCTGAGGAAGACCCATGTAACTGAATCGTATTGTCGACAAATCACCATGCGCGAAATACATGTATTTCTCGGACAATAGATTGTACAAAAAGTTATTCAAAATTGGTGAAAGACCATGCTGATGCAACTTCTCAGATAGGATATTTATAGAAACTGAGTCAAAAGCCCCCTTGATGTCTAGGAAAACTGACGCCATTTGTTCCTTACGAGCAAATGCCATTTGAATTTCTGTTGAGAGCAACGCAAGACAATCGTTCGTTCCTTTGCCCCTGCGGAAACTAAATTGTGTATCTGAAAGTAAGCCATTAGTCTCGACCCAATTGTCTAGACGAAACAGAATCATTTTTTCGAACAATTTCCGGATACAGGAAAGCATAGCAATCGGCCGATACGAATTGTGATCGGAGGCTGGTTTTCCTGGTTTTTGAATGGATATCACTTTCACTTGTCTCCAGTCATGTGGAACAATGTTGTCCTCAAGGAACTTATTGAATAAACTCAGCAAGCGCCTTTTGGCGGGGTCAGGCAGATTTTTCAACAAGTTGAATTTTATTCTGTCTAATCCCGGGGCTTTATTGTTACATGACAAGAGCGCAAGTGAGAGCTCTACCATCGAAAACGGTGTTTCGTTTGTATTTGGTGTCGCGGCGCGGGTGATCTTCTGTTCCGGAACAGAGTCTGGACATACTTTTTTAGCGAAATCGAATATCCAGCGGTTAGAATATTCCTCGCTTTCATTCGTTGTGTTATGATTGCGCATTCGTCGGGCTGTGTTCCAAAGAGTGCTCATAGATGTTTCTTTTGTTAGGCCGTCTACGAACCGACGCCAGTAACCGCGTTTCTTAGCTCTAATCAAGTTCTTAATTTTAACGTCTAACGCCGCGTAATTCCGGTAATTATCAGGTGTTCCATTTTTTCTGAATATTTTATACGCGGAGGCTCTCTCCGCGTTTAGATTTGTGCACTCTTTGTCCCACCACGGGTTGGGAGGACGGATGTTAGTTTTCGCGCCGGGTACACGTTTCGTCTGAGCTTGAGTCGCGGTGTCGAGAATCAAGCCAGCCAAAAACGTATACTCTTCCTCCGGAGGAAGTTGTTGAGTTCTTTCAAGTTTCTCAGATATCGCGGTCGCATAGCTATTCCAATCAATATTTCGTGTGAGGTCATACGAAACATTGATTGTCTTCGATGGTTTTGAGCCGCTGGTGATTGATATTACGATCGGTAGATGATCGCTACCGTGGGGATCAGGAATTACCTCCCACGTGCAATCCAACCGTAGCGATGTCGAGCAAAGTGATAAATCCAGCGCACTTGGTCTTGCTGGTGGTGCAGGAATCCGTGTCATTTCTCCCGTATTCAAGATTGTCATATTGAAGTTGTCGCAGATATCATGGATCATAGCTGATCTGTTATCGTCGTGAAGACAGCCCCATCCCGTACCGTGTGAGTTAAAGTCCCCTAAAACCAACGTCGGTGCGGGAAGGAGCTCAATGATATCACTGAGCCACCGATGCCCAACCGAGGCTCTTGGGGGAATATAGATTGAAGCAATGCAAAGATCCTTGCCTTTGATTGTAACATGACATGCGACAGTTTCAATACCTGATATCGAATAAAAAGAATAGCACTTTTTGATCCCCAAAAGTACTCCTCCGTAGGGATCATCTCGATCCAGGCGAATAATGTTAAAATCGTGGAAGTTTAAGGATATTTCAGAAGTTAGCCAAGTTTCGCACAATGCAAATGCGTCACATTTCAGATTATTTACTAAAAATTTTAAAGAATCTATTTTTGGAATGATACTTCTGCAATTCCACTGTAAAACAGTGATTAGATCCGTGACCTCGATGGATGATTTAGCCATCGAAGGATACAATCGCTGAGAGGAGGGGCCAATTTGCAGTCAACTGCTTTAAATATGTTTTTACTGTTGGCATGAAAGCAATTAAAATGCTTTTAAGAGGGTCAGAAATATTAAAAGTTGTAAAAATCCAGTCCACAACATCAGAGAACTTGATAAGTCCAGCACCTAGTTGTTTCTCTGGTAGATTTTCAGGGACGTTTGGGGATTTTGTTGTCCCGGGAAGTGGTGGGAATTCCATCTCGGAACTGAGTTTTCCGAGACCAGGAGCCTTTTGCTTCGGTGGTTTGTCCCGATTCCCGTTAGCTGTAACTTTTCGAAGCCCTTCAGAAGACACCTTCGAACCCTTACTAGGTAGCTTATGAGAGGATTTATTCATTCTTTTCCTACAGCTATGAGGGACCGCCGATGATGGACCTTCCAAAGGGTCATCAGAATCGCTCTCGTCAGTTGACAAGCAGGCATATGGGTTCGTTGTCAGATTAGGAGGGGTGGCACTCTTAAGCATCTCGGCAAAGGAACGCTTGGAGTGTGCCTTCAGGGAACGCTTCATCCGATCTCCTCGCAGCTTATACGCAGAACATGCCATTAGGTCATGCGGACCCTCCTTGCAGTAGAGACACTTTTCAGCATCCTTACCGCAAGAGCCATCCGCATGAGCCTCCCCACAGTTAGCACACCGGGGCTTATTGCAGCAATGAGAAGCTGTATGCCCTAATTGTTTGCAATTGGTACAATTCATTACTCGAGGTACAAAAAGACGAACAGGCAGACGAACCCGGTCCAAGAGGATGTAGTTGGGCAAAGCAGAGCCGGCGAAGGTCACACGATAAGAGTCAGATTGGGGATAAGACTTTGTTCCATCCCCGGCGATCGATACTGAATGCAATCGCTTGCAGTCCAGTATCTTGACGTTCTTAAGTGAGGGGTCCTTAAAACAGCCCTCTCCGTACTTAAGAACGTCCTCGCAAGTCAAACTCGAATCGGTGACCACACCGTCGATTTCTACTTCGCGAGCTGGCACGTAGACGCGGTACTCCCGCGTAAAATGATCATTTTGAACGAGCTCATTAGCCTGCTTTGAGCTGGTGAGCAGAACCCTGAGCTTATCTGGGCGTATTTTATCAATACTTTTTATAGTATTGTATCGCGAGGACAGATCCCGCGATATTTTCAAAACATTCAATTTTTTTTCTTTAGCCTTGGTCCGGAAATAAACCGAGTAAGGCTCGGCCGAGAGTGCAAGCCCATCGGGATAACTCTTTATGCGAGACTTATTGCTGCCAACAGAAGTCTCCATCTGATCATCGATAACGGAGGGGTCGGGATTCAAATTTAACATGTCGCGGAGCTACCTCCGCGCAGAAATAAATGATTCGGGGGGGGGGGGGGGGGGGTTAATGAACGGTCGAATGAAGAAAAAAAAAATATACAAAATAATAGTACTTAACTTTTAATCCAACGGGGGCCACCAAGGCCAAGCCCTCGTCGATCGTCGCCGCTTCGAGGGTGTGCAAAAAACCTCCGAGAGGAAAAAGCACACTCACTTATAATCCGCACAGTATAATCACAATGGCCACTGAAATCTGGCCTTGATCGATCAAACAATCACCGGCTAACGGTACTGTTTCGATCGTCCGCTCACAACAATACACTGCTTCAGTATATAATGTGCATAAAACCTCTCACAGGAAAAAGCACTATTGTCTATTACACAATAGCGATCTAGTTTTGATCGTCCGGTCACGTTATCACACACGGCACTGGTTTTTTTCGCAGTAAACACAAAGCACGTCCGTTCGCTCGGAAGGTTGAAACGGCAATGAAAAAAAATAGGTATTTATTCCGCAAAGTAGAGCATAGCAGAGAACATCTTAGAGTTCATAACCTTCAACGTATCTAGCATGGCAAAGTATTCGGCTTCGACTACTTCGAAGCTTACAATTTGGCTCCGTTCAATTAAGTTCAAATCCGTTAAATCAACTTGCTGGAAATACCAGGGTTGGGTTTGGGTTTCGGTCACAGTTGTTTGTCTTGAAATCGGTAGTTATATTTCCAACAGGATCCCTCTGTTGGTGAGTAACCCATAGATAGTACCAAAAATCTACGTATTCGTCGGAAAAATTGCGGCTTTCTCAGTCAAATGGAAATTGATAAACAAATCGTTTGCCTATTTCCATTTGACTGAGTAGGCCGCCATTCTTCCGATGAATACGTAGATTTTTGGTACTATCTATGGGTTACTCTCGCGTGTTTTGTTTAGAAGACTGTATTCTTTGGTAGGATTCCTTCGTTGATGATGTAACTTTGCCTATTTCTACCATTTGACTGAGAAAGCCGCCATTCTTCCGATAAAACTCCAAACCAGTCGTCATACACAACCTTGAGATCTAAGTATTGAAACTTCTATTTTTCTTGTTTGAGAATTCCTGTTCCGATTCAAATACTTCCAAATGTCCAGATCAATCAAATTTTCTTCTTTTTTCTGGGTTAGCCACTGTTTGAAGCCGATCTTGATATTGAAACTATAGGCTTTCAGGGTGCTACTCGGTTACTCTGAAGCAGACACTGTTTCGAGCCGCTCCTAACACTGGAAACAGACGTTTGTTGGGGTGTTGAGACTTTTCATTTTTACTGTCAACCTGTTTTTTCCCTTTCAATCGGATACTCTTAAGCAGGCACTGTATTTCTTCGCTCAAGACATTCTCGGAATGCTACGTTCGACTTAAATCTTTTTACGTCCAGTTGCTTTTAATCAGACACTGTGCTTAGCCGCTCCTGATGTAGAAAAAATACGCTCTCAGTAAGTCCTGACCACTGGAACAGTCACTATTCTAAGCTGCTCCTGATATTGGAATTTTATTGAACTCTCTCAGGATTCGGATCCAACTCTTTCAGAATATGCTCTTCAATACCTTTTAGCGTTCGACAAATTTTCCTTCTGACTGGCTGCTCTGGATCGGACATTGTTTTAACCGCACCAGACATTAAAAACAGACGTTCTCGGGATGTACCCTCGATCCATTCAGCGTTCGATCTTAATTTTGTATCAAACTCCTACTCATGGTCAAACACGGGTTTGAGCCGCTCCTGATATTGAAACTACAGGGTTGCGCAAAGGAAACTGATATATTTTGTTCTCCGATTACACTGAAATCAAACAAGGGAGGAAGAAATCAAACACAGCATCGGAAAGTAGAAGAATGAAGGTCTATTTTCGTCACACGAAGGCCCCGGCATTTTCGGGTTTGATTTAAAATGTTTTTAAACTCACGAACAGTTGTAAAATACGGCTGATTCTTCAAAAACGAGTTATAAATAAAAACGCGGTGAGCGCCACTGCACTGCTCCATGATGGAAAACTACTAGACGAAACCTTCATTCTTCTACTTTCCGATTTCTCCCTTCCTTATTTGGTTCCGGTGAATAAAGAATAAAATGTGTCAGGTTCCTTTGCGCAACCCTGTAGTTCCAATATCAGGAGCGGTTAAAACCCGTGTTTGACCCAGAGTAGGAGTTTGATACAAAATTATGATCGAATACTGATGGAACATCCTGAGAGCGTCTTATTTTAATGCCCGGAGCGGCTCAAAACAATGTACGATCCAAAGCAAACAGTCGGAAAGAAAATTTGTCAAACTCAAAAAGGAATTGGAGAGCACATCCTGAAGGAGTTGAATCAGAATCCTGAGAGAGTTCGATCAAATTCCAATATCCAGTTGTCAGGAACGACTCAAAGCAGCCGGACGATGTCAGATTCCTTTGCGCAGCACTGTATAATCGGTTGAACGTTTTTAGGAAGCTGTCCTTTTCTCTACAATGTTCGTTCAAATTCCTCTACTATCCGGTTTCTCTGGATTAGACACTGTTTTGAGCCTCTCCGAGCATTAAAAACAGAAGCTTTCGAGATGTTAAGTCTTTTCTTTCAACGTTAGACAATATTTTTATTTTCAATCAGCTGCCTTTGAGTCGCTCCTTACCACAAACTTAATTTATGTTTTCCAGCAGATTATTCTGGATCAGACGTTGTCTCGAGCCACCCTTCGTGCTACTTTGGATCAGTCCCACAGTTTGGATCCGCTTCTGCCGCTGGAAACAGACACTCTCGGAGTGTTTTTCATCTTCCTTTAGCGTTCAACACAAAAATGTTCCTTTCAAACCGGCTGCTTCGAATCGGTCACCGTTTTGAGCCGCTCTCCACCTTTCAGCGATCTATCAAATTATCCTTTCATCTGGCTCCTCCGGAACAAACACTGTTTTGAGTCACTCCTGACATTAGAAACATGTGGTTCACGAAGCTTGTTTTTTTTCCAAACAATTGGAAGTTGATTGGCATCTCGAGATGTTCTCGCTTCCTTCCAGTGTTATACCAAATTTGACTGATATTAGAGGCCAAGGTTGTCGAGATGTTCCCCCTTTCCTTCCTGCATTCGACCAAATTTGACTTCCAATCGGTTACTCCTTAATCTGACACTGTTTTGAGCCGCTCTGGATATTGAAAACAGATGTTCTCTCTTTTCTTTCTGTTTTTGACCAAATTACCCTTTCATCCAACTGTTTTGAATCAGACAATGGTTTAAGCTACTCCTGGTTTAAGGAACATACGCTCTTATTATTATTAATATCATTTATTTTACCCCGGCTTTAACCTTTTGGTCGTTCACCGGGGGGAAACATACGCTCATTCTTCTCACTGCGTTAGACGAATTTTTTCGTTTAATTCGTCCGCTCTGGACAAGTAACTTTTTTGAGCCGCTCCTGACTTTGGAAACAGACTTTTTTAGTTGCTCTTGACATTGGAAAATACACTTTCAAAATGGTGTTTCTTGGCTTTTAGCATTCAACCTAATTACCGCTTACTCTGGATCAGATACTGTTTGATCAGGTAGCTCTAGATACTCTTGATATTCTCGAGATGTTCTCGCATTCCTATCAGTGCTCTACCAAATTATCTTTCCTGTTAGCTGATCTGAATCACACACCGTTCGGAGCCGATCCTACACAGATAAAAATATTTTGTGAATTTACATCTATTTTCATGCACATATTTGGAGCACGTAATTAAATATAAAATTACTTTACAATTCTGTACGTTTCAATCCAATTTAATCGCAAAATAAGAGTTAATTGAAAGATACAGTTATATTCATTGAAAATTCAATGCAATTCAATTTAGTTTTGCATCGATGAAGGTTTTCAATCAAAATTTCGATTCAACCCATGTCTATTCCATGTTACTATTGATTTACATCTCGTGTAAATTTCATTATTTCTTTCTGTGTAATATTGAAAGCCGAGGCTCTCTGAAACTTCCAATCAGACACTGGTTTAACTTGGGCCTCTCTTGATATTGGAAACAGTTACTTTCAGGGTGCTCCCCTTTTTTCTGCCTTCAACAAAGTTACCCTTCAACCAATTGCACTGGATCAGATAATGTTTTGAGCCACCCCTGATATTAGAACCAGACGCGCTCGCGATGTTTCCGCTATCCCCTCAACGATCAACCGATTTTTTCATTCAATTGACTGCTGTTTGAACCGCTCCTGATCTTGGAAACAAATTTGGTCGAACGCTTCCAGAACGCAAATTTTCCTTTCTCTCGGTAGCTCTGACAAGACACTGTTTTAAGCTGATCTTCAAAACTGACATTTTCTAGTTGTTCTCCCTTTTCTTCGTACTTAAAGCGTTCTGCAAAATTTTCCATTTCAACCCGCTTCTCTGAATCAGGCACTGTTGTAAACCGGCAAACTTCTTAGAGAAGATGCAGATCATTTAAAATTTATTTTTTGCAGATATTCGTCAAAATGTACGGACTATCAAAACTGTCGATGGCCTTTTTTTGGTACAAAATAAATCATTCTTCAAAGGCTATTTGAAGCTCGCAGATTCAAGTTTTTTATAATATGCAGAAAACATAGGCATTGGAACGGTGATGTTTTGCAGCATTCTCCATGGGTTAATTTACTACTCCGGTTAAATTAAATGTCACTTTCAGCTCCTCTAAGGACGAAACTCACTCTCAGCTCCACTAACAAATTTTGCGAACGAGATCCATGCCCAGTCAACGAAAAAAGCGGAATAGTGGTCTCAAAATTGTGTTCTTTCCTTCATTTGCCATTTAAGTCATTTTCCGTTTTCAATGCAAATCGCATACTGTGCAGTGTCGATATTCAACTGAAGCTTTGAGAATCGATAATAATAGAGAACGATAAATAATGATCGTTGCCTGTTGGTGCTCGTATCTTTGGTAGTTTTGGTTACACAAAAAGGTTCTGGGTTGTAATTACTTTAATGTATCCTATTTTAGAAACACTTTATAGAAATACGTCACAGATTTTCATTCTATTGACTGATTCTCTCTACAGCCATTATTCTGGTTTCGTCTTGTCGTAGGAAACGAGTGACGCTGGCATTGATACTCTCATTTGTTGAGGTGGAAGATGGAAACGCTTCGTCTCTTTTCGTTTTCCTGCTTAAAATCTGCAGAATCCAACTGTACGGCCTCGCCAATCTGGACAAGTTGATTCCGCTCACGGTTGGTAATATTGGGGTTGCCTTTGTTCCCCTTTCCGGAACCTGTAATTTTCACTTTTCTTCCCAAATTTCTGCGCCACCGTTTCATTTCTACCAAGTCTTCGCAACGGCACAGTTACTTTGGCCGGCATCCTTTAACTTAAGGATCAATCTCCGTTCCATTTCATCCATGACCTTGCCCTTCGACATCTCGAATATTTTCAACTAAAGAAGCTGTTCACGATTCAAAATCTCTCCACGCGCTTCTGTTAACATCGACAATTGAAGATTCCAGCGTGATTGCATTGCAGTGACGAAATAAAAGTTTACTAAACAACAGACAAAAAAATAAAGCGGAAAGCTTTTGTGTCGATATTTGATAATCAATACTGAAATACATTTATAATATTGTTTTGAAACTAATTTGGATCGATATTCACGGAAGTCTTTCCTTCGCGAAACTCTCTTGTTAGAAAGAGGGTTGTATGACCTGACTGGAGGTTGCAAATTAGTCATTGGAATAAAAAACGATAAATGCAGATTTTTATTTGGAGTAATACAGATTTTCTATGAATATATCTGGTATCTCTGTTCCGAATTCTGACCAGAGCTGCCTTGATAATTTTCAAAAATCCGTTCCTGACTCAAAAATTCATCTGGATTTGGCTGTGTCTAACTATGAACAAGGAAGTTTACACCGGGCTTCATTTTCCGTGAGCAAAAAATAATCTATCTCACCATCTATCGTCTAGAGACCAAAAGCGAAAGATCTGATGGGATCTGACAAAATTTGTAAAATCTGGCAAAAGATCAGGTTAGTTGGAGTGCCTGGCGAAACAAGAAAAATCTAGCAACGCTGGGCCCCACATTATCAGATCCGAATGGATTCCGAATCAATTCAGAATCGGCGAGAAATTTTCATTCGGAATTTCATGTGGAAATCATGTGGAATTCCGTATCAATTCCAACTCCAGTGCAACAACCGATTCCGAATGAATTTCGCCTACAACCGGTTGATTCGGAAATCAGTCGGAATTGAGTAAGAAGATGCGGACTGAATTGTCAATTTGTCTTCTTCTTCTTCTTTCCCGATTTTGCACGTTTTCGTGCTGACTTTCAGTTTATTTTTAAATGAAAACATTACATAACTGATTATACACATTGAAATCTTCATGTTTTTCGGATATACAGAACTAGTAAATAACCAGTTCTTCTTAGAATTCCAACATAAACTGTTGAAATTCGCTAGAAATTAACAAAACAGCCTAACTTAGTCAGCATCATCCATTCCTCTAGCTGGAGTGTAATGAAATGGCTTAAGTCGCCTAAATTTTAGACTAACACATTCATAAAATGAGCGAATATTCAATGACATTTATAATGTCACTGTCAATCAGGTTGATCGAGCAGCCAACTCAGGCGAAAATTCTAGCACTGAACCGATCTAGCACTGAAAAATCAAGCAGTCGAGTAAGAATTCATTACGCATTCCGTCATTTCGATAATATGGGGCCTGACTCTAAGTTCGTACACGGAACCACAAAACAACCTAATTTTAAGTACATTCCACCCAATTTCGGGGTTCCGTTTAATAACCTAATTTTTAGGTAAAGTGGCTATAGGTAGTTCCGTAATCCAATTTCGGATTGAAGATCATTGCACGTTTTTCTTAAAAAACTTATTTTGTGGGTCATTTCTTCCATCTCTTTTTTCTCTTTCTTTTCAGCTACTCCTAACTGTTTTTACAGATATGAAATTTGGACATCTTTTTGGCGAAGCTGGAGAAAATTATACTATCAACATTTTTTTCATCATAAATTATTTTTCAAAATTACTTTTTGCTTCAAAGTTCGTACAATACGCTTCTGAACATTGATTTCCTCTCTTAGCTCTCCTATTTTTTGTTGTTTCAAGGAAAGCTTCTCTAGTTTTTCAGTTGAATCAGTAGCACATTGATTTGCAACCATGCTGAACAGAATCAAAAACATCTTCTTGAAGTAATGAAAACGTAACGTTTCCCTCATCTCTCAGATCGATAGCTTCGCATAGGATATTCAATCCATTTATCTCGTTTACAGAAATCGTTTCAGATTTTTCATCCTTGCCTTGAGATATGCTGCTAGTCGCATACCCTGCACTCTGTAGAGATACAAGATCAGTTTGTTCACTGTATTCTTGAATCCATTGGGATACAAGTTCCGATCGAGCTTTAGATTCGAACCGCTTAGTTCGATCTATTTTCTTGCTCTCCGTATCGTTAAATATCGTTGGAATCGCTGAGAAATCATTAAACATTATCTTTTGTTCAGTATAAGTGCGTAAAATAAAAATCAATTTCATTTACCAGTTGATTTCAGCTTTTTTCGAGCTCCTTCCATGAATATATTTTCATAATCAAAACGGGTGAAATGCCTGGAGCAAACAAATAAATTCTTGGCTTTCTTGATTCTGCTGAATAGCAACCATTTCTTCCTAATCTCCTTTTTTGCTGGCAATTGGTGGAAACTAACTGGTAAATTATTTTTTCGTGCTTCATAAAAGCTCAAACCACAGCCTTTAACAGCACAAGATGGCATTTTTTATAATTTGCCTGACGAACAACAAACGGTATGACGTATCGAATCAGAGTCTACTTTGATTTCTCGAATTCGTTGAGCGTTAGATTCGTTTTACAAATACTAAAGGGTCGTCATCTCCACACCTTTTTCTATCACATTGGGTGCCAGCCATATGACACCGGTATGTTAGCACCAGCCATTTGAAAGTACACCGATTACGTCGAGCCCCTCGCGTTTCGAGCCCCAAACACTGCGATGTTTTGATACTCATCGCAACTCTTAAATTGTGAAAATTACCTCTACTTGATGTCCCAAAGCACTATCTGCTGTAGTTTAGGTAAACCGACAAGTTATTGTGAGAGAATCGATCTAAAAATCTTTAATTTTCGTGCAATACACGAGGTAAATCATAAACGATTAGTAATTAGTAATTGTTTATTTACGTAGAAATCAGCTGGTTTTGAAGTTCCGATTTAGATCTCAACAAGATGGCGTCGTGACAGGAGGCCGGTTGGTGCGACTATTTTCAGTAGTTGTATGGTGAATGATAGTGTCAGTATGTCGCAAATACCCAGTGAGTTTTATCGAACCGAATCGTGCCAATTAGTGAGCTGTCATAAAAGTCAATTTCTGCTATTTTTAAGCTAAATTAAAAAAACAAAAAAAAAAAAAATATATATATATATATATATATATATATATATATATATATATATATATATATATATATATATATATATATATAAATATATATATATATATCTATATCTATATATATATATAACTGAATATGTAAATTAAAATATTCAAATTTTTCGGATATTTATATATAACTAATAAATAATCTTTTGCTCAGTTGAAGTGAAGACAATTTTTTTTCTATTTGCACAGCTATTCACGATCAAATTTTCATTTAGAAACATATTCCGTTCCGATCGAAATACAGAGAATTGTTTTTGCTTCAGCACAATTCCATGCAGCATTCGCCATCGTATATTTAGAACATTTTTCATTCGAATAAAAGTTCATGAGAACACGTAACTTGTCATTAGGTTTACCAATATTGGTGAAGTTTGACATTCTGCAATAGCTGCAAATTCGGTATTCAAACTCCGCGAGAAAAGTCAAAAGCATCACCCTCCCGTTATCTCGTGGTAAACACACGGATTGAATTCCTCAATAGTTTATGGAAGCAATTCCAAGGAAATAGTTTTTCGCTGTCATATAAATCCCGATCAGCATTTATCTTCCGAACCAAACCATTGGAAATGATTATGCAACTCTACCGAAAAATTCGAGCACGTTTAGCAGAAAATCCGGCAGACGTTGCCAGAAAAGAAAATTGCACACATCGGTGAATATGTCATAACCTTGTAGAAACATGTGTGAAAACTATACGAGTAACGCCCAAACGGATTCTTCCGTGATTTTCCTGTTCCACATTTTGGTTCTTCTCTAGGTCATATAACATCAATAAAAATGTTCTCCCCCTCCCTTCGCGGCTGAATGTCGAACCCCCGCACACAGGCAAAAGGTTGTTGTTTGCCGATCTATTACGGGTCGGGGTGGTTCCTTTCGCCTTATCATCCAGCTGCTATGGTGGGGGAGGAAGAAAACGGAATAGGAAAATTCCAATTCTAACCTTTCCTGACCGGCCTACGGCATGCTTGCTAAGAAAACGAAACCGAACCGACAGGCCGGGAACTTGCGATAGCATGTTTACACGCTTCTTCCCGTCGTCATCGTCTTGGTTGATTTTCAATTGGTTTCCGTTTGGCCATTCGGCCAACCCAAATGGAATGGGAAAACATTTGGCATGCGATGCCAGACAGAAACCAGTGCCAAACTTTCGACGCTCAAGTAGGCCGCACGAATTGTGGGTCTGAATCGGTCTGAAACCGGCTCAAGCTAAAAAAAAATTCACATCGAAGGCGCCGACGATTTCCATAATCTGACGGTTAGTTGCCAAAGCAATTTGAAACGGCTATCATGACATTCCGAACCACGTACGGCAAGGCACACGGCCCCCGCTTCGGGGTAGGTTCGTATATTTCGAATCGGTTTGACAACAGGATGGGCAAAATGGAGGTGGCCTCAATTGCAACGTTTCTGTGATATATCGTCGTCAGTTTGTTGGTGAAATTGTTTCGCCCCACAGGAACCTATTTTGGCAGAAGAAATGTCTTGCTTCACTAGTGGAAACTAGCCTGTATTTATTATGTAGAACATTTTTTTCATGGTTCAAGGGTGAATTTTAAACTATCAAATTAAAAATTCGAATGACAGAAATATCTTAATATATAATAATGACGGAATGAGCAATGAATTCTTAGTCGAGTGCTCAATCAACCCGTGAAAGTTACGCCATTTCATAACACTTCAGCTGGAATCGGATAAAAGAAGAATCGGATAAAATTCACTAATACATCCTTTAAATTGAATATTTATTTTTGAAATTCGATTTGGCCAACGATTGAGCTTCGAGAAACGATTGGATACTGGAACCGGAATTCGAAAATCGGTTTATTCGAAGTCAGTTAAATGCACCTGAGGAGCTTTATAGTTTATATTTGATTCAAAAAAGGCAAGACTCAAATCTCCAAATAACTAGGGAAACGTGCCACTTGAGCCAATTTGTTCTAATTCCTTCGAGAAATCGTAAATTTTTAGGTACCTTCCGAATCAAAAACTGAATACCGCTTAAACTGAAATAAGTTAAATTGACTATCAAAATCTGAAAACCCGATAAACCGGATTAATTTATGTGAAATGGACCTTTTTATACTAATCACCCTGTATCTACGAAACCGGAAGTTGGATCTAACTGAAAAACAAGATGTTGAATCGAGTGACATTATTTGTCACATACAGATCAACCTTCCGGTTCCGGAATTATAGGGCAATGAGTATCAAAACTTTCAATCTATCATACAAAATGATGCAAAATCGGTACGTGCTGGTAAGGAAGAAGAAAACGCCACCGCCTGGCGCACAGCGTGCTTAGTTCAATTTTGTCTGACGTGCAGGGATGCCACATTTAAATCTATACTAACTTCACACAACTATTTACAAATTGAAAAGGTGCTGGCAGTTTATACCAGAGAAATTTTTTGATTTTATTCAAGTTTGAAAAAATCTGGACAGAATTTTCTAGTGGAGGTTTGTTTTCTCATATAGAAAGGTTACGCAATTACTTGATTTTCTCGGAGATGGCTGAACCGATTTTGACAATTTTAGATTAAAATGAAAGGTCCCATACGGAATTCCTGAATTTCATCCCTGACATCCTTGAGTAACTCCAGAGGTAACAGCAAACGGTGAGGTTGTACAGTGTTCTATTTTCACTATCATTTCATGACCAGCTAGATATATCTTCTTTCGATTTCCACATTAGAACGCGGAAACGCAATCACATATATCGAAAAGTTTTTGTAATTTCTGGTAACAGCTCTGCTGAAATAGATCGGAGAGCATAAAATCGAAATTTTGTCCACCGAAAAAAACATTTGCTAGAACCACCTTCATGAAAATTTTGGTTCTAATTCTCCAATTTGGCCAGCTCGACCATATACTGAAACGTTCGCCCATCCTTAATTTTTTTGGGGTTTCATAAAACTCACATGCTTCAAAAATTTCCAAAGAACTTTTTTTTTTCGAACAAACGATTCACAAATGTGAAATGATGTTTCTTGAAATTCGCGTGAAATCCGCGCCATCGCAACAAAATCTGAGCAGAAACCGTGCCAAATCCACAAAATTCGCGCTGATTTACCATCAAAAAAGGCCAGTTCTAGATTCTGATCTTGGTCTGGGACCTGAGCATAGATTAGGTCTATTGCTGGCTCAAATCCTGGTCCAAATCTTGAACCCTAGATCCTGGATCATGAACCAGGATCTATATTTACCATTCTACCGGTTCAGGCTCAGCGAGCATGTTTTTTTCGCATCCACGTAGGCCGTTTATGTCTTTGACATTACCCATCCACTATTGGTTTTCATAGAGTCCATACTATGCAGAGTAGATGCAAGCCATTTTATTTTATTTCTTTAATTTTTGATTGCGAACAATAAATGTCACTCTCAACTCTGCTCTGCTGAAATTTAAGTTATTCCTTCACGAATTTTCGAACTTTTGATCGAACGCTCTTCATCAAGTTCCGGACAAGTGTTGCATCGCGGTTTCGGACGCCCTAGCCCAAATTTTTTGAACTCCTGCATGTTCCCAGCTGCCTTACCAATCTTCTTGAAGACCCTCTTCACGATTGTCCAGTAACGTTCGATGGGTCGATGCTGAGGGCAATTTGGAGGATTAATATTTTTCTCAACGAAATTTATACCCTTTTCCGCAAGCCAATTGAGAGTGGTTTTGGCATAGTGAGCCGACGCTAAATCCAGCCAAAACAGTGCAGGTGTACTATGCTTATTACATAAAGGCAGCAATCTCTTCTGAAGACACTCAGATCGATAGATTTCTGCATTTATAGTTCCGGTAGTGTAAAAAATGGTTGACTTCAAACCACAGGAACATATTGCTTGCCATACCAGTATCTTTTGACCGAATTTCTCCACTTGAATCGACCTGTCCGCATCGCTCACATCCTTCCCAAACGACGACAGTAAAGTATTGTGGACCTGGAAGGGTTTTTGAGTCCTCCTTTACATAATTCTCATCGTCCATCGAAACGCATGCATCCGGACAATGCAAATGTAACGAATACAATTTCCGGGCACTTTGTTTCGAGATTTTCTGCTTCTTGTAGGTCTTCAGGTGATTTCGCCTCTTGATACGCTGCATCATTCCGACTCTCGTTCCTGCTTTTTTGGCCAAATCACGTATTGACATTGATTTGTTCTTCATGATTAGAGATACCACTTTCGGGTCCAGTTTCAGGTTGAAAGAACCGGGCTTTCTGCCTCTTTCTGGAAGCTCATCCAAAGAATAGTGCTTCCCAAACTTATTAATGATGGTTTTAACACTGGCATGATGAATCTTAATTTCCACTTCCTTTTCAATACGCGACTTTTTGAAAACTCAGATTTTCAACCGCGCAAACAAGTAAACAAACGAAAGCTGACAGCCGAACGCACAGCATGCTGTGATCTGAACATTAAAAAACCATCACAAATACATACGTTCAACACAAATGTGGATAGCTTATTTTCGATGCACTCCTTATTGTACACCGTCACTTAAACCGGCGAAATGAAATACGTTAAAAAAAATTCTAAACTTGTCTCAAAACTACTCAAATCGATAGTTATTATCAGTAGGCAGCTGAACAAACCGATTCCGGCTATCCTGGTTCCACGACACGAGAAAATAGTCATATGCTCAAAAGTGGATCTCACTCACTTTTCACAGAGTTTGCAGAACCGATATTTCCAATCTTAAGGTCAAATGAATGGTTGGATCCTATGGTTCTACCAAAAATTACTGCATATTTTCGGATTCAACAACTTAAATTTTTAAACCGTCGTTATGGAGTACGTTGGCAAAATCGTATTAAAACTTCAAAATTTGAATAAAAACTAGTAAAGTTTGTACGTCATGTTACGTCATAACCTCCGTGATCGAAGCGCTGTTTCATTCTGTAGGTTATACTAGTTAATGCACACACAATCCCTTGGTTTCATTCAAAAATCGAAGAGAAACATTTTGAAAATAATACCAATACTGTGGAGTATATAAAGACTGTCCCAGAAAGTATGGACGCACTTTGATTTCGCTGTAAATAATTCACAAGTGTTAGATATTCAAATTTTTTTCGATATGCTGATAATATTAGACTACAACAACAGAATCATATTCTCAACATTTGCTACTTAGCCATTGTAGACTAGCTGGCGCACCTTCTTGCGAACGTTCCTCATTAAATTCCGTACAGACTTCTTGGCGACAAGTTTTGACACTTTTTTCCAATCTTTTTCGAACTGTTCAATGGTTTCGGCTGCCGAGACATGTTTCCTAAGATGTGCCTTCGTTAATGCCCACAATTCCTCAATTGGTCGAAGTTGTGAGCCAATTCGGTGGATTCATGTCTTTTGAGACGAAAGTGACATTTTTGTTAGTATACCATTCAACCGTTGATTTCGAGTAGTGGCAAGAAGCAAGAACTGGCCAGAAGACAACATGAACCAGCAAGAATCGTATTGTACAGCTTTCGAACCCTCGGCCTGATTGATGCTTCTTGTTTCGGACTACGTTTTGGTTGTTTCTGCTTCTTATAGGTTCGAAGATTCAAAAGTTCTTTAGCACGAAGAATATTTGACTTCGAAGTGGTGACTTTTTTGGCCACATCCCAAACTGAAGCCTTCTTCTTTTGCTCGAACGCCTTCAGTATACGTTTATCCAACTGAGGGATAGCAAGACCTTTTTTTCGACCCGTCTTCGGTTCATCCTCAAAGGTGTTATCCTCACCGAACTTCCTGATTGCATTTCGCACGGCTTTTTCACTTACTCCTTCCATTTTTGCTATCTTTCTCAGTGACAGTCCGCGTTCTGGGCACCATTTGTACACAATTTTTCGACGTTGTTCTGCTGAAAGTCCACGCATTTCGAAAACAAACTAATGAAAACGAATAAACAACTGCACAAGTGGTTAGAGAAGAGTGTGAACAACAGGACGCAGCCCTAAAAATTGATAGATTCTGAACCATTGCGAAATTGCAGCGGTTTTTGGTTGCGTCCATACTTTCTGGGACAGTCCTTATAGGAAAGGCATCATTACACCACTAGGTGGATTAAAACAGGTTTATTGTTTAGAAATAAACTGAAAATCAGCGATAAAACTTGCAAAACCAGGAAAGAATAAGCAGAACACGAATTGATAATTCAGTCCGCAACTTCTTACTAAATTCCGATAGATTTCCGAACCAACCGGTTGTGGGCGAAATTCATTTTGCGTGTTCGGAACCGATGCTGTACCACCACTGACTTAAGATTTAAAACAAGATATTTATTTTATCTAGAGAGATATTTCTGATAAAGTGTTTATTTTCAGCAATGTATTTTCCATATTTTTTTGTGTTTTGACAGATATAGTGATTTTCACTGGTGGTTAACAAAGATTGCGATGCGACAAGATAGCGACAAAATGCCGCAAAGATAGCGAAACTGTGATTCGCATCGATTCAAACTACATTCGAGACTACAAATCAGAAAAAGATTTTTTTTAATTGACCGTTAAATGACAATTGTTTTTATAACCCGAGTAATTATACAATGATATTTTGTATTAATCGACGCCTTTGTCTTCAAAACCTCGTGCTTCAGTAGTCATCGACAGATACATACTTGTTGATGCTTTTATTGAAGAAACAAATAATTCTTGTCGCTAGAGAATATTACCCTTTAAATCTGCAAATGCCTTTAATTCACCAGACGATTTATTTCTCTATTCGCTCTAATTCTTGATATAAAAATGCTGTAAATTTCAGAACAACAGACAGCGAAGGGGTTAAAACAACTGTCCAACTCCTGGGTAGAGATGCCAGGTAAAATTTTGACATTTGCATACTGAACCTCCAATGCAAGTGATGAATCCTGACGTAATTTTAAAAGTCTGTAAATTGAACGACTGTATATGAAAGTTTCAAAAACCTGTAAAAAGCCTGCAAAATTGCAGAGTCTGCTTACAAAAGAAATTGGCAAATTTACATACATTAATCTGCAACCTGGCGCCTGTGATTCTGACGCTAATTTTGCCGCTATTCTGCGGCGATTCCGTCGCATTCTATGCCACGCTGAAAGTCACAATACTCTGGAAGCATTCTTAATTTTCACTGAATTGAAAGAAAAGCTCACAAATCATTCCCGAATATCGAGAATCTTTTTGTTTGCCTGCTAAACACAAAACAATAGTCACTTTTGCCATCCTTCAGACGTATAAAACTGTGATTGGAAATTCCTACATGTCACCATTTCACCGCCAACTTCGACCGTACCCAGTGAAAAGTCCAGCGAATGTGTTTTCAACACCGTTCTGCATCGGTTCCGTTCACGGTACCCGTGCGGGCCGAAAGTTGAACGATTTTTAACCCGTTTGGTTGGACCAAACTGAAAAAGACATTAACAGCGAATGTTTTTTTTTATCCCTATACGAAAGAAAGCTGCAACTTCAATGTTTCGTTTCCGTTCTTATCCTCCCGGGCATCCACTCACTCCAGGGCGAATCACTCCCCGGTTCACAATCGATATTTCGAATCAAAACAAACTCTTAAATAATGTAAACAATGCAGAAGCGTTTGATCTGCAACAGGGTATTAGTGTTTTAAGTCATCGTAGAAAATCACTGGTGAAACAGTGTACTTTGTATTGGACATAATTAGGTGGATAAACCGAATAAAAAAAAAGTATTTGTGACATCGTGGAAAACAAAAAAATCCGTTCAAACCGGAAGACGAGTGTACATCTAGTTGTTGATAGTATTATTATGAAATATTCATCTAGACCTAAGGCTTCCGTTAGAATTAAGGCTTCGGAAGGGAGCAAAAAGAGAAAAACGTGGCGAATGTTGTCACGGGACATGCACAAGCTGAATGACACCCGGTCACAAGTGACAGCACTTGATAGTTCAAAACAAAGAAGGCTACAAATCTAACCAAGAATAAGAATAATTCAATTCAATTAACGTTGGATAATCATCTCCTATGCTACATGCAAAAAGAGAAGGGAATAATAGTGAGATTATTAGAAAAAGAAAGTAAACAGAAAAAAAATATACTCTAGAAATAGTTGACGAAACAATAAAAACCTAGCGGAAAATGAAAGATAACAGAAGAAAATAATAAAACAACTAGAACAAAGCAGCAGGAAACCAAAATACATGTATGAAAAGTGCCATTTTTATACACGTCACTGTTGTTCGTTCGTTGTGCGGTTTCTCTCGTGTACTTAAAGCAAAAGGTACGTACTTAACTAGTGGTGTAAGAGTGGAAATAGATGTTCACTGAAGAAGGGGGGTTAACACGTTGAGGCCGAAGGTTTCTGTTGAACCTCGGCCCGTCGAAGCCCTGAATCAAGCAAAAAAAAAACATTAATAATCATAACCATTTGAGAAACAAACAAACAACTCAGAATTTTGGCGTGGTACAGTGGAAGCACATACGACTGATCTTAAGAGTAAACAGATGCAGAAAACAGAAAACAAACAAAAAAAAAACATACGATGTAACACATTTTCCTCGGAATTGTAGCGTTGAACTAGTGGATAAACTCTCCGTTGTAGTAAAATGGCTTAGGATAATTGTAACGTCTGGAAAAACATTAGCTCTCAACTGGAACTCACTGTGTTACGTTAATCATTTGTGTTTCTATTCTTTTTTTTTTAATAAACATGGACTTCCGTCACATTCCCAGAAAATGAATAAAAAAAAAGTTGTATCGAAGTAAAAACGAATCCAAACCGGACCGATATGTTGATCAGTGCAAGAAAATCCTAGGTTTCAAAACAGGATAAACCAAACAAATTAGTAAATAAATAATGAGGAGAAATAAATGATTTTGGTACGATGTTGATTTATCTGGTGGATGGTTTTTTCTTTTTTTTTCTCATTCCAGCACAAGCTAGCTTACCGCCAAGTTCCGGCAGTGTCCTCCAGTGTTGACAACAACTTCCAAACGAAAACGAGAAAAAAAAAATGGTTCACGATAGCTGAATTATATCACACTGTTTCCCATCAACGTTCCCGGAATTAAAATTTTCTCCGTTCGCATTGTCAGCTACTAACAGAGGGACACAGGGGCTTATCGAAAGAAAAACTTTGTCCTTTGTCGTTGTCTCCTTCTAGCCGCAATCACTGCCGCTGTTCACCTACACATAAACACCCACACACACACACAAACACCCACACGTCTAGTGTTTTCCCCCTGGTTTTCGCATTGGTCGGTCACAGAATTGGTGCGCCAAGCTGCAGTGTGTTGATGACTTGGTGTGACCGCTGCGGAGAAGCTAGAAATTTGCATACAAAATTAATCCCCAACAGCTTAGCAGCAGCAGCAGCATAAAAACTTGACAAGCCAGTGTACTGTTTTCCAAATTGAATCAGCTCTGTTGGTGCAGTTCTTTTTTGTTTTGTATTATTTTTCGGAATGATGACCGAAGTTACGGTCAGCTTTTCGCAATCGGAAAGTATCTGAATTATGGGGAAATCAAGCGAAAAGTTTAAGTTCCTGCCATCCATTGTGTTTTGTTTGTTTTAGTGAATTTTTTTCAATGAGAGTGGCCCTCTGTTTCAAAACCTTTGTTAAGTCGTTAGTTGTTTTGAATTTGGCTAAATGAGGCAGATGATCACCATAGCCATCTCTGATTGTGTTGGTGTTTTTCTCACGACATTAAGGAGCAAGACTCTTTGCAAGCGTATGAGTAATGTCAACAATTTGTGCGTAAAAACAAAATCCGGTGCTTCTTTTCCTGATTTTAATCAATAAATCTTCCATATGGTTGAAAAATAAACAAATCAGTTCATTCTGCTTAAAATTGCAATTCAAGAAAAGCGAAAATCTTAGTCTAAAACTCTTCCGTTTTCCTTGAAACTGCTCGAGATAAAATATTTCAGTTTCAGCTTACTTCCACTATCATATTTTATTAGCAAGAAACACATTCCTATATTGATTTTCTCGTGCAGAAATTATTGCGATATAAAGATTTACGTACCTTCTATAAGTAAACCCGCAAAAAAGGAACCTTTAATTTAACACGTGAAAGGCAATGGATATGGAATGTTGTCGTAAAACTATTTATTTTCCAGGAAAACTGCTTTTGTAGCAGAAAATATCTAGTTTTGTTCATTTTGTGTAGCGCAATCCAATACAAATGCATTGAAGCAGTGTTGCTAACTTTTTTATTAGGGAATTAAAATATACATTCATAAAATGTAAGCAATTTTCCATCAAACGTTGGTGAAAAATTGATCAGAACTGATATTTCATCCAAAAAGTCTGGTTTAACATTCATTTGAGAATAAATTATTGTCGAAAAAGATTGTTTGAAACTCAATCGTACAAGCCACTTTAATAAACTCGGTGAACTGCATTCATGAATGCATAGATCTATGACATACGTATCAAATAAAATATACGTAATAAACAAATTACCAACACAAGTTAACTTGGTTTACTCTCGATCCTTAAATATGGCAGAGCGGACGTCGGATTTATAAACATCTGTATCCGAAAAGAGGTTTTATATATTTTCAGTTATTGGTATTTTCAGCAAGAAAACTTGTTAAATATTCCGAGTTTTGATTTATTGAAGCTAATTTAACGAGTGTGCAATAACCCTTGCTTGCGTTCTTCTTCTTATCTTCCTGTTCCTATTCTTCGGAAACAAAAATGACAACCGAATGCACATTTGAAAAAATGTGATCACCTGTTCATTTTAAATCATGATCTTCAATAGGCTGAAACGTTTCTAGTTACACTCAAAAAATAAATCACTTGAGTTTCATGGGATTATTCACGTGAATGCATTGTTTGCCTTATTTTTGCTACTTTACGTGATTCCTATATATATATATATAACAAATGGGATTCCTGTGCAATTTGTATGATTTGCCCATAATTTTTATGTGATGAAACACATGCTGGGAAGTGAATTTCCTGTATGAAAAAAATCAAAATCAAAATGGCTGACAATCTGCTTGCCGAATTGGATATTCTGCTTCTCTTGTTGGAAGATTTTAAGCGAAAGTAGAACATTTAAATATATATGTAATGTTTACCGATAGAACATTAGCTCATTAGCACATTAGCACTCCTAATGTTTGCTACAGGATATTTTCTGGACAAGTCAGAGCACTTTCAGGAAATAAATAAATAAAAAAAGCAGAAGATGGCATGGACGAGGACTAGCATTAATCAAACATCAGCGAATCGACCAAGGCCAAGAAAAATTTTATGATTATCAAAACGGATTCCCATTCAGACGTTATTATGGAATGGTAGGGCCAACCAGAAATATCGACCTTAGATTATGTTCAGTTGTGGTGGGAGACCGTCTAAGTAAATAAATTACCAATGCATAGCTCTTTCTGATTATACTGGTTTAAAAGGTTTACTATTAATATGTCATTTTAATGTGAATATTATGTGAATTTCCTATGTTCAAAATAGATATTCGCCTCATGTAATCATTACGTGAGAATCAGTTGAAAATTACATGAAAGCACGTAACCTCTACCTTACAAGTAATATATTATTTACGTGTTGAATAAGATGCATGATATATGAATAGTCCGGTTAATTCTATCTACCTACCCAATAGAATGTACGTGAAAAGTTCAGTGGATGAGAATCATATATGTTTTCTGGTAGAAGTAACGTGAATTATTTTCTGAGTGTAGTTAAATACGCTGGAACCTGAACTGATTAGCGAACGGGTTCTTAAACGAATTCAGTTAGCAAAACGAATGTAAATCATGAGTCATACTTTTTCGAACAACAAAAAGCAGATCAATTTAGGAATTAATAGAATTAGGGACATTTCGCCGAATCCTGAAATCGTACTAAAATCGTAATTGGAATTGATTTACCTTATGATAAAAAAAGAACCGGAATTTTCATTTTAAAATTCCCGCGCTTGTCCAATCGGTAAACTTTTATTCTCTTAACGTTGGCAACACTTTTATACACATTCTGTCAAATATTGACGCATATCGTACGATTAGTTTTTGTTTGGCGTCTATACAAAGAAGTTGAAAATTTTTCGTGTGGCGAAAATTTAGAACAACGTGCGTGCATCAAATTTTGTGTTGCAAATGGATTTAAGTATTCCGAAACGTTGAAAATGGTAGAAAAGGCCTTTAGTGAATCGTGTCTAGGAAAAACACAGACATACGAGTGGTATAAACGCTTCAAAGGTGGTCGTACAAGCTTGGATCATGATGAGATCCCTGGCCGCCCAACAACATTTGTTACTGAAGAAAACATTGAATCGGCGAATCGTGTTGCAAAAACGTTCTGTACCGATTAGAGAGATGTTGTTGGGCATCTCTTATGGATCAGCCGAACACATTTCGCTGAAAGGGTCATTTCGGTGAAAGGGTCATTTTGCCGAAAGGGTAATTTTAAATCACTGTGAAAACCGAGTTTTGAACCGAGGCCCGGAGGGCCGAGTGTCATATACCATTCGACTCAGTTCGTCGAGTACGCAAAATGTCTGTGTGCGTATGTGTGTATGTAATGTTTTTTTGCACTAACTTTTCTCGGAGATGGCTGAACCGATTTTCACAAATTTAGATTCAAAAGGAAGGTCCTGTGGTCCCATGCAAAATTCCTGAATATTATTTGAATCCGGCTCCCCGTTCCTGAGTTAAATTTATGTGTTCTAACTTTTTTAAGTTCAAATGAAAGGTCCTGCGGTCCCATACGTAATTCCTAAATTTCATCCGAATCCGACTTCCGGATCCGGAAATATAGGGTAAAGTGTGTTAAACATTTTATACCATCACTGAAAAGAGCGAAAAAACGTAAAAAGTTTTCTAAATCGACCTCAAATCTTCTCCAATTGATAGTTTTTTCTCAGTAGACAGAAGAACAAACCGATTTCAGTTATTTTCTTAGGAATCGAAGAAAATTATTTTGAAGAATACCACAGTATTATATATGATAGTATGATTGATATGAGAAAGGCATCACTACACCACTAGGTGGATTAAAACAGGTTTTTTGTTCTATTATGACTCCTGTATAACTGATGTGGCGCAGCCACATAACCAAAGCCAAGATGGTGGCCGCCGACCCGCCGTCGGATGCGGCGGCCTCTTGCATACAAACCTGTAACCGCCTCGTTTGCCCTGTCTACTCAGAGCAAGGTTTCTTTGCTTTAGTTAGGTCCGAACGAGCGGGAGCGAGGTCGGACAGCACACGAATCAAATCGATGTGGCGAAGCCGCATTTGATATTTTTTCACTTAGTAAACGGGTAATACCACATACATTTGCTTGGTAGATACACCTATGCAATTACGCTGATGGTTAGTGGCTAATAGTCAAGAAGTTTTCTTAAGAACTCTGTTTTTAGGTTCATGGATCAATCTTTATTCAAGAAGTCCAATTGTAGGTCAACAAAACTGGCGTTAACGTATTATCATTAATTTGTATTTATTTTGAATCAATTCCCATTATAGGCGAAATGACCCTTTCGGTGAAATGACATTCGGTGAAGTCACCCATTCGGCGAAATGTCCTTCGGCGAAATGACCCTTTCGGCGAAATGGCTTACGGCGAAACGGCTTTCGGCGAAATGACCCTGATCCCAGGAGACATGACCCTTTCGGCGAAATGACCCGCTCCCGAATGAATAGAACAACAACAATGCTAAATGCGTAAATAAGAGCAGTTGGGTGAATTGAAGTTATTTTCGAAGAAATCCACCCACTTGTCACGATACCATTGTAACATTTCTTCATCGAAGTGACAGCTTGCAAAATCAGGTCAGCTTTTAGGTACGCAAAAATACACTTTTTCAAGAACTTTTGCTTGCATCCCATAGTCTAATTTGACACGAAACCCTTGATATTTTATCCGCAATGTCAAATACCTTGCCCGATCATAAACTTTCTTGACAATTTATTGGATATCTCCAAATAACAACCGTTGGAGAAGAACAACAGTTGATCACGTCGGATTTTCGTAGTGTGTATCCAAAATTAATTTTCGATTCGTGGCTTCCCACTGAGAAAGCGGTTAGATCTTGTTGGACGTTGAGCGTTTTTTTTGGACGACTTACTAAATGAAAAACTCGTTTAGTTTGTTGATACAGTTTGTTTTCGTTTTTTTCCTACAAAAATAGTGTGAAAATTGGGCATCTATTTCACAGTAAAAGAACATGTGTGAAGTTGAAATATTCTACAGGAATGTAGCGTCTATTTCAAAATATAGTTAGTACTTTCCAAAATTCTCCACTAGTTTTTTTTCCAAAATTTCAAAAATGGCTCAACAATGGGCCTTTGTCTACCGGATTGTAAAACGAAAAAAAAATGGTGTGTGTCAAAATCGGCAAACGAACTAACGGTCCAAAGGAGGTTTTTTTTTTCTTGGGGGAATTCCATCAAACACGCGCAAAAAATCCCAGTTTTTCTTCAAAACAATATAACGATTACCCACATTATCAGTTCGGAATGAATTCGAAATCAAATCTGAATGGGCGAAAAATTTCCAATCAATGCGCAATCCAGTGCAACAACCGGTTCCGCATGAATTTCGCCTCCAACCGGTTGATTCGAGAATCTATCGGAATTGATATTCTTTCCCGATTTTGCACGTTTTCGTGCTGGTTTTCAGTTTATTTCTAAATAAAAAATGTATATAATTGAACATATAAATTCAAATTCATTACACTTCAAAATTTTACGGATATATAGTACTTCTTAGAATGTGGAACATAAAATAAGCGAAATTTCAATGACATTTATAATGTCACTGTCAATCGGGTTGATCGAACAGCCAACTCAGGCGAAAATTCTAGCACTGAACCGATCGAGCACTGACAAACCGAACAGTCGAGCAAGAATTTCCTACATGATCGAAATGACGGAATGCGTAATGAATTCTTACTCGACTGCATGATTTTTCAGTGCTCGATCGGTTCAGTGCTAGAATTTTCGCCTGAG
The DNA here is from genome assembly GCF_030247185.1 of Malaya genurostris. Classification (NCBI taxonomy): domain Eukaryota; kingdom Metazoa; phylum Arthropoda; class Insecta; order Diptera; family Culicidae; genus Malaya; species Malaya genurostris. The sequence continues at coordinate 139,332,814 of NC_080570.1, read as the reverse complement.
TTGGCTGCTCGATCAACCCGATTGACAGTGACATTATAAATGTCATTGAAATTTCGCTCATTTTATGAATGTGTTAGTGTAAAATTTAGGCGACCTAAGCCATTTCACTACACTCCAGCTAGAGGAATGGATGATGCTGACTAAGGTAGGCCGTTTTGTTAATTTCCAGCGAATTTCAACAGTTTATGTTGGAATTCTAAGAAGAACTGGTTATTCACTCGTTCTGTATATCCGAAAAACATGAAGATTTAAGTTTGTATATTCAGTTATATAATGTTTTCATTTAAAAATTTAAAAACTGCAAATCAGCACGAAAACGTGCAAAATCGGAAAAGAAGAAGAAGAAGAAGACGAACCTACACTTCGATAATGAGGGTATTTGCCAATCAAACCAAAACAAAAATAGTTGTTTAATACCGAAACATCGAAGATTCAAACAAAATATGCTTGTTACAAAACTAGTATACGGTTGTTCCAAACAAATGATGAAAAAAGGCGAGGAAGGACGTGAACACGAAAACTATTAGTTTCGTATTATTTAATTGCTTGGGAGAATGTGTTTGTCGACAATAAGTCGTACCCGCTTGTAACAAATTCTGACAACTGGCAGAAGCCTGGCAAGATTCCGACAGCTGTCAAAATTTTGCAGGCGAAATTGCGTCATTCTCTCGCCTCGTCTAGCAAGATCGCTCTTCCCTTTTTTTTCTGTTCTTCTTCATTTGATATTCGGCAATCCTGCAAACGAGTCTTGAGACCAGGTAAATGAAATGACAAGATACTTTGCATATCATGTTTGGTAATGCAAAAGCTATGTTATTGCCCTTCATTTAATTTAATTTTGAAAAAAAAACTAATCCAAAGTAATTAAAAATGAAGAACCGATTCAAAACAATCCTGCTAGACTTGTATGGCAAAAATACGGCAGAAACAGAACCATTAATAACCGCTAGGCGAAATTGTCTGCCGGAAACGGTTGTTGCATTGTTGCCGGAATTCTGTCAGCATTCCGACAAAACCTTCTGGCAGACACTGCCAGGCATCTTAGCGGAAATCTGCCAGGCACATGCGGGCACAATCAACTAAAACGAACGATTATCAATATTAGGAAGAGTGAAAAAAGCATGGCAGTTGTAAGGTAACAGAGGTATTTTAGCCCACTTTAGGATTGATTTTATTTTGGCCCACTTTATAAAAATATCCACCAAATATTGTAATATCTTTAAAACCCCCTTCCGCAATAGGTAATTTAATGTGATTAGCTTCAAATTGATGCAAAATGAGTTACTTAACATCGATAAAATCCGATGAAATCGATAAAGTTTGTTAGGTGGGTTGTTAAATTAGACTGCCTACAACCAGAGCGACGACAGCTGTTCGTTTGGAATGACAGCTTCAGTTCCGAACGAGCAAACGACCTGTCAAATACAATGGAAAGCTAACGACACTGCCAACATTTCGTATTAAATGATTTGAATTGTTGCCAACATTACGGATGAGAAGTTCCTACTCTGGGTATATGCATTCTCTCTTTGAATGATTCGGGATTTATCCTATGCTCAGTCTTTTTTCCCATCATTTAATTTAATTTAATTGTGAAACTGAATTCAGGAAATAATTTCTGTTTAAATTCGAAAATTGCAATCCCGAATTATTTTCATGAATTCTGAAATAGAATTAGGAATTAGATTTCAGTTCCATAGTCAATGCCTGCGAAAGTATCGTCAGAAAGATTGCGAAATAACACCGTTTCCAAACATTTCCAGAAAAAGAAGGTATCATAGTTCCCGAGGCAATATTTGATTCGGCAGGCCATGAGTAGTTGCGGTCGAAAATCTAAGAGTTTCGTTTCTACCGGCATTATTAATACGAATATACGAGAAAGCATTTCTGCGTAAGCAGTTGCTAGCATTCATAAGAAGCCACGACTTTTCAGCTCTTTTTTTGGTGGAATTTGGCCTCTTGTTACTATGTGAAATCCGGTAAAGAGATACAAGAGGTCAAATCCACCAAACTGTTCGGAACTTCGCCCAATAGATAAGTACTGGGCTCTAGTTAAGCGAAAACTCGACGAAATAAAGAAGAAACAAAATGGTATCGAAAATTTTTAAGAGAAGATGGAGAATCGTCCTCGTGGTCGTATTTGAGAATGCCGTACAAAAATTGAGAATTTTACAAAAAGAAAGATTGACCGTCTCAATCAACTGTTTCTAATGTACATATTACTCTCAAAACAAACAATGAGTTTTGTTGAATTATGTGTAAACTTTTTTTTGCTGCTATTATTTTGGTTTTCGAAATTTATTGAAATTTTCCAATGACATCAAACTTCGTTTTTCGGTGAGAAATGATTGTGGAAATACTCTCCAAAAATGTATGTCTGCTCATTTTATACAACTTATAAGTCAACAAAACAAACTAGTCGTTACCACTTGTCTGCTCATGTGTGAAATGTCAAATGCACAAAACAACCATTCGCAGTAGGCTATGTCCTGATGCTGATGGTACTTGCAAATCGTGGAATAAATGAATAGCATCGAAGTTCGAAATAAATACGAAATAAAATCAATAGAGCCGAAGTAAATTTGAGAAAGAATGCAAATGCGTGAATATTTTCGATTGGTGGCTACCAAAAACGACTAGACAAATACGACATGTTCTTTTCTACGACATGTACATGAATAAAAGATGGCCAGTCTGGTCGTAACTAATAATGGCCACTGACACTCGTCGGAAACTGAGGAACTTTCGCGTAATGTTTGCTGTTTTTTCTGCGATGATTACAGTAATTCATGTGTTCATTCTGAACACTTTGTGCAACCGTATTCGGTCTCGTCATGATTGACAATTGTCGATAATAGCATTACTGTGTCTTACCTGGGGAAGAATTACCTCTCAGACAAATGGGTGTTTATATCAGCTCCAAAGAACCGTAAATTTCTACCCTAATCTGATCGCCCCGAGTACGAATAAAGTCATCTCTCGGTGCAGATATGAACGATACCTGAATATTTATTCCAAAATCGATAGAAGAATAACCCAAGGTAAGTAACGCGGCTAGGAGTATAATTGGAACAACGCAACAAACAATCCTAGGTCAAAAAGAACGAAGAATGGACGTCTCTTTTTTTCGTTCGTCACCACTTTCTTCTCCGCCGTTGGACGCGCGTGGCCTACTATTCCCTAACCAGTGCTGGAAAAAAATATGGCTCCTTTCATTCCACTTTCGCTTGAGTTTGTTTGAATAGAATGGTAATCGGAATAATGAAGCCTGTTCGGCCGAAATTATTATCCAATAGAGCCCACCCCAGGCGGACGTGACCATCGAAATAGCACAGAATAAATTTAGGACTTAGGCACTCCCCCCAACCCGAGCCGAATCGTCCGTCCATCCGTCTGTCCGGCCGTCTGAGGCGCCATTAGTGTTTCGATTGTTATTCCACCGCGGACTACTTTGTCATACATTATTCACCAACACTTCGGCCGGCCGCAAGAACTTCGTCATTGCTTCGTCTGGAAAAATTTGGAGACGGTTCGGTGGTCATGGACTCCGGTGTCTCAAGGGCGATGATTTCTGCGCTGCGGCAAATGTCGGCTGTCAGAAGGATTATTGGCGTGGTAAAACGGTTACGTCAGGATTGACAGCTTGTGAAATACCATCAGAAGTGACAACCCCATAAAGTGATTTTCGAAAAGCTTACAGAACGTCGGAAAGATTTGAGTGTGTTCTTCTGATGATTTGGTTATCTGTTCTAGGTTGTAAAATTTGCATTATGAGAAATCAATTTGCTTGTAATTTTTACATAGTCGCAATGGTCCTACGTTCAACGTTCAATAAATTACTCATCACGTAAGTTGTGTAACGATTTAAAAAAAAATTAAAAATTTTCACAGTATACAGTTGATTACACGAAAATTTCTTTTTGTTAAGGCTGTGAACCATTTCGCGGTTAATTTTAACTTTTGGTTAAAATCTTACACTCGAGCGGTTAATTTGATGTTGTCAAAAATAACCCGAGAGAATGGTTATTTTTGACAGATCGATGGTTATTTTCCGACACTGAAAAAAATCTTGCAATTAAAAATTCTAATATCAATTCTTTAGTTTAAATTATTGCCAGTGGAAAATAAACCCAAATAGCTTTCCGTCCATCAGATTTTGAAATGGGCCGAAGTTTTAGTTAAATTTAACTACTCAACACAAAATAACCACTTAAGTGTCAGATTTCAACCAAAAGTTAAAATTAACCACGAAATGCCTAAGATAATAAAATACCTACGCGTAACAGAGGCATCACTTTGAAGCTAATCACATAAAAATTACCTATTGCGGAAGGATTTTCAAAGATATTTAAACATTTGGTGGATATTTTTACAAAGTGGGCCAAAATAAAATCAATCATAAAGTGGGCCAAAATACCTCTGTTACCATACTACATTTTCAACAGTAATCTTTAAGGGGTTTATACAGAAATTTATCCTCTTAAAAGCATCAATTTTGCTTACGATCAGCTCGCAGAAAAATTATCGTTTTCGCTTGATCTCAAACTTGATCCAGTTTCAACCTTTACTACTGTCAAACCTTTTGTTCAAAGCCAGTTCCGAACCTAGTTTCATTATTATTGAGCAGAAATTTGGAATTGAGTTTTAAAATGAATTTTGTAACTTAATCCTCAACCTAAATGTTGGGCCTAGATTGTTGAACTGAATTCTGGATCTGGCTAAAGTACGATTCAAATCCGTTATCCGTCTCCTTCCGTCATTGTCACCAGAATGCCAGCGTCCGTCAAGATTAGTATAATACTTTCTTTTCCGGAACGTTCACACATCCGTGACGGTGACGTTTTGTGTGAACGTCTCCATAATTTTGACGGTGACGGATCGAATCTCACCCAATAAGTAACCATAACCACAGGAATGATAATAAAACAAAAACCTTCATTCGGGCACGAGAAAGACAAGCACCCTTGTGAGTGAAAAATCAGTCGATCAAATCAGTGATTTTTAAACTGATCCATTGAACCGCAGGCAATTTTTTCGTTCAACGAATTCTGCAGACAGAGGTCCAAAGTAGAACCATTTCAAATATTAGGCATCGGACTGTCCTTGTACTAGTTTTACAGAAGGATCTCGAAACATTCTTATTATATTACATTATAAATAAATACATAACTTTCCCTTCCACAAACTGAATAGATTTTTGTTCGATTAATTTCAGAACGCTCTACGTACAACATAATCGCACCGCTTTCTTAGCGGGTTTCGATTAGCGGCGAAATGTCATTCAGAATCAGAGACGCCAGATCTGCAGATTTGTCTGTAAATTTGCAGTTTTTGGACATTATTCGATTACTCGATTGTTCATTCGATTATTACAATAGGATTTTTTAATTATACGATTAGCTCAATAGTCGAATATTATTTTCAGCTAATCGATTAAATATTACTCGATTATCTGGGTTAATAATCGATTACTCGATTATTCGGTCGATATTATACGATATCCCTAGTTTCAACTTGAAAAATCTGTGTACCTTCTGTGTTGCATATTTTAGATCATAATCTGTGAAAATCTGTGGAAAACATTTTGAAAATCTGCCATTTTTATGAAATATTCCTAAAAATCTGTAGAACTCTGTGAATTTAGCTAAAATCTGTGTTCTGTGACACAGAATCTGTGTGGTAAAATAGGATGAAATATCTGTGGTTTTACAGAAAAATCTGTGAATATGGTAACTCTGGAGCCTGCATTGATTTGAAATACCACATATGGGATTCCGAATGATTTTTTTTCGATTAAGTATCAAACGATTGCCTGGGTTATCAATCGATAAACTCGATTAATCGCATGACATCCAAACATCCCTAATCGGACAGAGATGCCAGGTTAACGACCTCATCTGCGTTTAACAGATTCTCAACATGCAGCCCAGGTTTAAAAAATGACACAGATTTTCGAAAGTGATCACAAACTTACAATAAGTCTCTAAAAGCTATCTATTTTCTATGGGAAATATCAGTGGCAATGATTTCCGCCAGAGCGCATAAAAGTCCTTTTTGTTGCGAATACGACTTTACTATGAGGCGCCTTTCCAACATTTACCTTATAGAGCAATTCCAGAAATGCTTAGCAGATCATCAGACTCGACCTTCTCCGATTTGGATGAAACTTTGCACATGGCTTCAGTATGGCAAACCATAAGTTTTGAACCGATGGAGAGGTCAATCTGACTCACGACTGATTTTTAAAAAGGGCGTATGTATTTTTGCATTTCACAAAAATTGCAAAAACGTTCAACTGTGGTCCAATGATCCAATGTATTAGACCAACGAACGACCACCGTTGAACGTTTTTTTCCTAAGAAGGCAGTACACTGGCACCAGCATGCTGGCAACCAGCAATAGTGTAAACGGGGCATTAGCTGTAACTTCTTCATTTTTCAAAAGGTACGGATGGGATAGCCATCAATCTGTAGGTTTTAATAAGAGCTTTAAAATAAAAATTTTTAAAAAAAGTTAAAACCCTGATTTTTTTTATTTAACTTTTTCGGATTGTTTTGTAACTATTGAGAAAATAATCAAAATTTTTTTCGGCGTAGTGCCCAATCGATTCCCTACAACTTCTTCCTGAACGCCATTTTTGTACAATTAACGGTTCCCGAGTTAGAACGATTTGAAAAAGGCAATTTTTATGAAATGCAAAAATACATACGCCCTTTTTAAAAATCAGTCGTGAGTCGGATTGACCTCTCCATTGGTTCAAAACTTATGGTTTGCCATACTGAAGCCATGTGCAAAGTTTCATCAAAATCGGAGAAGGTCGATTCTGATTTTGTCACTTTCTCGTCTACTCATTCCTGGAATTGCTCTGTACAGAAAAGGGTAGAACTTAATCGCGAATATTTCTTGTTGTATTTAACGCAGCAACATACTTTTTCCTCGATATCATCGCAAATATGGTCAGCAATTTTTGAAAAAAATTTCAGTAGCATAACCACAACTAATTCAAAATTGAAGTTTTTTAAAATGTTTGGTATAAAAGAGAATTAAGGTTAAATTCAGTGCCGAAATAAAGCAAAGAGTTCCAAACAGTGTTGGTGATTGCCGAAAATTTGACAGAAGCTGCTCGATATTTGACTACAACATTTTCAATCCGGTAGAAGATGCTACAAGAACTCGAGTCTCTCAATGCATGAACCGTGAGAGAATTTTTCTACATTTCTTCGCTCCACTTCATACTCTGAGTATTTCACGGCCCTTAAAAAAATGTACAGTCTGGTAATAAACGGTGCTGTGTGGAATTTACCAAGAGAGAATCGCATGTTGACAATTATCACTGGTGACTATTCTATGTTAAATGAACCATGTCGGTTTTTTTGTTGCTGCGATGATATCCGTCTCTCTTTAATGGCACTGATTGAATCGTGTGAAGAGTTGCTAGAGAGCGTTGTTTGATACAATAAAAGCCATCCTTGGTTCCAAACGTATGATTTGAATGAATCGTCGCACAAAACGTATCGAGCAAAACCGACACATAGAAATGTGAAATATTTTCAGTGTTTGAATGCAGTGAGCTTCCGACATGTTTTGTTCGCTAGTAAAACAGACACTTACTATGTATGGTTATTAACCATGAGTATTTTTAATTGATTATTATGAGGTAGACACATTTGTGCATGTCGTTTAAGACCATTCCATTCTTTGTTACATATCAAGACCTTTGTCATGATGACAAATCTTCACCTAGCCGATTCAAACTGTGTATCATTTTATAAAAGAACTTATACAGCTAATTTGTATTTTTGAGACAAGTTTGACAAATAACAGTTCGGCTGAAAAGTTCGTATCGTTTAATAGAAACACACATTTTTTTGCCAAAATTCGTTTTTATTATTCAACATAATTGCCATCAGAGGCGATACAGCGATTATAGCGATCTTCCAACTTTTCGATGCCATTTTTGTAGTACGATTTGTCCTTGGCCTCAAAATAGGCCTCAGTTTCAGCGATTACCTCTTCATTGCTTCTAAATTTTTTACCAGCGAGCATTCTCTTGAGGTCTGAGAACAGGAAAAAGTCATTGGGGGCCAAATCTGGAGAATACGGTGGATGAGGGAGCAATTCGAAGCCCAATTCGTTCAATTTCAGCATGGTTTTCATCGACTTGTGACACGGTACATTGTCTTGATGAAACAAAACTTTTTTCTTCTTCAAATGAGGCCGTTTTTTTGAAATTTCGTCCTTCAAACGCTCTAAAAACGCTATATAATAGTCACTGTTGATGGTTTTTCTCTTTTCAAGGTAGTCGATGAAAATTATACCATGCGAATCCCAAAATACAGACGCCATAACCTTACCGGCCGATTGTTGAGTCTTTCCACGCTTTGGGTTCGGTTCATCGCGTGCAGTCCATTCAGCTAACTGTCAATTGGACTCCGGAGTGAAGTGATGGAGCCATGTTTCGTCCATTTTTATATATCGACGAAAGAAATCGGTTTTATTTCGATATAACAGCTCCAAACACTGCTCAGAATCATCAATTCGTTGTTGTTCTTGATCGATTGTGAGCTCACGCGGCACCCATTTTGCACAAAGCTTTCTCATATCCAAATATTCGTGAATAATATGTCCAAAACATTCCTTTGATATCTTTAGGGTGTCAGCTATCTCGATCAACTTCACTTTACGGTCATTGAAAATCATTTTGTGGATTTTTTTCACGTTTTCATCGGTAACAGCCTCTTTTGGACGTCCACTGCGTTCATCGTCTTCGGTGCTCATATGACCAGTACGAAATTTTGCAAACCACTTACAAATTGTTGCTTCGCCCGGTGCAGAGTCTGGATAACACTCATCAAGCCATTGTTTGGTATCGGCGGCACTTTTTTTCATCAAAAAGTAGTGTTTCATCAACACACGAAATTCCTTTTTTTCCATTTTTTTCACAATAACAAAAGTAGCTTCACTCAAAATGCAATATCTCACAAACTAATAATCAGACAGCTGTCAAATTGATACACGTATCTTTTAAAGGTTGGTACTAACTGAAAATGGTATGGATTTAATTCTAGTGGCGCCCTCTCATAGAAACGATACGAACTTTTCAGCCGATCTGTTAAGTTATTAAAATTAGTGTCATACTAATTCCCAACATAAATTTAAAAAATCCTATATGACTAAAACAAGAGTGCCTATAACCAGAGTGACGACATCTCATCTAGAGATGGGCAATTCGTTCGCGTACGGTTCAAAAGAACTAGTTCTTTTGAGAGAATGAATGCCCAATAGTTCTTTTTTTGAGAACGGTAGTTCTTCAGTTCAAAGTCGTGGACGTTTTTTTTGCTCGCTGAATCGAGCAACGGTAAACCACAGACTAACAGACACGACAGTATGAGTTAATTCTTATAAAAATCATTTTTAGTGATGCACTGGTTCCACCTATATTGTACTGCGCGAACTATTTACTATCGGTACACCCCTTGTGTTATGTAAAAGTTAATTTACTAGTTGGTTCCCCCCCGTTTGTCAACACCGATCAGCTGCTTGCAGGGATGCCTGATTTCATCATAATATTTGGAAATGAATCGTCACAGTAAATTATTATATTACGTTAATAATATATTAAACTTTTTAGCGATGTTGGAAGGTAACCATTTATTTTTCTCAACATTGTTCATCTAGACTATTTTTTATTGTGTTGGCAATTTTCACCCGAAATTAAGTGGCGGCAGATCAGAAGCAAGTAAATATTGCCACTAAACGGGTTCGATTTTGTATTGCGTTGAAGGATGAGAGGTAGGCACAATTTTGTATATAGTTTTGGCAATATGTATTAAATCTGTATCCTGCATGAAATTCGCATACAAATGCAAATACATATCAATACATTACAGGTAATTCTGTATAAATGGCAACTCTGTTGGTAAATGAAAAAAATAAACACAGTCTAGATGACAGACAGGATGTTTTTGATAGGGTAACGTGGCGCCATCATGACACATGTGAGTACTGTCCCAAATAAAGGAATATTCGAAATGACAGTTAAAATGATTGAAGAATCTAATTTGAGTGTCCTGTCTGTTAGTCTGTGGGTAAACTCCGGAAAAGAACGGTGTCTCGGTTAGTCTTTCAACTAGCAATCTAACTATCAAAAGAACGAACGAACGACTCTCGAGAACTAGTTCTTTTAATAGAACTCTGCATCACTGAACGGTTCTTTCTTTCTTTCGGTAATCTCATCCGTAATGTTGGCAACAATTCAAAACATTCCATTAGCATTACATTGAATTGACAGGTCGTTTGCTCGTTTGGAACTGGTAGCTGTCATTCCAAACGAACAGCTGTCGCCACTGTAATTATAGTCACTCTAGCTAAAACGTTACAATTATGCAAGTGATGCATTGAAAGTTGCAAAATTCACACAATCAATCAACTAGTACGTGCAATTTTCGATATTCGGATGTGTGGACGCCCTCACGCTTTTTTTACTCACGAAAATGTTCTCGAGCTATAATGTTCCTATGATTTAAAAAAGAATAAGGTTTGACATCAAGCGAAAACGGTAATAAGTGATGCCAACTTTTGCCAGACTTTTTCTTCTGAAAGCACTAAATTTTATTTTTTGGCATCCCCCTACAGAGCAGGGTTGCCATATGGACAGATTCATCTGTAAAACTACCAACTTTTCTATCTATCTTTCTAGGCCGATTATTTGTCACAGATCACAGATTTTCTCAAATTTTAGAGAGAATAACAGATTTCTCGGGTCGATGTTAGTTCAATTTTTTATTAGAATGAATCATTGTTTCACTCATTTGATGAGAATCTAGAATTTCCAAATAGACATATTCTTCATAGTTCGGATACAATTAAGATCAATGTCTAACAACATTTCGATATCCAATTCTGAACATTCGGATGCAAATGCAGATGTAAAAGTGATATGTCAAAAGAAATCTCCGTGAAGTTACCGACAGCTACAAACCGATAATAATGGTTTTGGCGGTGGAAACAAATTCCTCCTTTCATTACCGAAATCTATTACACAGAAACTATTAATTAGTACATCTAAACGAAATTTTGAACTAGACCGATTTACTGAACTAAAGTTTCTATCGCCAGCAATTCGCAGTCCAAACATCCTCTCTACGACAAGCATATCTGTTAGGTTAATTAATTCTAGTAACAAATCGCGAAGTTGAATTTTGCCTGCGAGCGTTTTTTTTTTGTAAGTGGCGCAACTTTCTGTTAATGGATTACAATTCCGCGGTAAACCTGCCTCGAGTAAGTAAATGTTTGAGTTGAAAATCAACCGATTAGGAAGCAAATCAAATATTCAAGTTTTTCTGTTTGGAAATGGTAGATAAAGTTGATAAATCATTCGATTGTGAGTTGCGCCTTGCTAAAAGTTTACTTTAAAGTTAATTTTTGAGTGGTCTGACGCCACACATTCTTCATCACTTGGTACGTTACTAATTCTCCCTCCTCCTCTCATCCCGCGCAGGAATCGGCAACCGTTTCGATGACAATCGCCTAACACTCCGGATTCACCGTGGCCGGGGTTCAACGGCCAGTGCCCACGGGACGCCAAGTCATCCTCTGCCACCACAACAACAACAACAACAGCACCATCAACAGCTTCTTCCACATCATCACGAATCACCGCATAGTAACGGAAGTACTCACAGTACCACGACGAGTCTCGGAAGTGCCTCACCGGAGCGATTCTCCCGTTACATAACCCGATGTCGGAACCACGAGAAAATCAAGATCTCGGTGTCCTACCCCTCGACGGAGAACCTGAACCAGAGTTCGACCGGCGAGGGAAGCAAACTACTGTACGCGGTCCACTACTCCTCCAACGGAGGCAAAGAGCACACGGCTTCGCAGATCTTTCGGCGATCCTCGAAAGAGCAAAGCAGTCAGTATTTGACGGTGGAAGGACGAGACCAGAATCCACTGTCGCCACGAGCCAGCAAACGGATGGGGAAGCGAAACATCAAAGCTCAGGTTAAGCGCTTCCGGATGGAAACCAAAGCGGCCAAAACGTTGGCCATCATCGTGGGTTTGTTCATCCTGTGCTGGTTACCCTTCTTCACCATGTACCTGATAAGGCCATTCTGTGACGACTGCATCAACGAGATGCTTTTCTCGGTTGTGTTCTGGATCGGATACTGCAACTCGGCCATCAATCCGATGATCTACGCACTTTTCTCCAAAGACTTCCGGTTCGCTTTCAAACGACTGATCTGTCGGTTCTTCTGTTCGGCGGAAGCCATTCCGCGGCCAACCAGCCGCCGAGGGTCGGAGATGTCTCAGTTTCGCGGTCACGGCGGCAGAACTCCCAGTATTTCACCGTCGGCGGCCGCCCTGGGAGACGACAGTGATCCGGTCGGAGATCTATCCGACAGCAGATGACGTTCGTTTGGTCCGAGCATTAGTTCCAGTTCTAGTCCCGGAGGTGGTGGTCGGCGAAACAGCATGGGTAATCCGAGCGGTTCATCCGAAAGCACCTCCCGGGCACCGGTCTACGATATCTGCCATCCGTTGGTGATGGAGAATCCGGGTTTCGGCTCGTACGGCAGTACCGGTGCGAGTTCGGGTGGTCACCATCCGCTTCAGCAACGGCAACGAGACGACGATCGGCTCGGACCGCACGGGTCAGACGGTAAGGACTCGAATGTTGCTCGAGCCGATTTCTGATCGTTCTGGAGCAGACGGTTTCTGCACTTTTGTGATAGCTCCTAATGGGGGCGAGACAGCGGCGATTGGTCGGTAGGACACATGGTACCGACTGTCCACCGGTTTCCAAGTTCCAAGTTGCTCCGGTAAGACAAAAGCAAAAGTATCTTCGGCCTGGGAAAATAAAAGCAAAACCGATAATCAGAAGCAGAATGTTTTAGTTCTGAGAAAATCTGTCGGTTGAGTTTCCCAGTTGCATTTAGCTTTCCACACATTTTATTTCACAGCTTTTTCGTTACATAAGCCAGCGATCACAATCACAATTTACTGTCAAAAAAGCGCGAAGCTTGATGCGATTGGAAAGCAGCCTGTTGTAATTCTTTTTCGACTTTTGAAGGCACTTTTGACATACATGAATCGCAAATCGATACGGGTAATATTTTTAATTAGCCAACAGTGTAGATCGATTGATTAAGCTTGAACAAACGCAGACAAACGAACAGTAGGTATGTGTAAAGTTGTATAATAAATGTTGAATAGTCCCATAGAAAAAGCAAAAGTAAAATACGATAGCATATGAAATATTATAGCCAACCATGAAAAAACAACTGACTTTAAAAGCTAGTATAGTGAAAATTTGACTTGACCGGGAAGGGCATAGACACGAAGTAGGCCTTGGCAGATGCATGGAGACGGTTTTGTTTTTCAATCGTTGCAGCTAATCTCAATCTTTCTGTCAAAGCATGATCTCAAAATTAATTTCGAGGAACTTGTCATTATTTACACACTAAAAACAACCTTTATTTTCATCACCAGCTAAAGTTTACGGACTCAATTCTCGGTTAATTTTTCAGAAGGCCGCAAGAGCAAGTGACAGTTTCTCTTCGATTACTTTCTCTTTCGATTGTTGTGATGTTATTATAAAGGTTTTCTTGGGTTTCACAATTCTGTTTAAAAGTCGAATGTTTCGGGCTTCATTTTATGCAAAGAGTTGAGTGGTAAACGTGGAAACCGCTTGGTAATTAATAGTAGAGAAAGTAAACAAAGAGAAACTGTCACTTGCTCTTACAGCCTTCCGAAAAATCAACCGAGAAATTCTCTATAAAAAATGGAGCACGGAATTTAGTTTAGCAAGCAAAGAAAACAGATTTTAAAAGTCTATACATTTTGAGGCATGTCGGCGAAAATCTTACTTTTCAAAAGTCTGCTGCAAAAACATGCCTGCAACTTATTTTAACTAACTGCACATTTCGGTAGTAACATGTGATTAGGGCATATCGCACGATAAGCCCTTGAGAATGTTACAAAATAAATTTCATGTTTGAAACTTGAGTAATGAGCATTATTTTTCGTAACTTTCAAAAGAGCATATCGCACGATATGCCCTAATCATATTTTAGTACCGATTTGCAGACAAAACTGAAGACCTGGCATCTCTGCTTGTCAGTTTGTCTGGTATTATTCACGTGGAATTGGAATTTTTCGACGACAACCAGGGATGCCAGGTTCACAGATTAAACTGTGTTTCACAGATTTTCAATTTTCTGCACAGATTTTAAAAATGACACAGATTTTCACAGATTTCTGAAAATGATCACAGATTTTCACAGATTCTGGTGACTTTTTTTTTGTTCATCAAAATTGATTTTGATCTGCTATTATGGTACGGAAACGGGCACAGATTTCCACAGACAGGTTTTTGGCTCGATCACAGATTTTTGAAAAAACGACCTGGCATCCCTGACGACCACTATGAATTCACCTTTTCTCTCTGTCGGTTGCTCATTATTACTAATGTGTGGAAATTAAGTTCAAAACTCCTTTACGTCTTAGCACAAACCTAGAGTTGTCAATGTTCCAGATTTATCTGGCATTAGCCAAATTTTTCTCATTTCGACAGACAATCTAACCAACCAGATCTTTTGTCAGATTTTATAGGTTTCACCAGATTTTCAAATTTTCTGCTTAGGAAATGCCAGAATTCTGTTTTATTTGAATAAACCCGGAACAAATAGTTCTAAATCGCCAAGTAAGTTCAAAACAACGAAAATAAAAGCCTATAAAGACAATGCACTACAACATAATTACAAAGTTTCGCTCAAGTAGAGTCAAACTTCACGTCTTTGTGAGGCTTCGAGTTGCTATGCATGAGATCTGGATTAACTAACCAGTCTAGTTCTTCCAAACCGTTCGTTTGTTCTTCAGAAATTTGGAATATTTCTGGCAAAACCAAATGTTTACATTTCGTTGGTAACAAAAATGTAATGGAAATGCAGTAACTTTTTTGCTTGTATTTCAAGTAGCAATCGTTTACTTTTGTGCACTTTTTTAGAAACAATTTCTACTGCATTCCTTAAAACTGCGACCGTTTCGAAATACACAGTTATTAATCCACATTCTAATAGATTTCAATCACTTTTATTTCATGTCGCGGCAAATTCAAAAGTCTAAATTTTGACGAAAGTCTGCGAAAAACTAGATTTTGAAAAGTCTGCACAACAAAAAATGTCTGCCGCACTATGTACGAAATCTGCAGTCTTACAGACAAATCTGCAGATCTGGCATCTCTGATGGCAAGTCTGTAAATCCGAAAAAATGTCTGCGAACTTTCATTGGTCTATAAAGTAACGGCTTGACTAGGAAAACAGAAACAACGTGACGTGAAAAGTCTGTAGATTTTGACTAAAGTCTACGAAAAACTCGATTTCCAAAAGTCTGCAACGAAAAATGTCGGCAGCACTTCATTAAAAAAATCTGCAAATTTGCAGACAAATCTGCAGATCTGGCATCTCTGAGTTCAAACGAACTGCGTTTGCGGTACTCTACTTGCAGGCACTCTATTGTGGAGACATTCACACACAACCAGAGATATCAGATATTTTCATGTAATATCTGTATTGCTTTGTATAAAACGAATCTGTATTCATCTGTATTCACTAATAAAAAGAAATTTTCCCAATGGTAACATAATTTCCGAGTTGCAATGTTATGCTGGAGTAGGGTTTGCATTAAAAAAATAGACTTTTCGGATGGTGATAATAAAAAGCTAACACAGATAATTAGTGTGGATAAATTTTCCATGGAAGGTAATTATTTTAGCCTACTAGCAAAAAAATTCTGTGGCGGAGTGCCGTTCTTTGAACGCGCACACTTCTGCTTCACTGTATCTGTCGGTTCAAATTCGACTGATAGAGCTGTCAAATTTTGTCTGCTACCTCATAGATTACTATGATTGATGCTGCATGGGTAGTTTCGTCAGTGCGGGTGATGTTTAACCCATGAAAAATCGACAATTTAATCCATTTTTTTTTAAAGCAAACGTTATTACAAATTTCACAACGATCTGATAGAAAAGGATACTGTGTTCTCACTAACCTAATCACTCTAAGAAAAAGACGAGTATCTCTTTGTTTTCGATTTATTGACCGATAACATATTGGAAAGAACGAATTTTAACTCGACTGGTTGATCATTGTGGAGAATTTTCTTTTTTCGACGCTCAATGTTCAAACTGAATAGAAATGGACAAGACTTTTCATCGGAATTCATTCTATCAACTAGCAATACCTAGGAATCGCAACGGTTTTGAGCTTCACCAAGAAGATTATCAAAACTTATCTTTCTGCACCCAGAAGTTGAATGTCGAAAACATCATTATCATATTGGATTATAAGAACTTTCGTTTGAATATAAGAATATGTTTCACTCTTGAAATCGAAGATTTTAACACTCATTACTTTGTTGTTCCAGAACCGAAAGTCGAATCTGCACAAATTCTAAATAGCAATCTATGGGACCATATGACTCTCTTTCCTGTTTACACAATTAGAGCTTTTCGCTCCAATCTATCACAGTCCCATCCAAAATTTGTGATTCAAGGGGCGTTTTTTTTTCTTAAGGGTCCAGTATTTATCTGTATTAACTAATAAAACGAAATTTTTCCAAAGATATCATTATTTCCGAATTGCAATGTTATGCTGGAATAGCATTATGATTTGAGAGTTTTTCCATTGAGCGTTTTATCTTTAATTCGTCAGAATTCATTGCAGCACTTACTAGTGAACACAGAAACGAAATTGGATATTTCTAATAAATCAGAATTGAAGAACCCAATCTGCGTGATAGCGTGATGTTGATTCTTTTGACAATGCATTTTGAAAAACGCTCGACTATTTTTGCCTTTCTCTATAGAAAGGTATTAGAATTGCTGGAAAAACCGAGTTTCGAACGGAGCCTCGGAGACCCATAGTGTTATATACCATTCGACTCAGTTCGACGAGATCGGAAAATGTCTGTGTGTGTATGTGTGTGTGTGTGCACTTTTCGAAGATATTTGAACGCGCTCAATTTTCTCAGAGATTTTAACAAACTTGGGCTCGTTTGAAAGCTACTGTCGGGCCATTGATCAAGTTCGAAGATCAAATGGTTGTGACTTTTGGTTCCAGATATATAATGGTATGAGTGACGTAACCGACAAAACACATTGATTTTTACTGCTCTTATATATAAGGGTGCCAAAATTTTGGGATCACCTCTATTTTCGTAAAGTTCTAGTGCTCAAAAGTTTAAGCACCTCGAAAAAAGCCTTCATGCAAAATTTGACCTAAATCGGACATGCTTAAGGGGTGCTGCCCGGTGGTAAAGGTTTGACAATTTTCGATCTTGAAAAAGCACCATAGGGGGGAGTACATGAAATTTCCAAAATCGAAAATTTTTTATGATGCCGAAACTCTTAAAACTGCATGAAACATCGAAATTTAGTGTCATCTCAAAAAAAAATTTTTTTGAAAAAATCGACTTTCTGGGACTTAGAAAAATTTTCATATTTTTTTCAAGTCCCAAAAAGTCGACTTTTTCAATTTTTTTTTTCGAGATGACACTAAATCTCGACGTTTTATGCAATTCTAAGCCTTTTGGCATTAAAAATTTTTTTTCAATTTCGAAAATTTCATGTACTCTAAGAAAATGGTTTGAAACAATCATATTCTAGCTTGAACTTAACATGAATCAGATTAAAAAATCTACTAACTAATTTGTTATTTTAAACAAGCCTCATTTCTCTGCATGTAGAACTAGAACATTACTGAATATGCCCTATAATGCCACTATTGCCCCATAGAAAATATTTGGATTTCATATGGATCTGACTTCCGGTTTCGGAATTACAATGAAACATGTACAAAAAGTTGCACTCACTTTCCTCCGAGATGGATTGACCGATTTTCTTGAACTTGGGCTGACAGAGCGACAATGTAAAACAGAAAAAAACAGTGTTTCAAAAACAAAATATCTTTGAAATTATTATCATCTAATCTTTGCGCTCTGAAAAAACTGTTAGTATATCGCATATGGTTCTTTGAGTCAAGGATGCACTCAAAAAAATAATCACATTATAGGTACGTGAAAAGTTATGTGAATATTTTCCACCCTACTTTTCACGTAGGTTTTAATGAACTGGCATTTAGAAGCTTGCCAGTTCGGAGAAATAGGTATAAAGCGAGAGGACTAGTGTTTGATGGACAGAGAAGATGTTTGGATGTAAGATATCGGTCGGGTGACGGCCAGGATGTAGACCATGTTCGATGTACGTTGCTACTATGTCTGTTTCGTGTTTTAGAGTGACTAAAACAAGATCAGAGTGGCGAAATGGTAGCGCGTATGCACGGAATGCATAAGAACGCAGGTTCGAGTCCTGTCTCTGAGCGTATCTTTTTCCAAAAATTCATCTTTTCTGTTAGTTTTTCTCTCATTTGGCTTCTCCAATATATATTTCCGCTCAGTCATTGCAAAAACTGGATTTAGAAGCTGTTTAATGCGTAATCCAGTAAAAAGTTACGTGATTCATAGTTAAAATGTAGTGTAGTGTTCATATCACATTTACCTACCAGTTCATATCACATTCAAATACCATAGAATTGTTATTTTAAATAATTGGTTGAAATCACATGAAGATTTTCCCAGATTTTTATATAAATCAATAGGATTCTTATCATCAAAAATAAACATTTAATTCAGAAAAAAGCATAGAAGTTCAATGGCTGAAATAATAATCACCAGCAACTGATAACATTGATTCAGTAATAGCCGTTCAACCGAGAAGGTTGTGTATAGAAGCGTACAGTTTAATAACGCTGGTTGGTTTACACGCGTTAAATACGACAACGGTTGAACTACAGGTAGAGACCTGTTGGCAACAGCCGTTAAAACGTAAAATCGTGCTGCATAAGAGAGCCCTAGTGCTGGGCCAAGCTGGTGAAGGAAACAACAAAGGGCGTTTCCCAAGCTCTACCCAGGCCACAATATACAGCCACAAGTGCTGAGCAGGAGAGTGCAAAGGCACATTGAAGAAGAAGAGTGCAAAGGCACATAGAAGCAGGAGAGTGCAAAGGCACACCGGTGCGAAGGCACTTCGGTGCAGAAGCATATCGGTGCGGAGCACTAGGAAGAAGGAGACAAGACAACTCGGTCTTTCCACTGCCATACAACACGCAGGTATACACCGGTGACCTGCGCTGGTTACACCTGGCGAAGACGAAAGCAAATCGGAATTCGAGTGGTGCTGGATGTCAGGTAGCAGTAGCATCACATCCAACAATCAGCATCCAACAAGAACATCTAGAGCAACGAGGATCTACACGGCAGTGCAACGGAGATAGACAACAATTTCAAGGTAGAAGTTTTTTCTTTTCCTTTTGATTGAGTACTGTGTAGTGTTGGTTTCAAATTTTATTTTAAAGTTTAGTTAAAAATTTTAATGTAATGGATGAATCCATGGACGTAAATCCTAGCATGAATCCGATACCCCCACGAACGAAAAAATATCAGGAGAGCTCTTCTGGGCCTTGGATAGTCTTTTTTAGACGTATATCAAAGCCATTAAACATTTACCAAATTTCTAAAGGTTTGACATCACGATACTCTTCAATCAAAGAGATCATAAAAGTAAATAACGATAAAATTCGTGTTGTGGTAAATAATTTGAAACACGCGAATGATATTGTCTCTTCGGAACATTTCATTAAAGAGTATAAAGTTTACATACCCTCCAAAGATGTCGAAATTGACGGTGTTGTTACCGAAGCGAGTCTTTCGGTAGATGATTTACTCAAGCATGGTGTTGGTCGTTTCAAGAACTCTATGCTTGAGGGTGTGAAAATACTGGAGTGCAAACAACTGTACTCAGTAGTTTATGAAGAGGGAAAAAAAGTTTATCGCCCATCAGACTTGTTTCGAGTGACATTTGCCGGGTCTGCGTTGCCGTCCCATGTCTATGTCGATAAAATTCGCCTCCCTGTTCGGCTTTTTGTTCCAAATGTAATGAATTGTACGAACTGCAAAAAATTCGGCCACACAGCTACTTACTGTAGTAATAAACCAAAATGTATGAAGTGTGAAGGGCCTCATAAAGATAATGATTGCAACAAGGAAATTGAAAAATGTATTTATTGTGGGAATAGTCCTCATGATGATATTTCAGTATGCACTGCATTTAAAGTGCACAAAGACAAAATTAAGCTTTCTTTAAAAGCACGGTCTAAGCGCACATATGCAGAAATGCTTAAAACGGTCATTGATGTCCCCCCTTTGGAAACCGAAAACGGGTTTTCAAATCTAGAGGAACCAGAGGACTCTGACTCTGACGAAAATAGTGAAGGTAATTCGTTTATCACTACCCAAGGGTCAGTTAAGAGAAAGAAGTCTTCTTCCAAATTACCAAAAAAGACACCTAAAGTTTCATCTTCAAAAAAAGATCCCCGTGTTAAACAAAAAAAGTCAAAGCCGAAGACTGTGCCTCCTGGTTTGTCAAATTCACAAACCAATCCAGGATCTAGCACAGAAAAAGGTAATAATCCTGTGGGCTCCATTTCACAGCCACCAACAGGATTACTGAAGTTTTCGGAAATTGTTGAATGGATTTTCTCAGCATTCAATATATCTGAACCCTTAAAGACCCTCATAATGGCATTCCTTCCAATAGCTAGAACCTTTTTGAAGCAGTTATCAGCTCAATGGCCAATTGTCTCAGGTTTTGTATCTTTTGATGGATAATTTATCACCCGTCGCAAATGATACAATCACTGTCCTGCAGTGGAATTGTCGAAGCATCATGCCAAAACTTGATTCATTTAAAATATTATTGCATAGTCAAAAATGTGATGTATTTGCTTTATGCGAAACATGGCTTACTTCAAACATAGCTTTAAATTTTAATGATTTTAACATTATACGTCTCGATAGAGACTCTCCGTATGGTGGAGTGCTTTTGGGAATTAAGAAATGCTATTCCTTTTATAGATTAAACATCCCTTCAACTTCTAGTATAGAAGTTGTTGCTTGCCAAATAAACATTAAAGGCAAAGATATTTGCATAGCTTCGGTTTATATTCCTCCAAAAGCACAAGTTGGACAGCAACAGCTTAATGAAATGGTTGAAGCCCTTCCTGCACCACGATTGATTCTGGGGGATTTAAATTCGCACGGTATTATGTGGGGTTCCGTTTACAATGATAGCAGATCATCTTTAATACAAAACATTTGTGACAATTTTAGCATGACGGTATTAAATATGGGTAGCATGACACGGATCCCAAGACCTCCGGCACGCCCAAGTGCATTAGATCTATCTCTTTGCTCAACATCAATTCGACTAGATTGCACCTGGAAAATATTGCCTGATTTACACGGTAGCGATCATTTACCAATCATCATCTCAATTAGCTGTAACAAATGTATTGCTAATTCAGCTAGTATTCCATATGATTTGACAAAAAATATCGACTGGATTAAATACCAAAGTAGTATCTCTAGTATTTTGAATTCAATGGAAGAGCTCCCTCCACTTGAAGAATATGACTTCCTCATTTGTTCGATTCTGGAGGCAGCAGAACAATCCCAAACTAAACGCTTTCCTGGGCCAACGACTAACAGAAGGCCTCCCAACCCCTGGTGGGACAAAGAGTGCTCAGAGGCTAAACTCGCAAAACAAAATGCTTGCAAGACGTTTCTAAAACGGGGAGGAGGAACTCCTCAGAATTTTGAAAAACTTATGGTTTTAGAAACCAAGTACAAGAGCATACTTCGAGCCAAAAAATGTAGCTATTGGAGACATTTTGTCGAAGGTTTGTCAAGAGATACCTCAATGAGCACTCTTTGGAACACGGCCAGACGAATGAGGAATCGTAACGTGGGCAATGAGAGTGATGAATACTCGAACCGATGGATATTTGACTTTGCTAGGAAAGTTTGCCAAGATTCTGTTCCTACGCAGAGCATTATACGGGAATCTCCTCCAAATAATGGTTTTATTAATAACCCATTTTCAATGATGGAATTTTCTATAGCACTCTTGTCTTGTAACAATAACGCTCCAGGGTTGGACAGAATTAAATTCAACTTGGTGAAGAATCTGCCCAACCTCGCAAAAAGACGTTTGTTGGAATTGTTCAACAAGTTTCTTGAGCAAAATATTGTTCCACCTGACTGGAGACAAGTGAAAGTTATCGCCATTCAAAAACCGGGGAAACCAGCTTCCAATCACAACTCATATAGACCCATTGCGATGTTGTCCTGCATCAGAAAATTGTTCGAAAAAATTATTCTACGACGTCTCGACACTTGGGTCGAGACGAACGGTTTGTTGTCAGATACTCAGTTTGGCTTCCGTAGAAATAAAGGGACGAATGATTGCCTTGCATTACTTTCGTCTGACATCCAAATTGCCTTCGCTCAAAAGCAACAAATGGCATCTGTATTTTTAGACATTAAAGGAGCATTTGATTCAGTTTCCATTGATGTTCTTTCAGACAAGCTTCACCAAAATGGACTCCCAGCGGTTATAAATAATTATTTGCACAACCTTTTGTCAGAGAAACACATGCATTTTTCACATGGCGATTTGGCAACACTCAGAAATAGTTACATGGGTCTCCCGCAAGGCTCATGCCTCAGTCCGCTCCTCTATAATTTTTACGTAAATGACATTGACAGCTGTCTAGTAACCCCATGTACACTAAGACAATTGGCAGATGATGGCGTAGTTTCAGTTACTGGACCCAAAGCTATTGATCTGCATAAACCATTGCAAGATACCTTAGATAACTTGTCCGATTGGGCTGTTCATCTTGGTATCGAATTCTCTGCGGAGAAAACAGAGTTAGTCGTCTTTTCAAGAAAGCATGATCCCGCGCAGCTTCAGCTCCATATGATGGGAAGAATGATCCAACAGGTTTTAACTTTTAAATACCTCGGGGTGTGGTTCGATTCCAAATGCACGTGGGGAGGACACATTAGGTTTCTGATAACAAAATGCCAACAAAGAGTAAATTTTCTTCGAACAATAACAGGATCTTGGTGGGGTGCTCATCCGGAAGATCTTATAAAATTGTATCAGACAACGATACTTTCAGTGATGGAATATGGATGCGTTTGCTTTCGTTCCGCTGCAAACTCTCATATTATCAAACTGGAGCGAATTCAGTATCGTTGTTTGCGAATTGCTTTAGGGTGCATGCATTCGACACATACAATGAGTCTTGAAGTTCTGGCGGGAGTTCTTCCATTAAAAGATCGATTTTGGGAGCTTTCATCACGCCTGCTAATAAGATGTGAGGTGCTGAATCCCATGGTAATTAATAATTTCGAACGACTAGTCGAGCTTCGATCTCAAACAAAATTCATGACAGTATATTTTAACCATATGTCACAGGAAATCAACCCTTCAAGATATATTCCTATCCGTGTCAGCCTCCTAAATGTCCCTGACTCAACTTTATTTTTCGATACATCCATGCAGCGCGAAGTGCGTGGAATCCCGGATCATCTACGTTCGACGGAAATCCCAAAAATATTTTCAAGTAAGTTCAGGCATATTGACTCTGAGAAAATGTTTTACACGGACGGATCGCGAATTGAAGAAGCGACAGGGTTTGGTATGTTCAACAATAATGTTTCGGCCTCATTTAGGCTTCAAGAACCTGCATCTGTTTATATAGCAGAGCTAGCAGCAGTTCATTATAGTTTGAGTGTAATCGTCACATTAATTCCAAACCATTATTTCCTCTTCACAGATAGTCTGAGTGCAATTGAAGCCATTCGCTCAAACATGACTGGCAAGACTGAACCGTTTTTCCTGGGCAAAATAAAACAGTGCCTGAACGACATATTGAACAATAATTATCTAATCACTATAGTCTGGGTCCCGGCTCATTGCTCCATTCCTGGCAATGAAAGAGCCGATATTTTAGCCAAACGTGGTGCTATTGAGGGTGAAATTTATGAGAGACCAATTGCTTTCAACGAATTCTATAGCTCGTCTCGCCAAAGAACACTTGCCAGCTGGCAAGCTTCTTGGGATAAAGATGATCTGGGTCGGTGGATGCACTCAATTATTCCGAAAATATCGACAAAGGCATGGTTCAGGGGACTGGATGTGAGTAGAGATTTCATTCGTGTGATGTCTAGACTCATGTCCAATCACTACACGTTAGATGCACATCTCCTTCGAATTGGGCTCTCCGAGACTAATCATTGTGCTTGTGGCGAAGGTTATCGAGATATTGATCATGTCGTTTGGACATGCGTGGAGTATCGTGATGTCAGATCTCAACTAATAAATTCTTTGCGTACCCAAGGTAAACTATCCAATATCCCAGTTCGAGACATTCTTGCTTGTCGTGACCTTTCATACATGAAACTTATTTATCATTTCATAAAGAAAATTGGAGTTTCAATTTAATAAAGGCCCCTTTTAAGACTTAGTTCTGATCCCAGCTGCGTCCATGAGTTCAACCAATAGCTAAATTAGAATAAAAATAATGTAATGATACAAACAAACTCGAAACAGTTTATGAAATTATTAACAAAATGTCTGAAAATAACAGCTTATTTTATAATTTATAGAAGTTAATCGTTTGGTTCAAATAATATTTCCGAGTAGATTTCATAATTAATGACGAGTTACCTAAGATGATATTTAAGTAATAAGAGAATATGTTTTAATAAATTCAAAACGTTGTGACTATGTTAGAATTAAATTAGGATAAAAATATTATGTAAAAGTGATGCTACGGCGAAGAAAAACTTATGTAAACTGCCTTAAGAAATAAACGTATTTATGAAAAAAAAAACTGATAACATCGGGGGAGTAGGTTTGTAAGGCTGCCAAACCTTGGCTGGTTGACATATTAATTTAAATGAAAATCGCTTTTGAATGGAAAACTGGAACTCGATCGAATAATATCTCAGATTTAGACACTTTTATATACTCGTTTCGTTTAGTGAACAACTGCGGAACTGACTCTGCAACGATGGGGCTTTGCAGTTCTAAACTACAAAAGCCGTGGAGTTCGGATATTTAACGAAAAAGAAACACTTGCTTGTTGTTCTGGTTTATACAGTTAAGTAGTGTAATATATTATTCTTATTCTTATCAATCTACTTTTGATAAAAATTTTCTCGTGTTTTTTTGAAATCCCATTACGGAAGAATATCCGAGATATCTACTCTTTCCAGAGAACAGTATAATTGGTACATATTATGCATAAAAGTAACAAAGCTGACTGTTAGTAGTTACTGTTGGTTTTTTTTTTATGAATAGTGTTAATCGCATTGCATCCGCTTTACAGTCTGATATGAACGTATAGGTGTGGGGAAAACCGCTACTTTTAAAACAATAAAAAACCAAAGTAACTCTGAGCTGAATTTGAAAAGTTGCTCTCTTAAAAAAAAGCGGATTCCTCGCAAACAGCGACCAATAAAAACAAACGGCGGGAGAACGCGCGCGGAGCGAACAGAAAAATATATCGTAAATATAAAACTGTCGTAAAATTAGTCGTCGAGAAACATGACCTTGCCCGCCGTTTATATCTACTTTCTTCACCTGAAATAATAACTCGAACCTAAAGCGGTGCACCATGCAAATGCTAATTATCATCAACACTGAAGCAACTGCTATTCCGGATATAGTAGTGGGGTAGCGAACGCGCAGCAAGATAACTATTTAATAATAATAATAATAATCAGAGAGTAATGATGGCGAAAACACGCTTGAGTTATTATCCAAGAGTCTACATTGGTTCAAAAGTTAAGCATATAATCCATTCAGTAGTACAAATTTGTCTGCTTCAGCAATTTTTATTAATCACAAAACTTAATTACTAACGCCTCTCCGGTCTCGTCTCGTCTCGTCGGTGTCCGCCTCTGTGCTGGCGTGTTCTCCAGGACACAGAAGGACATACTTGTCTATTTTTTCTTCTATCAACGTTTTTTGTTGTTCTGTTTGCTCAAGACTGTCGAT
Source organism: Malaya genurostris (assembly GCF_030247185.1). Classification (NCBI taxonomy): domain Eukaryota; kingdom Metazoa; phylum Arthropoda; class Insecta; order Diptera; family Culicidae; genus Malaya; species Malaya genurostris. The sequence goes on along the minus strand of NC_080570.1, from coordinate 139,306,842 downwards.
GAACGTTTTTTTCTTCTGCTGGGACTAGAATAATTGGTTTTTCGTGTTTTAATTTTATGCAATATTCGGTAAAAAGTTTTCTCCTCCCCTCCCCTTAATATCTGTCTCGATTTCGATTGGTTGACTTTCCTCGCCGTGTGCCGAGTGGCGAACTCTGTACTCGGTGAAATAAAAAAAACTGAATGGGAATGGCTTTCGAGGAGTTTCACCCTCCGTATCTTCGAGTGGTTGAAACGTTTTTCTCACTCTTTTTTTTCTTCGCTCGTTTTTGGTGGTAAAAGAAAAAACAGAAAACCGAATGAATAAATCTCTTCTTGAAGGAACCTTTGTTGGTACATCTTGTGCCATTTTGCGCTGCTTTATTTTATTTGGTGGCAACTGATACGTTGAATGATAACAATTTTCTTGGAACCACCACGTTTTAGGGGCTGGCTCTCACGTCTTTGTTTCGGAAAATGAACTTCGTTTTTGTGCTACTGGAGACGCAACAAGCTGAAAGAAAAACAAAACGAACAATTAGATTACTGACGACTGAAAAAAGTTGACAGTTTTAGTAGTTGTTTGCCAATCAATGCTGTAATTCGATAAAAATGTAAAACGCAAAAAAGTAGTTGGTAATTGCTTGATTGAGATACGGGGGAAAGTTGGCTCGCTTTCGTATCTCGTTCGATTCAATCATAATTCACTTCCAGTTATGACGACTATAGAGAATAACAGTTTGCATAAACAAGATAGTGTTGTGAATAATAATTTTATATTAAAATGAGCAAATCCAGTGGAGAAGAGGATCCGGCAGCCGTGCCTTCGCGACCAAGAATATTATATTAATACTTTGGCACATTTCAACAGAGATTCTTCAATTTCACCGAAACAGCAAATTCACTTGATGTAAACAAGGTGCAAGTGATTCGATCGAGAAAAGATAGCAGTTCGGTGTGCATACAGTTCAAGTAAAAACATTTATGTTTATAAAGTGCACAAATACAAAATTAAACGTCAGTCACCGTTGATATCAAACGTTACCGAGTTCGACCAACAATAAATATAGCTTTGTGTGAAGAGAGTTCAATAAATCCAAAAAACTTCAACCATCGTCGTCAACTAAATGGTAAAATACCAAATATTTCTTAAGACGTGAACCATCTCGCGAATTATTTTAACTTTTAGTTAAAATTTGAACGTCGAGCAGTTAATTTTTTTTCCACCGGGTGCGCCCCATTTCTAAGTTTGACAGGTGGAAAGCTATTTAGGTTTTTTTTGCACTGTAAATAAACTGATATCAAGTGGTAAAATAATTGCTAAACAGCGAACGTAAGAAGAACTTTTTTGACTGAAATTATAAAAAAGTTGTACAAAAGAAATTTTTACTAAAGGTCGAAAATTAAAGTTTTCAGCAAGATTTTTCTTAGTGTCCGAAAATAACTATCGATTTGTCAAAAATAATCATACTTTCGAGAAGGTTTATTCTTGACAACCACAAAATAATGGCTGAATTGTCAAATTTTACCTAAAACTTAAAATAATTCGCGAGATGGTCCACAGTCTTAATCGGCCGAAATCGAGTGGCAATGAACGAACATAATCAAATACAAACGAAACACCGTTTTCGATGGTAGAATTCTCACTTGAGCTCTTGTGCAGAGATCATTATTTGTAATCGCATCACGTAAGAACGGATGGATAGATTTACATGATTCTTTTTTTGTTTGATCAATTTTTACCCCCACCGGGTTCGTACATCAAAAAAATTAGGAAAATTTGCCGGAAAAGTGGGAAAAATCAATAAACAATTATTTTGTATGGACAATGGAATTTTCCGTTGAAAAAGTCGTCTATGCTTGCTAGATCTACGATTGATGTTTGGCGCGCAACGAGTTGCATAAGTGCTTGGCCGTCGATAGAAAGGAATACTAGATCGTCGAAAAAAGTTTTTGGCGCCCAACGAGATGTTTTGTGTGGAGATTTCACATGCATACTTGATGGATGTGATTCGTCATTTTGACCCACGTGCTTAAATGGGTATCAAAATTATTGCTTACTAATGTCGTTTACATTTACCAGTTGATGAATTGTTTCAATGGAGTCAGATGAATAGTATTGGTCATTGCGGGGGCAAGATTAACAAATTAGAATTTTTTTTTAATGAATCAATGATAAGATTGTGCTGTAGAAGCGCTAAGGTCAAACTAAGAGATTTTCCTTGCATTTTTCTTTCTAATGATTTAGATTAGACTAAGCGAACACAGTAAGTGGTTATTAGATATCAATGTTCAAGATGATTACCATAATGAATTGAGACTGTTATTTTATGTTGCATATTCTGTGAAGAAGAATGTTCAAACTGTTAAGATCAATATCAAATTACAATTTAAGCGTCGTCTCCAAGCCATCAAAAGTTCCATAGTACCTGAAAATAACCACTTTATTAGAGCTCTAAAATACTCATGGTACTTTTTGATAACTTGAACGTGCAGAACAGATACTGAGAAAAATTTCTCACTGCTTAAAAGCTGTATACACCGAATTATTTTTACGGATGTCGGTACAGTTTTACTGACTTTCAAACAGTAATCCGTCCAGTAAAAGTTTTATTTGCTGAATGATTCGTACAGTTCCACTGAACTTCGATCTGTCATAATTCTAATGACTTCTTCATTATTCAATACCGACGTTCGGCGAAATTTACAAAACAATTCTAAAAATATGTAAACGTCTTGACCCGTAAAGTATTACTGTTTTTTGGTAAATTGTATTAGAGATCTGGGGAAGAAAGGAGCAATTTAGTTTTCAAAATATATTTCCATCCGATTAATTAATTTATTTGCGTGTGATGAATGAACTGAATTACATTTGCTCTCCAGAAATAATTTATTCAAATAAAATGATCAGATATCTTTCGGATGCAATTCAGTAGAATATGGGATCACCCTTCATATTTTTAAAGTGCTGAAATAAAAAGTTGTGAAAGGCTTTTTGAATATATTTACTAAATGAAAAATTACCACTAGGAATCAGTATTATCTATTTTTCACAAGCAATCAATTCGCACCACTGTCATCTCAAAAAAAATTTTTTTTGAAAAAATCAACTTTCTGGGACTTAGAAAAATTTTCATATTTTTTTCAAGTCCCAAAAAGTCGACTTTTTCAATATTTTTTTTTCGAGATGACACTAAATCTCGACGTTTCATGCAATTCTAAGCCTTTTGGCATTAAAAATTTTTTTTCGATTTCGAAAATTTCATGTACTCCCCCCTATGGTGATATTTCAAGATATATGAAAATTCCACTAAGCTTCCGAAATTATTTAATAAAATTATGAAATACATTTTCATGAGACTGTTATGAAAGAAGAGAAAGGCATTATCACACCACTAGGTGGATTAAGAAGGGTTTTTTCAATTTTACATGGGTTTGTGTGAATACAGATGGTAAAACAAATAGACAAATAGGCAAATAGACGAATAAAAAAAATTTCGATAATAATTTATCAATTAAGCGAACAAATGTTGGCAACACCGTCTTAGATTTGAATGAAACGCATGCTTTGTTTTTTTTTAAATAGGTTAACTTTTGAAAAGAGCCAAACTTTCTTAATCTATTTTTTTCAATCAGTTTTAGTGGAAAAACGACAAATCCTACAAAAAGTGATTGTTACAAAATCTGTCAAATTTTCGAGTAAAAATACTGGAAAAATCCTGATCAAAGAAAACCTATTTTTGATTTTGATAATTTTTTGTCCGAAGGTAGGTAATTATGTACTGATCACGATGCACGATTGGCACGTTCAAGGAACAGAAGTTACGTCTCCAGTATCAGGTATTATTGCAGTATCTTTTTTTCTCGGAAATAAATTGCTTCCGAGCGAGGGATGCTTTCGAGGTGGTAACCCTAAGTTCTACTGAACTGTCCGAAATATTGAGGTTAGCCGTGAAGGAAAAATAATACCTGTTTTGTGCTTTTGTTTAAAGTCTTATTTTCATTTGCTAAAGTGAAGCTAATGCTTTCAGGATCCTCCAAAATTCCATGACTGAAATTAAAACTAAGATGGAATCGGACATAATTGGGCTCATTGTGCGGATTAGTTTGATGAAATTCGGACTCAAAACGTTGATGAATTAGGTTAGTGAAAATGAAGAAACCAAAAAAAAAGAAAAGAACAGCACATTCAAATTACCATCTTGTGGCGTTTGATCCCAATACGATTGAGAATTAGATCGAAACTCCAGCACTGTCAGCAAGTGTCCCCGATCTATCATAAAAATTCCCGATAGAGAAAAACTTTTCCTTCTGCTTTTTTGTGTCTTTTTTTCTGCTTCTGTTATCGTTGTTGTTTTTTTTTTGCCCTTTTCGTTTTCCACGCCGCGGCTTGTGACGAAAAGTCATCGAAAACGGAAAAGTTTTTCGCTTCGCAAAGTGATTGTTAGTTTTGTCGGCTAATGGATGGATGGAAGTTCGCGGAAGCTTTTCATGCGACGTTAATGTTCGGTTCAGTGAAACAAAGAGTTTCGTTTGCGAAAGCCGACTTGTTTTTGTTTGGGAGATTGATTGATCTGAAAGTGATGATGACGATGATGATGATGATGATAACGATAACGATAAGGTTGATCATAATGTGTAATTGACAGTCATAGGAAGAACAACATCAAGTTAGCTTCCAAATAAAAAAAAATAAATATCGATGCGAAGGAAATTGGCAACGTGAGCGATTTTGTGAAAGTTTCTGTTCTGAGTGCTTATTTCGCCTACTGCCATTTGACGGCAAACTGTAATCAAGTCCGCTTGAGTGACGTTTCCTTATTTTGGAAAGAAACAGAAAGGAGGGGGAGGACATTTTTAACTTGGTTTCTTTGTGTTTGATGACACACATGAATATTTAGTTGCAGAATGGGACAAAATTCTTAGGAGTGACGTTATATTTAAATTAATGCGATTATAAACAAGCGCCTCAATGCAGGTTGCAAGCATGTTGTATTTAAGAATGTTGCTTGTCGGAGTTTTCTTAATCTGCTCAGTTTTGTTCGCCTGCAGGTAGGCAGAGCAAGCTCCGTGTAGGAACTAACAATAAATAATAATCTTACCAAACTTGGCACAGTCACAAGAGTATTTTTTCGATGGAAGGGAGTGGATATTTCCCAACGAATACTGATACTTCTTGTGCAAATCAGGGAAGCCTATAAAAATACTCATGGGGAAAGGTAATTGTAAGAACATGTGAAAAGGGCGTTGGTAATATAAAATTACAGGTAGGTTTGAATTGATCTGAAATTGCACAGAAAAATAAGATGATCTTAATTTTTTGTTCTAGCGTTGATTATTTGGTTCTATTTGATCATAGAAAATGAATTTCCAGATAAAAAAGTTATTGTAGAATTTATTTTTTTGTCACTTGTTCAACAAAATCATACCATTTATTAACAAATAAACATGTTTGAATGAAACTCCCACAGATCATAAGTAGAACAATAAGCTTAAACTTATTGTATAAAGGTTGGGAAAAAATTGTGGTTGAAGAATTTATGAACAAGAATTTTTTGTTCATAATTTCATATATTTATACAATAAGTTTACGCACGGAACGACCGAAATTAGCTCTGCGCCTAGTTCGTATTACTGTTTTTGAATTAGTTGATTTCAACAACAAAATTTCCAAAATAACTATAAAATCAGTTTAAATTGAGAATTTACTTTGCTGAAAAAAACTCTTATTTTTAGAGAACGTGTTTAGTTGATGAATATTCTGGACACAAACCAGCAATATTTCAGTCCAACACGAAATTCTCATTGACAACTAATTTTGTTATTAAAATCAGAAAATTTGTTTCTATCTATCTATTACCATCATTACTGAAGGACAGCACAAAGAAAACAAAAATAAAATTAGTTTTATTAACAAGTTTATTAGCCAAAAACTCATGAGAAGTGTCAAAGCAAAACAATCCATTAAAAAGCTAGAAGGGACAGTCTTGTTGAAACTGCTTGCAAATTGTTTAGATGTTTTTCGCATGTGTTACGATATATCCATGCATAAATTTCTAAACCGATATGTAAAAATGTTGTAAATGTAAACTGTTAGTGGAAAGTGTATTTATTCAGAATTTGTGCGCATTTAAAGCGATTGTGCGTAATAATGTTTTTACGGGGAACAGTGAAGTGAGTTTCGAATATTGCACTCTAATTGTATATGTCAAATGATGTTTTGCCTTTCTCATATAGAAAGGTACTCAGTTCATCGAGCTGAGCAATGTCTGTGTGTGTGTCAAATAATCTCACTTGGTTTTCTCGGAGATGGCTGAACCGATTTTGACAAACTAGGATTAAAATGAAAGGTCTCGTGGTCCCATACGGAATTCCTGAATTTCATCCGGATCCGATTTCCGGTTCCGGAGTTATAGGGTAAAGTGTGTTCAATATTGTACACCGTCACTTAAACTGGCGAGACAAAAAACGTAAAAAAATTTCTAAACTAGTCTCAAAACTACACAAATCGATAGTCATTATCAGTAGGCAACTAAACAAACTGTTTCCGGCTATCCTGGTTCCCGGTATCCGGTTCCGGATTCCGGAAAGTGCATATAATAGTGATCCCATTTCGTTTTCTTAAGGATGGCTTACGCAATCAAAGCACTCTTTTATTCTGTATGTTATGCATAAACAATCTCTTGGTTTCTTTCAAAACTCGAAGAGAATTTTTTTGAATAGAATACCACAATATTATATGTACATGAGAAAGGCATCATTACACCACTAGGTGGATTAAAACAGGTTTTTTGTATCTTCCAACCTTCTGGGCAACGCTGTCCGGTGTACTACTTGTACCGAGTGCTCAAAGTTTTCAGTGAGATAGTCAATTTCGCGAAGTCGAATGAAGAAAACAGCAATTGAGAAGAAAAATTTTCAAAAAAAAGTTTATGTTTCGCTTATGTCTTTTTCTCCAATACAACATCGTATTTATACCTGCCAATATAGAAAAGATAATCGTGAATCGAATTTTTTTCGGTAGTCGTGTGCCATCTAGTGGCTAGTAGTCATTACGGTGTTAACGTTTTTTCGGTGACAGATCGCCATATAGCTACAAATTGCAGAAACCAATTCAACCATTTATGTTGGTTGTCAAAAACGTTTTTATTTCTCTAATTCAACTAAAAAATTAGTTGAATGGAAATGAAGTGTGGCTTAGCTAAGAAATGACAGCACGTTTAATTGGTGAATTCAACTAAAAAAATAGCCATTTCAACAAATATTTTATTATTATTAAGGGAATTAGAATTAAAAAATCTAAATTAGCAAAAGTGAGATATTTTTAGTTGTCTCAAAAAAATAACTAACTAAAATCATAAAATCAACTAATTTTTCGCCAAAATGCTGATTTCGGTCGTTCTGTGCGTATACTCTATTATCTGTGATCTGTGCAAGTTTTAGATAAATATCTTTATTTGTTAATGAATGGTATGATTTTGTTGAAAAAACGTGTTTAATCCACCTAGCAGTGAGATGATACCTTTTTTTATCAATCCGCATGTGTTTTTTGCATGAATATTCTTCGGTGTTTAAGTTTTCATGACATTATTTTAATGACCGTCGTTTTAAACGACAATTTGAGATTTTAATCACTCATTACTCTGTAATGTTTCGAACTGCAAAACGGATCGAATTTGAATCTAAAAGTGTGATAATCGATCAAACATGCCATGATATGTCGAAGTAAGTTCCACTTTAGAATTGACGGTAATTTAAGGTACTTCCAGAGCCGGTATTCAGGAACCAGCATAACCCAAACCGATTCGTATGGCCATATGACGAATAAATTACAACAGTTTTGAGTTCAACTTTGAAGCTTTTCGGGATTGTCATCTTCTATATCGGTTTGAATTTTAAAAATTCATCATCGTGTAATTCGAGAACCGGAAGTCATAATTTAATAAAATAATTAATTTTGTATATAAGTTTATTTTAATTTGAATTTTTGTTTCTGAAATTTAATAAGGCTTTTTTTTTTGAGAAAACGATTGAGCTTTGAGAAACGATTTTATACTGGAACCGGAATTCTAAAATCAGTATGGCCGAAGTCAGATAAATTCACCTGAGTAGCTGTACAGTTTACATTTGTTTCAAAACATTTGAAAATCAGTGAAGACATTTTTGAGAAATCATAGCACTAATTAAATTTTTAGGTGCCTTCTGAATCGACAACTGAATACTACCAAAACTGAAAAAAGTTAATTTTTTTTATCGACTTTCCAAATCTGCTAACCCGATAAACCTGATTAATTTATGTGGAATAGACATTTTTATACCAATCACCCTGTATCCCTGAAACCGGAAGTTGGATCTGACTGAAGAGCAAGATGTTTTATAGAACTTTTCATTTGAATCTTAGATCGGATCAGCCATCTACGAGAAAAATGAGTTACACAATTTTGATTTCGTTTCACATATCATCCTGTAGTTCCGGAACCAGAGGTCGGAACCAAACATAATTCAGGAGCTTTGTTTGGGAGCATACGACTTTTCGTATGAATCTGAATTTGCAGAAAAGAAATTTTCCGAGAAAATTGAGTGAAATTATTTGTCACACACGCATTTGCTGATCTCGACGAACTGATTCGAATGGTATATGGATGTTATGTTGTTCCAGCATTTATTGCTGTAAGTAGTTTAAAACAAAATAATTAAAAAAAATTCTGCCATCATCTGGTTTATATATGTCATATTCGAACGATTATGTTGCCAAAAACGAGCCGTGCCAAAATCGGTCCGAGGCTAAATGTCACGAAAAAGGATGCTGTACACAGTCGTTTTGGTACTTAGAAACAATTGTATAAAAAATCGTGTTTTACGTTGCCCCCAAGCATTACTTTGTCATACAGCGCTCAAAACTTCTACTGCTGGAATAGGGAAAAAAGCCGTTTACACAAAAATTTCGATATCTCCGTTAAAAAATGATGCCTTTCTCATATCAATCAAACTATCATATATAATACTGTGGTATTCTTCAAAATTATTTTTCTTCGATTCTTAAAAGAATAATCGAAATAGATTTGTTTGACCGTCTACTGATAAAAACTATCAATTGGAAAAGATTTGAGGTCGATTTAGAAAACTTTTTACGGTTTCTCGCTCTTTTCAGTGATGGTATAAAATTTTTAACACACTTTACCCTATATTTCCGGATCCGGATGAAATTCAGGAATTACGTATGGGACCACAGGACCTTTCATTTGAACCTAAGTTTGTGAAAATCGGTCGCGCCATCTATGAGAAAAGTTAGAACACATATTTTCATTTTTTTGCCCATTTTACCCCATAAAGTTAGTGCAAAAAACGTTACATACACACATACGTACATACACACACACAGACATTTTACGTACTCGACGAACTGAGTCGAATGGTATATGACACTCGGCCCTCCGGGCCTCGGTTCAAACGTTCAAACGGTTTTCACAGTGATTGCATAACCTTTCTATATGAGAAAGGCGAAAAAAAATTTTTCTTCGATTCTTAAAAGAATAACCGAAATCGGTTTGTTTGACCGTCTACTGATAAAAACCATCAAATTGGAAAAGATTTGAGGTCGATTTAGAAAATTTTTTAAGGTTTTTCCCCATTTTCAGTGATGGTGTACAATTTTTAACACACTTTACCCTATATTTCCGGATCCGGAAGTCGGATCCGCATGAAATTCAGGAATAACGCATGGGACCACAGGACCTTTCATTTGAATCTAAGTTTGTGAAAATCGGTCGCGCCATCTATGAGAAAAGTTAAAACACATATTTTCTTTTTTTTGCACATTTTACCCCATAACTCTCGAACCGGAAGTCGGATCTAAATAATATTCAGGAATTTTGTATGGGACCTCAAGACGTTTCATTTGAATCTAAGTTTGTGAAAATCGGTTCAGCCATCTCCGAGAAAAGTTAGTGCAAAAAAACGTTACATACACACATACGCACATACACACACAGACATTTTGCGTACTCGACGATCTGAATCGATTGGTATATGACATTCGGCCCTCCGGGCCTCGGAAAAGTTTTCTAAAGTTTGAGCGAATTCTATACCTATTTTTTATATATATAAAAAAAGGTGAAAAAACACGAAAATAGCAATATATTGTTTCGTTAGTTCTTTTGGACCGTATTTTCTCTCGGCAACGCTGCATATAACTCATATTTTCATTGATACTACTAAGAGATTCGTAAGAAAAATTGTTCTTTCAATAATGAATAAGAACTACAAAATTTGTTTTGGCATACATTAGCATAACCCATTCAATTTTTAACAGTTTTGACCCAATTTAATGGGTTTTAAGATTAAAAGAAAACGGTTTAGTATTTCAAACACATTTTATCCTGTTGTTCCGCAAGTGAAATCCGAACAAAGGTCAAAAGCAATCTATTTTTATTTGACCCTTGTATTTGAGTCTAGGTTTGTGAAAATCGACTTAGTTATTTATGAGAAAATGAAAAGTTCTGTTTTTGAGTTTACGACTAATATTTCCGGTACTCCCGGAACCGGGAGCTGGAAACCGGTATAGCTGAAATCGTTTCGTTTGGCCAGCAACTAGCATAACCTATAAATTGAAATAATGTTGAACCAAATTTAAAACTATTTTTACGTTCGTCTCCGGGAAATTGAAGTGATTTCCGATTTGGAACACACGAGCATTTTCTCGGCACATTCGGGACCGGGAACGATGATCCGGTATACCCAAAATCAATATATTTGATTATCAATTAACCATAAAATTTATATACTTATAAGCCTATAATTCTAGAACCGGAAGTCGTATCCGGATGTAGGGTTGTAAGACTTTTCATTTGAACCGAAAGTTGTGAAAATTTCACTTTTTCTTCATTTTTTGCATATGTTACCCCGTTACTACCGAACCGGAGGTTCGATCCGGGTTAAACTCAATAAGAACCTATAGTGCCAAGAGTCCTTTCATTTGAATCGAATTTACATTTTTACTTTTAGGGATCCAGGAGTTAGATCAGAATAAAAATCGTGATATTCTATGGTATCTGAAGATCTCTCAGTTGAATCTAAGGTGGTAAAAACTGGTTGAGCCATTTTCGAAAAAAAATACTGACCTTATTTTCCCCTATTCTGTGCATATCACTCTGCAATTTCGGAACCGGAAATAGGTTCTAAATGAAATTACGGAACTTTGTGTGAGACTCTAAGTTTGTGAAAATTGGTTCTACCATCTTCGATTGAGTGACAATCTTTGTCATACATACACATACACACAGACATTTTCTCAGTTCGTTGAGCTTAGTCGAATGGTAAATGACAATCGACTCTACGGGCCTCGGTTGAAAAGTCGGGTTCCAGAGTGATTGCAATATTTATGTACAGAGCTTTTCTATAGAAAAACGTAATTCGACATGATGATGGCCTTTTTTCAAAGTCGTGTCTTCTTATCTCACTTTCTGACAGTTACTTTCCAATAAACCTCTGTAATGTAATTACTAAACTTTTCTATTTGTAGACTTCGTTGTCCATAAAAATCATTTATTGTGAGAGTTGCCATTGATGATAGACAAGTTGCAATTTTGTAAAAAAAAACATAAAAAATGGGTCTATTTCATTAAACTGAAATTATATAATTACAATTAGTAAGTTGTGTAGTTTTTAATGATGAAAAACTTTGTAAAACATGAAAAACTCATAGAAATTGAAAATATGTATGTTTTCTTACAAACACTGGTTTTCGGACACCCTTTTTCAGAAAATACATTATATCATGAATTACAGTCAAGTTACGGGAATAGTACCTTCAGCAAACTTGTTTGAAATAACTTTCTGCGCAACTTTGTCGAAGTAACTTAGCCTCTATGTTAGCCCTGAGCTAAAATAAAATGTTTATCTCACTTTTAGGGGATTAATCACATAAATGAAATTTGTTGAAAGATGGCGTCTATCATTTTGAGCAACTTTGCTGAAGATACTGTACCTCGAAAACTAAGTTTTTAATGAGTTATCAATTAAGAGCGTGAAATTGCGCTTTTGAACTGGCATGTTTGGATGCAGCCCAAGAACGAATCCTGTGCTTTGTCCAAACTAGCTGGCGCTGGATATTTGACTCGTGGTACCAACTTTTATCCAACTCGTTCGAGATAGTTGATGACTGACAAGCATGCAGCATCCAAATTTTCAACGGCGGATGAAATCTCGATGCAATGCAATAGTTCCGCATTTGAAACTCCTTGATACTTGACTTGCGAGCTACCGTTTCAGTGGCCTTTTACGACATGGAACAGGAAACCGGTGGATTCTTGGTTGAAATAATTCCAATTTCCATTGGTGGCCGGGTAGCCGGAGTTATGAAAATATTATTTGGAAATCAATGAGCAATTCAAGAAATGTGTAGCAGCATGTGTCAAACTTCACAAATTCCGATTAAAACGAAACATTGCATACGTCTTCGATATAGCAAACCATTTATTTTTCACTATGGGAGATATTGACTTTTGAAAAGGGCTAATAATTTTTGTATGATTTTTTCACTGTGGAAACTGACTTTTGAACCGAGGCCCGGAGGACCCAGTGTCATATACCATTCGACTCAGTTCGTCAAGATCACTAAATGTCTGTCTGTGTGAGTATATATGTAACAAAACTATGCCCTCGATTTTTTCGAAATCGATTTTCACAAATTCAGATTCTGTATTTCTCAAATCGAAAAATAAATACTATATTTTATGTCTTCGGCGCTTCGAGTTCCGATTTGCCGAAATACTAATATAAACACACGCAAACAACAATCGGCTCGTTGTTTATGACGAAAACGGTCGATTGAAAATGTCAAATAGATTTGTTTCTTTCACTTCTTTTTATCGTGGTCTTTTTATTGTCCATTTTGGATCAGAGGGCGTTACAACAATTTTGCAAATTTGAAACAAAAAAAATCACAAATTTTGCGTTTCTAAACAAAAAACTTGTTTTATAAATTTTTCAAGTTCATGTGGTGGTAATGCCGATTGATGATTATTTCGTTTGTTTTCTTTAGTTTTTTTTATTAGAAAATATTTATTTCCATTCGGAAATCAGTACATTCTTGCCTGGAAAATAAAAAAAAACTATTAAGATGATGAAGATAAATCATCCGATAATTATTTTGATTTGATTTAATTCACTATTTTAAAATACAATACGTACTGCAGAATGTACTGTTTTGCCTTTCTCATACAGAAAGGCTATACAATCACTGTGAAAATCGACTTTTGAACCGAGGCCCGGAGAGCCGAGTGTTTTATATCATTCGACTAAGTTCGTCGAGTACGCAAAATGTTTGTGTGTATGTGCGACTGTGTAACAAATGTGTAACATTTTTTTGCACTAACTTTTCTCGTGGATGGCTTAACCGATTTTCATAAACTTATATTCAAATGAAAGCTCTTTTGGTTCTAAACAAAGTGGCTGAGTTTTGTTTGAATCTGACCTCCGGTTTCTAAATGAGAAAGGCAAAATAGTTGGCAGCTCTGTGTTGTACATCGTTAGTAAAGGCGAGCATGTTTTCTTGTTCCGTACCAATACCAAATACAAATAATAATACCCCTAGGTCCCATACAAATAGATCATCAATGTTTGGTTCATGGTTTGGTTGAGCAAGTTAGCCTAGCCTAATTCACTGTATGGAGTTGACAGAATAACCGTGAAGAAATATAAAGTATCTGGCAACGAAACCCCGGAAGACCCGTAGTTGCTACGACACGAATTTAGTTTGTTTGTTTTTATTTAGGGGAATAAGCTGGTTTTCACCATGGTCGATTTTGACGAAGGATCTGATGTGTTCCAAATGTTTCAATTGAATGCAGCGTCAGTGTTAATTCATTTTCCGGTGAACGGAAACCCGAAATCGGCGAACGCTATGGATATTCAGAGGGTAGGTGTTTCGGTGCAAGTGATCGGCAAATGAATACAGGAGCGAACCGATATTCAAATAAAATCGCATTCGTTGGAGGATACTTGTACTTGCGACGCAACAACTTGGACTTTTTGTACAACAAACAAATGTGGGGATTCCAGACGGCCTGACAATGGTTTCGGGCAGTGTTGGTGATTCCCAATAATTTGACAGAAGCTGTTCGATATTCATCTATATTGAATACAACATTTTCAATCCGGTAGAAAATGCTACAAGAACTCGCTATCTCTCAATTCATGAACCATGAGAGAATTTTTCTACATTTCTTCGCTCCACTTCATACTCTGACTATTCCACGGCCCTTAACCAAATATATACAGTCCGGCAATGATCGGCGCTGTAAGGAATTTACCAAGAGAAAATCGCAAGTTGATAATCATCGCAGATAATTCGACTTGATGATTCTCATTCTAAAGCTTGCTTCAGATAGAATTGGAACAAAGAAAATTGTCTGTATTTCAGTTATTTATTATTGAATTCAAGATTGTTTTCAATACAAATGTAGCGTTTTCTTCATACTTTTAAGAAAAAATACGGATAAAATTATTCGTCACGGTTTCGAAGGAATTCTCGATTTTTTCCTGTAACACGGCTCAAATCTGGCCAAAACATTATGGGATGGTCGTGGGATCGAATGAACGGCAAAATTCGTTTTTGGAGGCACTGTTTTCGGTATAGTTCCGATGTTATTGTCTTATTTGTAACGAAAACTTTCGTTTTTTGCCACAGCTGCAAATGCCCTGCCAAATCATAAATTTTCTTGCAAATTTGTCGGCAAAAACAAATTTAAATTTGGCTGAAATATCCCCCCGAGTCGTTGCCAAGTAAAATTTTTGATCTGGGATTTGACCGACGTCAGCCTTGACATAGGTTTCATCGTCCATCAGAAGACACCCGTCGACTTGGTCAGCACCTGGTCATATAGTTTCCAAGCACGAATTTTGACCCCACTATTCTGTTTCATGGTCCGATTTGGCTGTTTGCTAGCTCGATACGACTTGATTCCTTCCCGGAGTCGAGTTCTCCTCACGGTACTATGGGCAGCACCGAATTTTCTGACCAAATCACGGTCCGACAGATTAGGATTCCTCTTAATCGTCTTCAAAATCTTACCACGCAATTTCCGGTCGTCAGTTCGACTCCGACGATCGGCTTGAGGCTTCCGAATCGTCGTCTATGTTTTCTTATACCGTTTGATAACGCGCCATACGGTATTTATGGGGGATTTCAGCTGTTTAGCTAGCCTAGATGCAGACCACAATGGGTTTTCCAAATAACTGTGCACATTTTTTTCCCTTCTTTCGGCTTCCATGTTGATTGTTTACGAAGTACAGTCGATTTGCGGAATGTCAAAAATCATACGTGAAGCTGACAAAATTCCCGACACGTGGGCGCCAAGAACAAAAGTGTGTTCCAATTCTAAATGAAGCAAGCTTTAAACATTTTTCTAATACCGTTTTCGTTTATTGATCAGAGCAGCCCGAAAGCTGACCCAGAGTCGCCCAAACAACGTTTGATATGTTTGTTTTAGCAACCTGAGGTCGCTCTAGATCGGACTCCAATTGCGTAGTTTCGCTCTGAATATTTTCTCGGGTCGCACCACGCATCCAGCCGAGTTTGTTTATTTTTTTTTTTTCATGAGTTGTTGTTTAGGGCGCGTACCACGTGTTCGTTTTACTCGGAGTCAGAGTAGCCCGCGTCTAGGTTCAAAAACGAAAACGGTATAAGAAACCGCTGTGTATTAGAATTAGAACAGTTTCTATGGTAATATTGGTGCGTTGCAAAATCGAAGTGAGTTCCGTTCGGCAATTTTTTAAAGAATTATAAGACCTTTCACTTGCATCTTAGTTTGTGAAAATCGGATAAGGAATTTCATTTCATCATTTTCTCGCAATTTTGCATATAAAGGATGATTTTTTAAGAGATATAGGAATTGATTTGAAAAAAAATATACAAAAAAATGATGAAATTGGTAAATTCATTATCAGAATCGATAGAACGATCAATACAATATTATGTTCTTCTCACTTTTCCAGCGTCCAAAGAAAAACACCAGCAAAAAAATCACCCTTCATTACTCTGTGTTTTCGGAACCGGAAGTCGGGCGAATAGTAGTCGATGAGCCCAAAAAAACCCCTGAGGAAATTGAGTAGCATTATATGTTTTTTTTTCATGCATAAGAAAACCGCGTAACTTCGGAAATCCGCATAGAATACGCCGCAAAACTATAGACAAATATTTTGTGTTGCCCTATGTCTTCAAAAGTTCATGAAACATCGAGATCTGTTGCAATCTCGGAAAATATTTTATTAAAAAAAAATTGAAAATTTTCTAAGCATCAGAATTGAATAAAATAAATTTTGAATTTACACCTGATCTCGACGTTTCGTGCATTTCCAAAACAAAACGGCATAACTTTCAAAATTCGCATAATAAAAACCGCGTAATTTCGGAAAACCGGGCCACGGCTCAGAGCAAAAATTAACATTTTACTAAGTAGTCGAACAATACTAAGCCACGTTTAAACTAAGCAATTTTCGAGTTCTTTGTTTTCGATACTAAATTTATGGTTGTGATAGATTTTCTATGATCGTCTTGAAATTTAGGGGTAGGTTCGGTAATTTCCAATATAACAGCCTTTCTAAGAACTTTGTTTTAGAAGTTTCACAGAGGTCAACAAGTAAAACATTGTGCGAAAACGATCTGTATCATTGTTACAATCATCATCATCATTACCATCGAATCAATCGTCGTTCTGTTATGGCGTGGAATCTGAGAAGAAAATTGAAATAAATAAATAAATCCCTTGTTACCTAGTTAGTTAGATAGTTAGTTAGTTATAATAGAATCAATTCTTCACAACAATACATAAAACTATCTACCGAATCAAAGTTTCACTATTTCTAAAACATAAAAAAAACCCTTCAAGGGTCCAGAAGCGACGCGAATCACAGTAGGCTTCGCAGTATCTGATTGACAGATACGTATGAGATTCGGGGCAAACAATGTCGAATAGTGCCATAAGAGTATTGACGTATGTAAATAGAAGATAAATATTTATTGTTAGATCATTCTATCACTAGTCGTAACCTTTTCCCGGAAAATACATAAGCTGTTCTTTGTGTATAGAACACAAAAAACCATTGATTAAAAATTGATCAAGAAAGAAAAAAAAACCAAAAGCTTTATTATATAGTTTGAATGCACATGACAGCCAGCAAACGAATATATTTTCTACGAAATTGTTAAACATTATATTAGTGCAATGAAAAACGCTTTGAATATTATTCATATTTTACGACAGACAGACGAATAGTGAGTGTTGTTGTACAGTAAATCAATCTATAAAAAATTATAATGTAATCAGGAGAAACTTCAAATGTTCCATGTTTTAATTTGTACAAAACAGAATTACGGTGTGATAATAAGTAAATGATTCACATTAAACGATTTTATTTATGTTTTTGTTTCCGAAAATTCCGTGTCGCACTGCGCTCTGAGATACGATCCGGATCCAGTAGCCGGCAGCGGCGTAGTAAACAGTAAGTACACAACAAGTTATTAGTCATAACCTAGTAATAAAATAAAAATGGAGAGAAAAAAGGAACATGAACCCAATAACAAGCAAAGAAAACCATCAGCCGCCGGCTTTTGCTCGAATCGATCACGCGACGCCATTGCATCGTCAAGTCAAGGTCTGCTAGGCGGCAAACTCAATTGCTATTCATTGAAAAAGTTCTTATCATGAATCAAACATTACATGGCAAGAGCATCCATCCATCCATCCGTCCGTCCGGAAAATTCAACGTGGCCAGCATAGACTGAGCAGGAAGCGAAAAATCGACTGGGTAAGTGAGTGTGTGTGTGTGTGTTACTACCCGGTATAAACGAAAACGAAAAGTGTCACAGTTGACAACAACGCCCAAGAAGTGTCACGTCCCGAAGTCTGTGGGACCGTGCATCGTATGATCCTTAATCGTTTAGCAGCCGTTCGGCACGTTGTCATATTCAACGGCAAACACTAGAAATCGATGTTTATATGTTTACGCGAAACTTAATGACAGTTGAGCCGTCGTCGTCGCCACCGCCACCGCCGTCATCGTTGAACTGATAGATGGAAATTCTGCCATCGGAGAGGTCGCGATATGTCAACCGAAGTAACGCAAAACAGGCCAAGCCAGATTTGCTCGGATTCTTTCGCGAAGAATCCCGCACCGGCTGACCTAGGTTTGTTGTGCCGATCGTCCCAAATGTTTACTATTGACAGTAATAAAATCTGATGATGACGAGTCAGATCCGAGTCGAACCTTGAAAACTTCACGGGATCATTGGATTCAGTGGTTATCGCTTCGAGAATTGACGTCAACTTTTTGGGAAAAGTTGAATAATCAAAATGGAATTTTCAATGCAATTAAACTTCGATGATTTGGCCCGGAGGTTTGTACAAGCCTTTTTCATGCATCAAGTGTCAAGCATTTGTTTTCGTTCAGTTCAGCAACATTTTCTGTCAACTAAAGCTGTGAATTATTTTAACTTTTAGTGAAAATTTGTCGAGCAGTTATTTTGCTGTTGTCAAATACAGAGATGACAGGTAAAAATTTCAAAAGTGTCCTCAGATAGAGTTGCAAAAGACTGTGAATCCGTAAAAATGTCTGCGGATTTCTCTATAAAATGTTACCCTATTTTATAAAGAAGGCTGCATAAATCATCTGAGCTCCTATTTCCATCTCATCCCTTCACCTCATTACTTGGAACATGAATAATATCTTACAATGAACCTAAACCAAACTGTAGAATGTTTTAAAATGATTTTTCAAGCTATTGTCACACTTCCCCATTGGAATTAGGAATCAGAACAAATTGGCTCAAATGGCACGTTCCCCTTGATATTTGGAGATTTGTGCCTTGCCATCAATTTGTTTTTAGCATCATTTTCCCGATATATAAGAGGGAAGGATTGAAGGGAAATGGTAAAGTTTGGACTGGGAGGATGGGGAAAATTGACGACACAAAAACACAAAAAAGCAGAAGTAAATTCTGCACCCCTTAGGGTGGAAGCGGAAGTAAATTCTGAACCTCTACAAGGTCCCGAACAGTCTGCTGTAAACCTATTTTGGTTTGTTACTATGTGCGTTTTTTTCTGATGAACGATGCACAGTTTATAAAGCCTCCAACCCCCGAGAGGATTTAGAGATCTTACAAAAGCGACACCATTCTGCACTCCCGGAAGAATGCAGAACGATTCGCAGTATGAACGAGCAGAAGTAAATTCGGTACCCCAGAGAGGATGCCAAACAATCTGCTAAACCCTATTTAAGGTGAATACAAAAAGGATTCATTCACTCCAGGAAGAACGATGAACCCTTCTGACTATAGAGCAATTCCAGGAATGAGTAGACGAAAAAGTGACAAACTTGCACATGGCTTCAGTATGGCAAACCATAAGTTTTGAACCGACTGAGAGGTCAATCCGACTCACGACTGATTTTTAAAAAGTACGTATGTATTTTTGCATTTCACAAAAATTGCCTTTTTCAAATCGTTGTAAATCGGAAACCATTAAAGCTTGCTTCATTTAACAGATCGGCTGAAAAGTTCGTATCGTTTCTATGAGAGGGCGCCACTAGAATTAAATCCATACCATTTTCAGTTAGTACCAACCTTCAAAAGATACGTGTACAAATTTGACAGCTGTCTGATTATTAGTTTGTGAGATATTGCATTTTGAGTGTAGCTACTTTTGTTATTATGAAAAAAATGGAAAAAAAGGAATTTCGTGTGTTGATGAAACACTACTTTTTGATGAAAAAAAGTGCCGCCGATACCAAACAATGGCTTGATGAGTGTTATCCAGACTCTGCACCGGGCGAAGCAACAATTCGTAAGTGGTTTGCAAAATTTCGTACTGGTCATATGAGCACCGAAGACGATGAACGCAGTGGACGTCCAAAAGAGGCTGTTACCGATGAAAACGTGAAAAAAATCCACAAAATGATTTTCAATGACCGTAAAGTGAAGTTGATCGAGATAGCTCACACCCTAAAGATATCAAAGGGACGTGTTGGACATATTATTCACGAATATTTGGATATGAGAAAGCTTTGTGCAAAATGGGTGCCGCGTGAGCTCACAATCGATCAAAAACAACAACGAATTGATGATTCTGAGTAGTGTTTGGAGCTGTTATATCGAAATAAAACCGATTTTTTTCGTCGATATATAACAATGGACGAAACATGGCTCCATCACTTCACTCCGAAATTCCCACTTCACACAAGAAATTCCTTTTTTTCCATTTTTTTCATAATAACAAAAGTAGCTACACTCAAAATGCAATATCTCACAAACTAATAATCAGACAGCTGTCAAATTTATACACGTATCTTTTGAAGGTTGGTACTAACTGAAAATGGTATGAATTTAATTCTAGTGGCGCCCTCTCATAGAAACGATACGAACTTTTCAGCCGAACTGTTAGTATTGGAACAAACTTTTGCTCATATTGTGGCGCTCCTGGTGGACGGATTTGGAAGCTCTTGGCACCCACGTGTCGGGAATTTTGTCAGCTTCACGTATGATTTTTGACATTCCGAAAATCGACTGTACTTAGTAAACAATCAACATGGAAGCCGAAAGAAGGAAAAAAATTGTGCACAGTTATTTGGAAAATCCATTGTGGTCTGCATCTAGGCTAGCTAAACAGCTGAAATCCCCCATAAATACCGTATGGCGCGTTATCAAACGGTATAAGGAAACATTGACGACGATTCGGAAACCTCAAGCCAATCGTCGGAGTGGAACTGTTGACCGGAAACTGCGTGGTAAGATTTTGAAGACGATTAAGAGGAATCCTAATCTGTCGGACCGTGATTTGGTCAGAAAATTCGGTGCTGCCCATAGTACCGTGAGGAGAACTCGACTCCGGGAAGAAATCAAGTCGTATCGAGCTAGCAAACAGCCAAATCGGACCACAAAACAGAATAGTGGGGTCAAAATTCGTGCTCGGAAACTATATGACCAGGTGCTGACCAAGTTCGACGGTGTCTTCTGATGGACGATGAAACCTGTGTCAAGGCTGACTTCGGGCAAATCCCAGGTCAAAAATTTTACTTGGCAACGGCTCGGGGGGATGTTCCAGCCAAATTTAAATTTGTTTTTGCCGACAAATTTGCAAGAAAATTTATGATTTGGCCGGGCATTTGCAGCTGCGGCAAAAAAATGAAAGTTTTCGTTACAAATAAGACAATGACATCGGAACTGTACCAAGAAGAGTGTCTCCAAAAACGAATTTTGCCGTTCATTCGATCCCACGACCATCCTGTAATGTTTTGGCCAGATTTGGCAAGCTGTCATTACAGCAAAGCCGTTTAAGAATGGTATGCAGAGAAAGTGGTCCAGTTTGTTCCGAAAAACCTTAACCCACTCAACTGCCCCCAGTTCCGCCCTATTGATAAATACTGGGCAATCATGAAGAGGAGACTCAAGGCAAAGGGAAACGTTGTCAAAGACATCAATCAGATGACGACCTGGTGGAATAAGATAGCTAAAACGATGGACGAAGAAGGTGTGCGCCGCCTACTGAGCCGTGTTACAGGAAAAATTCGAGAATTCCTTCAAAACCGTGACGAATAATTTTACCCGTATTTTTTCTTAAAAGTATGAAGAAAACGCTACATTTGTATAAAAAAAGATCTTGAATACAATAATAAATAACTGAAATACAGGCAATTGTCTTTGTTCCAATTCTATTTGAAGCAAGCTTTATTTGTGCAAAAATGGCGTTCAGGAAGAAGTTGTAGGGAATCGAATGGGCACTCTAAAAAAAATATACACTGAAAAAAAAATTTGATTTTTTTTCTCAGTAATTTCAAAATGAACCAAAATAATTAAAATAAAAAAAACATTATTTCAATTTTTTTTGATAATTTTTATTTAAAGCTTTTATTAAAACCTACAGATTGATGGCTATCCCACCCGTGTCTTTTGAAAAATGAAGAAGTTACAGCTAAAACAATTTACAGATATATTCGAAATTTCAGATTCTCGTTGAAAGATAATCATTTAAACTGTAGGATATTATTCTACAGGTTGAAGGCAATAAATTTGTTCATGATATCCTATCTTCTAAAAGTAGCTGTCCTTGGGATACTTGGATATTTGTTTATAACACCATTTTTTATATTTCCACGAATTGTTTATTTGCTTGCTATATCTACAATTATTACATGTACATGAATAATTCTTAATTACTTATTAATTATTAATGTTTACTCACTCGAGCTAATTTTATCATTTGTAGCACTGAGTAAATGTTACTCAGAATTTGACAAATACCATATTTACTCAAACGTGAGTAAACAAGCTTTATCCACTATGGAGTAGTTCCACTTTTAACGAAAGTGAGTGAAATTGTACTCACTTTAGAGTAACATTGAACGAGCGTGTAGTAAAAATTTCTTCTGTGTATTTTTTTTTTATACTTTCAAAGAAAATAACTTAATAAAATGTTTCAATATATTGTCAAACGAAACAAGTTTGTTTTTTCGAAGTTCTTCTTACTATTGCAATTATGATATCACTTGATTTTATTTTGTTTTCAGTACAAAAAAAAATAACTTTCCATTCGTCAAACTTTGTAATGAACCGCAGTTTAAGTTCAATTTAAATGACTGCTCAGCTAACGAAATTGTTCACGGCCTACATAACAATTTCATCCGATGTGCAACTCATACCCAATCTTTGCAATCCCTTCGATTTTAATAACTGATACCACCTGATTTTGGCAACAAGAGTTCTATTATTTAATTAATAATGAAGATTTTTTCGGTAAAATTTAACAACTTGACAACTGTTCCCAGTGCACTCGGCATTTTAGAGCCAACGCAATGTGTCTTAAAAGTTATATTATTATTTGACAACAAATTAATCTGACACAAACATCAAAGCAGATATCCTAACCTATGAATATGATATGAGCACGATTACCCAAAATAATATCCCATGTGGCCTTGACTTTCGCGATGACAACCGTTTCCGAATCGTACGATTCTGCTAGGCCTGCTGTGATTGGTTAATATTTTCATCGAACATAATGTGCTCTGTGTTGATAACTGGCAGATTGAATTTCACGCGTTTTGTTTGTTCACTGTTTCGATAGCCCGTCAATCCGAAAACGTGATTCTCGTTATGGTTATTTTCTGATTCGTAGAATGGTCAGCATAAATCAGAACCAGTGGGGCAGAACTGTTCCGATCAATGCAATTTACGGTAATTAGCTGTAGTGCGCGATGCAAAACGAAAAAAAAAATGAATCATTAGAGCGGCACAAATCTTAATGTTTTTAATTGTGGAACACAACTCGAACGATGAAATGGAATTAACGGTGCAAACTAGTGATCCTAGATCCAGAGATCAGCGGTGGGATTACAATTGATATGTTGTTCGTTATTCTCCATGAGTGGTGATTACTAATATCAAATAGCGGATCTAAAAAAAGTCATTTTCATTAATTCTAAATATACGAAAGTGACCAGAAATAAATGTCACTCTCAGCTGTCTCGTCCTTCTTCATTTGTTTGGATACGGTAATTTACAATTGAGACAGTAAAAAACGAATATAAGGCTGCTGGATTGGACTCTTTCATTAAGAATGCGTGACAATTTTCAGCTCTATTCAAGAAAACTTCCACAGAAAAACTATGTTTTTCATTGATTTCTCAACTTAGTTTCGGCAACCATGTTTGTGCAAAAAAAAGTGTGATTTAGGCTTTTTAGACCATTTCGCGGTTAATTTTCACTTGTTGGTTGAAATCTAACACATGAGTTGTCGTGTCAGAATTATGCTTTTTCTGGTCGATTTGGCGTAGAATTGCTCTTTTATTTTCGCGGGTACGTGAACCGGATTCAGTAATCATCACGTGATACTGTAGAATTATGTGCGTGTTCAACCCTGGTTGTAGAGAGATGTGCAATTCGTTCGCGAACGGTCCAAATAGTGCTTCTGGAAGAATGAGGGAACAACAGTTCTTGGCTGAAGAACGATACTTGTGTTTTAAATATTTAATAAAAACATTTATGTAGTAAGAAACGTATATACAGTCACTGTTACTTTGAGAATCGTTAATCGTTCAGGAACCGGCAAATAGCAAACAGTAAACTTTCTCTGTTGTTTTGTTGATCCTTGCATCGCTGCACAAAACTTCTTACAGAATACGTGTTTTGACGTGCGAAGTTTTTACTTGTTTACGAGCGAGCGTCGACTGATAATAAAGCGGACGCTGGCAACATACATAAAATTATACAACCAAAGAAACGGTAATTCGCAAATCAAGGCTATCTCCGGTTAGCGTTGGCAAATGGCCAATTTAGCAACGGTTCAATGGCAAAATTCGATCTCTAAAAGCATTCAAAAACAGCTTACAACCAATATTTTATGAACTGAAAACTTTCGTTTACCGGCAGTATTCTTAATCGGTTCCCGTGCACCATTTGCACCTATGAACTGCACACATTGACCAAGATAATGTGGTGGCCACGTTTCGAGCACCGAGCCAAACTGACGAACCGGCTTCAACAAAACTTTGCCTTATCAGTATTTCAGAACAGAAAGTCAGTTGATGGGCTGCTCCTAATCGGAAAGTTACTTCTACTTATTCCAGGCGAGTAAGAATCTTGTCGGAGCGGTCCGGCGCTATGTAGAACTATGTGAGGAAAAGTTCGAAAAACATAAATAAATTAAATAACAAACAGTATTCAGGAGCGCCGCGCTATCGCACCAATACCGACAACCAAGGATCGATTGATAATCATGTACGACGACGGCACGCGGATGCTATACCCGTGCCGTTAGAAACATCCCGAACTCAGTTTCCGTCCAACCGGGTCCGTGAAAAAGTTACTTTCAAGAATCGCTGCGAAGAAATTAAAAGAGAAAACCCTACGTGTCAAATTTACAATTTGGTGTTAGGAATTTGAAGTGAATTCAAACCTTTGAGTGCACTTGTGCAGAACACACAAAAAAAAGGATTCCAACTGACAGCAACCACAGTAGGCGGCGGGCGTTTTGTCGACCGTCCAAGTGGGAGAATCCTCAAGCGGGAGGCGGTTGACAGTCTTTCGTCTTTCGTCGACAAAATTCGTGGAAGCTCGAATTCAGTTCAACATAGCAAGCGGTGATAAGTGAGAGTAATTAGTGAAACGAGGATTGAAATTTATCAGCAATTAGCAGTGAACTCAGTTCAGGAAAAATGTCCAAATTGGAGCATCAGCAATCGACTCGGAAGATGTTGAGCACCCAGAACAGTAACGATTCCGTTGGAATCCAGAAACACTGGAATCTGGCGGAGAAATGGGTCGCCATTCTGTTCACAATTGTCGGTAAGTTTCACCAGAGATGACGAGTTTAATGTCAATTATTCGGAGAATGCGGTCGAACTGGGATCAAAACGTTAGGTCGTAAACTTAGAAAAAACAGATATTCAATTAGGACAAAGTTTTAGCATTTATTTTTATTGACGTGAATACGTTTTACTTTAGTATGGGACTCCTTTTAAAATCCTCGCTTACTTTCTGTGAGATAAGTAAGTATAAGATTTTGTTCGGTAATATCAATTTTTATATCAAACGTATCAAAATAGTTTTTTAGCTACATGCCATCGGAAATATGATCAGCAATTTATGATAAGTTTGTCAGTTGTATGACATAACCACACATAATTTAAAATTCCCGTTTTCTGGAATGTTTGTTATCAACGAGTGTTGTTAAATACCTTAATATATAAGAACAAAATGAATTTGAATTTAAATATTGGAAGTCAACTTAAATTGAATTAAACAATAAAACAATACAGCTTAGATCATTTGATATTGAGTTATAAACCCTAACACTAACACAAACTAATACAACTTCCATAAAAAGGGAAATACAGCACATGATTAAAGTCAATAATTTATAATTATCTAAGCACAACGAGTAACCTCCTTCGGTTGGGATCCGAAACCCAACCTAACTGAAACTATACAGTCCACACTCGGTTGTCGGTTGAAAGTTCCTAGATTTTACAAGTATCAAAGATCAAAATTCGTGATTCGTTCCCGCGACGCCGACGGAGAAAATTCTACAAATCATCCTTTCTAAGGGCTCTGAATGTTTACAAAAGGGCTATAAAAATTACTCTGCTTTTTTCAATAAATCCAACAAGCAAATCGGAGGTGAAAATAATCAGTTTGATGAGCCCGTTGTCCGTTGCGCGAACTTTGCACCAAACCAGTGCAAACAAAATCAACATTCAGCTGCTTTTCGCTCGTAAAAATAATAATTGTTTGTGTTGGTTCGAATGCGTTTTGTGTGACTTCGTGATTTTCAAGTTATGTCAGATATTTTGTTGTTCAATACATCTGCATTACACTAAAGGAAATCATTCGTATTCACGGCAATCCGACTATGTCTCTGACATTACCCACCCACCTTTTTTATTCGATTCGACGACCCTTTTTGATTGATAAACCGGCTATTTTCCTTTTATATCGCACTCGAAAAGTAACCTTACGGATGTTTAGCGACGTTGAAGATCTTCTCGCGCAGGTAACATTTTTTATAATCT
This sequence comes from Malaya genurostris, assembly GCF_030247185.1. Taxonomy (NCBI): domain Eukaryota; kingdom Metazoa; phylum Arthropoda; class Insecta; order Diptera; family Culicidae; genus Malaya; species Malaya genurostris. The sequence continues at coordinate 139,280,302 of NC_080570.1, read as the reverse complement.
ATCTATCTTTTAAAATTTGGAATCAGACAATAATCATAGAGATCAAAACCGGACATCGAGAAACAATTAAATCGCCGACTCTAGCCATGGTTTCGATACATTTGTGTACTGATTCTAAGGCTCTCATTACCTTCCCCACTGCCACTTTTATGGGAAGTTGAGGGCCAGCGATCAGTTTTCAATCGCTTCAATCATTCGTAGTAATACTAGCTATATTAATGATTTACCCTTTTTTTCCAAATAACCGACGCTATGACCAGTCTCAGACACCATTGATTATGTTCTCTGGCATTTAATAGTGGATCGAGATTTCATCCAAAATTACCAGTCGACGTCAAAAGTCCACCCGAAGTCTGCCGAAGTCAAGGTAAACATTTCAAAAGGGCTTAAAGCAATTGACAGGTTCTTTTGGTTTATTTTCGCTTTCTACCCTTCCTGCGTTATTATACAAATGTTCGATAAATATCGAGCACTGTTAGGAAAATTTAAAAGTGGTCTTTCTTTCTACACGAATATTTTATAAATGAATTTGAAAACTGAGGAGTTATTAACAGAAAAGAAAGTAAACAAAAAAAAACAGCAGGAGAATTTTATTAATCTTCAGAGTATTTCCCAACAGTCCCTTTTCGGAGTTCTTCGCTGGCTTATTAAATGATTGTTGTTGGGGATTCTGTCAGGAAATTTCGAGTTGATTAGTATATTCAGTGAGTTACGTGCAGACAATTAGTAAACACTACACGGAACGACCGAAATTAGCTCTGCGCCTAATTCGTATTACTGTTTTTGAATTAGTTGATTTTAACAACAGAATTTCCAAAATAACTATAAAATTAGTTAAAATTGAGAATTTACTCTGCTGAAAAAAACTCTTATTTTCAGAGAATGAGTTTAGTTGGCGAATATTCAGGACACAAACCTGCAATATTTCAATCCAATACGAAATTCTCATTGACAACTCAAAATTATTATCAAAATCAGAAAATTTGTTTCTATTTATTTATCACCATTATTACTGAAAGACAGCACAAAGAAAACAGAAATGATATTTGTTTTATCAACAAGTTTATTAGCCAAAAACTCATGAGAAGTGTCAAAGCAAAACAATCCATTAAAAAGCTAAAAGGGACAGTCTTGTTGAAACTGCTTGCAAATTGTTTCGATGTTTTTCACATGTATTACGATATATCCATATATAAATTTCTTAACCGATATGTAAAAATGACGTAAACTCTTAGAGAAAAATGTATTTATTCAGAATTTGTGCGCATTTGAAGCGATTGTGCACTGAATTTTTTTTTGCGGTAGTAGTATGCCATCTAGTGGCTAAAAGTCATTACGGTGTTAACGTTTTTTCGGTGACAGTGCGCCATGTAGCTGCAAATTGCAGAAGCCAATTCAACCATTTATGTTGGTTGAAAACAACGTTTTATTACTCTAATTCAACTAAAAAATTAGATGAATGGAAATGATGTGTGCCTTAGCTAAGAAATTACAGCACGTTTAATTGGTGAATACAACTAAAAAAAGTAGCCATTTCAACAAATATTTATTATATATATACCCATTATTAAATGGGAATGAAAATTATAAAATCTAAATTAACAAAAGTAAGATTTTTTTAGTTGTCTCAAAAAATAACTAACTAAAATCAGAAAATTAACTAATTTTTTCGCCAAAATGCTGATTTCGGTCTTTCCGTGTATAATCACGGAAATGTCATGAGAATGACATGACACGTCCTCTCGACTAGGTTTGTAGCGTAGTTAGAAGAGAATACCAAATCTTTTGAATTTACCAAGACTCCTTCAAAATCAAATAAGGTACGAGGTGCCAAAACCTAAGAGCAAATTCAGCAGCTGCAGGATTCATTGGGTTGTCTATAATATAACTAAAACTGAAACAAACGTATCCCCAGCAAGCCGTTCAAGTTTTATTTATTCGACCAGTTCTTCTGTCAAATTTGAAACTGTTCTACGATGCCGTTATATTTTTTTGTGTATTTGAAAAACATGTAAAACACTGCTGGGGCTGCCAGTTTTTCTTGTTATAAAATTCAGATTTAAATTATGTAACTGACATAAATTATGCATCTAGAACTAGAACACTACTGAATATGCCCTAAATGGCTATTGTCTTGCTTATTTTGCTCTTCCTTCTATTTTTTGTTTGTTCCACTTCATTTTATATTTTTCAATCCTGCATGTGCATACAAAAATCAATCGACTCTAGAGACGAGGTAAATGAGATCACGTTTGGTAGTGAGAAAGCATTGTTATCGGCAATAACATTTTCCATAAAAAGTATATATGAAGGGTGATAACTTATTGCCTTTCATGTATACTTCTCATGAAAAAAATAAAACCAACCGCTCTAAAAATGTTGAACCGATTCAAACCGGTTCTACCAGTCTTGTGTGTCAAGAATCCAATAAAGCTTGCTTCATTTAGAATTGGAACAAACTTTTGCTCATATTGTGGCGCTCCTGGTGGACGGATTTGGAAGTTCTTAGCGCCCACGTGTCGGGAATTTTGTCAGCTTCACGTATGATTTTTGACATTCCGCAAATCGTCTGTACTTTGTAAACAATGAATATGGAAGCCGGAAGAAGGGAAAAAATTATGCATAGTTATTTGAAAAATCCATTATGGTCTGCATCTAGGCTAGCTAAACAGCTGAAATTGCCCAGAAATACCGTATGGCGCATTATCAAACTGTATAAGGAACCATTGACGACGATTCGGAAGCCTCAAGCCAATCGTCGGAGTGAAACTGCCGACCGGAGACTGCGTGGTAAGATTTCGAAGACGATTAAGAGGAATCCTAATCTATCGGACCGTGATTTGGCCAGAAAATTCAGTACTGCCCATAGTACCGTGAGGAGAACTCGACTCCGGGAAGAAATCAAGTCGTATCGAGTTAACAAACAGCCAAATCGGACCATAAAACCGAATAGTGTGGTCAAAATTCGTGGTCGGAAACTATACGACCAGGTGCTGACCAAGTTCGACGGGTGTCTTCTGATGGACGATGAAACCTATGTCAAGGCTGACTTCGGGTAAATCCCAGCTCACAAATTTTACTTGGCAACGGCTTGGGGGGATGTTCCAGCCAAATTTAAATTTGTTTTTGCCGACAAATTTGCATGAAAATTTATGATTTGGCAGGGCATTTGCAGCTGTGGCAAAAAAGCGAAAGTTTTCGTTACAAATAAGACAATGACATCGGAACTATACCAAAAAGAGTGTCTCCAAAAACGAATTTTGCCGTTCATTCGATTCCACGACCATCCCGTAATGTCTTGGCCAGATTTGGCAAGCTGCCATTACAGCAAAGTCGTTCAAGAATGGTATGCAGAGAAAGCCCCCAATTCCGCCCTATTGATAAATACTGGGCAATCATGAAGAGGAGACTCAAGGCAAAGGGAAAGGTTTTAAAAGACATTTATTTATTTATTTATTTATTTATTTATTTATTTATTTATTTATTTATTTATTTATTTATTTATTTATTTATTTATTTATTTATTTATTTATTTATTTATTTATTTATTTATTTATTTATTTATTTATTTATTTATTTATTTATTTATTTATTTATTTATTTATTTATTTATTTATTTATTTATTTATATATTTGAATCAACAGACAAACTAAAGTCCTAATGATTATTTCTAAGAATATTAAAAAAATTCGCTTTTATTCTGCTACGAGGAAAATGGAAATCGAATCCCATAGATACGCCATTGAAGGTTCGCTGCAATCCAATAACGGCACCGTTGATTCCGTAGTTAGTACGACGTAGAGGCATTCTGAGGAGGTTGTTGTTGCGAAGAGCTCTAGAACGAACGTTGATGTTGATTTCACTAAGTAGTGCAGGGCAATCAATATTGTTCGTCAAAATATCGGCAATCAGCATTGCACGGAACAGATCTCGGCGTACTTGTAGAGTATCGAGTCCGATGAGCATCCCACGGCTTTCATAACTAGGCAGCTGGTGAGGGTTATTCCAGGGCAAACGACGAAGAGCGAAACGAACGAATCTGCGCTGTATTGATTCAAGTCTTAAAGCTCCATTATGAAAGTGAGGGTTCCATACTGACGAACAATATTCGAGTGTTGACCGTACAAGCGAGCAGTAGAGAGATTTCAAACAATATATATCTGTGAATTGCTTGGCGGTTCTCATGACAAATCCTAGACAACGAGAAGCTTTTGCCACGATGTACGAAATATGCTGCTTGTAATTCAATTGTGAAGGTGATAATCGAGCATTTGCTGATATTTAGCGACATTTTATTAATTTCACACCACTAGGAGAAAATTTCAAGCTCACTTTGAAGGAGACAGGCATCTTCAAGAGTCTTGATAATTTGGAATAACTTTAGGTCGTCCGCGAAAGATAATCGTGCACCTTTCAATGAAAAGTTCACGTCGTTGAAATACAGTAGAAATATCAGTGGTCCGAGGTGACTGCCTTGTGGAATACCAGAAAAAGCAAAAAACTCCTTGGAAACATTTTCATTGATCTTAACCGCCAGCCGTCGATTGCAAAGATATGATTGAATCCACCGAAGAATGTTGGAACCCAATCCCAGTCTGTCCAATTTGGCAATAGTGATAGCGTGATTAATTTTATCAAAAGCAGCAGAGAGATCCGTGTAGACAACGTCCGTTTGATGACCTTTAGACATAGCATCCGTTATAAATGTCGTGAAAGTTAGTAAGTTAGTGGCCGTTGAGCGTTTCGGCATGAACCCGTGTTGAGTTTCAACGATGTACTGCTTGCAGTGATTAAAAAAAGGTTCCAAAACGATAAGTTCAAACAATTTAGGAATGGCGCTAAGAGCGGTGATACCACGGTAATTGTCGACGTTCTCCTCGTCTCCTTTTTTGTGCACAGGAAACATATAAGCAGATTTCCAGATATCAGGAAATACTCCAGTCATGAGTGACAGTCGGAACAGAAGACATAGAGGTACTATAATACCACTAGAGCATCGCTTCAAAATAACTGCCGGGATACCGTCGGGTCCAGCAGAGTATGAAGACTTCATTTTTGCGATTGCTGTTTTTACGGAACTTGCGCTTATGTTCATTGAATTCATTGACTGTCCCAAAACGGGAACGTTAAGTGCCGCCTGGGTGATTTGGGAAGGTGCTAAGATTTCTCTAGAAAATATCTCAGAGAATTTTTTCATGAACATTTCGCAAATTTCCTGCATGCTAGAACTTGTCTGTTCATTGTAAAACATAGATGAAGGAAGATCTGACTCCTTCCTGAAAGAGCTGAAAAACGTCATTTTCAATTACGCAAAATAGACGAGAATGACGAAAAATTAATGTCACTTACAGCTTCGCTTGCAAACATGAGAACGAAATCCATGTCCAATCAACGACATAAGGGCATATTCAGTAGTGTTCTAGTTCTAGATTCATAATTTATGTCAGTTACTACATTTAAATCTGGATTTCATTACAAGAAAAACTGACAGCCCCAGCAGTGTTTTACTCGTGTTTCAAATATACAAAAATTAGAACGGCATCGTAGGCCAGTTTTAAATTTGACAGAAGAACTGGTCGAATAAATAAAACTAGTAGGGAAGAGAAATGTCAAATTCGTGCGCTCCAAAATAGCAGCACTGCGAAGCCATACAATTGACATGATATGTTGAATTTGACACCGTGCGATGGCGTTGCTGAACTGAAGATTGATTTCGTTCCAAGCTGACAGGGTCTGGCGGAACAGTAGTTTCAGAATTATGTTCTTTCGTTCATTTGGGCATTTGGCCTTTCAGTCATTTTAGGTTGTCACTGTAATCCCATAATATGCAGTGTCGATACTCAACCGAAGCTTTGAGAATTGATAATGACGGAAAACGATTCACAATGAGGTTCTGGGGTGTAACTACTTCGATTTATCATATTTTAGTCACTCTAGCCAAGCGTCATAGATTTTCAACACATCAATGAAAAAAACAGAATTTAAATTCTGCTGATTCTCCCTGCAGACATTAGTTTGGTTTCGTCTTGTCATAGAGGAAAGAGTGACGCTGGTATTCAAACTCTCTCTATACTATACGAAAGTGCTTCGTCTCTCTTCGTTTGCTCTGATGTCGGTCATTTACGAAAAATATAGTAAAATAACGAAAGAGAGGCTGTTGGAATGGGATTCTTTCATTGAGAATGCGTGACAATTTTAAGCCCTGATCTACATCAATAAAACTGACGTCACTGTAACCGACACGTGTTCCAACAGTTGAAATATTTTCAGCATGGCTAGGGAAATGAAAATAAGAATAATGAAGGAAGGATAAAAAGCAGTTGTCAGGTTTTTGCTTTATATTTCATCTTGTAACAATACTTGAGTTGCAATAAGATCATATTCCAGGGAGACAGGGAGGCTGTTCTGAACTCGTCAAAAAATGGAAAAGATACCGAATTTATTGTTATTTTAAGTATCAATAGATGCCACATGTAAATGGAATGTATTTCACGTAAGATTGCGACAACATTTATCTGAAGTCGTGTTACCTTCTATGATATTTTGTAGAAATCTGAATGAAACTTTATTTCACACTGCATGCAGGCGTAGCGGAAGATTTTCTCACATTTTCATATGATAATAAGCTACTTATCATAACAAAAAATGTATTTCAAATAAACTAAAAAATACGCATAATCCTGTATCGAAATATCAATAGCACACGGAACGACCGAAATTAGCTCTGCGCCTAATTCGTATTACTGTTTTTGAATTAGTTGATTTTAACAACAAAATTTCCAAAATAACTATAAAATTAGTTAAAATTGAGAATTTACTTTGCTGAATAAAACTCTTATTTTTAGAGAATGTGTTTAGTTGGCGAATATTCTGGACACAAACCAGCAATATTTCAATCCAACACGAAATTCTCATTGACAACTAATTTTGTTATTAATATCAGAAAATTTGTTTCTATTTATCTATCACCATCATTACTGAAGGACAGGACAAAGAAAACAAAAATGAAATTGGTTTTATCAACAAGTTTATTAGCTAAAAACTCATGAGAAGTGTCAAAGCAAAACAATCCATTAAAAAGCTAAAAGGGACAGTCTTGTTGAAACTGCTTGCAAATTGTTTAGATGTTTTTCGCATGTGTTACGATATATCCATGCATAAATTTCTAAACCGATATGTAAAAATGTTGTAAATGTAAACTGTTAGTGGAAAGTGTATTTATTCAGAATTGGTGCGCATTTAAAGCGATTGTGCGTAATAATGTTTTTACGGGGAACAGTGAAGTGAGTTTCGAATATTGCACTCTAATTGTGTATGTCAAATGATGTTTTTTGTATCTTCCAACCTTCTGGGTTACGCTGTCCGGTGTACTACTTGTATTCGGTTTTTGTTTTCCGAGTGCTCAAAGTTTTCAGTGAGATAGTTCAATTTCGCGAAGTCGAATGAAGAAAACAGTAATTGAGAAGAAAAATTTTCAAAAGGAAGTTTATGTTTCGCTTGTGTCTTTTTCTCCAATACAACATCGTATTTATACCTGCCAATATAGAAAAGATAATCGTGACTGAAATTTTTTTCAGTAGTCGTGTGCCATCTAGTGGCTAGTTCTCATTACGGTGTTAATGTTTTTTCGGTGACAGAGCGCCATATAGCTGCAAATGGCAGAAACCAATTCAACCATTTATGTTGGTTGAAAACAACGTTTTATTTCACTAATTCAACTAAAAAATTAGTTGAATGGATATGAAGCGTGCCTTAGCTAAGCACGTTTAATTGGTGAATTCAACTAAAAAAAATAGCCATTTCAACAAATATTTTATTATTATTAAGGGAATTAGAATTAAAAAATCTAAACTAGCAAAAGTAAGATTTTTTTAGTTGTCTCAAAAAATAACTAACTAAAATCAGAAAATCAACTAATTTTTTCGCCAAAATACTGATTTCGGTCTTTCCGTGCAGTCGATAAGTCCCGGGTTGGCGGTTCAATGCATAGGACGCTGGTCTGGTCTTACAAGCCAATTGTCGTATGTTCGAGCCCCGACCTGGAAGGATTTTTAGTGTCAGTAGGATCCATAGTACTAGCCATGCAATGATTCTGTACACTAAGAATCGGTTGCGAACTCTGTTGAATAAGAAAGGCCAAATTCCACAAAAGGAATATAATGCCAAGACTTTGATGATTAAAGTTAAGATCTGTTTCGACTGAAGTTGTTGGACTACTGAGAACATATCTGGAACTGCATGATGTTATTTCTATTAAAATCGAAAGGAATTGAGAGAGTCTTTTTTACGTGAAAAATTTGAAATAACACGATTATTTATTTAACTTACGCGTTTCAGACTAACTGAACAGTTTGTCTAAACCCTCTTCCAGAATTTATTAACATATAAATTTATGGGACAAAAGTTATTTAACTGTTTTTCTTGTGTACACTTCATATTAGGGAGTTCCGTTGAAATTTGCTGAAAAAGCAGTAATATTTTGAATGATGAACTAATCGGTATAATTATGCCCGTTTGACGTTTGTTACAGCTCTACGGGGCAGAGTTGCCAGGTTATTTTTTCAAAAATCTGTCAAAACTCAAAATTTTATCTGGATTTATCAGGGTCTACTATATACAAGAAATTTTTTGTCGGGCTTCATTTGCAGAGAGCAAAGAAAAAGAAAAAAAGGTATTACCATTTATCATATAGAGGCCAAAACCGTAAAGATCTAGCGAGATCTGACAATATCTAGGAAAATTTAGGAAATCTGGCAAAAGATCTGGTTAGTTTGAGTGTCTGGCGAAACGAGAAAAATCTGGCATTTGCCAGACAAATCTGGCAACCTGGTAACGCTGCTACGGAGCATCTAGCAAATAAAACTTTTGCTTAATCAACTACCAAATCTACAGCAGTTCGTAAAAAAATTTATCAACATCCATAAGAATGAGTTGACCTTTTTTTCAAAAAAAAAACAAACATTTTAAGTTTGTAGCACGGTATTGCATATTGGCTCTTCTAAACGTTGCCTGATCTTGTTGAGGCTGACATGAGTTCCCTTTCTGACAAGCTTAGCTTTGGCTTCACGTAGGCGCAGGGTAATGCTAAACATCTGCTCTGTCACTTTGTCATATGTTTTCCGAGCGTCGAACTTTTTTTCCATGTTACCATTTGTAGAGCGAACTTTTTGGGCTTTTGAATAATTTTCGTCACCATGGAACACGATAAGTTCAGTCCATTTGTATCAGTGCACTGTTTCAAGTAGCACTGAGGGAAATAAGCAACTTTCTCGTAGCCTGCAGCGTGGAAAACAAATTCTAATGCAAAAACCCCCCGCCTACTTTCTTTTTGTAGCCGACTGTAGCTTGTTATTACTCATTATAGTATGATTACAAATTTACTTTGGGCCAAATAAAGGCGAAGTTAATTAGCTCACCACAGACTAACTTTATCGAAACTTGATCCCAGAAACGAAACAAAAAAAAAACAAACCGTACGCAAACAGAATCCGAGCAGAGTCGGTATCCAGTTCAAGCAAAAAACAACTTAGTCCAAGTATGTTTTGAATCATCGAGCATTGAATCTACTTTAATCACCGAACCGAAAGATCTGATCCTCAGCAGAAGCACCGGTGAATGGCAGTGTGTTATTCCCGTGAGTAAAGGAAGAAAAACCTGAACCTGAACCTTTATTTCCATAACAAAACGTTCGTGAGCAAACAGAAATCGAGCAGGTGGTGTGCTCTCCGGAGTTCTCGGTTTCGCCTTTTGTCGAGTTCCCATCCCCCCACCGAAGCAAAAACAAGTGCTTCTCAGAAATCAGCTTCACCCACGTTCCTCCCAGACCCAGGTTTGCAACCGAATCCATTTGATTCCACAAGCAAGTGTGGGATCTAATTTCACCGGTAAATTCAATTTGCATTTTATCCTGGTCCCGGTTTGAAGGAAAACGCCTCCGCTGTTCTCCTCTTCGCTGGCTATGGCCGGATGCGTAGGAGTTTGCCGCATCATTCATCGGTGGCAATTAGCATTTCCCCATGAAAATGGCAAAGGTTGATTCGATTTTCCAGGAACTATTTTACATAGGTAAACACAGTTTCTCATTCGTCACTGAAGTGGTCCCGGTTGATCGGATGTCGCCATGAAAATCTTCAGTTTCCATTGGAAATTGTAAAACAAACAGCTCAATTCGTTGGATGAAAATGGATTTCGTTACATTTCTTTCTTCCGAAACTTTTGCTGAAACAGAATTTCCTAACTATTATTTATTTATTTTCTTGTTTGTCTCTTCCACATGAAAATTGCAGCCTCCCTTGGATACATTTCGGTAGGAATGATGATTGCCTGGAGTTCCAATTCCTTCCCGAGGCTGCTGGTTAACGGGCAAGATTTCTCCCTTGGCCCGGACCGGCACCAGCTGGATGTCCCGAAAAACGACGTGCAGTTACTGTCGGAAAACCAGCGTTCTTCACTGGCGGCTACTCCGGCCCTGGCGGCCGCCCTCAGTGCCCTGGTTGTGTACAAACTCTACTACAGGGTCGGTACGAAATTGTTCATGCTAGCCGCGGCTACCCTGGCGATTGCGGCCAACTTTCTGCTGTGTTTCGGGTGAGTAGTTTTATGTTTTTGTTACGCCGATATATTGATACTAACCAGGGAAAAAGGATTATGAACCGAAAAGAAAACCAAAGATTTTTATCAAGAAAAATATCTTAGAGTCACCTCGAGTCGAACGAATGACTCCGAAATCAACGTTCAGTTAGTCAATGAAAAATTGGTTAGAATCGACCAATGTTTTCACGAACCAATCACAGCGTGCCAAAATGATGTCATTCTCTTGATTTTTCGTGCACGGCCGATGGTTTCGATAATAGAATTTCATATACGAGGTCTGTTCAAAAAGTTCCCGGAATTTTTTAATTGCGCGCGTCTGGAGAGTCCGGAGGTCAAATTTTTTTTTTATTGTGTTGGTACATATGTCCCTAATGTACGGTGAAATTTTCAGCTGTATTCATTGTTTACATTCTGTCTTGTAGCGGCTGGTGTAGACGTGTTTTTTTGAGCTCGGCGATTTTTGTTAGTTTAAACAACGGAAGAATTGAAGAGTCAAAGAATTTGTATTAAATTTTGCGTGAAAAATGAAATAAAGTGTAACCGAGTGTGCGAAATGTTACAGAGAGCCTACGGTGAGTCTGCTATGAAAAAAACAAGTGTTTACGAGTGGTATAAGCGTTTCCAAGATGGCCGCGAAGACGTTGAAGACGACGAACGCTCCGGTCGACCCAGCACGTCAATAATCGATGAAAATGTGGGAAAAGTGGAAAAAATGATTATGGATGATCGCCGAATCACTATTAGAGAAGTTGCCGATGAAGTTGGCATATCAGTTGGCTCATGCCATCATATTTTTTCAAATGTTTTGGGCATGAAACGAGTGGCAGCAAAATTCGTTCCAAAACTGTTGAATTTTGATCAAATTTTTTGGCTAAAAACAAGACTTTAATCATGCCCCAACCTCCTTATTCACCAGATATCGCTCCGTGTGATTTTTTCCTGTTCCCAAAGTTGAAGAGACCCATGAAAGGACAGCGTTTTTCATCGATTGAAGAGATAAAGGCAGAATCGCTGAGAGTGCTCTAGAGCATTACGAAAAGTGACTATCAGGGGTGTTTCTAAGACTGGAAAAAACGTTGGCATAAGTGTATTATATCTAGGGGGGATTACTTTGAAGGGGACCATATAGATGTAGACGAATAAATAAATATTTTTTTAGAAAAATGAGAATTCCGGGTACTTTTTGAACAGACCTCGTAGTTGCAGATTTGCTATAAAAAACTACAAGGACCAGCCCCATGGGGTTGTTCGAGCCATTGATGTGGAACAAGGCAACCAAAATTCCTAATGATCGACATTTTCAATTATTCGTAACACTTTTGAATCTGCATATGCACGAAAGTCTGCTTAGATTGATCTTTATTAGAAACCAATACCGAACAAGTGAACCCAGAATATAGACTCTATTTGTCGTGATTTGTATTTGTTTTGTAGCCGACGAAATTAGATCAATATCCCAAATGTATGCAATTATATCTTTGTAAATAGTTGCGATACGGATTTCGAAATTTAAGCTTCTCTTCGCCAATCTTGTGTTCAAGTTTTGTATGCAAGTAGTTATTTTTAAAGCGTTTCTCTACCATTACAACCGATTTCGGTTGCAGCGATAAACTTCCTCTCATTATTTACTTATTTACTTATGCACTCAAAATCTATTCTGAGGTTGTTGTCAATTTCTCAGGCGAAACGACATAACATGGAATTTCATCCGATCTTGTATGACACAAGATCAAAGCATACCAATTGAAGCTTCAAATCATTTAATGGCCTTCTTTGTCTTGCTGTCTAGCAACAACCTACCTCTAGCATGCTACGCGTAGGACTGAAACGTTAGCTATAATTTTGCTTATATTTGTAGCTTCGCGTTCTTCCAACAGCTTCGCTTTTGCATCGATTGACCAATCAGAGCGATGCTTTCCCTTTGATATATCGCGCTCTCCTTCAAAACCGTCGTCTATGGCAGGGAAATCCGATATGCCAGAGATTTTTAGCAGACAAAATAGGACATTACTCAAAATATCAATCATTTATAATTGAAAATACGTGGCTTAATACATTCAAATTGAATCTGAGCAATATTTCTAATCAAATGATGAAATAACATGTTTGTTTAAAACCTGATCACATTTCTACGCGAATTTTTCCTTGAATATCTGATTTGCACCCCTATATAGAAAATAGATATGTGTTCCACATCTTTAAGGCTGTTAACCATTTCGCGGTTGTTTTTAACTTTTGGTTGAAATCTGACACTTGAGTAGTTATTTTGTGTTGAGTAGTTGAATTTAACTGAAACTGCGGCCCATTTCAAGGCTTGACGGATGGAAAGTTATTTGGGTTTATTTTGCACTGGAAATAATTTTAACTAAAGAATTCATGTTAGAATTTTCTTTGCAAAGATTTTTTTCAGTGTCAGAAAATAACCATCGATCTGTCAAAAATAACCAAGCTTTCGAGCAGGGTTATTTTTGACAACATCGAAATAACCGCTCTAGTGTCAGATTTCAACCAACAGCTAAAATCAACCGCGAAATGGTTCACAGCCTAAATATGTGCTATTTTACCATTTCAGTCTTCGGTCGTTGCTGGTTCCCTGTAAAGGAAACAGGTAGCTTCTGTAGTTGGGCTACATCCATTCGCTCGCTGGATACTCGCTTTTGTGCTTTGTGTGGATGACGAAAGTCTGCTGACACCGTGTTCGCTTGAGTATATTGAATACCGATCAGCTTTTGATTCATTTCACTGTATACAGGTATGCCAAATAATTGTTCGTTAGTGTGGGTGTTCGCTATACTCACAGAGTAGGATTAGAAGTACTGTAATTTTAAACGCTTCTGATTAGGTAATTTGAAGATGGATTTTTATTATTGTTTGATGAGCGTTAGATTAGGTTCTCGCTACTGAGTGCAAATGACGATTCTTTTTGTTTGCCTGCAACTGCAACTGCAACTGAAAAACTATCGAAAAATACAGAAATATTTCGTAATAATTGAAAAGGAAAGTAAAAAAACTATCATTTTCACTTAGGACTTAATCTAATGTCCATCGAGAAATAATATAAATCCATTTTCAAATCACCTAGTTAGAAGCGTTTAAAATTACGGTAACTCTGAACCTGATCATCCAAATTTAACAACCAGTAGGTTTGAAAACATTTAACTCAAGCAAGTTTAGCAAAAGTATTTGCTATTATTAATAAGTACTTATAATAAATTAAATGTTTAAACGTAGTAATCAGAGCACGTCAAGCAGCTTGATGAGTGGATGATGATTATTGCTGTCGATGCTGTTTCAAATCTCTACACATGGTATGGGTCCGATGAGGAGGTTTCAAATTTGATGGTTTAAGTCAATATTAAACCCAAATTGGCGATTTTCACTTTATCGAGGCTATTGCAAATTCTTACAATATTATTATTTTTAATACGGGCATGGCCATCTAAAGAAAAAGTCTAAATTTCTACGTAACTTAATATATGTGAAAAAAGTATCACTCAAAATTTGACTGCTAGTTACTCAATTTTTGGCTCATAAAGACTGTCCCAGAAAGTATGGACGCAACCCAAAACCGCTGCCATTTCGCAATGTTTCAGAATCTGTCAATTTTTATGGCTGCGTCCAGTTGTTTACACTCTTCTCTACCCACTTGTGCAGTTGTTTATTCGTTTTCATTAGTTTGTTTCGAAATGCGTGGACTTGCAGCAGAACAACGTCGAAAAATTGTGTACAAATGGTGCACAGAGAACGCGGACTGTCACTGAGAAAGATAGCAAAAATTGAAGGAGTAAGTGAAAAATGCGTGCGAAATGCAATCAGGGAGTTCGGTGAGGATAACACCTTTGCGGATAAACCGAAAACGGGTCAAAAAAACGGTCCTGCTAACCCTCAGTTGGATAAACGTATACTTAAGGCGTTCGAGCAAAAGAAGGAGGTTTCAGTTCGGTATGTGGCCAAAAAAAGTGCGCACTTCTTCGTCCTAAAGAACGTTTGAATCTTCGAACCTATAAGAAGCAGAAACAACCAAAACGTAGTCCGAAACAAGAAGCATCGATCAGGGCGAGGGTTCGATAGCTGTACAATACGATTCTTGCTGGAAATTTGAACTGCATAATCATGGACGACGAAACCTACGAGAAACTTGATTACAAATCCTTGCCGGGACCACAATGTTATACGGTGCGAGAAGGGCAAGTATTAAACCAGTCCGAGACATCGATTGAAGTCGAAACATTTGGTAAGAAAGCTGTGGTCTGGCAAGCAATTTGTAGCTGCGGTAAGATTTCGAAACCCTTCATCATCACTACTTCAATGAACAGCGAAATTAGTTACTTAGTTTTAAGTAACTATTTTTAAGCGTGTAAGATGGCACGCTTCTGTGTTGTCAAGTAGGATTTAATAATTGAGGTTTTAAGTTATTTTAACAATCTAGATGGCGATTTACGGCTTGTTTATATTCAAAAATTCCACGTTAGGTTTGTCCCCTATGCATAAATATCTGTTTATTAAACTTATTTTTGTGTATTACATCAACATTTTACAGTACAAGTGTTTTGAGCTTTTGGCCTTGCATCTTTGTTGTTCATACGATTCGTCATTGGTTATAGGTGTTTTTGTTACTCTTGTTTTACATACTAATGTTTAATCATAATATTTATTTTAATTATTTATGAAATACTAGCTGACCCGTCGAACTTCGTCTCGCCTAAAAATTATTTGCTCGAATTTATGTTTTCAAACAACAGAATTGTCAAACGACTAAGTTGTTAACATTTCTCTCCATTATTTTTCTGAATACTATCACCAACTGAGAAATATCGTCAAACATTAATGTGAAAATGTGAAATACTCCTAATAAGCAAATTCACAGATTGTCATCTCATCCTTTAAGTCAATGCACTGAACAGAGTTCCCTTTCTAATGGCTTCGACATAAACGATATAAGGTACCACGTTTTCTCTTCCAGATGTGATTCTTGTTTTCGGTAATCGACAAAAAAAGTCCTTAACCAGAATTTTGTATTGATAAACTTAATACAATGTTGAAGAATTTCTCTTCTAGGGTTGTTTATCCGGTAGAGTAGGATGTATTTACAATTTGTATTTAGTCCAAGTAACCAGAAGTTCGTAAATGAAGATTTGGCTTATGAAGCATACAAAGTATTTTAAGAAATTACTCATACTTGAATGTTCCCTCGATGCAGCAGAACAAACTTCGAAGCGGTCCCTTGTACAGCTTTTAAGCAGCGAGAAAGTTTTCCCAGAAATTTTTCTGTGCGTTCAAGTTGCCAAAAAGTGCCACACGTGCTCTATAGCTCTAATAAAGTGGATATTTTTCAAGTACTGTGAAACTTTTGGTTGCTTGGAGAGACGACGCTTAAATTTTAATTTGTATAATTATCATTCCAATTCGAACATTCTTCACAGAATATGAAATATAAAATTGCAGTCTCAATCCATTATGGTAATCATCTTGAACATTGTTGTAATTGCCACTTATTATGTGCGTTTAGTGTAATCTAACTCATTCTATGGCAAAATGCAAGGAATGTCTCTTAGTTTGACCTTTTTTTTTTTTTTTTTTTTTAATAACTATTTATTGGAATATGAGTTAAAATTAAATTATTAAGATTTAAATTGGGTGTTCAGCCACACGTGGTGACTTTTCAGCCCTATTATATATATGATTTGGTTATTACCATGAGGACATTATTTGCTTCCGCAATTCTGAGATTTTTGTGTAGGGAAAATTCTAAACCTACTTGTATTGTGTAATGGGGAAAAGGAACTTATATACTAACTTACTAACTAATACAGAGAGCGAATCGATTCAATTGAAGATTGCATCGATTTTTGTCGGAATTTGCTTATAATATTATGTGACATTACATCTAATGGTTCTATATTTGTGAGTCTGTGTAACTCATTTGTACTAAACCAGGGAGGACGCTTCAGAATCATTTTCAGAATTTTATTCTGAATCCTTTGAAGCGTTTTCTTCCTGGTGGAACAACAGCTTGACCAAATTGGTACCGCATAAATCATGGCTGGTCTGAAAATTTGTTTATAAATTAACAATTTGTTTTTTAGACAGAGCTTTGAATTTCTGTTTATAAGAGGATATAAACATTTAATATATTTATTACACTTTGCCTGGATTCCTTCAATGTGATCCTTGAAAGTGAGTTTTTTGTCATACGTTAAACCTAAGTATTTAGCTTGATCAGACCATGTCAATTCCAAGCCATTCAATTTGAGAATGTGATTATTGTTTGGTTTAAGAAACGAAGCTCTTGGCTTGTGAGGAAAGATAATTAATTGCGTTTTTGCTGCATTTGGTTTAATTTTCCATTTTGACAGATAATCACTGAAAATATTTAAACTTCTTTGTAGGCGACTGCAGATCACTCTTAGATTTCTACCTGTGGCTAACAGACTTGTGTCGTCACAGAATAGCGATTTCTGACAACCAACGGGTAGATTTGGAAGATCAGAAGTGAAAATATTATACAAGATTGGAGCTACACTCGAACCCTGCGGAACACCGGCTCGTACGGGTAGCAATTCAGATTTACAATTCTGATAGCTAACCTGAAGAGTACGATCAGTTAAATAATTTTGAATCATTTTGATCAAATAAATAGGAAACTGGAAATCAGACATTTTTGCTATTAAACCTTTGTGCCAAACACTGTCGAATGCTTTTTCTATGTCTAGAAGAGCAACTCCAGTGGATAACCCAGAAGATTTATTTGATTTTATCATGTTCGTTACTCTGACAAGTTGATGAGTAGTTGAATGTTCATGACGAAATCCAAACTGCTCTGGTAAAAAAATTGAATTCTCATTTATATGAGTCATCATTCTTAACAAGATAATTTTTTCAAAAAGTTTACTGATAGAAGAAAGTAAACTAATTGGGCGATAACTTGATGTTTCTGCTGGGTTTTTATCAGGTTTTAGGATAGGAATTACTTTAGCGTTTTTCCATCTTTTTGGGAAGTAAGCTAATGAAAAACACTTGTTGAAAATTTTAACCAGGAGTCTCAAGGCAACATCGGGAAGATTTTTAATAAGAATATTAAAAATTCCATCATTACCAGGAGCCTTCATGTTTTTGAGTTTCCTAATAATTGATTTAATTTCATCAAAATTCGTCTCAATAATGTCATCGTGTGATAACACTTGGGTTGAAATATGATCATACTTCAGTGAGACTTCATTTTCAATAGGACTCACAACGTTTAAATTAAAATTGTGGACACTCTCGAACTGCTGAGCAAGTTTTTGAGCTTTTTCACCATTTGTAAGAAGTATTTGATTTCCTTCCTTGAGAGCAGGAATTGGTTTCTGAGGTTTCTTAAGAACCTTAGAAAGTTTCCAGAAAGGTTTAGAATATGGTTTAATTTGTTCAACTTCTTTAGCGAAATTTTCATTTCGCAAAAGAGTAAATCTATGTTTAATTTCTTTTTGTAAATCCTTAACTATGTTTTTCATAGCAGGATCACGAGAACGTTGATATTGTCGTCGACGAACATTCTTCAACCGAATGAGCAGTTGAAGATTGTCATCGATGATAGGAGAATTTAATTTAGTTTGAGCTTTGGGAACTGAAAGATTTCTAGCTTCGATAATATAATGATTCAAATTATCAATTGCTGTGTCGATGTCCGCAGAATTTTCTAAAATAGTTTCATGATCCACATGATTTTCAATGTGAGATCTGTAATCCAACCAATTAGCTCTATGATAGTTGAAAATAGAACTAATTGGATTAATTATAGCTTCGTTGGAAAGTCTGAATGTTACAGGAAGATGATCTGAGTCAAAATCAGCATGAGTAATCGGTTCACTACAAATGTGACTTTGATCTGTTAGAACCAGATCAATTGTAGACGGGTTTTTCACGGAAGAGAAACAAGTAGGATTACTGGGATGAAGAACTGTAAAGTAACCAGCTGAGAGTTGATTATGAAGTATTTTACCATTACTGTTATTTTGCCTACAATTCCACTGAACATGCTTAGCATTTAAGTCCCCTATTACGAAAAATTTCGATCGATATCTTGTAAGTTTTTGCAAATCGCCTTTAAAGAAATTTAATTGTTCGCCGGTGCATTGGAATGGCAAATATGCTCCAGCGATGAAATAAATTCCATGAATGGTTTCAACTTCGATTCCCAAGCTTTCAATAACTTTAGTATTGAAAGAAGGTAAAATTCGATGTTTAATTTGCCGTTGGACAAAAATGGCAACTCCACCACCAATTCCAGTAAACCTGTCAAATCGATGAACCACATAATGTGGATTACTTTTCAATTTTACATTTGGTTTAAGAAAAGTTTCTGTCACAATGGCAATATGAATTTTGTGAACTTTGAGAAAATTATAAAATTCATCTTCACTCGATTTCAAAGATCGAGCATTCCAATTTAAAATATTCAAATAATTATTTAACATCACTGTTAAATTTTAAATTCATTATAATATTATTTGCAAATTTCCATCCGATTTGAAATGCTTCAAAAAGTGATGAAGTCGAATTCATTTGGATGATCATTTGAAAAAGTTGATCTTGTAGGTAGATCATTTTATTTTCAGTTATATCGCCTAAATCGACTTCATTTAAAGAAGCGAATGGCATTGAAGGAATATTTGTAGGTAGACTGCCATTAGAAGAAGATTATTTGGCCGGTCTACCTATTAATATATTGTTTTCGTTAGAAGAAGAACTGCAAGGCGGTCCTGTGTTTTGATTATTTACATTAGAAGAAATAGGAGATAGATTTCTACCTAATATACCAGCATAACTGACATTAGAAGAAGATGATGACGAGGTCGATCTACCTGTCAATAAATTGTTTTCGTTAGAAGACGAATTGGCAGGTGCCTTAGAAGAATTTTCAGGTATATTCTGTAAATTTAAGGTCGTTGATTTGACTTGTTGTCTAAGCGAACGAGCGTTTAAAATTTTTTCCCTGACAGGACATTTCAAATAATTGGATTTATGATTTCCATTGCAATTTGAACATGAAAATTTATCAGTGGTTTCATTCATTGGACAAACGTCTTTCGAATGCGATTTACCACAATTCAAACACCGTATATCCATATGACAATTTTTGGTTCCATGGCCGAAGCTTTGGCAACGACGACATTGCGTTAAGTTTGCAATACGATTATGCCGTTTATAATGCTCCCAATGAATTTTAATGTGGGAAATGAAACGTACTTTTTCTAAAGTTTTCAAATTGTTTACATCACTTCGATTAAAGTGTATTAGGTAAAGTTCATGGGAAATTCCAGAGCGTGGTTTAGAAGTACCATTCGCTCTTTTTTTCATAAGTATTACTTGGGAAGGGGCAAAACCAAGCAAATCTTTTAATTCATTTTTAATTTCATCAATACTTTGATCATTTGATAATCCTTTCAAGACAGCCTTGAAGGGTCTGTCTGATTTTATATCATATGAATAAAATTTATGAAGTTTCTCGGACAAATATCGAATAAGACGTTCGTAATCTTCCAATCCATCCACCAAGACTCGACATTCTCCTCTTCGTCCGATTTGAAATGAGACTTTTACTTCCGGGAGAAAAGTAGAGAGCTCAGTACGGAATGCTTTGAAGTCGGAAATCATCACCGTCACTGGTGGCATAGATTGATGTTTCTTCCCAGAACGACAAGCGTCCATTTTGGGATTTTTTGAAGAATTTTCTTCTATGTCGCTACAATCGGATTCAGGAAGAATCTCGTAAATATTGTTAGACGGCATAGGATCAACGGTAGGGAAATCCGTCCGTTGTCTTTTATTTTTACATTCAGATTCTATAAGATCGTGAATGTTATTAGAAAAATGTTGAATAACGGATTGTGATTTATTCCGTATTGAATTATTTTTAGCCTTAGGCTTGTTGCCTTTCCGGTTGGACGCAGGCATTTTTGAAATTAATGAAATTTTAAATTAAATTAACTAGGCTAAATTAGTCTTCGATTGGACTCCTAGCTAGCCTTAAAAAAGGCTGATTAATTTCTTAGTCACTCTAATATCACTCTTTGTATCACTTAGTCACTCTAATATCACTCTTTGTATCACTTAGTCACTTAGTTAGTGATTCAGGTAGCCTTGAAAAAGACTGAAGCCTTGAATCAATGAAACTCTAGGTAGCCAGAAAAAAGTTCCAGGAGCCAAGAGCTATACGCGTGCGGTGCGAACGACTGTTCAACACCGACTGGCTTAGTTTGACCTTAGCACTTCTACTGCACGATCATTTCGTTGATTCATTCAAAAATTTTCTAATTTGTTAAACTCACGCTCACAATGACCAATATTATTCATCTGACTCCATTACACAGAATCCATTAACTGGTGAACAATATCAGAACTTTTTCTCCTGCCTACATCGGTATTTCTAGAACAGTCATATACATTCCGCCAATCATTTATGTCGTTTTCGTTTGTTTCTGAACCTAACCCAGTTTCTACCCTAACTGCTGTCAAACCGTTTGTTTGAAGCTAGTTTCGAACCTAGTTTCAACATTGTTGAGCTGAAAATCGAATCTTTTTCAAACATATTTTGTGAATTTACATTTATTTTCATGCACATATTTGGAGCAGGCAATTAAACATAGACTTACTTTACAATGATGTCCGTTTCAATATAATTCAATCGTAAAGCTAAGCGTTAATTGAAAGATACAGTTCTATTCATTGAAATTCCAATGCAATCCAGTTTAGTTTAACAACGATGATGGTTTTCAATTAAACTTTCGATTCAACCCATGTCTATTCCATGTTGCTATTGATTTACATGTCGTGTAAATTACATTATTTCTTTCTGTGAGGTTTGCTCAGATCCCATATACTAAATGCGAAACCAACACAGCTTCGTTAAAAGTGTTTGATGAAACTACCCTGGGTCAGTTTTAACTTTCTGAAGCGAAAACGTCATTAGGAAGCAATAATTTTGATACCCAATTAAGCACGTGGCTTGAAATGAATAATCAATCAAGTGTGCATATTCACACAACACTACTCGCTGCGCGCCAAAAGATTCTTTCAACGATCTAGTATTCCTTTCTTCGACGGCCAAACACTTATGCAACTCGTTATGCGCCAAACACCTATCGATGATCTAGCAATCATTGGCGACTTTTTCAGTGGAAAATTCCATTGTCCATACAAAATAACATTATTGGTTTTCCCCACTTTTCCGGTAAGTTTTCCTAATTTTTTTGATGTACGAACCCGGTGGGGGTAAAAACTGATCAAACAAAAAAAAAAGCATCTCAATCCGTCCATCCGTTCTTACGTGATGCGATTACAAAGAATGATCTCTGCATTTTTATATATATACTAGCTGACCCGTCGAACTTCGTCTCGCCTGAAATTATTTTTTTAAATTTGTGTTTTCGAACAGCAGAGTTGCCAAACGTTCATGTTTCTTTCCATTATTTTACTGATTACTTGGCTTACAATAAACGAATTACGACAAATTCATATCCAACATCATGAATTATTGTGGATATGTTCAATGCTTTTGTTACGCAAAAACTAAACAAATGCACCAATTGCCATCTCATCCTTCGAGTCAGTGTATTGAACAGAGATTGTATATCTCTCTCAAACTAAAGATTTGACATGTGGGATGATGGATTTGATTGAATCCTATCTGACTGGTCGTAGTATGACCGTGGAAATTGGCGACTGCGTTACTCCATCATTCATCGTGAGCTCTGGCATTCCTCTGGGAAGCCATCTAGGACTATTCATATTTCTGCTATATCTAAATGATCTAAATTTCGCATGCAATGCATGAAGCTATCATTCGCCTACGATTTCAAGCTGTTTCATCGCATCAAATATCTGAAAGACTCAAACTTCTTGCAGTCACAGTTGGATGTATTTTTTAACTGGTGCAACGTCAACAGAATGGTTATAAACGCCTTCAAATGTTTCGTTATCTCCTTCTCTCGTAAACGAACCACGATCATGTATGATTACACTATTTCGCAAGCTGTACTAAAACGGGAGACATCAATTAGGGATCTAGGAGTGTTATTGGATTCAAAACTTAGTTTCAAAGGTCACATAGAATATACCCTCTCTAAAGCATTAAAGATGCTAGGATTCATCTTTCGCATCTCAAAAAATTTCAATAACATATACTGCCTGGAATCGTTATATTGCGCTCTAGTTCGCGAGTATGCTGTTGTTGTTTGGGCACCATATTATCAAACAGATAAGCTACACATTGAAACTGTTCAGTGCAAGTTCATTCGTTTTGCTTTGCGTCGCCTGCCCTGGAGAGATCCATTTAATCTTCCAAGCTACGAAAATCGTTGTAGACATACACTTCGATTTGCTATCTGTCCGCCGTGATACACAAAAAGCTGTTTTCGTCGCGGACCTCATCCAATCTCGAATTGATAGTGCAGATCTCCTACAACAGCTAAGTTTTGACATTCTTCGGCGTAATTTGCGGTTTAATCCCTTTCTCAAAATTCCTCGTGCTAGAACTAACTATGGCTTCAATGAACCGTTTTCGAGTATGTGCCGCGTATTCAATACTTGCTCTGATGAATTTGATTTCAATTTATCTCGTAACACCATTAAAACCCGTTATCTCCGAATATTTTCCCGCTAGTTTTATTTACATAATTAGACGATATGAATAGTTGTTAGTTAGCTTTGTAGTTTAAATAAGGGTAACTAAAGATTTCGTTATGTATCATTTGGTCAAATGTTATCTGTTGATACAAAAGATGAGAAGGTTTTATGCCGGCTGGAGAAGGAGAACCAAAATCTCAGCTCCAGCAAGCTTTTCCCTTGCTCCTAAATAAACAAATAAACAAATTAACAGATGGATGAAAAAGAGATGACCAAGATAAATACTTTAAATTGACCCCACAAATTTCCAAAAGCAGCCCCCGGGGATGGTTGTTTGTCATTGAATGTTAAGACTTATTTGTACTGAAGACGTTTAAAAATTTAATAGCAAATCCTTAGGGATGATCGAAAGTAATAAACTTATTTTGAACGGTTGTCCATAACTTGCTTCACCACTAGTGATATTATTTAGTCGTGTTTGATGAATGTTCGTAGCAGGATAATGACAGGATCAATTTTCGATTAACGAAATAGCGATAGAATGAAAAATACTTGGACATTCGAAAGTTCAAATTACCCTTTTATTAAATATTGTGTCCATTAACTTTGACATGAACGCTGGATTCGTTCAAGAATTGTATCAAAAGGTCTCTCATTCGTCGAGCCACCTCATCGTTTTTCTTAGTATTCAGTCCTGAGAATCAATATTCTGTTTTAGCGGAGTGAACATGAGGAGTGATTATACCAGTATTCTTCTTATCGTTAAAGCCAATGTATAAAACAGCAGATCTCACAACTAATGGTTCTTACATGCCACGATTTCTCCTTCAGATATGATATTCACGATTCCCATATGGTAATTCGTCAAATAATCCAAAGTTCGGAAAATGAAATGATTTGGCTTAAGCAGCTTACAAATGTCATGAATACCATCCGTTTTGAAGTGAAACCACTCTTGAAAACTCACCCGAATCGGCTGAACAAACTTCAGCATGCTAAATGCAAGGAAAATATTTTCATCTGAACTCATTATTTCAACAGCAGAATCCTATCATTGATACGTAAACAAATCGTTACATAATTTGATTTGTTCAACTCACGCCCACGATGGCCCACATAATTCATCTAACTACATCTACTGGTAAATGACATTAGAACTTGTGCTTCTGTTTACGGTATAGCTAAAACAGTCATTTGGAAAGTAATGATTTTGATACCCTATTAAGCACGTGTTTCCAAATGACGAATCAATCATGCATGTAAAATCTCCACCCAAATCTACTCGTTGCGCGCCAAACGATTTTCCAAAGATCTAGTATTCTTTTCTTCAACGGCGAAATACTGAGCATTTTGAATTATTTGTATTACAGAGATTGAGCACCTCTCTTCCAATTTCGTGCAGTGATATTCTCTTACTTTACATCCACAAAAGCTAAAATATTGAGTTGTACTGACATACTTCGTCCTGGACATCCTATGGTCGTGAAAGGGTTAAACAACATGCAAAAAATTGTCTCTCTCATATTAGTCAATAAAAAATGCTCATGGATTATAACCATAGATAGTTAGTTTTACAAGCGAAAAAAACGTGTCGTAAGCCCACTGTACTCAATCACTGAAAATAATGTACCGGTATTCATTGATCCTTGATTCTGACCTCTCAACGGTTCTTAAGTTTAGTTATAATATGAATCAAGCAAAAGGGCTAAAATTTTTACACTGGATCGTTGTTTTCTGAAGTCTTTATTTTCAACTACAAAGAACTGAATTTGTTTACTTTCCCAAGATAAATCCGAGCCCTAGAAAAAATGTTGAACTTCAAAAAACCGAAAGTTTATGAACCGAATGCTAAATCTCTTTTCCATTTTCCATTCCAGCACTTCATTCTGGTACTTCAGCGTCGGACGGGTCCTAGCCGGGGTTTCTGCCGGCATAATCTTCACTCTGGTGCCACCGTACGTGGATGAGTTCGGTTCCAAGCAGTACAAATCCCTGCTGGATGTAATCCTGTACGTGCAGTTTGCACTTGGCATCCTGATTCAGCTGATGACAGGTAGGACAGAAATAAACTCACACGTGTGTTATGAAACCAAAACGAACTGCGGTCCCGTTTGTGTGCGAAGGAACTACGACTACGGGAAAAATAGGGATTCACTCTCCCCCGGTCCGTTGTGATAAGAATTTAGAATCCCGCATCGTCGCTGCCGACTGTAAATGCACCATCATAAACGAGTTTCATAATCGCGCGGAATGCATGTCTCAGCTAAATGTGTCACTCTAGATTTCATTGAAAGAAAAAGAAAACAGGGCACTCTGTCTGTCTGTCTGTCGGTTCTTCGTTTGTCAGTTTGATATTTATATTTGTTTACGATCGCAGCAGGCTATCGGCCTCGGAGATAACCACGTGCTGATAGCAGTCGGTATCTTCGCTTTATGCTTGCTGTAGAATAACTGTCATCTTCATATTTTTTTTTCACTCGACTGCATTAAAAATCGCCAAATTTATTCGATAAGTCACATCACTGGAAAAATTTACGATTTGAACAATTTTTATGATCTCCAATGGCTACTCTGCCTGGCTTGGATTGGCGGGGATTCCAGTTGGCAGGAGCTGCAATCATAAAACCTGATAACACTCGTTACGGAGTTTGGATTGTCGCTCCAAGGCCCCGACTGAATCGACGAAAATAATCTCCCCAAACTGTAGCCATAAGTTCGAACGGGAATTTCTAATGTCGTAGTACTTGCTCTGCATCGGAAAAATACTACTCCTACCGGAAGTACAGAGGCGGCATGGCTGAAGGCGGAAACAAACTGTCAAACATTGATTTACCGTTCTAACTTTTTATGCCTTTCGAAACAAGACGATTCTCGCTTTGAAATCAGTAGCCGGTTCGTGACTACGAATCTGGTAACTGCGGAATGACAGCAGTTTACGGTGAACGAAGCAAGCGAGGCTGATAATGTGACAGACTAACCTAACCTAAAAATAAAATAAAAATAACCCAGAGTCCACCAGCTTCATTTGCAGTGATAGTGACAGTGACCGTCCGTTATCGTTTCAACACGTTCGCCGAGGTTGTTTCGAACCGGAAGCATGCAGCGTGATGATGCAATGGACGTTATTCTTATTTATTATTCTTATCTCGAATAAAACATTCTGTTTCAGTTCTTTTAAATTCGGTCAATCAATAAATTATAGTTTTTAGCCTGCAAAAAAAATGCGGCCATTTTCCAATCCGCAGTACGTCGATTGTCGAACTTTTGAAGGTCGACGGGATCGCAGCAAATCAAATTCGAAACACACAGTTTCGCTAATTGCACAAACAAGTTTCCAAATTGAAGAACACTGCTACAGGAAAAACAATCCACTTCCATTTTTATCTCGATTCAATTTGTATCCATTCGTTGAAATAGTTTCGAGCGGACAGGAAAGTTGTTACGACAAATCCGATTTGCTTCCGCAACTGTTTCCCAACCGGACCAGCCCCTGTTCGTGAACCAAAAAAAAAAAGGCAACGCCAGCTGCCATCCGTTTTCGACAAAACAGCCAACACAGCATCACAGCAGCTTGCTTTGTCATAGGTCTGGAAAACTGCAGAACACACACAACCAAAACAACAACAAAAAAAACATAAATCTATTTAAAAAAAAAGATCCATTCTACCTTCACTTCGTTGTTTTCTGACTGGTAGGTAGGTACTTAAATTAGAGGGGAACTTGCTTTATTTTTTTTTGTTTAGTTGTTGTTGCAAAGCTCTCAAAAGTTACGTGACTTTTATGACGTTCGGGTCGGAAACCGTGAGACAGGAAGTTTGAAAGTTTTTCGCTCACCAGCTCATTCCCCCTTCCCCCAGTCAAACAATTCAACCTACGATGCTGTCACTGTTTCGCTTGTTTGAGTGTTGGATGTAACCATAGTCACGGTGTACTGTCGAGAAAATTCAGTGGGAATATTAAAATATCAAATTAAAACTTGAACTCGCAAAATCACAGATAACAGATGTACAGGTTTGTATATGAACAGTGAGTAAAATATTTGCAGATGTCGCTACGATCAACACTGTTTTGGGTGCTACATTCATATCCCGCCGAATGTTTGTTTTGCTGTAGGTTTAAAATCACAAACATATTTTTGTGTTACTCCGATTGAATTGACATGTGATTTAAGGTTATACTTACAATCTTGTGAAAACAGTTTTTTTAATGCAAGAGCTGTTTTCTCCACTACCGCTAGAGAAATCTTCGAATAGAAAACATCACGTAATTTAGAAAAAATGTATTTTGCAATCTTAGGAAAACAGCCATTGTTGCAACACACGAAAGCAGTTTTCTCCGCTATCGCTCAGCAGAAATTCAAAACAGAACTATCAGTTTGTTTGACACAAAGCAAAGCCTTGGTATTACATTTCTGTAGTGGAATTTGACCTTCTGTTTCAACAGACTTCGCAGCCGATTCAGAGTGTACAGAACCAGTGCATGGCTAGTGCTACGCGATTCTACTGGTACTACGAATCCTTCCAGGTCGGGGCTCGAACATACGACAGACACATCTTTCTAAATAAACTGATATTTCATTTTTGAAGATTCATCAAACAGTAGCGGAGCAAACTGCTTTTGCATTTCTCAATAATGGCTATTTTCCTAAATTTGTAAATTGCCGCTAAAGCGACATAGCAATCAAATATTTATTTTATACTTAAGGAAATCGGAAAAAATAAGGGTCATTTATGTGACTAATTCCCCTTAAAATGTTAGATAAAAATATTATTTTAGCTCAGGGTCGACATGGGGGCTAAGTAATTTCGACAAAGTTCTACAGAGAGTCATTTTAAACCAATACGCAGAAGGTACTATTGCACTCTAAAAAATTTTGAATTTTACAGGTGACTTAATTCCTCATTCGATGTAATTCATAAAGACCTAATTTGTTAAATGACGGAAAATTTTATTTGTGATGACTTAATGTTAGAATAGCTTGAATTTTACTGGTTTCGACTGTAACTTGCATTCTGCTAGCAGGTGCGACTGGATGAATTTAATTGCACCTTTTACCAGCCAAGCAGATGTATGCTTCTGTGGCTAAGTCGATTAACAGACGTACTTGCGATCCAATGATACTCGGCTCAAGTTGCGGCGGTTGCTTTCAGTATTCTTTTTTTATTTCAACGAATTTCATGCATAGAGTTTTAGACACAATATTAAATGTTCTTCCACGTGAATTTGCGTGAACAGCGACGCTTCATTTATGTGCATCTTATAAGATTGATGATTACAGGGATTTTTTTAAGTGTGTCCCGTAACTTGAGTAGAGTTAATGATATCACGCGTTATTTATTTATTTATTTTTTTTTTGAGAACGGCCCATAAGCAACCTGTCAACTTCCACTTACGAAAGAAAATGGAAGCGAGCTATGAAAGATAGAGTATTAAATTTAAGAACAAACGAAAGAGAAAACTTTTTCCTGCCGTTTACTATTATGACTTACTCTCAGCGAGTGCCGAGTCATTCGAAATTACTGTTCAAAGTGAATGTTGATGGATGGCTTATTGAAGGAATGAATGAAAGAAAAGATTCAAAAGAACTCAAAATTAAGTAAAAAGAAGTCTAATAAAAGGTAGTTTTTATTTTCCGTGTATGCTTGAATCCACCCGGTGGATTTTGTCGGCCCAATCGTAACGCTTCAATCGGGCCGTCATCGGCAATATTTTGTGGTATCAAAAGCTTTCATGCACGATGTATCCAACCCACATTATCGAAATGACGAAATGAGCAATAAATTCTTAAACGACTGCTCGTTTCTGGGTCCTCGATCAACCCGATTGACAGTGACATTATAAATGTCATTGATTTTTCGCTCATTTTATTGTATAAGTCATCAACGCGATCAACACTTCACTACACTCCAGCCCACTTGTTCGCGGCGGGAAGATGTCTGCCAGCCATTTTTGCCGAAATTCTGCCAGAACTCCGGCAAATGTCTGGCAACAATGCAACAACCGTTTCCGGCAGAGAATTTCGCCTGGCGGTTATTAACGGTTATGTTTCTGTCGGATTCTTGCCATATAAGATTGGTAGAACCGTTTTGAAGCGGTTCTAAATTTTTAGCACCTTGGATTTAATTTTTCAATAAAAAACTACATATGAAAGGCAATAAGTTATTGCCCATCATATATACTAATTATGGAAAATGTTATTGCCAATAACATTGCTTTTCCACTACCAAACATATCCACATTTAAATCTCATTTACCTCGTCTCATGATTCGTTTTTTGTATGTATGTGCGGGATTGACGAATATCAAATAAAATCGAAAAAAAGAAAAAACTACAAGGATCAGCCCCTGGGGTTGTTCGAGGCATTGATGTGGAACAAGGCAACCAAAATTTCTAATGATCGATATTTTCAATTAATCGTCACACTTTTGAATCCGCAAATGCACGAGAGTCTGCTTAGATTGATCTTTATTAGAAACCAACACCGAACACGCGAACCCAGAATATAGACTCTAAGGCTATTCGCAACGCGGTGATGGATATCTGGTCTAAAATGACATACTATTGTATAATTTAAAACTCAAAAATATAACTCGAGCTTGACGATCTCAACGGAAAGATTTAAAATCTGTTCTATATATTTCTGTAAATGTATTGGTGTTGTGTCTATTCACTTCACTGTTTCAAATCAGAAACAAACAAACTAAATTAATAATTTCGAAAACGATATGAATATTTTTACAGATCATAGTGAGCTGGAGTACTACTAAATGAAACTGTATTATTCAGTGCAAAACATTTAACGCTTATATTGATAATTTCTGAAATGTCATTCGAAGCTTTGACATCTCGTCTTTCAGATTTCGTAACAGAAGCTCACGCAAAAAAAAATTAAAACAGTGTTCTATTCGTGTCTCAAATATTCATTAATTTAAAACAATTTCGTCAAGCAGTTTTAAATCTGTTTTAAATTTGCACTCGAAAAATGGAACTAAATCTCAGCGTCGTGATTGGCATGTTTCAGTTGTAGATATAAAGTAGATCAGTCCATATGAAATAAAACAGCGTTGCGAACAACCTAATAGTCATGATTTGTATTTATTTTGTAGCCGACGAAATTACATCAATAGCCAAAATGTATACAATTAAATGTTTGTACATGCTTGCGATACGGATATCGATATTTAAGCTTCTCTTCACCAAACTTGTGTTCAAGTTTTGTATGCAAGCAGTTATTTTTATAGCGTTTCTCTACCATTACCACCATTTTGCGATTTCGGTTGAAGCGATAAAATATTTCTCATTATCAATCGAGTTCATCTTATATAAATTAGAAATTAGTCTTATGCACTCAAAATTTACCCTGGGGTAGTTGTTAGTCTCTCAGGCGAAACGACATAACATGGGATTTCATCCAATCTTGCATGACACAAGATCAGAGCATACCAATAAAAGCTTCAAATCGTTTATGGCACTTTTTGTCTTGCTGTCTAGCAACAACCTACCTCTAGCAAGCTACGCATAAGACTGAAACGTTAGCTATAATTTCGCTTCTATTTGTAGATTCGCGTGCTTCCAACAGCTTTGCTTTTACTTCGATTGACCAATCAGAG
Organism: Malaya genurostris; assembly: GCF_030247185.1. NCBI lineage: Eukaryota > Metazoa > Arthropoda > Insecta > Diptera > Culicidae > Malaya > Malaya genurostris. Next base: position 139,249,491 of record NC_080570.1, on the reverse strand, counting down.
CGATGCTTTCCCTTTAGCTGCCCTTACACGAGACAATATTATTGTCAATGCAAGGAGTATTGACAATACTTTTGATCGTGTAGTGGAAAGTTCATTGGATTGACGAAAATATTGTCAAAAAATCAAAACTGCTCATCAATCCGACAATACTTTCTCTCCAGAGAAGAAACTGTCAAATATGTGCAGTGAACTCTTCTCTCAATGTTTCAATGTTCAGTTGCAATATTTGAAGCTTCAAACGCTTGATTTTATCGAAAAAACCCTTCCTAATCCACCTAGTGGTGTGATAATGCCTTTCTCTTCTTTCATAACAGTCTCATGAAAATATGTTTCATACTTTTACTAAATAATTTTGGATACTAATTTTGTCACCAATTGATTCAGATTGATTCGAGTAGTTCACAAAAGCATGCTTCAGTGTTTATGTCACACAGTCAGCATCATTTTTCCAAACTAGTGCTTGACATTTACGTTGCCTATTTGTAATCAGTGATGCTAATCTAAAAAAAGCCTTCTTAGTCCATTTAGTGGAATTTTCATATATCTTGAAAAATCACCATAGGGGGGAAATTTGAAATTTGAAATTTTCAAAATCGAAAAAAAATTTTTGATGCCAAAAGGCTTAGAATTGCATGAAACGTCGAGATTTAGTGTCATCTCGAAAAAAATTTTTTTTGAAAAAGTTGACTTTTTGGGACTGAAAAAATATGAAAGTTGATTTTTTCAAAAAAATTTTTTTTTGAGATGACACTAAATTTCGATGTTTTATGCAGTTTTAAGAGTTTCGGCATCAAAAAAAAAATTTTGATTTTGGAAATTTCATGTACTCCCCCCTATGGTGCTTTTTCAAGATCGAAAATTGTCAAACCTTTACCACCGGGCAGCACCCCTTAAGCATGTCCGATTTAGGTCAAATTTTGCATGAAGGCTTTTTTCGAGGTGCTTAAACTTTTGAGCACTAGAACTCAACGGAAATAGAGGTGATACCAAAATTTTGGCACCCTTATATATATAAGACCGGTAAAAATCAACGTGTTTTGTCGGTTACGTCACTTATACAATCATATCTCCGGAACCAAAAGTCACAGCCATTTGATCTTCGAACTTGATCAATGGCCCGACAGTAGCTTTCAAACGAGCCTAAATTTGTTAAAATCGGTTCAGCCATCTCTGAGAAAATTGAGCGCGTTCAAATATCTTCGAAAAGTGCACACACATACACACACAGACATTTTCCGATCTCGTCGAGCTGAGTCGAATGGTATATAACACTATGGGTCTCCGAGGCTCCGTTCGAAAGTCGGTTCTTCCAGCAATTCTAATACCTTTCTATAGAGAAAGGCAAAAAGCGGACTCAAGTTACCAAGCCAATTGGATTGACGGTATTGACAATACTTTGGATTGACAATAATATTGTTATGGGGCACTTTACCTTTTCAGAAAAAAACAGCAATTGTTGCAAAACGCAAAAGTAGTTTTCTTAGCTGTCTTCGAGCAGAAATTCAAAAGAGAAATATATATTTGTTTGGCACATTTTCGCTGAATAAACTGATGCTTTCTTCGATTCATCAAGCAATAGTGGAGAAAAATGGCATTGAGTTTTTCAACAATGGCTGTTTCCCGGAGATTGTTTGTGGAACCTTAAACTAATTGTTTCGACATATGAGATGAGCGGTGGAGCAGAGATGATCAAGATGAATACTTGAAATTGATTCCGCAAATTTCCAGAAGCGACTTGTTGTTTGTAATTGTAAGGCTTAATTGTAGACTGAAGACCTTAAAAAATTTAATGGTAAATAATACTGGTTTATCGGGAGGAATAAACCTGTTTTGAGCGGTTGTCCATTAGCTGCTTAACCGCTAGTCTGATGATAATACTTAATTTTGTTTGATGAATGTTCGTAGCATGACAATCACAGGAAATTATTGAACATTCGAAAGCTCAAATTATCATTTTATTAAATTAAATTAAATATTTTATTAATTGTATCAATAGTCGTCTCATTATTTGAGTCACCTCATCATTTTAATTAGTACTCGATCTATAATTAACGAATGTTCGGTCTTGAGAGTCAATATCAGGAAGAATTATATGAAACAATGTGCAATTTTTCTGTTCTAGCGGAGTGAATATGAGGAGTGATTATTCCGGTATTCTTCTTATCGTTCAAGCCAATGCATAAAACAGTAGTGGTAAAGGTTTTTGAATGCCCCGAATTCTCCTCCAGATATGGTATTCACGATTTGCATTTGGTAATTGGTCAAGTAATACAAGGTTCGAAAAAAGGAATGATTTGGCTTAAGTAGCTTACAAATGTCATGATGTCATAAGCAGCCTAAGCATCCTGTAATCAAATATATTATATATCAATATGGATCACTCTTGCGATTCACGAGGGACATCACAGTAAAGTGCGGTAGTAAAAAAGGTTACTAATACACTATAAATTTTTTAATGCACATATGACAGTTTTCCTAATCAGTACACTGAACCAAACAACTCCAAATATATGGTATATTTCTCGATATACACTGCACGAAAAAATAAGGTGTAAATACGGTTTAGAATAGTAATCTGATACTAACTCGGATGAGAACATTTTGTTTTCATAAAAATCTCTATTATTATATAAATATATGTGAAATGTGCACACAGAACTAAACAAATTATTATTAATGTTAGTTCCAGAATTTTATCAACATTTCTGAAGTATGTACTACAATTTCTTGATTTTAAAAATAACAGTTACGGTGATAAATATATACAGTATCAGGTTGTTTAATAAATAAATAAATGCTTCAAAACAAAACAATTTAGTATATGAATATACCGTAATTCGCCTCAATTAAAGCTATCAATTGAAGTAGAAATAATAAGTATAACTTGTTCTTTTGCTTACTGTATTGCACTTATCATACTATTTATTAATATTTTTGCAGTGATAAACAAACTTTCTATTAGTCGAATTTTGGAATGGAATGAAATTCAATTACTTTTTACAAAATAAATTTCGATATTACAAATTTTGACTAAAAGTTTTAACTAATCGCAAAACAGTTCACAGCATGGGGCAGATCGATTAGTATATGCACTTTTAATTCATAGACAATTTATAAAAATGACCATTTTCTTTTATATTCTAACTTTACCTGAGAAAAAATAATGTGCAGCAAATTTAAATTCAATGTCATGAACGCAATGAAAAAAATATCGCGATCAAAGTAACTTGTAATACATCGTTCATTTAATTTTAATTTTGTTCTATATATCAGAAGTGATCTGCCAAACATTGCCTTCACTGCCTATGGGTTTCGTCTTTTCGGCATTATTATACCATTCATGAGCAAAGTTAAATACTACTTCATAACTCTTGAAAGTGAAGACGATAGGTCTAAGCATAATTCTACATTATTTATAGGCGATAGTTACTTTCGTCAGAAAAAAAAACACATTGAAATATGAAAATGTTCACACCACTATGTAGGCATCATGCTCAATTATTTTTGACATTTCACTTCTGGGTGCACGCTAAACGCAAACTATTAAACATGACTGAACTAATAGCCTTTGCCGTCACGAGATGGTGTTACTGGGATGTCTTTTTCGATTTGTATTGAATTCGTTAAAGTGATCCATATTGATATATAATATATTTGCTGTAATCCACCCTTAAATTTTTACTCTAAGCGGCTAAATGAAAGAAAAATCTCTTTATTTGACCTCATTATTTCAGCAGCAAAATCCTGTCATTAATTCGTTAAAAAATCGTTCTATATGTTGACATGTTCAACTCACAATAGTCAACATTATTTATCCAACTGATCACATTGTACACAATGTATCAACTGGTAAACGGTGTCAGAACTTTTGATCCTGATTATTATATATTAAGAACAGTCAAATGCGTTCCACCAGTCATTTGGCAAGCAATAAATGTGATACCCTATTCAGTACGTGTTTCAAAATAACGAATCACATGCATGTAAAAACTTCACCCAAAACTGCTCGTTGCGCGCCAAACGTTTTCCCAACGATCTAGTATTCTTTTCTTTAACAGCGAAATACTGAGCATTTTGTTACGCGCCAAACATGAATCAATCTAGCAAGCATAGAAGACTTTTTCAATGGAAAGTTCCATTTCCATACAAAACAATTTTATGGATTTTCCACACCTTTCCGGTGAATTTCCCAAAATTTTTTAATGTGCGAACCCGGTGGGGGTAAAAACTGACCAAACAAAAAAAAATCATCTCAAGCCGTCCATCCGTTCTTAGGTGATGCGATTACAAAGAATGATCTCTGCATTTATATATATATACTTCCGTAGAAAAACGAGTTGTAATTGTTCAAAACCTGACCATATTTCTACGTGAAATTTTTTGAGTTTCTAGTTTGCACCCGTATATAGAAAACAAAAATGTGTTCCACATTAAAATGAAGAAGACAGAAATAAACAAGACACGTACGGCGAGATAATGACGCATTTTCGTCTGGATAATTTTGACAGTAGGCGGAATGCAGCCAGCGTTTTTGACGGTTGCCGGAATTCCTCACAAGCGGGAGCTAGAGAAATGGATGATGCTGACTAAGGTAGGCCTGTTTGTTGGTTCCCAGCAAATTTCAACAGTTTATGCTGGAATTCCAGGAATCAGAACAAATTGGCTCAAATGGCACGTTCCCCTTGATATTTGGAGATTTGTGCCTTAAAAGAATCCGAAGAAAACGAATTGACAATCCAGTCCGCATCTTTTCACTCAATTCCGACAGATTTCCGACTCAACCGGTTGGAGGCAAAATTCTTTCGGAATCGATTGTTGCACTGGAGCTGGAATTTATTCGGCATTCATTATGATTTCCACATGGAATTCCGAATAAAAATTTCCAGCCGATTCAGAATTAGGTTTTTTTACCGTCACTGCTAACCTCAATCGGATGAACACATTTTGACAATTCAGCGGTACTGTTTGTAAACAGACTTTTTTGTTTGTTTGTCTGTTGACAAACGGATGAGAACGTTCACAGTCCATATCGCCTAAATAGAATTTCAAAACATTTGTTGTTTCGATTCAGAGATTTATTGAACAAAATTGGCTGGTTGTGAAGTGTAAAGATGATTGTTTGAGATGTGTTCCTCGATTGTGTTTAAACTTGTTTGTAAACAGTACCGCTGAACTGTCAGGAATGAATTCTTCTTCATTTGCGACGTCACGATTAAAAATCTAATCGGTAGTTTGTTTACACTGAAAAAAATAAACAAGGAACACCATGAAGCCGAATGAATGAATGAATAGGTTGCTATTGATTTTTATCCTGATCTGAATTTCTATTCCGGATTTACGTGCTGTTGAATGATTTGTTTTGAGGCCTCGAAGAAGGAGAGAAATCTGAAAAAAAAAATTAACACTAAACTGTATCCGATTTATAAAAGCTTAAGTTGAAAAGAGGAATATTTTTTCATAGAGTGGTGTCAAGAGAGTTTTTTTCGCCGAAGCTCGAAACAAACTACACGAGGAACTACGAATGACCCCACAGAGGAGTGTATTCACCGTACATTCTGCGTCACAACTAGCCAAAGATTATACTTTCCTAATTACATATTTTCGTGACCGACCAAAATTTGATTGCCTTTCAAGCTTCTGCCGGCCATGGGTCACCGGGTCGCAGAGTAGCTAGCTAGCTATTTTCACACTGAACACTGAAACTTACTTGACGGGATTACTTTCGCTCCTTCATCCGCAACGGAAAAGTTTAATTACACTGACAGACGTAGAAAAGGGCAGCCCCCGAAGTGGAAACGGGAACGGACTTATTAGTAAGCACTTCTAGTTCTAATTAAGAATTTGTTTTACGGCGTCGTCGTCGTCAATTTCGGTGGCAGCACGGCGGATGTGACGTCCGCCGTCCTTTCGCCTTTCTTTCGAGCAACCACTCTATGGATTTCCGATGGAAATCACAATTTTAGCACGTCATCAACGCGAAACCGCAATAAGGCAAACGTCGTACCACAATAAAAAGTTGTTCTTTTTCTTTTCTTTTTTCCCCCCGTTGGAATAAAATGACCAACTTGTGGAACGAGTCAAAACCAGGATTTGTCACCGCGAAAGAAAAAACCGAACACAAACGAGTTAAATTTATATTGTAACTTTAATACGTCCGTTTGACCTGGTAGTTCAGTTAAGAATAAAAAAAACATGAGACGTCAACCACTCGCGCGCTTTTGATGACGGTAGTTGGCAGCGCTGTCTGCTGTCAGTTGAGAGATGTTGACGAGGGGCGCACTGATATTTTCTACACTCCTCCTCAGTGTGATCCCTCGTGATCCGGAACGAATTGCATCCCCATCATTTTAGCAAACCGTCGAACCTTCTGAGCTCCCAAAGGCTTCGTTAGTAGATCAGCTGCCATTGAATCCGTTGGACAATATTTGAGTAGCAGCTTTCCGTCTTGACAAAGATTCTTCACGTATTGCTCCTTCGTTTCAATGTGCTTAGATCGTCTCGTCGCTCGCTCTGATCTGACAAATGCGATGCAGCTCTGATTGTCCTCGTGAATTACGGTTGGATTCATCTGCTCCTCGCCCATATCCTTCAGCAACGCTCTTATCCATGTTAGTTCTTGACAACACTCGCTAAGGGAAACATACTCTGCCTCCATGGAAGAAAGTGTTACCGAGGACTGCTTCCTGCTTATCCAGGCAATAGCCGCTCCACCGAACAGAAACACGTAGCCAGAAGTAGACTTCCGATTTGACACGTCCCCTGCCCAGTCAGCATCCGTAAAACCGATGAGTTCTCCTAATTCTCCAGTGAACGACAACTTCCAGTGTTTGGTTCCAAGTAGATAACGTACCACCCTCTTCGCCGCTGTCCAATCAGCTTCAGTTGGACTGCTGACTCGTCGACCCAAAATCGATGTACTCACTGAAATATCAGGCCTTGCGTATACTGATACGTAGAGCAATGCCCCAACCAAGCTCCTGTATTGTGACGAATCTTCGAACTTTTCCTTACACTCTATCTTCAAGAATCCTTCGTCCATTGGAGTTTTCGCATGTTTAGCATCTGACAATCCGAACCTTTTGGCCAATTTTTCGATGTATCCGCCTAAGTTCAAACTGTATCTGTCATCCTGACGCTGAATCTCCAAACCCAAGAAGTATTGCAGTTCTCCAAGATTTGTGATTTCCAAATGCTTTTTCAGCTCCTCAAAGATGCGCTTAGTAATCGCTTCGTCAGCACATCCCAAAACAATGTCGTCGACATAAACCAGTAAATATACCACTTCATCGCCGGATGACTTCATGTACAAACATGTGTCTACCGAGCTCTGCCGAAATCCAAGTTGAACCAATATATCATGTAGCCGTTGATTCCAACATCTAGCGCTTTGCTTCAGACCATATATGCTACGCTTCAGCTTGCAGACCAAATTCTCCTTCCCTGGTATTTGAAATCCTGGAGGCTGACGCATATACAGCTCCTCTTGGAGCTCGCCGTGTAGATATGCTGTCTTCACGTCAAGATGCACCAACGATATCTTCCTCTGACTTGCAATAGCCAGCAGCGTCCGGAACGTAGTTTGGCTGGTCACCGGTGCGAAGACTTCATCGTAGTCCACTCCAAATTGTTGCGAAAACCCCTGTGCAACTAAGCGAGCCTTGTACTTTATCAGCTCCCCTGTTGCATCACGCTTCACTTTATACACCCATTTACTTCCGATAGCTTTTCGTCCGACTGGAAGCTCCGTCAATTCCCACGTTCCGTTTGCATCGTGGCTAGACATCTCCTCCTGCATCGCTTTTTCCCAATCAGCAGCTTTCTTGGATTTTCTTGCCTCATGAACGCTCCGTGGTTCCTCCGTCACTGAGCGAACTACATTAGCCTCATCATCCAGTCTCTTCGCCGGTATACCTTTGTTGACCCTCGTAGAACGACGCAACTCAGGAGATGCTCCTTCAAACGACGACTCGCCAGCTGAATCCTCGAAGAAATCATTTTCCGAAGCACTATTATAGCTGGTGTCCACTTCTCCAGGCCGCATGTTTTCATCTATCTCCTCCTCAGACGTTAATTCTTCTGTGTCATTACCATCGGTATCTTCTCGCTGATTCGCTGGGTTATTCCCGAGCGAGATGTCCACTTCTATAACTTTCGGCTGTGTTGCTTCCCGCACAGACTCCTGGGCATCCATTTCCAGCTCGAGAAACTTGGCATCTCGACTAATAGTTATTTGATCATCGGCTGTGTTCAAGAAACGATAGGCTTTCCTATTTTCCGCATAGCCCACAAACTTCAGTTTGATTGCCTTTTCGTCCAATTTCTTCCTCTTCTCATCAGGAACATGCACCCAAGCATTCGATCCAAATACTCGCATGTGAGAATAATTGGGCTTCTTCCCATACCACAACTCAAAAGGAGTGCAATCCAAAGTGGAAGATGGGAGACGATTGTAAATATAACAAGCGGTCATCACTGCTTCACCCCAGTACCTCTTACTGATTTTTGCTTCCAACAACAAGCACCGCGTCATCTCCATCAGAGAACGGTTCATTCTTTCCGCCTTACCATTTTGCTGCGGACTGTACGGAGCCGTTTGTTGCAGTGTGATTCCATTTACACTCAGGAACTGCTTCAACTTGTGGCTAGAGTATTCACCACCGCCATCAGTTCGTAGGATTTTGGGCTTTCTACCGAACATATTATTCACCAAGCTCACGTAGCTACATATCTTTTCGTATGCTTCAGATTTATGCTTCAGCAAATAAACAATCGTAAACTTGCTGAAGTCGTCAATCATCGTCATGACGTATTCGTTACCGCTGGGAGTTGAATCTTCCATTGGCCCGCAAAGATCAGAATGCACAAGATCTAGAATAGCATCTGACTTGGATTCCGAAATTGGGAACGGCGCTCTAGACATCTTCCCCTCACAGCATACTTCACATACCGATCGAACACCACAGTCGCTCATCTTCAGATTGGTTCCCATTTTCTCGCTGATTATCCTTTTTACTGCATCCGGATGACGATGGCCCAACCGTCGATGCCAAAGATGCTGACACATACCTGAATGGCTAACCGATGAGACTAGACACTGTTGACTTGGCTGCTTCAAATAATACAAGCCGTCCTTCCGCTCTCCGACAACAACTGCTTTACCGCCTCGCAGTATTTGGCATCCACCAGATTCAAATCTGACTTCGAATCCTTCATCAGTGATGCGGCCAACCGACAGCAAATTGCCGGACAAACCAGGCACGAACAACACGTTTTTAATGTCAACGTTTTTGTACTCACCATTTCCGCCAACTGCTGGTAGCTTACCAGTACCGATACCTTTTGCAGGGATTTTGCTGCCATTGGCCATACAAACGACTTCGTTCGACGTAGAGAGCACAGCCAAATTCTCCGCTTTTCCAGTCATATGCTTTGTGCAACCGGAATCCAGTAACCATTTATTATCTCCCGGTTCGCCCGCACCGATAGCACAATCGTTGGACTCCACCGAGAAACACACTGAATCTTCTTCTTTTTCTTCTTCCTGCTGTGACACTGATACCTTCGCTTTCTGCTGCAATTTGTTTTTGACACTTGCATTGTCACGGTTCGATTGTTTCCCTGCCTTCAACACTGGACAGTCCCGCCGAAAATGTCCTTCTTGTTTGCAACAATGGCACAGCATTTTCTTTTTCTCACCACCATCGAAACGATTGGACACTCTCATCGCTCTGTCTACCGTTCTATTTTCACTGCGGCGCCGCCATTCGTCCAGAAGTTTTCCTTTCACAAATTCCAGTTTCAACTCTTCCACTGGACGACTCTCCAAAGCCGACAACAGAGCACTGTAGTTCTCCGGAAGACTCGACAAAATAATGGCAACAATCAGGTGATTTTCTAGTTTTTCACCGATCGAATTCAATCTGTGCACTAATTCAGTCACTTGCATCAGATGAGCCGCCATATCACCACCAGGCGCCAGTCGCAGTGAAAACAATTTTCGCAACACATGAATTTTGTTCGTGAGAGAATCACGCTCATGATAGCTCTTCAATGCTATCCACATTTCGTTCGCTGATGTAGCACCCATGACGTGGCACAATTGGTCATTTTCCAAGGCTAAACCAATCACAGCACGGGCCTTTCCGTCTAGAAGTTTCCACGCCTCAGTGACCTCTTCCGGCTTCGGTGCCATCACAACATCGTGCAGCCCTTCTTTAACCAGCAGCAGTTCGATTCTGAACTTCCAGCTTGGCCAGTTAAAGTTGCTGAGCCGTTCCAGCACGACTTTTGTATCCGCCATTTTGCCACTGAACGACGCGAGAAAATTTTTCCGCACTAAAACTTTTCTTTCCGGTTCCCGAACGATTTTTAACCGTACGCGCTCCGCGATCCTGGGCCCATAACCTGTGGAACGAGTCAAAACCAGGATTTGTCACCGCGAAAGAAAAAACCGAACACAAACGAGTTAAATTTATATTGTAACTTTAATACGTCCGTTTGACCTGGTAGTTCAGTTAAGAATAAAAAAAACATGAGACGTCAACCACTCGCGCGCTTTTGATGACGGTAGTTGGCAGCGCTGTCTGCCGTCAGTTGAGAGATGTTGACGAGGGGCGCACTGATATTTTCTACACAACTGAAGACACCAGTTATTTTTTTACGACACCCGACGATAATGCGACGGATCAAACCCGGACACGTTCTTCACGTTCAGTCTCCGGCATCCATCCGGTGCCGGTGTGTGTAAAACTAGCAAGCTATCGTTGATTACCAGAATGATTTCCACGTTTCGGTTCAGTGTCTTTCGCCTCGTCATAACCAAGGACCATGGCCTGCTTCGTCACAAGTTTGAGGGTGAACGTCAAACAGCATGTAAGTGACAAGGGAAAAGGAAAAAAAATCACTTTCCGGCTAGCCATTTTCACACCACACCGACTGTAACAGAATCGGTCGGAATCAAAGAAAAAGTAAAGTCTCCGTTTCTAGCGCATCCTCTCCCCCAGAACGACAATTTCATTGCGTAACGATAATCATCCTTGCCTTGGACTTCCGTAGAAAAACGAGGGCAGAGTCACGGCCCCGAAGATGAGAACAGAGCAAAACCGAAAAATGGTTTATGGCCTCATAAGATGATTAGAGAGGGGACATTTCGGTCGGATGTTCGGGGGGAATGGGGCTTTATCGGGTATCATTTGCACAGAATTACCTTCACTAGTGGGACCGTGGTTCGAGGCGCCGAGGTTCTCAACCAAAAAACAATAAAGAACTGAACCTGGTTTTTCTCTCCTTTTTTTATTTTACAGGTCTCATCCCGTTCGCCGAACTTTCCTGTGTGATCAGTTCTGCTTTCCCCATCTTTCTGTTCATTGGATTTCTGTTCCTACCGGAATCCGCCCGGTACCTGTGCGCTACCCAACAGGTCAGCCGTGCCCGGACCATCCTGACGAAAACTCACACCAGCGATTCCCTGTCGGTGCAGATCATGGAAAACAGTTTGAATCACTGGCAGCAAACGAAGTGCACGGATGTAAAACTGCTGGAAAGTCTTCGAAAATCACAAAACACTCGCATCGTCATCCCGACACTGGTCCTGATCGTTTTCCAACAGTTCACCGGAGCCATTCCGATGATGTTCTATCTGAGCCGGATCTTCACCCTTACCGACGGTTTGTACACTCCGGACTGGACGGCTATCTACGTGGGTATCATTTTTACCCTAAGTCTACCGGTCTACCAGCTTCTGACGATGAAACTCGGAGACTACAAACTACTGATCTGGAGCGCGCTACTGATGGCCGTTGCAATGGCTGGCCTCGGTTGGCACTGCCATGCCCAAGGAATTCACGGTCATTCGGACGAATTCAGTCACATTCCGTTGTTGTGCTACGGAGTTTTCCTCTTTCTGTATGCCATTAGTTTTCAACGAGTTCCCTGGAAATGGTTAGACGAAAGTGTTGAAGAGGAAAACACTTTTCTGCTGCGGACAATCGCAACCACGATCAGTTGGACGGCGATGTACTTCTGCGTACGGATCCTACCGACATTGATCGGGCTGATCGGTGTCGGATGGCTGTTCTGGAACATCACCGTAGTTCTACTGTTTGCGATGACATTCGTGCTGATCGCACTGCCAAATCTGGACCGCAATGGCGTACGCAGTAAGACACTGGCCGAGTGCAGCAGTGCGTCTTCGTCCACGAATCTGGAAACGATGGACGCTGCAGTGTAGAGAACCGAGCAATGCCACTCCTGACGACGCAAGGAGAGACGCTAACAGAAGACTGATTGCACATCATTAACCGGACCTTATTGTGAGGGATTAACAAAAAAAATTTAACCGGAAACCGAACAATTCTAATGCAAAGAGATAGATTTAACACAAAGGGGAAAAACCGATCGATTTGCGAGTGGTTTTGATTGGATTGCCTTAAAGTTTTGAAATAATTTTACTTAATTGTCTATCGATAAGTTCAGTACCGGTGGTCGTTTATCAATCCACAGAAAGTTAGGTTAGGACGTATTTTACGAAACAATTTGATGTTATTTAACTGTTACAATTGAGAAACTTTATTTTGTTTATTAAATTTACATGGAGTATGTTAATAATTAGAATCGATTCATTCATTCCGAAATTGCAATGTTTTTACATTACTATTAATTTGATTTTGTTTTGTGTGTGTGTCCTCACAAAAATATTGGCGATGACAGAAATTAACAGCAGCAAAACCAATAAAAGTCATTGACGAAAAATAATTGTCACTTTCAGCACCGCTTGCAAATTATGAGAACGATATTCCAGTCAACAACAAAAGCGTCGGTAGAATATCGGTAGAAGTAGTTTTGAAATTGGGTTCTATCTTTCGCTGATTCTTTCAGGCCCTTATTACCGTTCTCTTTCACATTCACTTCACTTACATGTCACTTCACTTGATTTTACCTATTACCGGTATCACGCATAGTGAAGTGATCACTGTGGTAGAAATAACTAATTTTTTCAACAAAATGTTGGTAGCGTGATGTTTATAATGACATCAAGTTCATTCAAGTAATTACTTTTGTCTCTGAAGTGACTTCCGTAATAAGGACCTACATTTACTTCACTTGGTTTTCACTGAGTAGTGATAGCGGTAATAAGGGCCTCATTCTCTTTCGGTATTGAGTGAAAATCGTATGCAATATCAATCGATATTCTACCGACGCTTCGAGAATCGTTAAACGTTAAAAAACGATTCACAATTAATCTTACCGTATCTATTGTAGTTTTGGTTTCCAGGGAATCCTTTCAAATACAATTAGGTAAACTTCTCGGATTTTCATTACATTGAAGAGAGAATGCGAATTGAAATTCGGTTAAATTTACCTACAGACGATATTTTGGTTTCGTCTTGTCGAACGAAAACCAGTAACATTGGCATTGACACTCTCTTTTGTTAAAGTGAAATACAGAAATTATTCGCCTCTTTTCATTTGTTATTAATGTGAACATTTTCGGACGAATGGACAGTTAACGAACGAAGATTCTTGAAATCGGATTGGATTCTTTTATTGAAAATAGGATGACGATATCCCGACCTGGAAGGATTCTTAGTGTCAGTAGGATCCATAGTACTAGCCATGCAATGATTCTGTACACTAAGAATCGGCTGCGAAGTCTGTTGAAACAAATTCCACAAAAGGAATGTAATGCCAAGACTTTGCTATATCCCCATTCCCCTATGCTCCAGTATCCATCTCGTTTAGAATTAGAGTGAGATCTACTGTCTCCCTTTGAAAGATTGATTTTAAGGATAAGATGAAAATAGATGCATTTGCCTAGAGTTTTGTCGTCGCTATAACAGAACAATTTTTTTCTGCACTATTCCTTCTTAGAGTAAAATAAATTCAAGTAAATTCAATATCTGTCCGATTTTATCCCAATTCGTTAATTGAAAGTCGAGTAATCGGGAACATGATGAGAGCAATTGCAATTCTCCGTATTCAAGAACACCGGAACACTGCGTACAAGCGCGATGTAAACATTCTAGATACAAAGAACACATCGTAGAAGTCTTGAGTGTTTCGTTTAATGAGTCATAAAACGCATCACCTTAACAAAAACAAACTGGATGAAACGATATTTTTTGAGATCATCTATATACAACACTTCAAATGACAATAGTTCACTGCATACATCGTTCACGAATAGCATTAGAAGAAGTGGTCGAAGGTGGTAACCTTGTTTCAACTTAGGCGGTTCCTGGTTTCGTGTCCCGGAAGTAGCGGTCAGAACATCAAAATAGAACTCATGCGATCATTTTATGTACCGGTGCATTGTATCGAAAACACGTTTTTTTCAGTAAGGAAAAACTGTTCATTCTCATAAGCCCTAATACTGCAGTTTGATGAAAAATTTTACTATGAAATATTCAATTATACTGTCATTGAAACAAATATTCACGTCGATGCTTGTAGCTTAATCATCAAAACAACGATCCAGTCACGATAATAAGCAACATGAGCCAGGCCCGTACCCAAGATTTCTAAATAATTACATATCTGTTTTTGATTTCGGGAGAGGCCAGTGCCCCTCGAGCCCCCCCTCTGGGTACGTGACTGACATGAGCCTACAATTGTACTCAGCATTGATTCTTTTCACAGAACCAAATCCAGCATTTCCGGGAAAAAAACAGCCATACTGCCAACTTCAAACTGACCAACTTTGCAATATGCTGCGCAAAGTACCGCTCTTCGGAAAAAAATGGGGTTGATTTTTACTGTGGAACTTTACTGGGTTCCGGAATTTTCGTAGAATGTCCCGGTTTCAAGAAACTTGGTTTTTCACAATCCCTCGGAGAAATTGGTAAAAATATTAAGTCAACCGCAATCAATTTTTCCACTACTTCACTCAGAGAGTTTTCTTCTATACGTATAAAAAAAGTCGATTTTGGTCATTTGGTGGTTTTAAATTTTTCTTTCGCGTTAGTTGTTAACGTTTCGAAAGATTTTTGCTTCGAAACGTTGGCCATTTACGTGAAATAAAAACAAGCATGGTTGCACCAGTTTCCAGTTTTGTTTTAACGTGATTGCATGGCTACTCTGATGGAAAAACTTATTTGATGACAACTTGTCAATTGACATTTTAGAAGAATGCCAAAACATGCTAGCAGGGTTGTGCTTGACTGACAATTATATCATGTTATTTAGGGAAAACACGTCTTAAAGTGACAGATCTGAATAAGAAATAACGCGAAAGAAAAATATGTAATTTCGCTTAAAATATGAAATCAGAAATTTCTCTAATTTTGTCAGTAGATACGAACTAAACCTTTAAATATAAACTATATTTATTTTATTTGATAATCCAATGGTTTTCCTTCTGGTGTAATCTTTCTTGTTTTGATAATATTTGATCATACAAAAATCTCGCTAGTAAGGGAAAATGCGGGGCTCACAACATAGTCTAATGCACATGCAAGACTTTGTATCACTTCTCGTCACTTAACGATATGTAATTTTCGTAGACCATGTTAGTTTATACGGTCGTTTTCTGTGTAATCACATTTACTATCAACACAATCACGAATTCAAGAATTCTCTGTTCGCCTCTAGTTGAGATGATAAGACTACAGTTCCTTCGACGTGACCTATTTAGGTATCCTCACCTGGTTGTCAAACCAACAACTTTCTAAGTAGCTAAGAAAAGTCGCAATTTCCATTTATTCTCAGTCAATGACAACAATGACTATTCTAATCTGGCTCTACTTCCACTTGACGAGCACTTCCTGACTAACGGTGACCTTCTCTATCGGACTGTCTAATCTGAACTCCTCATCTGTCTGCTTTCTTGTCCACGGGTCGACGCCCGAGACGTACGATTATCTCTCGCGAACTGCCCAACTATCTAACTTTCCTGTTGTTTTTTTTTACAACCTACAGTTTTACTTCGCCCGAAGTTTTTAGTGCAAGCTGAGCTCGCGATTTTAAGTCAAAAGTTCATCCGACTTTCTCCCAAAGGTTTGCACAAAAAGCCGAGACCACTGTTACTATCCCAGCGCCAGTGACTAGTACCAATGAAAAATGGCGAGTTTCCTTCACAACTTCATACTTTTCTACAATGCTGGCAAATTCAATTTGAAAATAAAGAATCAATGTGCACTCAGTTTTCTTGAAGATGGTTTAACCGATTTTCACAAACTAAGATTCAAAAGAAAAGTTTTGAAGTTCTTTAAAAATTTCTAGAATATTCGATCCAGCTCCGACTACCTATTCCGGAGCTACAGCACGATAAGTGGAAAGTTTTCAATTTCGTGAATATTTTTCCACAAGCAATGGCAAAACAGGTGTAAATCCCTTGAAACTGATTGATAAATACTTCTAGTTTGCAGAACTTGCTAGTTGGTAGATAAATGAACTTAATTCGGCACTACTGGGCCCCCGTTGCCTGTTCCGGAAGCAACGGAAGTTGTGAATAAAAACTCCAATAAAGGAACTCATTTCGACTTCTTAGCAATGGTTGAACGAGGTTTGATAAAAAAAAAGTTGACAAATTTGAATTTTCGAACCTATAAGAAGCAGCAGGCAGCCAAACGTGGATGCGTGGAGATCTCTCGCTCCAGAATTGAGGTATACAATCTTGTATTTAAGTCGTTATTTCGAGTCCAGAACTAAGATCCAGAATGGCGCAGAATTCAGCAGATGGTTCAAAATTTAGCTTCAATGTCCAGATGCAGAACTCAGGTAAAAACCATGTCAAGAACTCTGGTTCGGAAATCAGGTCCAGAATCCAAATTTAGATCAAGAATCCTGGTCCAAGACCAGAAGTCAGACTCACAATCCAGGAATCAAGTCGTGGTCTAGAATCTCTGTTCAGGTTCGAAATTCAGATGCTGTTCTAAAGTTCAGATCCGGACTTCAAATGCAGAGTTCGGTTCCATAATTTCAATTTAGATCCGGAATCTCGATCCAGTTCTAGGTACAGAATTCAAGTACAGAATTCAGACACAGAATCCAGATACAGAAATCAGGACTATAATTTTAATCCGGAATATAGGCCCAGAATCAAGTCTAGAATTCAGATACAGAATTCATGTTCAAAATCCAGTTTCAGAATTTAAATTTAGATCCAGAAATCAGAATCAGAATCCAGGAATTCGAACCGAATCGAAGACGAAATGTAAAGAAACAAATAAGACTTATATTTTGTTAGCGTACCCAGTAAATTCGAACTTCGGACGAATCGTGCACGAAGCTTTCGATGCCGTTTCGAACAGGATTGTCCGATGACGGCTCGATCGCGACGCTATGATCGAATCGATATCATGCTTTATTGGTCTGATATTCCAGGTCCCAGTACAAAAACAAGACCGAATCCAAGTCCAGAATTCAGGTTCGCAATTTAGGTCGAAAATATCGATTTTAGTCTAGAATCAAAGTCTAGAATTAAGCTACTGAACTCAAGTCCTGGATTCAGGTAATGATTCAGAGTTCAGTTTTAGAATTCCAATTAAGAGTCCGGCTCCATAATATAAATCCAGGTCCGAAATCTCGATCCAGGTATAGAATCGAATTAAACAAATCAGAACTATAATCCAAGTCCAGGGCCAGAACTCAAATACAGAGTTAAGATACAGATCCCAAATCCAGAATCCTGGTCCAAAATTCAGGTCCAGAGTATAGATGAGGAATTCGGGTCAAAACCAGGTCCAGAATTCAGGTCCTGAATCCAGATCTAACGCCAGTAACCAGACTCAGATTCCAGTAACCAGGGATCGAGGATTAGGTCCACAATTCATTTCATGAATTCAGAGTTCAGATCCAAAATCTTGCTTTAGACCTAGAATCCTAGTCTTGAATTAATCTTCAGAATTCAAGTTCAGAATCTTGGTCCTGGTCCAAAAAGCAGGTGCTGGTTTAAAATTTTGGTCAAAAACTCAAGTTCGGATTTAGAACTCAGATTCAGGTTCAGAATCTCGATTCAGGTCTAGGTATAGAATCCAAGTACCGAATTCCGATACAGAATCCCGATCCAGGAATCGAGACTATAATTCAAGTCCGAAATCAAGGTCCAGAACTCAGATACAAAATTAAGATACAGATCCAAACCCCAGAATTCAGGTCAAAACCCAGGTCCAGAATTCAGGTTCACAATTCGAATCCAGAATCTAGGTCTAACGCCAGTAGTTAGGCTCAGAATCTAGTATCCAGAAATCGAGGATTAGGTCCACAATTCATTTCATGAATTCAGAATTCAAGTCCAGAATCCAGGTCCCGGTCTGGAATCTCGCTTCAGATCCAAAATGCAGATGCTGGCTCAGACTTTTGGTCTAGAATTCAAAGGCGGAGCTCAGATACAGATGCAAAATTCAGAAATGAAGACACTAATTCAAGTGCGAAATCAAGATTCATAAAACCTTTGAAGAATCCAGGTTCCAACACAAAAATAAAGCCAATAATTCAATTCCAGAATTCTGAAAAGACTACAGAAAAGTCAAACCGAATCATAACGCCCTGTTTGACAAAATTTCTGCTGCCAATGCTGCCTTAAAAGCCGTCAATAACCGATTGGCGAAATTCACTCCAACTTGTACGCGCCCGGACAATTTTGACAGCAGCCGGAATTCTGCCAACCTTCTGACGGTTGTCAGAATTCATTACAAGCGGGCTTCGGCAAACGATTCTAGCACTGTTGCCAAACTTTGGGTGGAACTCAGCCAAAATTCCGACCGATATTTTCGATTTTGTTCAAACTAAATTTCTTGACATCTAAAAAGAGTGCCTGCAGGTTTGAGCTTTCTGATTACGAATGTCAATAATTAACATCAAACAATCAAAGGTTTCAAAAACATGACTAGGCTCCAAAGCTTTCGTTCACAATCGGAATAGATTCAGTTGATTAAATCAAAACACAATCCTCTTTACGTAGGTAAAGTTTTTTTTCCTCAATCATATTGACGCCTGACGCATCTCGGATTGTACCATCATTTCCAGTATAGAACTTCCTACTCCTAATCGATAACAATCAGCCACAAATCGTGTTATCAGCGAATACCCCTCCTGTCTCTCTCACTCTTCCGACGAATGCATGCATTCACGGTCACGGTTATACAAATCGCGTGTAGATGAATCTAATATTTACAAATCTATTCCCTAATGTTGATAACTGCAGCGGAGATGAGCTAATGTTTAACAATTATGACACATTTGAACGATTCCGCGTTCGATTTCTGTTGTCGACTGAATCATTCAATCATGACGGGTGACGGATGAGTGGACGCCTGTACCGTGGCCTACCATGATTGAAATATCAAACCCAGCCAATAATGGCTGTACCGGCATCGGATAGTATTCTGACAATCGACTTGACATATGTGGTTATGGGATTATTTCCGGATGTAAATTTATTCATTTCCCAAAACGAATAATTGAATGAGATAAATCCAAACAAAAAAAAACGAGGACGTTTGCCTCAACGTTTGGGCTCTATTGTGTAACCGATGCCAGTGTATTTGCGGCGAACTGAAACCCGCCCACTACTACTCCCACTAGTGGCACCTAGCTGAGAATAAATGGCTATTACGAACACTAATTTGACGCCATTATTATATAGTCATGGCTTTGCAGGTCCCGCTTTGAAAGCCTACCATCGCCATACTCGAAAGACAAAACCTAAATTTAGCGTGAAAGTACACGAAGACGGCACAACAAAACGCATCCAGCACAACCCAAGGCCAGCGGAAACAATTACACATGGCAGTCAGCCCCATGGCCGGGACCGGAAATACTATGCACCATACCGACAGAAAACTTCTAACGTCTCGAGGGGGAAGGTGTCAGCGGATTTCAATGGTTTGTGCTTGCCGTGCTGCCTCCGCCACTGTCACATGGCAGCAATTTGTTGATGGATTCCGTTGCACTCTCCGTTACAGCATTACTCGGTCCCGGAGAGTGGGAAGGGAGGCAATTGCTAAACTTGACGACGACGAAACCTGGTAGTGCAATGCAACTGCCAATTGAATAGTTGTCGCTTTGAATGGGTTGGAATCTGCATGGGATTTGTGTTTGAAGGAAAAATGTTTGGTGCAAACGATTCGAAACAATACGTCGAAGAAATTGCCTCCAGTGACGGTCGAGTTTGGGTTAGATAATATCCAGGCCCCGAAGATGGATGAGTTTCCGCTTGCAGATCAAACTACAGCCATATGTGAATCGTCAAAATCGTGCAAGTGGAAGTAAACCTAAATTGCCTACTGCTCCGTATCAGAGTGTACTCATTTCACTTCTTGCCAGCGAAACAATAGTCACAACTGTATAGTAGAATGTCGGAGAAGCAAACCTTCAAAGTTGTACAGAACGAACTGAACGAACACAAGATACCCTTCAAAGGCATGTTACCTTCATTATTGTTTCTTTTGGTTGAGTTTTTTTTTTTTTTGCTTTGCCAATGTCTCTTTCCGGTAGCTCAGCTCCAAAGAGCGCGTGGGTTCTGGGAAAAAATTCAAGCAGCAGCATCATCAACGGACTTTTGCTTCACTTTGTTATCACTGTCCTATCCGTTCGTTTGACAAACCAACGGAAATGACACAGCAGGCTGGTCGATTCGTGCTTGTAATGAGGCACTTCGTAGACTGGCCAACCCTAGCATAGCCTACTGCGAAACGCAACGGAATTCTATTGATGTTGCTGGTAATGTTTCAAATTAGGAGTATCAGATCAATTATCGACTAATGGTCGATTTTATAGCAGTAAACCAACCGGGTATGCGCCTAACATTTATGCAATTTATTCAGTGAAATTCCAATTGCCTTCATCGACTCGAGCAACAATGTCGGGCACCGGTTTGTGTTTATGTAGTAAATTTCACTAACAGTGTTAACTCCCAATTTAACACCATCAGATTATCGATCGGATTTGGGTTCAAAAGCGTCGTGTGAAATTCTTCACCGCAAGCTAGAATTCTGGAGCTACTTCACTCGCTCGCCACTTATCGAACCGCAAAACGCAGTCATCCATCGGTAAGAATCAACACACACTCGATTGGACTCGAGAGCTGTGTGGCTAATGCTATCCCATCAATTCCAACATTTTCACCCTGGGTCAGAGCGGAACGACGGAGGGACAACCGGAACACATGCTAATGTCCACCCATCACAGAACCCGTAGTGAACGCAAATGTGGTGCACACTCAACAGTCCACAGGGCAGGACGACAGCAAAAACCCGGGTTTGTTATCTGGAGATTTTATTCAACCCGATGCTGTTGATGAACGGTGGCAGCACTTTACCGGAAGGGCCATCCAACCTTTAGCCCGTCGTTAGTGGTAATCAGAACGAAAATAATGCCCGATCGAAGTGTGAGTATGTGTGCAAATAATTTGCATTTGTGCGATCGATTAAGTGTCCGTCCGGCCGAGTAGGATTTATTACGTGACTGTGTGGTAAATGAATTGCGAGGTAGCAGTTTCACTATTATCAGGTTTTGCACGAAAATGACATAACCTTACAAAATTAGGTTTTGCAAGATCGTGACATAACCTCACAAAATGAACAGAAAGAACTTTTTTTGACAGCCGCCGTGTATTTGTTTACAGTTTAAAAGTTCATCAGAGGTTCATCGTTTGAATTTAAAAATTGCAAATCGCCTCACACTAATCAGATTTATACAAATATCGCTCCTTGATGCTGGAAACACATACAGTGCAATAATCTTTTTAGTTCTTTCCTCTGTGGAACACGGGCGCTTTTTCGTAATTAATCAGTTTTTAATTTGCAGTAACAAAAACAAACAAACACACGGCAGCTGTCAAAGATTAGCTTGATTCATCGGCAGTTCATTTGTGTCGTCATCGTGCAAAATCTAATAAGGTCCTACAAGATGACATCAAAAATTAACTCGGTATTAATAAAGTTCATGTTTGACATGTTCCGGGTGTAAAACTTAATCACTCAAACCCGCGTCGTCTCCCAGGCGGACTGAGTAATGAATTCTAACTCGACTCGATTCAGCTAGAGGAATTCACGGTGCTGACTAAGGTAGGCCTTTCTGTTGATTCCTAGCAAATTTCAACAGTTTATGCTGGTATTCTAGGAAGAACTGGTCATTTTCGAGTTTTATATATCCGAAGAACATGAAATTTTCAATTTGGTTTTGAACAATAACGACAAAAATGAACTGCCAATAAATCAAGTTCATCTTTGACAGCTACCGTGTGTTTGTTGCTTTTTTTTACTGCAAATAAAAATTGAAAAATGACGAAAAAATGCCTGTTAAAAACGTGTTCCACAGTGGAAAGAACTAAAAAGATTGCCCTGTATGCATTTCCAGCATCAAGGAGCGATATTTGTATAAATCTGTTTAGTGCGAGGCGACTTGCAATATTTAAATTCAAACGATGAACCTCTGATGAACTTTTAAACTGTAAATAAACCGCCGGTAGCTGTTAAAAAATGTTTATTCTGTTCATTTTGTACGGTTATGTCACTGTCCCAGAAAGTATGGACGCAACCAAAAACCGCTGCCATTTCGTAATGGTTCAGAATTTTTCAATTTTTATGACTGCGTCCTGTTGTTTACACTCTTCTCTAACCACTTGTGCAGTTGTTTATTCGTTTTCATTAGTTTGTTTCGAAATGCGTGGACTTTCAGCAGAATAACGTCGAAAAATTGTGTACAAATGGTGCACAGAACTGTCACTGAGAAAAATAGCAAAAATGGACGGAGTAAATGAAAAAGCCGTGCGAAATGCAATCAGGAAGTTTGGTGAGGATAAAACCTTTGAGGATAAACCTGAAACGGGTCGAAAAAAAGGTCCTGCTAACCCTCAGTTGGATAAACGTATACTGAAGGCGTTCGAGCAAAAGAAAAAGGTTTCAGTTCGGAATGTGGCCAAAAAGTGGACACTCCGAAGTCAAATGTTCTTCGTGCTAAAGAACGTTTGAATCTTCGAACCTATAAGAAGCAGAAACAACCAAAACGTAGTCCGAAACAAGAAACATCGATCAGGCCGAGGGTTCGAAAGCTGTACAATACGATTCTTGCTGGAAATTTGAACTGCATAATCATGGACGACGAAACCTACGTGAAACTCGATTACACATCCTTGCCGGGACCACAATATTATACGGTGCGAGAAGGGCAAGTGTTAAATCAGTCCGAGACATCGATTGAAGTCGAAAAATTTGGTAAGAAAGCTATGGTCTGGCAAGCAATTTGTAGCTGCGGTACGATTTCGAAACCCTTTATCACCACTGCTTCAATGAACAGCGAAATATACATCAAGGAATGTTTACAAAAACAACTTCTACCCATGATTCGAAGCCGCAAGGATTCTGTTGTCTTCTGGTCAGATCTTGCTTCTTGCCACTACTCGAAATCAACGGTAGAACTCAAAAGACATGAATCCACCAAATTGCCCACAACTTCGACCAATTGAGGAATTTTGGGCATTAACGAATTTTGGGCACATCTTAGGAAACATGTCTCGGCAGCCGAAACCATTCAACAGTTCGAAAAAGATTGGAAAAAAGTGTCAAAACTTGTCGCCAAGAAGTCTGTACGGAATTTAATGAGGAACGTTCACAAAAAGGTGCGCCAGCTAGTCTACAATGGCTAAGTAGCAAATGTTGAGAATAATATTCTTTTGTTGTAGTCTAATATTATAAGTATATCGAATAAAATTTGAATATCTTGCACTTGTGAATTATTTACAGCGAAATCAAAGTGCGTCCATACTTTCTGGGACAGTCTTTAGGCGAAAAAATCTGTGGTTTTACAGAAAAATCTGTGAATATGGTAACTCTGAAGCTGACTCGTCCTCTTTCGGAATTAGATCTTCGAACAGAACTGATGTGTAAATACTTGGCTCTGATAACCAAAGGACAATCTGCACATTTAATGTGAGTCACAAAAATCAGACTTTTATAGGGTGCTTCGTGTAATTCTCTAGAGTATTCTTTTGATAATTTGTTACGCAATAGGTAGCAAGTTTCTTTATTCGGTTGCATACCGTCCGGTGTGAAAAATTAACAGCTTAATTTGAGCTCGTAAACGAATATTTTACCAAATAAAATTCTTTGTTTGACTGGCAATGTTTGTACAAAAGTTTATAGCAACGGAAACGCCAAAGATAAAAGAAACGAAGTTATGAACCTGTGAATTAGGTTTTGCACGAACATGCTATAACCTCACAAAATGAACAGAATGAACTTTTTTGACAGTCGACGTGTATTTGTTTACAGTTTAAAAGTTCATCAAAGGTTCATCGTTTGAATTGAAAAATTGCAAGTCACCTCACACCCAGGGATGCCAAATCATTTTGTTAAAAATCTGTGATCAAGCCCAAAACCTGCCTGTGAAAATCTGTGCCCGTTTCCCCGTACCATAATAGCAGAATCAATTTGGCGAGCAAAATCAGCAAATCTGTGTCATTTTTAAAATCTGTGCAGAAAATTGAAAATCTGTGAAACACAGATTAATCTGTGAACCTGGCATCCCTGCTCACCCTAAACAAATATCGCTCCTTGATGCTGGAAACACATACAGGGCAATCTTTTTAGTTCTTTTCACTGTGGAACACGTTTTTACCTAGGACAGGACCTGACAATTGTTAATCCACTTTTAGGACCAATTTCGGACCAGCTCGTGATTGGTTGAAATTGACATAAGCAAGTACAAGTTGTTGAAATCAAGATTACTGCAGGGTGGTAGAAAAAGTGTTGTCAGTATCGTCGGTAACAGTGTAGCTTGGTATTGGATCTTTTCGGATCATCTTTTCAAAATTATTAATTTCAATAGGATTTAAGTTCAATTTGTTTTTAAGTCCTGTCAATGCGGAAAGTATACGAGTACATTTAACAATCACTGGATGATACAAAGAGAAAGCCTGAAATCACGAAGTGTGATATGGACGAGAATATTGATTATGTTGGTTGAGAATAGCACCGAATCTTTGGATATTTCTGTATGTTATTATTTTTCTCAAATAGAATATGTTGAATACTTTAGTTAATAAAGCTGCAAGAATTAATTACCCAAAATTGAGTGTTTTAGAAAAATTTTATTAAGCTGTTTCAACTAAACGTTTTCTTCAAAACAAACATCTGATCAAAATGAATCCAGAGCTATATTTTTGATCGATATAACATTTGTCTAAGTTTTTTCAAATGATAAATAATTGCATGTTATAAGGGGAGAAAATTTTCAGAATGAATAATTATCTCTACTGGCAACAGTGATCGCGAGGCATTTATTATTTACAGCAGGGAGCAACCGGAATAAGAAGAGAAATATTTTTCTGGAAAAAGAAGCCAGTTGTCTGGTCCTGTCCTAGGTTTTTACCAGGAACTTTTTCGTCATTTTTCAATGTTTAATTTGCAATCGCAAAACAAAATAAATACACGGCAACTGTCAAAAATGAATTTGATTCATCGACAGTTCATTTGTGTCATTATCGTGCAAAACCTAATAAAGATCGCAAAAGAAAAAACAATAGGTAAGGAGGTAAATAAACAAATAAAACTGAAATAGTAACAACTAAAGAAAATCGACAAAGATAATTTAAGTTTCTTCACAGCTTTTCCCGTAATCCAAACAGATTTAAAAATGAACACTCTGCGTGATTGGCTCTTCGCGTTATGTCTGTTGTTTGTGGGGATTAATTACAAACAAAATACCGTTTTCAAATCACCTTGTGGCCATTTGCAATTATCGATTCCAAATACACATATTTTACAACGCATCACCCTCGGGTACAGAGTTTTTTGTTCATCAAATCGATCCCGATATCGATTACATAAATCAAATATTAGTCATTACACTCGTAATTAATATCCCGTGGGGAGAAGCTTTCCTTTGACTCTATAATTGAACATAGTCTAGCATTGTCATTGCCACTGTTGACCGAACAGGGAATCCAACCGAGCCAACAATCATTGGAACTAATTGACAGTTCAATGTAGGGATGGTCCAGGAAAATTGAATCAATCATCAACTGATGTTTTTACTAGGTCAATATCCGACCGATATTGAAAACGATCCAGGAAAAGCAAGCTCGGCTGGCGCCATTCATTATTAATGCGTAGAGATGCCAAGTTGTCTGTGTGTGTATAAGCTATCATAATGTGATGATACATAGCCGAAGCCTTGCTCGGTTAGGCAGATTCATTTCTGCTAGAACAAACTCTAAATGTTGTAAACTGGTAAAAGCCAATGCGCCACTCTACCACACATGTGACAGATAGTATTTGACGATTGCGGTCAGCTCCTGATTGACAGTTCAAATATTCGGTAGCTTACACATCAATCACAGATGCTATTAATGGCACACTACTCGGGGAAAAAAACATTGAACGATTAAAGCAGTGCGTCGTTGGAGTGAAGCCCCGCGTTGACGACTGACGTAATTGGGTCCCAAAGGCGCTCCACTTGTTACGCTTGATTGAAAAAAGAAAAAAAAGTTGTTCGGATTTATTTTTTCCCCCTACATACAAAGCATAATTATTTATAGAACACTTATGCGTACCCCGGCCGGTGAGATGAATGTTATTGCAAAAAAAATCAATAAATATACATACTTTGCATGAAGCCAACATAAACAGGTGTAAGCATTATCTTTTTTTCCTTAATACGGAGCTTTAAAAAAATTGCACCACATTGATTGATCAACAAAATTCGTCACTCGTGCGGTCGACTACGATGACGGTGTCAGGAGACCCTGCGGTCGAAGGATTGCTGCCAATGGCGAACTTCCAGCGAACAAAAATCATTCTCGGTAAGATCGCAGCAGGCACGGCCCTGTCAGTTGATGTTGTTGCGTGAGTGTCGAACCGAAGTGAGACACTTGAGTCAACAAGCAAACAACGATGCTGCTGCTTCTGTAAGGCTGAATCTCATCTGGCATCCGCGGGCTAATGCCTGACACACGTTCCGTTTTTGTTCGGTTAGTAAGTTCGTTCAGTTTAGTACCAACTCGGAAATAAGTAGACCATGATGGTAACAAGGTGGCTACCCGGCCGGCCAGCGGTCGTTAAATGTGCTAAACGTTACTCGGTCGTGGTTTTCCTGCTTCTTCTGGTAATCCTGCTTCTATCCCGATCGGTTCCGGTGAGTGGATGAACGAAACCGTCCCTTTTTTTACCTCAGACTGACGGGGAGTTTATCCGTAGAATCCCAACCGCTTTTTGGAGGCTTGGCAGTATCAGCTGCAGCAGGACAACGCCTATATCCGGTACATCAAACTGGTCTGTCGAGTGCAGTACCACAACCGGGAACCTTCAACGCGTATGTAATGAGTGAATTAGTAACTCCCTCTGTCTCTCTCTCTATGTCTCCTGTGCCGTTCCACATCATGTCCCCCATCGGCCTAATCCGTTTCTCTGTGCAAGGATGCGATCCTTTCTCGTTGTCGGCATTGAAGCGTTTCGACGTTCAAACCTCGGCACGACAAAATTGACCACAACAAATTGGGTGCGAATTTTTCAACCACTGCGTTTTCGTTTTAAACGGTGACAGCACACAGGATGCCATGATTGTACACAAAATCGGTGCTAGACTACACCATTGCAGCGGCATAAGCTACTGTGATTATTTTTCGAACGTCACTTTTTCTCAGAAGACTAGTTGAACCAATTGACTTGAAAATTATACCTCGAGTTTTTTCGAGCGGTTTGATCAATTCGTTCGGTAATTCATTCACTTCTTTCATCTTTTGATAAGTTTTGAATAGTCGAACTACCTAACATTTTTAATCTGTTCAATGTACCGCTGCCAAGGAAGGTCGTTTTTGCTGAAAAAAAACATCACATACCGAGATTTGAACAGCTGAGATTCAATTTAAGGGTGTTGGATGGTATTTCGTTCCACATTCAATGTCTCGTCTAGCACGAGACATGTATGAGATAAACGTTTGATTTGAACACTTGCGTTGAAAAGTAAACTGAGAATGAAAAGGCAGGAGTGTATCGAAGTTCATTGTTTACATTGTTCCACAAAAAAAAAAATAAACATTTGGGTCAACACGACGACCTCGACATTTTTCATATCTTTTCGCGAATGTTTGCTCATCAAACCGCCCAAATTTCAGTTTTATCTTAAAAGAAACATTCGTTTTCAGAAGTACCACAGCAAAAACGACAGTTTTTACAGATACTTCGATGTAAAATTACCTACGAAATTTCCAGCAGCTTCCCAGTTAACTCGTCCGGAATTTGATTCGGAATTCAGCATGATTTCCAATTGGATTCCAGATCAGGTCCAACAACTTTAAAAGCAATTGTTTGAATACATTCTCCAGATTCACTAAACGATTCTTGCGCTTCCTCACCGAACGTCGAGATCATGAGTCATCTCCCCGGCACCACCGCTAGGTATTACTTCGGGGTGGAAGGCTATTGGTGCTCACAGCACCCTCCCCAGATGTATGCAGAATGGGGATCAGCATCATGCTCTCGAGGGACCGACCAGTTGGATGACGAGGTCGGTTCAGTGATGCCGGGTGGAGGGCAACTTCCGGTTTACTGGCGCCACGACGACCCAAAACTGATGCTACATCGCGGAACTACTCTACTAGTCTCCGCCAAAAGATCTAGTCTACACCGACGGAGGGTTCCCCGACGAGGGAAGTCCTCCCGAACCGACGCTTACGGTACACGTCTACGACCTGACGGAAAGGATGCCTAAGTCGATCCAATGATTCCGGTTGGAGCGTGACTTCCGGATCACTGGCGCTCAGACGATCCTAACGGTACCACGCGACGATCTAGTCTCCGACAAAGGATCTAGACTACTCCGACGGAGAGTTCCCCGGCGTAGGAGATTCTCCCGACACCGAGTCCTCTCTTACACCACACGAGACACCCGACGGAGTGCCGAGGCCGGTCCGGCGATTCCGGTTGGAGCATGGCTTCCGGTTCGCTGACACCTCGACGACTCGAATCGGTGTTGTGGCGACTACTCGACTAGCTCCCGCTGAAGGACCTAGACTACTCCGACGAAGAGCTCCCCGGCGAAGAAGGTTCTCCCGGACCGACGTATATTCGCTGATCCCTCTTGAGCCTACTACGGTTGCACGCGACCAGCGATCGCGGCTGCCTGTTGTTGCTCCGCACTCTATATTGCCGCTGCAATATGCCCGCGATTTGGGATGCCGCGGTGGACACTGCGTTCCAGTTCACTACGCAGTGGCACATTATCTGGACCAGATTCTCCGGTGTGGTGTCAATGCCACATGCCTCCAATAGCTCACTCCTCTGAGCCGCGAAACGGGAACATGCGAACAAGACGTGTTCTGCCGTCTCGATCTCATCTGGGTAGCCAGGATATACAGGGGATGTCGGGTGGCCGAACCTGTGGAGGTACCACCTGAAGCAGCCGTGGCCTGTGAGGAATTGCGTCAGGCCGAAGTTCACTTCTCCGTGAGGTCTATCTAACCAACTCGAGACTCTAGGTATGAGCTCCTACCCTTGGTGGAGCTGTCCCACTCTAGTTGCCATCTGCGTAGAGAAGCGGCTTTGGAGGCCCTACGGGCGTTCCTGACTCCTCACATGCTGTAGCACTCCACCTCTTCATTCACTATAAGACCGATAGGCATCATACTTGCAACCACGCAGGCCGCATCCCTCGATACAGTGCGGTATGCACTGATCACGCGAAGACACATCAGTCTATACGTACTCTCCAGCATCTGTGCGTTGCGTTCCACATTTAGTGCCGACGCCCATACCGGGCTGCCGTACCTCAGGATCGAAACTGCCACACCTGCCAGTAACCTACGTTTACTGGAGCGCACAGGCGAGCTGTTGGCCATTAATCGTGAGAGCGCCGCGATCGCTATTGATGCGCGCTTGCAAGCGTATTCAACGTGCTTGCTGAAGATGAGTTTGTCGTCAAGCATCACACCCAATTGCTTCAGTGATCTCTTGGAGGGGATCATGCAATCTCCGGCATGTACCAACGCCTCCTGTTCCGATTTGCGGTTGTTTACCACCATCACCTCTGTTTTGTGGTGCGCGAGTTGCAGTTTCCTGCTACGCAGCCAGTCCTCTACCAAGCAGATTGAGTGTGATGCACTCAGTTCGACCTCTTCGATGGAATCGCCGTAGACTGTCAGTGTGACGTCGTCCGCGAACCCGACTATTATGACACCCGGAGGGAGCCTCACCCTCAGTACTCCATCGTACATTATATTCCACAGCCCTGTGGTACTCCAGCCGTGATTGGAGTGCATAGCAGTTTAAGTTGAAGTGTTATACCACCTTGCAGTTCAACATAAACCACCGAGGCTAAAATTAAACGTGAACATAATGAAATTGTTTATGTGCCCTAGCACAGATAAGGTTTATTTCTAAATAACTTCCAATGCCGGCCGGCACCACTCACCCAACCACCGCTTTACGAAATTAAAGATGATTCCAAAATATTGACACCCTAATGATAAAAATCCAATCACAGAAAATATTTTATGTTTTTGGTTAAAAAGTATTACCCTACATAGTATGAATTTCATATACAAAAGTAACATAATGTCAGGGTTTCATTCAGTAAAAAGTATTCAAACGGAGAGAATGGTTTTTTAGACGAAAAAACTGTAAGCTGCAGGTAGATAACCTGTTGATGCTAATCGCGAAGGCTGCTGCAAAGCCAATATTCGGGGCGATTCCAGTTTCAGAACTACCTGGAATAGTGGAACTCATTTCACTGAGAAAGATGGCCTAACCGATCTGAGAAATGTTTCAACCTGTAGATTGCACTAGCTCATGCACTAGCTTTCATGTTTTTCAAAAATCAAACAATATTGTTTGAAGAATACCTTTTTTTCTTGAGAATAAGAGAGATATAAGACAGGCATCATTACACCATTAGGTGGATAAAAACAGGTTTTACTCAATTTCGTGAGATTTGTTGTTTATGATATATGTTTGCTTGTAAAACAAAACTCAAGCAATGTATTATTTTTAAATTGTAGTTGGTTTCTTTTACCATGGGGTAGTATATGGAATTCATATAATTTAACGTTCTATTTCTTATTGTACAAAGCCATTTAAAGTATTAAAAATTTTTGTGTTGTCACAATATTTATTTTATTAGTACGTCTCTATGAAATAGATGAAATCAACACGGATTGCAATATATTCACTTTGATTTGCAGAAACGTTGGAACGTAATATAATTTTAAAATTTCCGATTCTACCGGTTTTTTAGACAAGCCTATTTTTCGTTTTTTTTTTTTCAGTGCATTTTATTTCTGGAAGTAGTACCTTTCCAATAGTGAACAAATTTCGGAAACCGGTTGACTAACAACGAAGTTGTGACTGGGTAAAGTTGAAGTTTTCAATCCTATTCACGATGCAGGAGCCGCATGAATGCAGATAGGGCATATTTTGCGCTCTAAAAAAAACTTGGAACGGGAAAAATCAAATTTTCATTAGTTTTTTTTTCTAAACGATCGTCAATAATGATATACTTAGAATAATCTACAAACTTCACGAAAGTCGGGGTGTAAAATTTATTGAAATTCGTCAAATAACAACTGAGCTATGATAACTCAATGTTACCGTTCCAACTTTTTCCGGTTTGGTATGAGGAGTGTTAAATTTAGCAACGCTCTCCAACCATATTACACTGACAAAAATTTGCACGATCGATTCATATCTAAACAGCACTTCAATTTAATGTGCTTTTTCATTTCAATACATAACCAAAGCGATTTGTTTTAAGATTTCATATGCGAATTCACTAAGATGCAAGATGAGATTATTTTTCACTTAGCTTTGATGTGTTTTTCTTTTGGAATTGATGTGTTTCGTTGTTGAATCGAACTACATGTGTTAAACACTTCATTTTCTAGTGGAAATGAGTACAGCACAAATGTATCTGCAAAACACTTGCTTCGGTCATCTGTGTTTCAATTGAAATCTACGTCGAAAACAATATGAAATTCATTGAGAATCTACAGGTAACGATATATCTTATCGATTTGATGTGCATTTCAAATAAATGTAGCATAATTTCCAATAAATATCAACATGTTTTACACTCATTTTATGAGTTAAGTGTAGGTTTTCACGAATTTCATGTGTTCTACAAGTAGTGATAGTTCAAATGCTTTGCACTTGATGCTAGTGTGACCATTATTTTCAGTGTAGGCTAATTTAAGTACGATTCAGACGGTCCGGCTTCTTCCGTCACCGTCATTCTGATTCACACGATCCGGTTTCCTATCCGTGTCCGTAATGTCATTTTTTATACACGCAGAATTTGATGAACTTAGTTTCGCACAATTTTATTCCACTAAAACAAAATCTGGGAGCTTTTGAAGCCATTCGATCTATTGTTTTCCTACCTTTTAATGAAATAAATAACTTCCAAAATTAACTAGAAAGTGGAAAAAACAAAACAATCAGTTCCACTCAACAACGTAACGTACTTTGCAAATCTACTGGTAAGTTTAATTACTTATATGTGGTATATTTCGTTTAAGAGTGCGATCTTGACACCGAATACATACATAACAAACGCCAGCTCAATACTGTAATCATATGAGCCGTGCATGTGTGCGATAATCACAGTCCGTCAAATATTCTTTCGGAGAAATGTTGACGGAGCTTGCCGTTGACGGACGTTGACGTTCCGGATCTCTGCTGGATCGTGTGAATGCGCAAAGGGAAAACTCGTTTGACTAATTTTGACGGAGGCTGACGTTCCGGTGACGGTGTCGGAAGAAGCCGGATCGTCTGAATCATACATTCACTCAAATAAAAATTCACGTTCGATTCACTTGAAAAATCACGTAAATTGGTTTCAAATGTCAAATTGAATATTTTACGTGACGAAGATGAATGTTATACGAACATCCCCTAAAATGAATAGAGTCATCACATAAGTTTTACGTGAATTGACCAAACGTCAAACAATCTACGTGAATTTCCAGTGTGAAAAACTCGATTTTTAAAATGGCGAACAGTCGCCTTCGAAGTGTGAGTATTGTAAATATTTGCGAGAAATGTTATTTAATTACAATTTTTTACTACATCGATCGGTTAATTCCAGTATGAAAGTTTCCATGTGTTCGACTGGACCGAGTGCCTGCGTGAGTCCGGAAGTGTTCAAAATCGGTATGAAGCTAGAGACACTGGAACCATGTATTGCGACTTCAACCTGCATCGGCAATGTTGGGGGAGTTCTCGTATCTCGACTTCGGCTTCGGTTGGATGGCAGTGACAACACGATTTCTGAAGGCTTGCCGATTCGAGATCCCACGTTATTAGTTGCTTTTTATATTCAGACATTAAAATTCTATGCTAATTTTTTGAAATATATGTTTTATTTTTCATTTCCTAGATTTATATAAGAATCTGAAATATCCCTTTTGACTTTAACCAATATATAAAATAATAATTCTCTGGTATCTAAATTTGATATGAACTGATAAGTAAATGTGATATGAGCAGTACATTACATTTTACCTATGAAACACGCAACTTTTACTGGATTATGCATTAAACAGCTTTTAAATGTCAGTCCATTAAAACCAACGTGAAAAGTAGGGTGGAAAATATTCACATATCTTTTCACGTAACTATAACATGATTATTATTTTGAGTGTTATACATCCTGATCAGAGATGCCATTTATACAAATATTATACAGGTTTTTAAATGTGCATACAGATTTCATACAAAATACAGATTTGCAGAAAAAAATCGCTCATTGAGTTTCTTATTCAAAAACCATAAAATGTTAGAATAACATTATCTCAACATCAGTAATGTGTTTCGCAAAAAAGGTTGTAGGAGTTCATATCCCTTTATCTACTAGATAGACAATTGTTATTTCGAATATCACTTATTTTTGCGGCAACATTTATGATATTTTGTACATATCTGAATGAATGTTTATTTCACACCACTTATAAACGTAAGGGGAGATTTTCTTACATTTTCATGTGATAATCGGATGATTATCATAACAAAAAAATTTCTTTCAAAAAATTAATAAAACGCATACTCACACAATTCTGTATCGAATCCAGATGTCGAATCCTGATAAATATCAATAGCAAGTGATCGATTCTTAGCCATTAACCGATAGATCCTGCAAAGCTGAACAATTTATTCAAAACAGAATCACAATTCTTTGTTTTGTAGTCTTGCAATGAATCATGACTTTAGTAAAGATTTTTCTAAACAAAAAATTCTGAACTACTTACACTTCAAGAATTCACTGTCATTCTCAAAATCTAACTTTTCAAACTGGAAATTTACGTAGATTTTTTCACGTTTGGTTAATTCACGTAAATTGTATGTGATCAGAGATGCCAGGTCTGCAGATTTGTCTGTAAATCTGCAGATTTCGTATATAGTGCTGCAGACATTGTTTGTTGCAGACTTTTGAAAATCGAGGTTTTCGTAGATTTTCGTCGATATTTACAGACATTTGAAATTGCCGCGACGTATTTTTTTTTTATTGCTCGCCAAGTCAATTTACTTTCTAGAGAAATTGAAGCCTGACATTTTTTCTGATTTACTGGATTTTGCCACCAGAGATGCCAGATATTTTCATAGGAAATCTATAAAAAATCTGTATTTATCTGTTTTCACCAATAAATTGAATTTCAACAATGCTTCTCGTCACTGCAATCAAATACTAATAGATTGTTCATACGAAAAAGTTTTTATTTTACTTCTTGGGAAATGTATGTAAAAATTTGTATAATACAGTTAAATCTGTATAAATGGCATCTCTGTCTGCAAGTCTGTCTGAAGATATTTGAAATTTTTACCTGGCATCTCTGTATGTGATGGTTCTAATAATTTTAGGGGATGTTCGTATAACATTTATTTTCGTCACGTACTTAATTTGACGCTTGAAATTTTTTCACGGACTTTTCAAGTAATTCGAACGCACAATCAAAACTATCGATGGGAACTTTTTTTTTTGTCCACTAAACCGATCCAGAGATCAGGGATGCCAGGTTCACAGATTAATCTGTGTTTCACAGATTATAAATTTTCTGCACAGATTTTAAAAATGACACAGATTTTCACAGATTCCTGAAAATGATCGCAGATTTTCACAGATTTTTTAAATCGAGTACAGTTTAGCACCAAAAAGTACATAGCGGTTGAGAAAAAAGGTAGTTGGTAATGAGACCTTTTTTTTGCTCACCAAATTGATTTCGATCTGCTATTATGGTACGTAGAGTGACTATAATCAGAGTGGCGACAGCTGTTCGTTTGGAATGACAGCTCCCAGTTCCAAACGAGCAAACGACCTGTCAATTCAATGTAAAGCTAATGGAATGTTTTGAATTGTTGCCAAAATTACGGATGAGATGTCGTCACTCTGGTTATAGGCACTCTAATGGTACGGGAAACGGGATCACAGATTTTTGAAAAAATGACCTGGCATCCCTGCCAGAGATGATGAAATGGAAGGGCCCTTTTCTATCGTAGGTACGCCGCTGCTCGAACGTGAGCATTTATTCGAGTGAAATTTATGTTGAAAATGATTTTTGACTGATGGCTAATACCCGCTTGGAAAGAACCTTGTCAAGCCGACTGGATTATGGCGGCTATCAAAATTCTGCCTTTTTCATTTTGAATTT
Organism: Malaya genurostris; assembly: GCF_030247185.1. Lineage (NCBI taxonomy): Eukaryota > Metazoa > Arthropoda > Insecta > Diptera > Culicidae > Malaya > Malaya genurostris. Next base: position 139,213,916 of record NC_080570.1, on the reverse strand, counting down.
TATTTGAATTCAATTTCAACTCATGTTATACAAATTTAACGTTAAAGTTGAAAGTATGTTCTTTCGGTGTCATTTCAATCGACCAAATGACTATTCGTTTGGAAGACACATGATTGTCAGCAGAGATGGCATTTCACCAGAGTGATACACGCTGGAGTCAGATTCTTGTCCACACCGAGGATGCAAAAAACGAAGCACCGCACAAAGAGGAAAGCGCACTTCTTCTCAGTGTCGAATAGACAGCATTTGAGTGTGTGCTTGTGGTTAAAGCAGCTGGCGCGAGTGAAACACATTCTCTTCGCATGAATCGCTCTCACGCGCTCTCGTCTAAATACACCCAAGTGACCACTGGCGCGTGATGGTGAGCGAACACTTCTGTGAACTTCAATTAATAGAGAGTAGATCTGGTCTTGCCATAAAAAATTTGCAAGGAAAACCGAAAATTTTACGATAAATTGTTTTATTTTGCTGATTTTGCGTGTCCACGCTTCTTCTACGCAAACCATACAGCAGAGTGCTCACCGGTGTGTACACCTCTGTGAAAGTATCTGCATCCACCTCAGAGAATTTATTAGCTAATGCTCTAGCACTTTGGTGCGATTCAGTGGAAGAGGTAAAAGGAAATAAACAAATGCACTCATGATGCGTGCACACTGGGAGTAAACGAATACAACAAACAATGTTATATTAGTTTTATGCTTTGTGAATATCTTAATGGTACTGAAAAAACCCGATTTCCGGAATTTATCCAATGTTTACAACTGTTGAGTCTTTTTTTGCAGTCATTTATTTATCTACTTCAAAACTAAAAATCTGGGCAGGGACTGAATTCTAGAACTGGTTTCTAGAACTAAATTTGAAATCTGACACAGGTACAGAATTTAGTTGCATAATTCGGGCTCGGAACCCAGATGAAGAAATCATAAATTTAGATTCCAAATTCAGTCCTGGAACTGAAATCCGAACCTAAATAGAGGAATTGAATTCAGTTCCAAGATGTAGTTCCAGAATCCTTAATCCGAATTTAGTTCCAACATGCTGGTTCTGAAAAGAAATCTGAAACTGAATTGAGGAATTAAATTTTACCGCAGTAGTCTGTTCTAAACTGTAGTTCCAGAATCTGGAATTTTGATCATAAAATATGAAGTTGAAATCCAAAATCTAGTCAAGAAACCAGTTCCAAAATCCAGAATTAGGCTTGAGTTCCAGAGTCATAGTTCTTAATTCTAAACCTGTAATCGGGAACTAAAATTTCTGAAACTGAAGCCGGAAACTAAGTTCAGAATTGCGGTGGACCAGATTCCAGGATCTGAATTCAGTTTTAGAATTCAGTTCTAGAATATATTCCAAGATTCAGTTCGCTGCTGCTGGTGGTGGTTGAAGGCGACTGCTCGCAACGACTGTCGAAATGCAGAGGGTTCGTCTTCGCTGCTATTTGTAGAAGGTCCTCACCATGACGTCCAGTCTAACGCAAAAAAAAGAAATATGAACGATTTTTGATCAAAGTTTACCTTTCATACTCGTCCAGTAGAATATCGGGGCTGATATGTGCCCGACTATCGTTAAAACTGTTGGCTCGGGTACGCGAAAGGCAAGCAAGCTTGATAAGTTTTCCTCATTGTTTCTAAAAGATCATATTTCTGATAGCATGGAGAAAGAGTTATGTTATTGTGTTTAGTACAACTCGAGATATTCATGATTAAGTTCTATCCATTCTTCCGCGGGGTGAATTTTGAAAAGGTACCCCATAGTAAAGTAAGACGTATTTACGTCAAAACCAGCTAACTGGTTTGCGTTCAAGTTACTGTTTTAAGCATCTTTTCTTAAGGATCGCAACAACAACAAAACAATGTCTACCACAAAAGCTTAATATTACTTATTAAATATTTATTCATTACCTTTTGTCAGACTACAAATCATCCACTACAAATTATTGATCAGAATTCAGGTACTTGGCAGAACGTCACGGAAGTTTTATTTTGATCACCAAATTAAACATAGGATAGTATAATAACTGCTATTATATTTTATTTAAATCTATATACGGATTCCGGTGATTTGAGAGGACGAAAATACTCATGTGTCCACTGTCAGGCAATTCCTTAAAAAATCTCTATTAAATCTGTATCTGTACGAAAAATGAATCATCGGTATTTTAAGGGGCAGTTTACAATTCCAGGAAAAAAAACATTGTTTCATAACGCAAAAGCATCATTTTGTTTAGTAAACTTTTCTAAATAAAGTTATGTTCTTCTCACAAAGACTTATCTAATGATATCGGAGAAAATAGTTGTCTGCTGTTTTCCTCCGATTGTAAGTAGAATCTTAAATGAATATAGCTGTATCGAGTACAAAAATTGGTATAATTTGTACTGATGAATGAAATTAAGCAATCAAAACTTAAATTTACTGCCTCCAGAGGTCCGCAATCGATTGGTTACCAAACTTCACAGTGAAATGTTTCTCATTCTGTTCCATCAAGAAATATCACTGGTGAGCAGCTCCCATCTCACCAGTCAACGCCTACTAGATTGGGACTTGTTTTAGCTAAACCCTCCAGGCACAGGGCAAAGATGATACAAAAAAAAAACGTTTACTCGGAAACAATTTCCCCTTCCGCGTTTCTCCTTTGGCACTTGCCAAACCGTATGCTAGTCCAACTCTTCTTCCTCGGTTGTACCCTCCCTTGAACTTTCGTTACATTACACCGGAAGATGAACATGAAGTAAGACAAGACAGTAGTATGTCGAATCGACAGCATCGAGCGAGAAACTAGGATCTAGGGCAGAAGTTTTACTGGCCCGATTATCCTCTTCCGAAAGTTTCCCATGCACCATTTCACAGGCTGCATTCCCACTGACCTACTTTGTGTTGTGAATTAACAAAAGCAAAATAGAGAGACAGAAGAAAAACATGATTTACATGCTTTCGAACATCACTTTGAATTAGTAAACGAAGAGCAGCTTCGGGCGAACATCGTTGCCATCGAGACGCCGAAGGGAACTCTGGGCTGGTGCAAAACCTTCGACGATGCGGTTTCATTTGCGGGTTTAAACAAATGGCTTCGTCCCTTCCGGAGTCACTCGAGAAGTAACCAGGAGCATCCGGTAAGTCCCGGTTAGTCTTCGAGGTAAAATGATTCATTGATTCGCATTCACATTTCAGAAATCGGACAACCCTATGCGTCTACTGCTGGTAGAACATCCCTTTCTACGGTTGGCTCGGTTCTATCGAGACTGTCTACAAAGTGTAAAAATTACCGACCCATTCTATTACCTCACACTGGAGATCCGAAATAAGATAATCGATCCGAACCTTAATCAGAAAACATCGCCGAGTTTCGGTGAATTTCTTCGCTTTGCCATCGATGACGCAAACCAGTGGAACTCCTATGCCCACTACTGGCAACCCTACATGATGGCCTGTGAACCCTGCCCGATGAAGTACGGTACTGTGATAGAACTGGCACCGGAAAAGATGGACTCACTGGACAAACTGTTCCAGGTTGCTGCCGCTAACGGCGGAAATAAATCGTCAACAATGGTAAAGGTCGAGCAAGTCTGGCAACAGGAACAGGATCAGCTTAGAACACTGTATCGGTCGGTGGATGAATATCTGCTGGATCGTCTGGTTCGCTACTATCAGGATGATTTGACGCTGTTGGCCTACAGTCCGGACCGGTACTACGAGGAAACCTACAGGAAGTTCTCAATCGAAATTGAACAAGTAAGACCTTTCTAGGGTCAAATAAAAACACCCGGTTCTGGTTCTACTTTTTAAGTAATGCTTTGTATCAATATAACAATTTAATTACACAATGCTAGAGGTATTTACACCACATTTTCATAGCGAGAGAGAGTACTGCCAGCTTCGATGACACATATTCCAGACATTCGAGAGTGTTTCGGAAGCTGGTTCCTTCCGGGAACCACTCTTCCGAACATTTCCGGACAGTTCCGATGTTTCCTTCCAGTACCAGCACTCAATAGTAATAGCTATGAAACGTGAATCGAGGGGGTTGGTTTGACGAGTATTTTTCTTTTGTTGTTGTTAGGTTCTAGGTATGGTTTGGCATTCTCTTGGGTTGGACGCTGTATTCCCACTTTGCGATTAGGCGTAGCTCTCGGCTTCCCACTTGGGATCGTAGGAACCGTCGTCTTCCTTGCCCTGGTCCCAATGTGCTCCGGAGTGAGCACTAGCACTGGCCAGAGCATGCAGATGGGCGGCCTTCGCATGTTGAACTTCGGGTGTTTCCACGGGGACACCATTGTGAATCACCGGGAAGTGTAGGGGTCCATGCCAAGCACCGTACGAAGGAGCGTGATGTTGCTCCTCGTAATCCCCAGCTGGCTGATGTTCGTGAATAGCCTGATGATCATAACCCTGCAGTTTGGCATGGGCTGCAGCATGGGCGAGCTTAGCGTGCTGAACCTCCGGAGTTTCCACGGGAACTCCCTTGTGGATGACCGGGATGTGGATAGGTCCGTGCCAAGGTTTCTGGGCCAGTTCATGGTGATCCCAGTGAGCAACCGGGGCTACTGGACCATAACCAGACTTGGCAGCGGCATGGGCAGCAAAGTGAGCCGATTTGGCAGCAGAAACTTCCGGCGTATCCACCGGGACGTGATTCCAGGGAGCAGCATAGATCGAACGCTTGTGCAGTCTAGCTCTGGCTTCGGCATGTGCCGCAAAGTGGGCAGCCTTGGCGGCCTGCACTTCCGGAGTTTCAATCGGAGATCCATCATGATCGAGCGCGACATGCTGGTAGGCCCACGGTGACGCATAGTGACCATAGGAAGCAATCTCGTGACCACCAACCGGAGCTGGTCCCTTCGGTAGATTAGTTCCCACAACTTGGAAACCGTGAATCGGATCGGCGGTGTATTTAACGGACTGCACGTGACCATCTCCGTCCACGTACGAGTAGCCACCGTGGGTCACTCCGTGGGCATCCTTGGATTCGTGTTTCTGCGAGTTTGGATCCGCATAACCGTACGAGTATCCACCGATGCCATCGTGAGATTGATACTGCGATGACACGGCATGTCCCAGGTATGATCCGGAACAGGCAGTGACCAACAGCAGCACCGAACCTAGTACCTGGATGGGAAGGGGGAGAAGGGATTTGGTAAGACACACGATTACACATCAACCGACACGCAAAAGCACTGACTTATAAAATCCAAATTTCGATCGCACTTTTTGCTTGTATCGATTTCTAAACGCCCGAACGCCCCCGGTTGCACCACCCAACCTAACCCAACATCGGACTACTTACGAAGGCTCTCATTATGCAATCACTTTATGTTGTTTTATTTTTTTCACTTCCAACTAGGCCTCTGATTGACTAATCGATGCACGTGGAAAATAATCACTCACAGTCAGTATTGCACGTAGTAGAAAAAGCAGTGTTTTTTTTTTGTTGTTATTTTACTATTGAGTGCTTGCTGGTTGCTGAAACCGTAAACCTCCTAGCGCGATCGGATCGGACCGACTTGGACTAGGACTGTTTGCGAACTGTGCCTCCTCGATGGGTAGGGAAGCGGTTTTATACGAGCCCGGCCACCGAAGAGCAACCCAACCGAAACCCTCCGGTACAGGCGAAATCTCGCTCGCTCTGAAACTCTCCACTCCGATCGCGTGTTCAGAAGAAAACCGAAACATGCATCCCGGTAAGGATCGCCCCTGTTAGACTCTCAATCATTTCTCACTCTGTGTCTCTCCGGTGCCTGCAAAAACAACAAAGCCGAAATCGAGCGTCCAACAGGTGCGAGAGTTGAGCCTACCGGCCAGAAAACCTACGCCAAAAGGCAACGATCGCTTCGCGTGGAGCGTGTGGAAACGGTTGGTCGAATGGTTCTCGTTCTTCTTGTGGTTGGTGGCCTTTTCCCCAACGAGAAATTGGTTTCGATCTCTATTCACCGGACCGTGGCAACGACGACGACGACGACGACTAGCGCGCATGGCTTGCTGCTCTTATCGGAGTGGTCCAATCAGTTTTAGTTGTTTTTTTTTTTGTTTCTCTTTTGCAGCCTACTGTGATCTATCAATGACTGCTCAGGCTCAGTACGAGAACCTTTTTTTTCTGGTTTAAGAAGAAACAGAATGGTCCGCCCAGAAATCCGTTGCACTCCACTGTTCCGATAGGATCGATCGCCCGGATCAGCTTCAGATACAGTTCGATTGCCGCAGGTCGTTGCGGCGCGTGATGAAATGTTCGGCGAAAGGTTCTGGTTTAAAGTTACGACCGGTTTGCAGGTTTACAGGCAACTTTGGATGCATGATATTTGAGCATTTTCCGTGGTTGTCGTTGTTCGACCGATTCGAACACGTGGATACGAGTCGAAAGGGCGCTCAACCCAAAGCTTGGAACTGTGCCGAGTGAGTTTTACTATCTGAAATTGTAGTAGCTCCGAGCTTGCTAATGTTATACTTAAGAGGTGTTTCATATTACTGTACTTAGTTGGCTACATAATTGATAAGTGCTGGCGAAAACTTGTTTTCTTCCACCGATTCTCGAACCGAATCCGACTATCAATAACAATTATGATTATGTTTCTGTGAATTAGAGTAATTATAACGAGAATTTAGCCTAAAATATAGCGATAGGAAAGTGAAATTCCGGTTTGTGTTACAAAAATGACTTGATTATTTAACCAATAAATAATTTCTCTTCTACATTTGAAACACGAGTAGATTGCACTGTTCAGGTGTGCTCTAGTTTTAGAGGTATAGTTTATGTCAGTGTCAAAATTTAAATCTGGAAATAATAACAAAAAAACTTGGAGTAGGTAATGTCAGAGACCTAATCGCGAGATTGACGTAGGACTGCATTCGAGATTTTAAACCGTTTGATCGTTGAGGATTTTGTAGTTCTAAAAAGGACCATTCGGTTTCGGATGATTACGTTCGTATTCTAGGAATTAGGGCGGCAATTTAAGATGGTTTTCTAAATAAGTTCTGCACTTTACTGTTGAGGTCCCGAAAAGGACCGTTATTGGCTTGGGAGTCTTGGAAAAAAAAACTGTTTGGCTACGGAAGATTACGTTAGTATTCCAGAAAGTAGGGCGCCATTCCAGGTCATTAGTAAGTTTGTTTGTGGAGTTAAACTTCATTCAATTCAATTGAAACCGAATGTGGAACACAGTTCTTTATTCGTTTCTCTTACAGTTGAAGCTTAGTTTAACCAAAGATAAATAATAAAGACATGTATGTGCTTACAAACTTTTTAAAAAAATCTGGCTCGTTCCCGGTACTTTCTAAAATGACCGCACTCACCGCTTGGTGGAGCGCGTGATTAATTGCATTGTTATCATTTCGACCAAAGTTTGACATGAGTAGAACAAAATGGAATGTCAACATTGTCACTCATTTCGCTACCGTATAACGAGTTGTTAGTTAAAATGGGAAAACTGTGTTGTATTGGAAGTTGTCGGAGAAAATCTCCATTCGTATCGTTGTTTAAATTTCCGAAGCAAACAGAGAGGTAATGATATGAATTTTTGTTTTGTATACCGTATAATAACGTACGAACAATATAAATAATTCATCTAGACTTCAAGATTTGATTGAGCTTTGCGGAATCATTGGAAAAGAAAAGAATGGCTCAGGAATCCAAGTAGAGCATCGGCGAATTTGCTCTGTACATTTCAAGCCTTCAATGTTTCGAGATCCAATGAATACATCGAAAGGGTAATTATTTTTATTGTTTGGATTAACATAAACTCCAACTTTTTTCATAAACTCCATGCAGCTGAAAATCTGATTCTGTACCAACCGAGTTTATATCAAACCAGCTTGAAATTGATTTGGTGCAGAATGACCTGACAGGTAATTAATAGTTTAGTATGGCTTCTTTTTGAATGACATGACTTTAAGGAAAATATACATATTTGGGAATCAGAAAATTTCTTTCTTATTGAGGTATGAAGTATTTAACAATTGTAAATACCATGGACATGAATTCAGCCAATTATTGCTTGCTTCGGTAAAGTTAAAATTGAAAAGGCTCGATCAAACGCCTTGGGACATTTTCGAATAGAAATTTCTGGTTACTTATAGAATTGAAAGGTTTCTAAAATTATCTTTAACCATGATTTACACTTGGTATGCAATATTTTATTACAAACTCCAGTTTCATCTCAATTGAGGAACTTACCCGAAAAAGTTTCAAAGTCGATTTTTTAAAAGCAACATTTTTTTCGAGATAATACCAGATCTAAAATTTTCATGAATTTCTAAGACAAATGGAACATTCATTGCTACCATATTTGAAAGAAATTTGAAAAAACTCGGATTGGAAATGATTTTCCCAAACTTACATCCCGTCAATCTCAATATTGACGGAGCTATAATTGTTCTATTATTTTCATTTTATTCTGTTTTCGAAGCAACCCTACCAACGAAAACATAGGACACATGTTTCGAGCACTTTTGAAAAACTTTCCATTTATTATAAAACTTTTCCAAAATATGTATTTTTGCAATGAAAATATTCGACAATTTTTATTGCGCTTTTTCGGATTTTTCAACACTAGATTTTTTTAAAATAAATGAAAATGTTTTATATAAAAAAAGTCATGAACACCTTTGCGTCCCCATTCATATCTTTTTAGAAGGGAACTCATGGTACATTATTCTAGCAATTTGTGCAATACAAGTAACTAAAAATCGTAAACAACCATGCGTCTCCATTCATATCCATGGCGCTTAGTTGAAACAGTTTAAGTAATTCATGGCTTGGAGATTGTTGTAACGAGATGGAGGAAAAGAATTTCACCTTATGCATTAGTTGAAAATAATCTTTTTTTTCAGCGTTGCGAATTTTTCAGTTCAGTGTTAATTTATGAATGGGGATTGCGCATTTTCATGAAAGTACACAATTTTTCAAACCGGCCAGATGCATTAAAACATATAAAATTGCAGGAAAAAATGATTTTTTACCAAAATGATGGAATATAAGACTGGTGAGTAAATTTGATTATTTATTTTATTTCAAAGTTTGAAATAAATAATTTTATTTTACAGTTCGACTGTGACATGACTGCTTTGGAAACAAGACTCAAACTTGCCCTTCAAAGAGTGTAATTTTCATTCCACTGATGTTTTATCAAAATAAAATTTGTTGTGGTACACAGTATGTATGGCTTTTATTTCACACACACACACACTGATATAATAATAAAACAATCCTTTTGCAATTATCATGAAAGAATATACAATTGTTTTAAAATTGCTTTTATACCTCTCTCCCTGTTTGTGTTGCTCACAAATCAAGTTCTACAATTAGTATAGTCTTGGTATTTCATATAATTTCATTCTTCGACACCTTGACAATAAGCAAATTGTTCGATGAAAGCTGTTAGGAATATAGTCAAATTTTTGTCGAGTGAGAATAAAATTTTCAATAAATCTTTTACATCATATGCGTTTCAATTCACAAACGTCGTGCCACAATGAAAGAAATAAAACAGTAGAATATTCCTCTAAAAAACATAAGCTAAGGCGTTCAATTATAAAGACGTTCATAAAGACTCATTTATTTCATATATTCGTCAACCATTGATTTCGATTTGTTCACATTATTTATGCAATCTACTCTGTTAACATTTGGAACTACGTGCTTTCAGAGGTTTTTTAGCGCTCAAGAAAGTACTCGTATGTACCATTACTTCCAACGCGAAAAGTATACATTGTAACTTTCTTAAAGTAACTGCTATAATATTGCTTCTAGTCTGCTGTAAACTGTCCTCTCGCAGTTAATTTAAATACACGAGAGATCATGTTATTAGACGATTACTTTAAAACAAACAAAATATTAAGGGTAACATAAAATCTCAATATATACAAATGAGCTAACGAATCGAAAGGGTTCTCACGGTTTGACTAGAGATGTCGTAATATCGATCGATTAATCGAATAATCGAGTAAAGGCACAGTTAATCGAATGAAATTTAATCGATTGAATTCTTTCAGATAATCGCAATGATCGATTAATTTCCTACGATTATTGGTTCGATTAGTATTGCGAATTTCAGCTTAGCATAGAATGCGACGGAATCGTCGCAGAATTGCGAATTAATGAAGGTCAGAATCACAGATACCAAGTTGCAGATTTTATGTGAATTTGATGAATTTTCTTTTTTAGCAAACTATGCAGTTTTGCAGACTTTTTAGAGGTTTTCGAAATTTTTTCAGACAGTCATCTACCTTGATCGATTAAAAAAAAATCGTCTGGTGAACCAAGGGCAATTACAGATTCAACATGCAATTTTCTTTTACGACAAGAAATAATTATATGTTTATTTGAAGCCTCAATGAGTATATGTATCTGTCAAAGATGACTTTAATTTTAAAGGAGATGATATACAATTTTTTATAGTAGTATATTTTGTCGTGAATACGACTTACTTTACTATGGGGCGCCTTTTCAAAATTTACCCTCTGAGAGAGTGATAAGTTTTTGATCGTGAATATCTCCTGTTACATCTAACGAATCAACATAATTCTTGCTACATGCCATCGGAAATATGATCACAATTTTATGATAAAACTTTCAGTTGTGTGACATATTCTTAAATAGTTCAAAATGAAACTTTTCTGAAATGTTTGGTATAAACGAGTATCAAAGAGCTCATATTGCATAGCTTCATATGGCGCGTTTGCCTTTCTCGTATTTTGAAAGCTCATAGCTCAGTGATCTGTAGAAGGATTTATATAATCTAACTACCAATAGAATCGAAAATCTTCAACTTGAACGTGTATCACAACAATATTGAAGTTTTTCAATAGTACACTATTGAAAAACCTGTTTGATTTAACCCATGACAGCACCAGCCAATCAGAACGCGAGATGTCTGTATCTATACAAGAGCATCCATATAAAAGTTGAATGGTTCACTTTTCCTATCATTTGCTGAGCAACTCTTCCCGAAACAAGACACACGATAGCAACATCGAGGACCTGTCGTCTCATTGTTTCCCGATATGAATGCACGAGACACCGTCAGCACAATGACATCGAAAAAGGCAGCCAAAAAGTCCAGCAAGGCCCATTGCCGAAACAAGACACACACGAGAACCATGTCAGATCTCAATATTTCCTACCAAAAGATTCATCAAGATGGGAGTTAAAATAATTTGCACCGTCACTAACACATTCAATTACGAACGGCAATGCGAAAGCGAAAGTGATGATTTTGAACACATCTTTATACTAGTATACAAATATGCCGTGCGAAACAGAGTTGCCACAGATCAATATGTATTTTTGTCGCGATTCTTTAGTATGCGGCCGAAAACAAAAATTGTTAGAACAAATGTTTCCACTTGATTTGCGCATTCTACTTTCCAGGCGTATCAGAACTGGCTAAACTTAAAGCAATTCTAAATATTTCTTTATCACAGTAATGTGGTCATCCTGAAAAGTACGGGGTTTTCAACGGATGGCCAGCTGCAGATGGCGAGGGATGATTTTCGTTTTCGTTGTCATGGGCAGCGTTACCGGTCAACTCCAACACTTCGGCAACCAAGTACTCCATCACTGCCGCCAGATAGACCGATGCACCAGCACTGACACGCTCGGCGTAGTTCCCCTCCCGAGGCAAACGATGGATTCTGCCGCCAACTGGGGACTTCAGACCAGCACGGTTTAAGCGGGACTTTGCCTTGCCCTTAACTGTTCCTCCTGTGTGCGTGTTTCTGCGTAAAAATTCCACAATACGCAGTTAACAGCTCGACGACCAATTCAGTACTGGCTGCCGCTCTGCTAACTCTCTCTTTTATATCGTTTCACTGTTTCCCGTTCTGCGTATAGGAAAGGAATTCTAACAAAGGGGACGTCCTACCGTGCTACCACTAGCACGTATAAAAGGAAATGTGAAGTGAGAAATAGCGTCATTTAAGTTAAAGCAGTTACTCTGTACGTACGAGACACCGTCAGAACGATGGCTCCGAAAACAGGTAGAAAAACAGATTTGTACCGTCACTAACACATTCAATTACGAACGGCAATGCGAAAGCGAAAGTGATGATGTTGAACACATCTTTATACTAGTATGGGATCGTGTGAAAATATGCCATGCGAAACAGGGTTGCCATATATACAGGTTAATCTGTATTATTATTATTACTATCATTATTATTATTAGAATCACTCTTGCATACCGAAGATCGTAGATACATTTCAGACCAGGCCATTGCAATTGTCTCGTACTGAAATTTCGAGAAGAATCAGATATCTTCGAACTTCATAGCTTCAATAAAAATAAACTACAAATTTGTCGTACCTAGCTTCCTATATTAGCAAATTAAAAAGGAATTGTTTCAAGTTTGGAATATATAGTTGTAGAATAGTAGCTGTTTAATGTAACTAATCTGTACTTTAATGTAGGTGTATCGCTTCAAATTCTATTAGTGAAAAAGAGGAAAGCTTGCACAATTCATACAATCAATCAACTAACTGATATTCGGAAAAGTGATGGGAGCGTATCAGTTTTTTCGTATTCACGACATCCAGTTATGTCTCTGACATTACTCACCCGCCTTTTTTTAGTTAAAATCGAAAGTGTTTCAAGTAAAGCAGTAGGTGAACACAAAGATTTCGATTAATACCAATTTAAATATTATGTTTGTGACTTGGGGTCTCGAAGAGGATGAATTGATGCGAATGACAGGTTCGCTTCCTTTGCGGCATTCTGTCGCTTTTTGGCGCATCGTAGTCTTTGCTAACCGCCAGTGAAAATTACAATACAATAAAATGAAAGAAAAGACTCCAGTTTCACTTATGTTCATTATAATCTTCTCAATTTTATTCCTCAAATTTGGTTTCGTTTCATTTTGTCAATGAGTTGAGAAGTTTTAATGGATGCCATGTGCACAGATTTTCATTGTGCACAGTTATCAAAAACTGCACAAAATTCTGTTGATTTTGTCGTGAATACGACTTACTTTACTATGGGGTGCCTTTTCAAAATTTACCCTCTGAGAGAGTGATAAGTTTTTGATCGTGAATATCTCTTGTTGTATCTAACGAATCAACATAATTTTTGCTACATGCCATCGGAAATATAATCACAATTTTATGATAAAATTTTCAGTTGTGTGGCATAATGTTTGGTATAAACGAGTATCAAAGAGGATAATTCATAAGGCGCGTTTGCCTTCCTCGTATTTTGAAAGCTCATAGCTCAGTGATCTGTGAAAGGATTTATATAATCTAACTACCAATAGAATCGATTTTTTTTTTCAACATAAGCGTGTATAGCAAAAGCATTGAAGTATTTCAATAGTACACTATTGAAAAACCTATCTCATTTGACCCATGTCAACACCAGCCAATCAGAACGCGTTCTGAGGAAGAGAACAAAATATCTGCTGCTGTACAACAAATCGTTCAAGAAAAATGTTCCGAAAAGTTGTGAATATCATAGTGAGTTCCTCAATTTGGTCCTTCTGAATGCTAGAAACGAATCCCTACAGCATATTGATAGTTTCTTTCAATAAATTATGCAAATCCGAAATGAAATAATCGACATTAAAATTCTGTATGCGGCTATTTTTATAGCCGTTAGGACCGCCCATTAGTGAAAAAGCTACAAACGAAATAACATAAAAGGGAATCTCTTAACAAAATTTGAATCAGTTTGGATTCTATCGCCACTGCGAGCAGATGTGTTTTGTGTCGTCTGCACAGCTAGTTTCGCTTTCGACAAGAGCGATTACGTCACAGCTGCCAGTCATTAGCATTGGAAAAAAAACAACGGTGAAGAGCATTACACAAAATCAGCCGTTCTAATGGCTCTAAAAGTTTTCTAAAGAACTATTGGGATTTCTTGCTCGCAAATCGAAGATAAATATCCTCAATTAAGTGCAAATCTAGAACAGTTTGATTTGATTTTTGCACTTTTCGCTGTGTGAAATTCACAGTAATCGAGATCAAGTAAAGCCTTCTTTGTTTTTGCGAAAAATGTGAAAAAGGGGAATACTTGCATAATTCATACAATTGATATTCGGAAGTGTTAAGGAACATGTCAGTTGTTTTCGTATTCACGACATCCAATTATGTCGCTGACATTACCCACCCGCCTTATTCTAATAGATAATCTCTGGTTGACATTTTCTTTATATTACTAATCTTTCTTTATTTATATTACTAATCGCACAATATTTTTAATAAAATTAAACCAAAATTGTTTTGAATTATTTACCTATGAATCGTCTGCTTAAAAATTTTAAACCTGAGATAATTCAAGTTTCCTGAATTGACATTCTGAAAGCTTTAGTTCCATGCTCTCACATTCACCTTTTCGAAGGCTATGAATTGTCACATAAACCTTTGCGTTACTATGATTTTAACAGTATTTTACTATTCAAACGATGAGAATAGTAAATTAGGTTTGCTACATAGGATATCATTCGCAACAAACAAACAAATGTATATTGTTTCGCGTGATTTTTTGTTTTTCTTAGTTTGTTCTTGTTTGAAAGAGCCATATTTTGATTAAAAGCTATTATACACATATTTACTAGTCTATATTACTAGTTTTTGAATTTATATACCTCAAATTGATTTATTGATTTCTAGTAATCTTAGTGTGCGAGGACCGAGAGCTTAATTAAGTAATTTAAACTTCATTCAGAAAAAACAGTGTAATGAAAACGATGAAACGGTTAGTTGCTGATCAAACATCAAATTAATAGATTCAAACTCAAATGTTATTACTTCATGGTGGCTCCAAACAAATTGTGATTATTACAAAAATATGTCGTGTTTGTTTTAAAGTCACTAAGCACCCTGCCACTTACTTGAAGATCTGTTATGTACTGGCTGAGTGTATATCATAACAGTAATCGAAGAAGAAAAATTCTCCCTTTCGTTTGGTTGTTAAAAATATGCTCTATTTTGAATAATTCGCCTGCATTTCTTCAAAGAAAATTTTGCCATGTGACTTAATGGTGTTTATAAAAACGATACTATTTGATTCAAATTAGAATATCTATTCATTCTAATTACTAGGCATTTGTTTAATTTTTGTGCGTGAAATAAGTAAGTTGTTTCGAAAACAATCTGGCACCACTTGAAACAACAAATCGACTTAAACAAAATTGACAATCGAACGTAGAACTAATTTCACCTGACCCGCCATCTATGTTTCATTATTTGAACCTTTCTTAAGATTGATTTTTTCTTATATAATTTCAATTATTTTGTAGAATTCTAGAACTTGTTATAAGAACTGTTTATTTTAAAATGTAAGAAAATTTATTTTCTTTCGTTTCGTGTAATCATTTTTGTTTTTATAAGATGATATGTTGATCAATATCGAGATCCGGAATTAGTTCTTAGTAAAAAACTATTCCTCATCATAATATCGCATATTCGCTTAGGTTTGCGCATCAGTGCGGTCTTTCAAGTAATATTTTATAATGTACGCAACGAATAAAATTATTATCAACATAACCTTTTCTCGCATGCTAAGATCAGATCTGAAAATATGCCTGGTTTAAAACAGAATCTTGGGTGCTGCTACAATAACATAGGTAGAAATTGATTTTTCTCACACTAAAATTAACTTTTCGCTTGAAAAAATGACGTTGTATGTAAGTTATAAAGGATTTTACAAGTGAAAATTCGGTTTTCCCTTGTATTTTGACAGCTAATATTGCAATCATCATCCTCGCACACGTACGCATCTGGCAGTGAAACACAACGTTAGATCGCCCATCAAATTTAGTCATGCTTAATCGCAAGCTAATCGATTAATCGAGTAATTCTGTACGATTAATCAAGCAAATCGATTAGTTTGAAAAGTTGTATTCGATTATTTACTAATCGAGTATTTGAAAAAACGCGACATCCCTAGGTTTGACATTTACATTATGAATGTGATGATGGGAACTCAGAAGTGCAACCAATTTATCACCATTGGTGCCAGTTTCACGGAGGACCGTAGATGTGCGCCAAAAAAAGTTCGTGACTGTCATGTCTGGAAATTCGTTTGTGGTTTAACCTTCTTCAGTTTATCTCTTGAAGTAACAAAATATCTTTTTCAATAGTGTGAGAGCAGCCTTCAAATGAGGTTCATGTAAACATTCGAATTGGGTCGAGATAATAGTAATAATAACTGAAATATCAATTACAGAACAATAATAAATTAATTGTTTCCTCATTCAGTGTTCATTTGTAATACTTTGGAGCACATCTCTTTGAATTTAAAACAATTGAAAATCATCAAGCTGGTGTTAATCCAAAACTCAAATGTAAACCGTCATCCTTCTATTCATAGTTCTGGCCGAAGAGAATGTCTGAGTTTGTGTAGATGTTCATTCCTTTTCATTCGAACTTGCTCACTACCAACAGCGAAGACAATGGAGCAGGTAGACAACTTGGCATTTGAAACTAAAACATCAATTGACTAGGTACAATTATTCCATTGAGGATGAATTCTGGGAGCTTCACTTGCGTATGACAACAAAAAACGTAATGAATAATACTATGTTCACACTATGAGTTAAAACATGTTTTAACTCTGATTTCGTGTTTTAAGCGAAATAACATGTTTCACTTTTGCGTTATTTCATACTCAGAAACGTCTTATTAAAACATGTTTTCCCGAAATAACATCATATAATTGTCAGTATAGCACAACCCTGCTAGCATTTTCCGTCACTTTTCGACTATGTCAATTGACAAGCTGTTCAACAACAGCAGTTTTCCATCAAAGTAGCCATGCAATCATAATAAAATAAAACTGAAAACTGGTACCAACGTTGCCAGGTATACCGATTTCTCTGTATTTATACAGATTTTTGACCTCTATACCACAATACAGATATGTACTCCCAAAATACCGATAGTTCACGGATCATACAGATAAGTACCGATTTTGTTTTTTAGCTTGTATAGATATGAAAAAAGGTTGTCGTGGGACCTTTTTTTTCGCTCACCTCTTGGTGACATTTTCTACTACTTATGTAGAAGAGATATTGATACCGATATGATACAAATAGATTTTTGCGCCGAATACAGATTTTTGGAAAAATGACCTGGCAACGCAGATAGGTACAACCATTTTTGTAGTGTGAACAGTGCTGTTTTAACTTTATATTACTATCGTTAAAACGTGTTATTTTCGGCCAGTGTGAACATAGTATAAGAATGGATTTGCTGATAGTCAGCGGCCATAAATTTCATTTTTCTCTTATATTATTCGATAGAAAATGATATTTTACCACACTGCGTAAAATCGCTCATATATTTCAATATTTAACACATCTTAATATTTGAGTGAAAGAAACTATCAAGTGCTGGACGAGATTCAATTCTGGCAGTCAGAAGGGCCAAATTATGGAATTCTCATGTGTATGTGTATGTGTGTTCCAAAACACATACACATACACATGAGAATTCCACAATTTGGTCCTTTCTGATGTTTCTCGAACGCGTTGCAGCCAAATGCCAGCTTTGTTTGGTGCGAATTTCGCACAGCGAAAAGTGTACAAAGCTAATTCAACTATTCTTTAGATTAGCACTAACCTGATGATTTTACCTCCGATTTGCAAAGAAAAAATCCTAATAGATACCATTTAGAGCCATTAGAATTCGATTTTGTATAATATTACCCATCGTTGTCCACTTTTCGTTTTCTTTTTCTCCAATGTAAACGACCAGTAGATGGATGACGCAATCGCACTTGTTCTAGTTGTTGTTTTCTGCGTTTAGGGTGGATGAACGGAATCTCATATTCGTTATTGACTGAAGCACCAGTTGAATAATGCCGGGTGTAGTTCCATTATCTTGACATAGATGGCGATTTGCGCACTCGATGTCTTTGCAGTGGTTCCCAGACTTTTTTGATCGAATACCCATTTTGAATATGGTATCGATTTTACTGCCCACCGAGTAAAAAAAAAAGTTATCTGGCAATTATTGGCGTTGAATTCTGGGAGCTAGGCTTGCGTATGACAACAAAAACGAAATGAATGAGAAGAGATTTGCTGACAGTCAGCGGCCATAAATTTCATTTTCATCTCATATTGTTCGATTGAAAATGAAATTTCACCGCAGTGCGTCCAAACGCTCATATATTTCGATATTTAATACATCTCAAGATTTGAGAAATTCAATTCTGGCAGTCAGAAGGGCCGAATTTTGGAATTCTCGTGTGTGTGTGTTGATGTTCGGAATATTTTTCTTGAACGCGACGAAGATAAATGCTTGCTTTATATGCGCTCGTTTGTTGCGCAAAGTGCGCAAAGCTTAACAAATCATTCTAGATTTGCCCTAAAATGATGATTTCTACCTTCGATTTGCGAAGAATTAATCTTAATAGTCCTTTCGATTACATTTAGAATGATTGATTTTGTATAATGGCCCCTACTTCTTCTTCCACTTTTTCTTTTTCTTTTTCTCCAATGCAAACGACCAGCAGCTGGATGACACAATCGCTCTGGTTTGAAGCGAAACTCACATTGCGAACCTCCAACGGCAATAGATAGAGATGGTACATAAGGTAATTTTCCTCTATCCTACACAAAAGAAATTAAATGTTAATTTAAGATCCTATCGAGCAAAACTTGGGTACGTAAAATTAACGTCAATAGAGACACACAAAAATCTCACACATCATTACTCAGCCGGAGAACTAAAGATTCGATCAGTTTTTGCATGTGGAATTGGATCGCAAGGGATAAACTAACATATAAACCATTGTCGGCTGTGCACAATTAAATCAAATACCATGTTATTTTCTACCGGAATGTCTTCTGAGTTGTGTTTCATCACACCCACAGTAGTTCAATTGGCAGAACGATTTCCCCGGATCAAAGGAATTTTGCAGATTTGTAACTGTTTCTGAGAACTTTATTCTATATCATTTATTCTATCTTTCTGAGAACTTATAACGCCAGTTTTTGGATTTCGTCATTTTTATTTTATCAGTCATATTTTTAGTCGGTATCTTCGTTGGGTAACGGAGAAATATTCTGCCTTAGGTATGTTTTCTTGAGGCCTCTGTGGACAATACTGTGAATTTTCCTAGGTACTCGCCCAAACGTAACTTCTTTACCTCGGGTTATGGTTTCACTTTTTGTGTGAGAGACAAAAACAACAACATTTGAAATCAAACAAATTATTTGCCACTACAGTCTTCCAAAAGTGAAAATTAAGACAAAAATTAGGTGTTGGTGATGAATTGTTTGTATTAATTTTATTAGTATTTGATGCTATGATTGTTAGAAAAACTCACAAGTCCTCGCACTCATTAATAATTATGTGATATCTCAGTTTGGTAACCCAAACATACATGTTATCATTCTTCGAGAGGTATAAAGACGGAATCGCTATACCATTTTTTTCAATAATGTTTCATATTCTAGGGTATGAACAGTTGAAAATTTAGCTTAAACATAAAAATGAATTTTTCATTTAGACACGTCTGTTACAAGTAAGCTTCGATCGCAGAATGAAAGAAATTTTCGTTTTCATCGTATCAACAAATCCTTAACATATCAACGAAGTGCAATTGTTTATCATGGAAATTACAGTTTCCATAGTTACGCTAACTTTGATTTTAAGTGGTGCCAATTTCATCATAATAAACTATCACTTTGAAATTAGAGTATCAATTTGTTGAGTACGCTAAGTCGCTAAGTTCGACCTCAACAAGCATCGTGCTTACAGATTGATTTTGACATTTGCTTCTCGATTGTAAAATGGCCGTCATCATCTCTTCTGGAGACACTCAGATCGATAGATATCTGCATTTAGAGTTCCGGTAGTGTAAAAAATGGTTGACTTCAAACCACAGGAACATATTGCTTGTCATACCAGTTCCTTTCGACCGAATTTATCCACTTAAATCGACCTGTCCGCATCGCTCACATCCTCCTCAACGACGACAGTAGAGTATTGTGGATCTGGAATGGTTTTTAAGTCTCATCGTCCATTCCGGATCGCATGAATCCGGACACTGCAAAAGACGCGAACACAATTTCCGGGCCCTTGTTGCTGCTCGCTTCTTCTGTTCTACACTTTATTCCCAGATTTCGTAGGTCTTCAGGTAATTTCGTCTCTTGATTCACTGGATCATTCCGACACTCGTTCCTGCTTTTTTGGCCAAATCACGTATTATTCTTCATGATTAGAGATACCACTTTCTGGTCCAGTTTCGGGTTGGAAGCACCGGGTTTTCTGCCTCTTCCTGGTAGCTCATCCAAATAATAGCGTTCCCCAAACTTATTAATGATGGTTTAAACATTGGCATGATGCATTCCAGACCGCTTCGTCAATTTTCGCATAGTTATACTCTTCTCACTTAGCCATGTGCCGAGAACCTTAATTTTCACTTGCTTTTCAATACGCGACATTTTGAAAACGCATAATTTCAACCGCACAAACAAGTAAACAAATGAAAGCTGACAGCCAAACGCACAGCATGCTGTGATCTGAGCATAAAAAACCATCACAGATACATGCGTACAACACAAATGTATGTGGATAGCTTATTTTCGATACACTCCTTATAACACATTTTTTTGTTTTTGACTCAACATATTACTAAAAAATCAGAAACGATACTACTGAACTTCTGAAAGTTTCTGTGCATCAAAAAAATGAAAAATTGCAATCAATGCTGGGTTTATAACTTTATAAAATTTGTACTGATCATCGTATGCAAATAGACGAATGCCAATCCTATTTTAATCATTCTAATAATTTGTATTAATACACGACTTCTTCGGTGCATTTTTCACCTGTATAAATTTTTACCTATATGTGACTGGTTTTTCGATTATGCTGTCAAAACAGTGTCGAACTGTCAAACGACAAAGTGGTTGTGTTACAGCGCAGAATGGACAACACAAAAAATTCAAGACAAAGTGAATCAGAGTTGAAAAAGTTTGAATGAAGATAAGTCCAACTTAGCCTCAAAAATGCAGGCAAAAGTTTGCCGAGCTGAATAGAGTTTCCCTGACTAAAAAAAATAAGTACCCTAATTTCTTCATTAAGGTCTGAGGAGAGAGGGTCGCGCGTTGAGTTTTAAATCTACCACGTGGCTCGCTCAATTCTCTTTGCGCATCGTATTTCTCTTGTACTCTCTCGTATATGAGCAAACTGTACCGGGTTGCCAGCATACATTTTATTATTTTGATGAGAAGTTTTATCACAGTAATCTATCGTAAGGGTTGGACATTACATGATTCCAATGAACAATGAAAAAAAATATTCAACTTTCACAAAGATTGAATGTCTGTGTGTTTGGCAGCCTTGTCAAGCCAATTTTATTTCTCTCTCCTTTTTCAGAATGCTATCAGGAAACCAAAGCGAAAAAAATGGCGGATACATTGAAACTGACTTTGTTTCACAGAAAAATACAAGACTTTGTGTTTATCGCGATAACATATATGTTTTTATGTACTAATCGCATCTAAACTAAATTATCTAGACTTTGTCACGGTAGATTTATGATACAAGCCTTCAAAGTCGAGATATTCGATGAACAAGTAGAGGTATGCATTTAAATTTTCAGTAGTTTTTCAGTCCAGTGCAAGTAGTTGTTTAAATCTTTAATTTCGATCACCTAAGTTGATTACATTACTTTTCATGCAAAAGTTTTACCCATACCGTAAAATATGACCGTGTTAGTAACATGCCGTCGATTCGCTGGAAGGTGTTTAATACCGTTTTATCGCGAATGGATATAGCCGGTAATAAAAACAATTTAGTCACAAAAAAACCATTTACTGTGGATTGCTGTAGTTTGAATCGTAGCAGGAAAGCTTTTCACTTTGTGTTACATTTCCCTTGACGGTTTCCAAAAAAAAGCAACCATCCTCTTGACGGGTTCGATGCTTAAACAGACTGTCTAGGCTAGCGCCCGATAGAAACAATAGATCACAGCGGACAGAATTTCAATGTAGCACCACCAAGGATGGTAAGGATGTGCAACTAGTCACCCAAATTTCCTCAATCACCGCTCTCAATTTCCACACGGACGGACGCACTAATCAAGCACCGTTAACAAACACCCATTCATTAAATCATTTCATTCACAAAACCCGGTACATACAGCGGCTAGCTAGCAAGCCGTAAGCCGCCGGTTCCGCCGAACAACAGACGTGTAAAAGGCTCCTCTCCATCGGCGAATGAAGCCGCTCTGCACGAAGCCTAAACGCGTCTCGTTGGTTCGTTGGTTCGTTGGTTGGTTGGTTGGTTGGTGGTGGCAATCGAAAGGGAAAGGCAAGGTCGTCAATTTCCATGAAATTGGATCCGATTTGTTGTTGCTTCAGGCTGATCGATGAGTTGTTGCGTACACACACACCTTCTTCCTCGCACCAAAAAACAGCAGCAACGGCGCCGCTTACGATGTTGTTGTTACTGTTGTTGTCAGTCAGGTACTACATCCATGTGCAAAGTAGCAAACTGCAAACGATCGTAAATTCGACTGACCATCTGCGCCTACTTGCCCGCCTGCTTGCCTGCCTTGCTGCCAGTACATCGACACGGATATCCATTTTCACACTTGCGTTTCGGTGTTTTAGACGGTTGGTTGGAAGGAAGTGTGTTAAAATGGAAACACATCGCAGCAAGCGGGATGCTCGTGATGCTAAACACGTTTTGCATAGGTTGTGTATTTTCTTTAAAGAACATTTCTTGTTTTCAAGAAAAGATTTCCTGATTATGTAAGGAGTTTGATTTCATAGTTTTCTGTAGCTTTCGTCTACGACTCATCCGAAACAATGAACTTCCTCGTTTGGGCTAACACACTCAGACAAAGTGCTCTTAGAAAATTTAGTAATGTTTTCGTGGAAAATATTGAGAAATGAGTCGATGAAGAAGTACTTCCTAGAACAGTAGCTGAGTAGCGGGTACCCAATTTTGCAAAAAAAAACCATACCTACCCAAAAATTGAGTAGTCGTATACAACGAACACTGTTGGCCGATGTACGGTGGATGTTACTTAAAGTTAGTGAAATATTTTACAGACATCATATCAATCAGTTTGATAGGATCCCGATCAGATGCACATAACAAAATCATAACACAAGTATATCAATAGTTGATATGCACACTTAAAAAAAACCCTGTGATTCTAAAGGGTGATTTTTTAAGAGCTTGAGAACTTTTTTAAACAATAAAACGCATAAAATTTGCAAAATCTCATCGGTTCTTTATTTTAAACGTTAGATTGGTACATGACATTTACTTTTTGAAGATAATTTCATTTAAATGTTGACCGCGGCTGCGTCTTAGGTGGTCCATTCGGAAAATCCGCTTTTTTATCGACAAATTTTGTTCAGCGATGAGGCTCATTTCTGGTTGAATGGCTACGTAAATAAGCAAAATTGCCGCATTTGGAGTGAAGAGCAACCAGAAGCCGTTCAAGAACTGCCCATGCATCCCGAAAAATGCACTGTTTGGTGTGGTTTGTACGCTGGTGGAATCATTGGACCGTATTTTTTCAAAGATGCTGTTGGACGCAACGTTACAGTGAATGGCGATCGCTATCGTTCGATGCTAACAAACTTTTTGTTGCCAAAAATGGAAGAACTGAACTTGGTAGACATGTGGTTTCAACAAGATGGCGCTACATGCCACACAGCTCGCGATTCTATGGCCATTTTGAGGGAAAACTTCGGAGAACAATTCATCTCAAGAAATGGACCGGTAAGTTGGCCACCAAGATCATGCGATTTGACGCCTTTAGACTATTTTTTGTGGGGCTACGTCAAGTCTAAAGTCTACAGAAATAAGCCAGTAACTATTCCAGCTTTGGAAGACAACATTTCCGAAGAAATTCGGGCTATTCCGGCCGAAATGCTCGAAAAAGTTGCCCAAAATTGGACTTTCCGAATGGACCACCTAAGACGCAGCCGCGGTCAACATTTAAATGAAATTATCTTCAAAAAGTAAATGTCATGTACCAATCTAACGTTTAAAATAAAGAACCGATGAGATTTTGCAAATTTTATGCGTTTTATTGTTTAAAAAAGTTCTCAAGCTCTTAAAAAATCACCCTTTACATCTTATTAGATGCACATAAATGAAGCGTCGCAGCTCATGCAAATTTACGTGGAAGAATATTCAATATTGTGTCTAAAACTCCATACACGAAATTCATTGAAATAAAAAAATAGAATACTTAGAGAAACCATCGCGACTTGAACCGAGAATCATTGGATCGCAAGTATGTCTGTTAATCGACCGAGCCACAGAGCATACATCTGCTTAGCTGGTAAAAGGTGTATTTAAATTCATACAGTCGCACCTGCTAGCAGAACGCATGTTACAGTCGAAACCAGTAAAATTCAAGCTCATCTAACATTAAGTCATTACAAATGAGATTTTCCGTCATTTGACAAATTAAGTCTTTATGAATTACATCGTATGAGGGATTAAGTCATCTGTAAAATTCAGTTTTTGCCTTTCTCATATAGAAAGGCTATGCAATCACTGTGAAAATCGACTTTTTAACCGAGGCCCGGAGGGTCGAATGTCGTATACCATTCGACTCAGCTTAACGAACTGAGCAAATGTCTGTGTGTGTGTGGCCGTCCGTGTGTGTGTGTGTATGTGTGTGTGTGTATGTAACAAAAATATGCACTCACTTTTCTCGGAGATGGCTGAACCGATTTTCACAAAATAAGATTCAAATGAAAGGTCACATGATCCCATAGCCTGCTATTGAATTTCATTCCGATCCGACTTCCGGTTCCGGAGATATAGGATGATATGTACCAAAAAAATGAAAAAAATATGCACTCACTTTTTTCAGAGATGGCTGAACCGATTTTCACAAACTAAGATTCAAATAAAAGGTACTATGGTCCCATAGCCTGCTATTAAATTTCATTTGAATCCGACTTCCGGTTCCGGAGTTATATGGTAATATGTGAAAATTTGAGAAAATGTTTACTCTCAATTATCTCTGGAACTACTTAAGCGATTTTCGCAAACTAAGATTCAAATGAAAGGTCTTTCAATATTCTAAAAATTTGTAGAACATTTTATCTGAATACGATTTTCGGTTCCGGAACTACAGCGTGATAAGTGAAAAATTACCAATTTCATTAGAATTTTTACACGAACGATGGTTAATGACTGGTACAAATCCCATAAAACTGTCTGATAAATTCTTCTAGTTTGCAGAGCTTGTTAGTTTGTGAGCATAAAAGCTTAATTCGGCACTACTGGTACCCTCTTTTCCTGTTCCGAAAGCACCGAAAGTGGAGAAGAAAAACTCCTAAAACTAAATTCATTTCGATTTCTCTGCGATGCTTGAACCGATTTTCACAAACCTTGATTTGAATTAAAGTTCATACTGTCTTTAAAGCTACTGTAAAATTTCATCCGGATCCGATTTCCGGTTCCGCAGTTACAGGGCGATGAGTGTCAAAGTTTTCAAATCGCCATATAGAGTGACAATATGTACAACACCGAAAGAAGAAGAAAACACAAAACGAACAAGGCGTGCTTTGTTCTATTTCGTACACGTTGTGTAGTGATGTCATTAATAATAATAATAATAATAATAATAATAATAATAATAATAATAATAATAATAATAATAATAATAATAATAATAAAAATAATAATAATAATAATAATAATAATAATAATAATAATAATAATAATAATAATAATAATAAAAATAATAATCCTATTACATGTTTTATGCTGTTTAGCTTGACTTACATATGCAGAAGTAACAGAAACACGGGTTCGCTTCGTTTGTTAGATTTCGTTTAATTGGTTTAATCGAAATAGAGCATGAGATAGTAAGTATAGGTTTAACTACGTTCAAAACTGTTCCAATTTGTAGGTCATATTTATTGGTAGTAAACGAACCAACTTCGGCTATTCCGTTTATCTGAATCCGGTTTCGGAAGAATTGGAAATAGTGATCAAAAACTGTAAACAGGATCTCACTCACTTTTCTTGGAGATGGCCAAATCGATTTTCACAAACTTATTATTTAATTTGTTGTGGATACTACTTTCGGTTCCGGAACTACAGGTTAAACAGGATTTGTAGAGTTTGTGAGATTAGGTCCGAACAAATTTTCCTTTTTCTATTCAATAAACAGTTGTTTTTGCGAATTTCACGGTTATATTTATGATGTTATGAGTAATATGAGAAAGGCATCATTACACCACTAGGTGGATTAAAATAGGTTTTTTTTGTGTGTGTGTATAACAATTTGTGTTATTTTGAGATATTTAACAAATGAAAAAAGTTGAAAGCTAAACCGTATGTTAACAATGTAATAACAAAATCACCGTATGTTAGCAATGTAAAACTAAAAGAAGAAACCAGATCACTAAATAAATTATTCATTTAATGAAAAAAATCAATAATTTTTTATTGAAACGATGCTAAAAGTTAGCTATGATATAGTTTTTCTGTGGTAAATTTGCTATCTAATTTATTACAACTATTGTTATAAATTTCTACTTTTGGGCTTCTGTAGTTATATCAAATTCAATAATACAGTTCGGTTTCACATCTCATCCAAGTCAGTCGATTAACCAAAACCGCTTACGTTCGGGACAGAAGAAACCAAGTACAGTATTGTGTAGTGAACAATAGAACGATCTCGAAATGAGTGAACCAAACGAACAAAAGCTGCCGCCGGTACGAAAGAATACAATTATTGTTGACTTCAGACAAAGCAAAATTCGATCTTCGATACGAGAACTTGAAGGTTTGCTTAAGGAGCAAATGCATCTTGACATTAAATGTGTGCATTTACTTCAATGCAATAAGACGAATAATGTTGTTTACATCCAGTTTTATAAAGAGTTGGATGCAATTCAATTCGCACAAAACAATAACAATGTGCACTATGTGGAGCGCGAGAACATTAAGTACAACATTCCAGTATATATGAAAGATAGTGCTATAGAAGTGCGTGTGCATGATCTTCCCTCAAGCGTCATCGATCCTTATATTCGCGCAACTTTGTTCCAATACGGAGAGATTCTCTCTATCGAAAAAGAAAAGTGGAAGAATTTTTTTCCCGGTATTCTAAATGGCGTACGTTTGTTACGCATGCGCTTGAGGAGGCCTATACCTTCTTATGTGACATTCGGTCAGGATACAAGAATACCATGCAAATCACTTGTTACCTATGACAATCAGATGGCCACATGTCAATATTGCCAAAAAGCTGTTCACTTCGGTAAGCCACGAGATAAACCGGACAAGGAGACAACCACACCAAAGGACAACGGTGCTTCCTTCACACCAACCCCAAGCAACCCCAGTACACCTGTGACAGTCACCAACAACAGGGAAGTATCCCATTTAACGAAACCATCCAACGTAGCCCCTATAGAACAAAGTACACCAGCTGCAGTTAACAGCTTACCATCCAACCAACCAGCAACTGCAAACAATGTACAACAAAGCGCATCTACAGCAACTAGCAACGAAATCAACAACAATATCACGGCAATGGATGACGAGACGAACCACGAACAAACTCCCCCTCAATCCTCGCAGGAGGGAAATGGAAGCTCCTCTCCCCCTAGAAAAAAGATGACAACGAGGACAATACAAAAAAAATCTTTTATTTAAAAACTCAGCTAAATCGGCCACGTAAAGCTTGTACGCAAATAGGCCTGAATAAAATATCTTTTAAATAAAAAAAAAAATTCCATAATAATTGTGATACAAACGTTTCAAAATCTGTTACAATTTTGTTCCCGCTAGAATCTTTTTTGTTATGATTTTTGTTATTTTAACAGCTTACCAGCCCAACGTGATAGTTTTAAGCTCTGACTGTGACATCTTTTATTACATAATAAAAATTTTAGTTATATGTAGTGGAAAACTTACTATTTGTTAAAATTGTGAAATTCAAAGCAATAGCATATGTATTTTTATATACCAATGAATCGAATTTGATATCAGAGGTACAAGAAATTTAAGTTTGGAGTTATCTCAAAATATCTTGAAACATAGATATGTTCACAGAAGAATATTAGAAATACTTGGCACTTTTTTACAAGAAGAAAATTATTTCAAATATACATTTTAAAATATTAAATGTTTGACACTTTACAAGGAATTCAAAGCAACATCATTTTTTTTTCAATTATTCGAAATTGTTTGTAAGATTCGACTTTATTGTATTTCTATTATGATTGTAACAAATAGGTATAGAACGGGCTCAAACTGAAGAAAAGTTTTCTGAAATGTGGAAGAAGCATGCTAGTTTTATTCGCAATCACGTCTTCCAGTTATGACTCTGACGTTACCCACCCATCATTTTTCTGTAAATTTTAGTTGGAGGCGAATTCATTCGACTAGAACACAGAATATTATAGATGTTCGTTTTACATTCTTCGTTAATTTCAGAACCGTTCTAAAATTACAGAACATCCTCAACTTTTTGGAGATTTTGACGCAAATATGAGATTATTTTTTCAGTTGCTTACTTCAATCGATCGATAAACAATAATACAAGGATATTAGCTTTGAATTTCACATTTGTGCCCTAAACTTCTGCAACTTCAAAATTTCAGTGTACATAAAATGTTAGCTTTAAATATCACGGCAATAACAAATTTTTTGATTTAGGTTTTTTTTTAAAATAAACTTAATTTAATAATTTCATTTATTTTTCATCTTTTCACTCTACAAAATTTACCTGGTACCAAATTTAATCGATTGGTATAAACAAATACAGATATTTGAAATTAAAATATTTTACCTAGAAACTGTAATCGTCGTGAACATCGTGTAAACTTACGTCTTTTGAAACCGACATATTTTTAAGTGCTGTTTACTTGAGAGGCGGGGTATGTTTGACGAATATTTATATTATTCTTGTAAAAATCAGTCGTTTCATGGATTACGTTCTTATGAATTGTGTCATATGTGGATTTGCGTCATCTGTAAATTTCTTAATTATTTGCTGTGGATGTCAAAATCAATCAATGAGAATCCCAAAGTACTTAATTCTCCTATTTAGTGCTTAAGTGCAAAATAAGTATAGAGTGAGAAGAGTAGTGTTTGATGAACAGAGAAGATGTTTGGATGTATGGTACCGGTCGTGAGACGGCTAGGATGTAAACCATGTTCGATGTACGCTTCATCATGCCTAGTCGGGGTTTAGAGCTGTGTCTATCACAAGGCTTCGAGTGGCGAAATGGTAGCGTGTATGCACAGAATGTATAATAACGTAGGTTCGAGTCCCGTCTCTAAGCGTATCTTTTTTCAAGAAATCATCTTTTCTGTATGTTTTCAATCATTGGGCTTCTCTAATAAATGTTTCTATTCAGTCATTGCAAAAACTGAGTACTTAACTGTTTATTTAGCATTTCTAAAGATATGCGGAGTTTTTCTAATGTTCTAAAATTTCTGTGGAAATATCTATTTTTAAATATTGAGAGGAAATTTGAGGCTCCAATTTTTATTTCTTGTAGCTAGAATTCAAATTCAATCTTTTGGCATATAAAAACATATATGTCATCGCTTTGAATTTCAACATATAGGGTTGAATCAATTTCTGTTTTAATTCATATTCAAATAACCTGTTTTAATCCACTTATCAGGTGTTCAACTTTGCTTCTGCCGTTTTCTGATAAGTGGCTGTACCGGCTGAGGCTGGTCAAAATACATAGATGATAATGCCTTTAAAGTGAGTTTGTACAGAATTATCAATCGCCGTTTCAGTGACAGTTGTTCTTGTTTTCGTATTATTCACGTTCGAAAATGTCTGTTTATGTGCACAATTCTCGCCATTTGCGGGAAGTTTTACTTTTCTGTTACAATTCCAAAAAAAGTGCAGCTGAAGCCCATCGAATGCTTTCAGAAACTTACGGTGATGCTGCTCTGAGTAAAAGAACGTGTCGGGAGTGGTTTCGATGTCGAAGGCAAACATGGTGGTGGAAGAGAAAAAACCTTCAAAGATGAACAACTAGAAGCATTGCTTGATGAAGATTCGTGCCAAACCCAAGAAGAGCCTGCCGAATCGTTGGGAGTGAGTCAGCAAGCCATTTTAAAACGTCTTAGGCCCTGGGCATGATTCAGAAAGAAGGAAACTGGGTGCCGTACGAGTTGAAACCGAGGGACATCGAGGCCTCACTACCTGGAAACGCTGAAATGGGAAGTCTTGCCCCACCCGCCGTATTCCCCAGATGTCGCCCCTTCTGACTTCCACCTATTCCGTTTTCGAACCGGGATCCGAAAATTGCCGGAAAGATGGGAGAAAGTTGTGGCTAGCGACAGACAATACTTTGAATATAAAGTGCTTACAGATAAACAGATGTATATCTGTAAACACTTTTTCGCAATAAAGCTTTTAATTTTGAAAAAAACGGCGGAAGCAAAGTTGTACACCTGATAGTAGTGTAATAACACAGACTAACAGACATGACAGTATGAGTAAATTCTTATAAAAATAATTTTTCGTGATGCACTAGTTCCACCTATATTGTACTGCGCAAACTATTTACTATCGGTACACCCCTTGTGTTACGTAAAAGTTTTTTTACTAGTTGGTTTCCCCTCGTTTGTCAACACCGATCAGCTGCTTACAGGGATGCCTGATTTCATCAAAATATTTGATAATGAATCGTCACAAAAAATTATTGTATTACGTTGATAAATATTTAACTTTTTTAGCGATGTTGGAAGATAAACATTAATTTTTCTCAATGTTGTTCATCTAGACTATTTTTGATTGTGTTGGTAATTTTCATCATAAATTACGTGGCGGCAGATCAGAAGCAAGTAAATATTGTTACAAAACGGGTTCGATTTTGTATTGCGTTGGAGGACGAGAAGTAGGCACAATTCTGTATATAGTTTTGGCAATATGTATTAAATCTGTATCCAGCATGAAATTCGCATGGAGGCATACAAATTAATACATTACAGGTAATTCTGTATGAATGGCAACTTGGTTGGTAAATGAAAAAAATAAACACAGTCTAGATGACAGACAGGATGTTTTTGATAGGGTAACGTGGCGCCATCATGACATATGCCAGTACTGTCCCAACTAAAGAAATATTCGAAATGACCGTTTATATGGTTAAAGAATCTAATTTGAGTGTCCTGTCTGTTAGTCTGTGGTAATAATGCCTTTCTTCTATCAATCATACTATCCTATTATATACTGTGGTACTAAAAGAATAACCGAAATCTGTTTGTTTGACCGTTTGCTGATAAAAACTATCAATTGAAGTAGTTTTGAAACCGATTTTTAATTCTTTTGCGTTTTTTTTTCAATGATGGTAAAAAAATTAATTTTTAACCTATAATTCCGGAATCGCTAGTGGGATCCAATTGAAATTCATAAGTTTTGTAAAGGACAATAAGTCCATTCATTTGAACTTAAGTCTATAAAAATTGATCACGCCATCTCTGAAAAAAGTGAGTAAATAATTTAAAATTATAATTTTTACACGTATCACTCTATAATTCCGGAGACGAAAGTCGGATCCAGACAAAATTCAGTAGTTTTGTAAAGCATCATAAGACCTTTCATTTGAATTTGAAAAAGTTTGCGGAATTCGGTTTTACCATCTCTGAGAAAAGTTAGTACACATATTGTCATTTTTTTGCACATTTTACCCTATAACTCCGGAACCGAAAGTCAGATAAAAAAATCAGGAATTTAGTATGGGAACTATTCCAATGAATCCAAGTTTGTTAAAATTTGTTTTGCCATCTCCGAACAAATTAGGTGCACAAACAATCAAATTTTCATCTCATATTTTTGAAGATTTTTTTGTTTAACGGGTAATTATAAAAGTTTTCAATCGATGATTAAACAAGTGAAAAGTGAACGTTACTAATTATGAAGTCATCCAACATTGAATAGTGGTGTAACTACGTTAAATAGTGATAATTTTTTTAAACGAATCAATTAGTAAATATTCAGAAATACGACGAACTTCAAAACTCGAGGCGAAAATGTTTCCTAAAATGAAGGTGAATTTTAAAGTTCTAAATGAAAAAAAAAACGATCACGTAAGGATATAAAACCATCTTTTAATGCAAAAGTGTGACAAAAATTTAAACAGACATTTAAATTTTTAGCATATCATGGCACTAGAGACATATCAGACTGAAACAATCTTCAAATGCAAGCAAGCTGGAATAATCAGAAAATGTCTGTTCGAAACAGTCGTTCAACCTTTGAAGCTCTTTGAATTCAGATGATCTTACTTATTTATTTCATTTTTTTTTTGCGGTTCGAGTACAGCCGCTTTGAGTGGCCGAATCAGCGATCCAGAACATTTCCTAGGACCAAACATCCATCCGTAATCAAACAATGGATTTCAACTCAGTTTTTGTTAAAGCAGAAGAAATAGCTTGTAGCGGATTTTGACGATCATCTTTCCATCTACCGTGGGTGAAGCAATCAAGTGCGACTGTACTTTCTGATTCGTTTAACGTTACCTCGAGTGTACCGCAAGGAAGCCATCTCGGACCACTTCTATTCGTGTTATTCGTGAACGATCTGCACAGCGAGTTGTCGTCATTTAATGCAATGTTTGCTGACGATCTCAAAATTTACCGCATCATGACAAGCCTTGTGGATTGCTGTGCTCTACAAATGGACATTGACCGAATCCTGGATTGGTGTGACGAAAACGGCATGACAGTAAACATTAAGAAATATTATGCGATAACTTTCCCACGGGCACAGTACACCAATTATATTCGAATACTCAACGATGATGGCTTCAGTTGAGCGAGTTTCGTCTATTGAAGATCATTCTCGATTGCACGCTTTGTTTCATCGAACCAATGGATGTTCTCTGTCATCTTACTGAAACGTGTAGCATTTATTTGATTTGAATATAGGCAAAGAAAAATTCAAATTGAAAATAATATGTTTATGTTAGCATAAGTGTGTAGTTATAAAGTAATAGTCTTTGCGGTAGGTTACCTCCAATCGAAGACAGTAAAAATTCTCAACCATTGAAGGCACGTTCTTGGATACTAAATTTTTATGTCATATGTGTCATTATTGTCATATGTCATATGACTTAAATTTTTCGGGTGTGGTGGTTTCAACTTCTAATTACGAAATCAAGTATATGATTTTGCTTAATGGCAAAGCTATAATTTGAAGAAGCACACCCGAAAAATTCAAAGTATTAAATGAAACATGAAAATGTTGAACTGCTAAGTGGCATAGCAGTTCAATATAAACCGTTAAGCGCTGACTAATCGATGACGAAAATTAAACAGAACAAGATGATCAAGCTGGTACTGAGTGGAAATAGGCGTTTTTTCATGGTCTCTTTCGGAATACCCTTAGTAGTAGAAATGAAAACTACATGATAATTTGACTTTTAAAGTGATTGCAATAACATATCTCTTTAATTATGGTAATAAAAAACTACGCAGACGTTACAATTTGAGCGAGAGCTGTATGAAACTGTGATATCTTACTGTTGCGAAAGCTAGTCCCACCGTTGGCCGGATGGAGAGTTCCTTGGATCCACTTCACAACAGGATGTTTGGTGTTTTTTTTTCTTCAAAGGAATCCAGGAATGGCGGATGTTAACCTCTGCAGTTGTTGATGTCGGTAGGTGGGAAAACTCTTCCGTTGGCGTGACAGAAACGCACTCAATAGTGTTTTTTTTTTGTCATGCAGGAAACTTATTGATTGTGACTATATTGATTTTATCAGTTTTTTTTGTTCATTCGCTCATTCTGCGTTGATCTGCGTTGATCACGTTCCGCCCTGTAAGCGGACCAATTGACTACTAATACTTGCGACTTCCGAAGCTCTAGCGTTTGAAATACTTTTTACAATAGACAATTGCAAGAGGCAGTGATGATGAGTATTCGACCGTTTTCTTGCGCATTTCAGTGTAAAATTAGGGTTTTTTCTAAGGCCTAGCTAATTTTGGAGTATTTTGAGGGCTATATGGTGGGTTTGGCATTCGTGGAATGGGGGAATTTCGGTGCTAATTGGGCTGATCCATTGGGGGGAAGGTACCTAGTAATTGTGAGCGTCCCAGTGGGGCTTGTAGGAACCATCATCTTCGTGTCCGGCTGGGGACCAGTGCGATCCGGCACCGGCGGCGTGCAGAGCAGCCAGATGGGCGGCCTTGGCGTGCTGAACTTCCGGGGTTTCAACCGGCACTCCATTGTGGATCACCGGAATGTGCTGAGGTCCGTGCCATGCTCCGGCACCGTGCCAAGCGTGAGCATGAACAGCTGGAGCGGCATGCCAAGCCGGAGCCGGATGAGGGATGGAATGTCCGGCACGGGCAGCGGCATGAGCAGCAAAGTGCTGGGCCTTGGCATGCTGAACTTCGGGGGTGTCAATCGGTCCGGCACCGTGCAGTCCACGGGCGGCCTGGTGAGCGGCCAAATGCTGAGCCTTGGCGTGCGCAACCTCCGGGGTGTCGGCCGGAACGTAGTTCCAGTACGAAGCGGAAGCGGCCGAAGCCAGCAGCAGAACGGATCCTACGATCTGTCGGGAGAAACAGTTTGAGAAACGGTTCCGATTAGGCTACGCTCGAGACATAGGATTAAGATTTGAGTTCTTTTGGAAATCTGGCCGTTCATGAAATGGCTTGGTTAAAAACTAAGTACACGGTAAATTTGGAATCATTCTTTAACACTACTGAATTTCAACCCGAAACTAGCGATCATATTTTCACCAAACACTTGCTGGACGAATCACAGTTCCTTCGATATCCCGAAGCCACTTCCTGTTGCCAAACTTCGAAGTTTACTTTCCATACACAAACAACAACCGCACAAGTTACTTACGAAGACTTTCATTTTGAAATTTTCTGTTGGTTCTTAGAACACTTGACCGGAGCTATTGAGTGCTTTGAAACCTCCTTGGTGGTACTCAACCAGGACTGTTTGCAAACTGTGCCTCAACAATGCAAAGGGACACGGTTTTATACGCGACTCTGGGTTGGGAAAAACTTTTTCTCGGTCCGGCAAAGAACACAAAACCGAACCGAGAGGCCCGAGAGATCGCCACACCTCGGCACTCTACGCCGCCCCCGTCTCCACCCGAGCCAACCAACAACGATCACGATCACTTGCTTGCTCGAGTTCGCTTGCAAACTCGCGCCACCATCCGGATGGAAAACTGTAACACCCATACACGCACAGCCTACTGTTGCTTTTGCTTTTGCTTTTGCTGAGACGGTTTCTTTCTCGCCTACCCGCCGCCGCCGACGCCGCCGCCGCTAATGCGAAGTACGAATTTAACATATTAAAAAAAGAAAAAAACAATCAACTAAACCGAGCTCAGTAGCCCAAGAAGGCATGCAAGTAACACCCCCTGCCCTTCCCCTCCTCGGTTCTCTACCTCACCCTCGGAAACCAACGATCGATCGATCGAAATAATCCCCGCTCAGGTGGTTGGTACTCACTCAACCAAATTATCGCCACCACACTGACGGACGGACGGACGGACGAAGTGGTCGCACGAGAACTTTGGCAACCCGATCTGCTGAAAACCAAGTGACGGGGGAGGGGTCCAACCGCAACAATTTCTGGTTATTCTCGATTATTGCATCGAAAACACTTTCGGATCCGGTTCTGTTTGGGAATGGTTCCGTAAAATTCGTAAAGGCGCCGAAAGCGAAATACCAGGAACAGGTCCCAGAGTAGTGCAAACCTGACTCCGGTGCGATCCAAGCAATCACCGATTGCAGATCTTCACCCGTCACCAGCCGCTGCGACAAACGTTTCAATTTACTTCGCTCTCCAAGGCGTTGAGATCACCGAGCTAAGGAGGAGTCTTGTTTATTATTATTATTATTATTACTGTTATTATTTTCTGCATAACATATGTGCATGCGTTACCCCGGCAACACCACCGTAGGACCGACGGAAGGTACGCGTGTTCGAGCATGTAATAATACACCGAATGTAAATGGGAAGCTGAACACAGCCGATCCGGTATTTTTCATCATTAATCTTTTATCGAAAGGGAAACGTCGTGCCGGAGTCGCCCTGACCTTGCTTTCGCTTTCCGCAATGATAATGTAATGCAAATGTTTTTATTTTTTTTTTCTTTTATTTTTGCTCACATTTGTGTAAGAAACGACGGTGAGTGATGCAATATTTCTGCTCGGGAAGTTAATTTATTTTTTCGATTTTTGACAGATCAAATGACATGTGTCAGATTGGAATGGAACTATAATTACAGAAATTGGGCAAGGGCCGGTGAAACCGGTTTGTTTTCGAGTAGTCACCCGAAAAGTCCTTCAAATTAGGTAAGT
This sequence comes from Malaya genurostris, assembly GCF_030247185.1. Lineage (NCBI taxonomy): Eukaryota > Metazoa > Arthropoda > Insecta > Diptera > Culicidae > Malaya > Malaya genurostris. The sequence continues at coordinate 139,177,685 of NC_080570.1, read as the reverse complement.
TATTTGACCTTCACGTCACTTCAAAACTGGTCTAAGATTACTAATTAGGGTTTCTGTCGCAAAGATGGACGTAAGTGCGTAGATCCGTTATCAAACGTCTTACGGTGAATTGAGCGATGTCTGCATCTCAATTGAAGATCTTAGTTGATAGTTAGTTCATTTTCTCCCTGGGTATTAATGTTTTCTTTCATCACAAGCAAATCGCTTGTCAAATCATTTCATTTTTTTATAATCATCAAATTTAGTATACAGAGGGATGATATTATCTCATTTATTGTTGCATAATGAAAAAAAATAGAGCTTTAAACAAAAGCAATTATCTTGAATATTTGAATGCTGAATACGGAAACCAGTTTTCGGTGTTTTTTTTTCCGGTAACTTGTGAAGACTTGCTTGTGAAAATCTGAGCACAATACTTTTTTATTCCAATCTAGCTGAATTACCCGGCGTTGCTCGGAAATGTTTTGAAAAAGTAAGGCTGCAAAAAAATTCTCGAAATTAGACTTAGACGGCAACCGGATTGAACAATACCTCGTGCTGTGCTATTCAAAAAGTATCGATTCCCACATTTGGTACATGTGCCAAACTTGATGGAGATCCGTTTAGTTGTTTCGTAGTTATGCTGAGATTTCCATACACTGAAATGAAAATCTTACTTATATTCATCAGATTTGTCATATGAATCGTATGCAGAATATAATTTATAGAGGTTATATGAAAACTTGTAATCCTTATTTAAAGTGTACGTTAAATCTAAATAGACGTTACCAGAATGAAGGTTATAAGAATATTCCATATAACAGTTCGGCTGAAAAGTTCGTATCGTTTAATAGAAACACGCATTTTTTTGCCAATATTCGTTTTTATTATTCAACATAATTGCCATCAGAGGCGATACAGCGATTATAGCGATCTTCCAACTTTTCGATACCATTTTTGTAGTACGATTTGTCCTTTGCCTCAAAATAGGCCTCAGTTTCAGCGATTACCTCTTCATTGCCTCTAAATTTTTTACCAGCGAGCATTCTCTTGAGGTCTGAGAACAGGAAAAGTCACTGGGGGCCAAATCTGGAGAATACGGTGGATGAGGGAGCAATTCGAAGCCCAATTCGTTCAATTTTAGCATGGTTTTCATCGACTTGTGACACGGTGCATTGCCTTGATGAAACAAAACTTTTTTCTTCTTCAAATGAGGCCGTTTTTATGAAATTTGTATATGTCACTGTTGATGGTTTTTCCCTTTTCAAGGTTGTCGATGAAAATTATACCATGCGAATCCCAAAATACAGACGCCATAACCTTACCGGCCGATTGTTGAGTCTTTCCACGCTTTGGGTTCGGTCCATCGCGTGCAGTCCACTCAGCTGACTGTCGATTGGACTCCGGAGTGAAGTGATGGAGCCATGTTTCGTCCATTGTTATATATCGACGAAAACAAACGGTTTTATTTTGATATAACAGCTCCAAACACTGCTCAGAATCATCAATTCGTTGTTGTTTTTGATCGATTGTGAGCTCACGCGGCACCCATTTTGCACAAAGCTTTCTCATATCCAAATATTCGTGAATAATATGTCCAACACGTTCCTTTGATATCTTTAGGGTGTGAGCTATCTCGATCAACTTCACTTTACGGTCATTGAAAATCATTTTGTGGATTTTTTTCACGTTTTCATCGGTAACAGCCTCTTTTGGACGTCCACTGCGTTCATCGTCTTCGGTGCTCATATGACCAGTACGAAATTTTGCAAACCACTTACGAATTGTTGCTTCGCCCGGTGCAGTGTCTGGATAACACTCATCAAGCCATTTTTTGGTATCGGCGGCACTTTTTTCATCAAAAAGTAGTGTTTCGTCAACACACGAAATTCCTTTTTTTCCATTTTTTCACAATAACAAAAGTAGCTTCACTCAAAATGCAATATCTCACAAACTAATAATCAGACAGCTGTCAAATTTATACACGTATCTTTTGAAGGTAGGTACTAACTGAAAATGGTATGGATTTAATTCGAGTGGCGCCCTCTCATAGAAACGATACGAACTTTTCAGCCGATCTGTTATAGAGGGTAAAACTGTCATTCCTTTTGTTTTTGTAAGTTTCGCCCTTCGTGTTCCCCGCTTGCGTGGGAAATTCTTTCATCCGACAAAAGCCTGGAAAGATTTCGGCAGCTGTCAAAATTTCGCAGGTGAAATTGCGCCATTCTCTCGCCACGTCACGTCTTGCAAGACCGCTCTTCCTTCTTTTCTTCTGTTCGACTTCATTTGATATTCGTTAATCCTGCATGTACATCCAAAAATGAAAACGAGTCTTAAGACCAGGTAAATGAGGTGAAAATACTGATATATTGAGAGAAGAAGCTTTGCATACCATGTTTGGCAATGTTATTACCCTTCATGTCTACTTCTAACGGAAGAAAATTGAACCAAAGGCGCTGAAAATGTGGAACCGATTCAAAACGGTTCTGCCAGTCTTGTATTGCAAAAATCCGGCAGAAACAGAACCGTTAATAACCGCTTGCCAAAATTCTCTGCAGAAAACGATTGTCGCATCGTAGCCAGACTCTTGTCGGGATTCTGCCAAAATTCAGACAAAAATTTTTGGCAGACGTCTGGTGGGAAATCTGTCAGACACGTGCAAGCGGGCCCATGCCTACAAACAGGGCGATACTTCAATTGCTAGAAAGGTCGGGAGAAACTACATTCTTCTCGTTATTTCAGATGCTTTCCGAACATTTAATACTGAAAATAGTAAATGAGATGATAAAATTAGCCGCCGATTTGCGCGAAGGCGTAGCTTCGTTATTCACACAGGGATCATAGAAGTCAACAAATCGAAAAACGGCGAAACTCTTTTAATGTTGATTTATTCAGTGGATATTAAAAAAAAAAAGTGTAAAAAATTGCAAACCTTTGAACGATAAACAGTTCATTGGCTTGTAAAATATTGATTTGTGAATATATGATCATTTCTAGACATAAATTAAAAACAAAGTCGAAACATTCATCGATATTTTTCTCCATTGGCTGTTAATGTTAGTTTCGCCCTCCTTTCGAAAACAGTTCACATAGTCTTTTGAAAGTTAGTACTTCATAAACATCATATGGATTTGACAGAATCAGTTACAGACTTATTCAGTGATGTGTTGATTGCGATGGTGACTGTCATATTTCATCCGGATCCGACTTCTGGTTGTGGCAAATCTAGTAGCACTGGTATAATTCCGCTATACGTCAACATAACGCTGTGAAGTGTGTGTGTGTGTGTGTGTTTCATCGGCTATGCACAGAGATGCCAGATATTTTCATAGAAAATATGTATTACTTTGCATAGAAAGTCTATATCTGCTCTATCTGTTTTAACTAATAAAATAGCGTTAATTATAATCAATTATCTTCATAAACGATTTCCACTTTAACATGTGATTTGTCCGTTGATTAATAAACTTTTAAAGAATCACTCCAATCAAATACTAATAGATACTCAGAGAGAAAAGTCTAATTTTTTACTTCTCACTTTATATGAACCTGTACAAATCTGTATTAAATTTAGGAAATCTGTACAATATCTGTACATTGATTTAAATTTAAAGTATGCGAAATCAAAAATCTATACAATACAGATAAATCTGTATAAATGGCATCTCTGACTCTGCATTTTGTTTTAAGAAGGGCTAATGCCTAAATAGTAACAATTCCGTTTTTGTTTTTTTTTAAGTTCATCAAATTAACTTTGCAATAAAATTTTAAATTTAAAGCGAAAGGAAACGGAAACGACCGAAAATTTTGTAAACGTTGAAATGATTTCAAACTTTTTCTAAAAATATCGTGTGTTGTCTCAGAGTTGGCATTAGGCCGTTTTTAAGAAGAATTCTGACATTTTGAACCTGAGAGTGTGATAGTGGAATATTTTGTTTTGATTACTGTCGCCATTACTAATTTATAGGATGAATAAAGGGCCAACGATAGGATGGATAAAAATCCATTGAGATGAAATTAGGAGCAGAGTAGTGAACACATCATAAGTGTTTTTAGCTGTTTCATAAATATTAGTTAAATTTTCAAGCAATGTGAATCAATTCTCAATACCATTTTCAGTTAGTACCAACCTTCAAAAGATACGTGTGGCAAAAAAATGTGTGTTTCTATTAAACGATACGAACTTTTCAGCCGAACTGTTAGTGTTGTTAGGTTAGGCGAGAAAAAAAGGTCCCACGAATTAGAACTGAGCTTTCGTGATGCAGCTTTCTTACTACAGAACTACCGTTCTCGAAAAAAGGTTATGCGAGCAAAAAAAGGTCCCACGACTTTGAACTGAGGAACTACCGTTCTCGAAAAAAGAACTACTGTTCATTCATTCTTTCAAAAGAACTAGTTTGAATCAATATTAACCGATTTTCTGAAGGAAACGTTTGTAAAACTTTTGTCAGAATTCTGGCAGATTCCAAATCATCGCATATAAAGCTTGCTTCATTTAGAATTGGAACAAACTTTTGCTCATATTGTGGCGCTCCTGGTGGACGGATTTGGAAGCTCTTGGCGCCCACGTGTCGGGAATTTTGTCAGCTTCACGTATGATTTTTGACATTCCGAAAATCGACTGTACTTTGTAAACAATCAACATGGAAGCCGAAAGACGGAAAAAAAATTGTGCACATTTATTTGGAAAATCCATTGTGGTCTGCATCTAGGCTAGCTAAACAGCTGAAATTGCCCAGAAATACCGTATGGCGCGTTATCAAACGGTATAAGGAAACATTGACGACGATTCGGAAGCCTCAAGCCTCAAGGAGTCGAACTGACGACCGGAAATTGCGTGGTAAGATTTTGAAGACGATTAAGGGGAATCCTAATCTGTCGGACCGTGATTTGGCCAGAAAATTCGGTGCTGCCCATAGTACCGTGAGGAGAACTCGACTCCGGGAAGGAATCAAGTCGTATCGAGCTAGCAAACAGCCAAATCGGACCATGAAACAGAATAGTGTGGTCAAAATTCGTGCTCGGAAACTATATGACCAGGTGCTGACCAAGTTCAACGGGTGTCTTCTGATGGACGATGAAACCTATGTCAAGGCTGACTTCGGGCAAATCTCAGGTCAAAAATTTTACTAGGGAACGCCTCGGGGGGATGTTCCAGCCAAATTTAAATTTGTTTTTGCCGACAAATTTGCAAGAAAATTTATGATTTGGCCGGGCATTTGCAGCTGCGGCAAAAAAATGAAAGTTTTCGTTACAAATAAGACAATGACATCGGAACTGTACCAAGAAGAGTGTCTCCAAAAACGAATTTTGCCGTTCATTCGATCCCACGACCATCCTGTAATGTTTTGGCCAGATTTGGCAAGCTGTCATTACAGCAAAGCCGTTTAAGAATGGTATGCAGAGAAAGTGGTCCAGTTTGTTCCGAAAAACCTTAACCCACTCAACTGCCCCCAGTTCCGCCCTATTGATAAATACTGGGCAATCATGAAGAGGAGACTCAAGGCAAAGGGAAACGTTGTCAAAGACATCAATCAGATGACGACCTGGTGGAATAAGATAGCTAAAACGATGGACGAAGAAGGTGTGCGCCGCCTACTGAGCCGTGTTACAGGAAAAATTCGAGAATTCCTTCAAAACCGTGACGAATAATTTTATCCGTATTTTTTCTTAAAAGTATGAAGAAAACGCTACATTTGTATAAAAAAAGATCTTGAATACAATAATAAATAACTGAAATACAGGCAATTGTCTTTGTTCCAATTCTATTTGAAGCAAGCTTTAATCGAGTTTGTCTGAGCTTAATTTTTATCAAAATATCAGTTTATAACAGAAAAATAACAGGTTAGTCGATGTTACAGCTTGTACTATACTATACTAACAAAAGGATGTTTTCCAAGCAGCTGCTTCAATTCAGAGATCGTCCCCTCGTTTATTCCATCGTTTGTCTGCGCTTTACAATTGATAATTCGCAGCTTCTTGAGCTTGTAAACACTGAGGACGTCTTCTGAGAGTCCGTCCCGCAGAGAACTACTAGTTCAGTGGACATTATATAGCCAACCAGCCTCGTACAGTGAAGTAATTTTTTTTCGAATTCCAAAGCATGGGTGATTTTCTGCCAAAATACACCATTGCATATCTTTGTTGTGTAAAGATTCTTCCACTGAATTCAAGGTTCAGCCAAACGTGAGATCCTGATCGATCGTGCCGTATGTCATTTTGAATTCAATAGCAAGACATTCAGTAGATTCACAATACGTCTTAGTGCTACATTCCTTCCTGTGAAATTATCTCTGCATGGGATTTCCCTTGAACCCATGTCTTCCGAAACATTTAAACACTTATCTCACGAACCCAGGGGTCAATGCCTCAAAAGAAACTGAACCAAAATTCGTCGATAATTGACATGTTCTCCATGCCATTGCAGAACTACTCTTCTGACAAAATGGCACTTATCGATTAAATTATTACCCCGAGACAGCGAGTATCCAAAGTTAATAAAATACTTACCAACTCCTCAAAACAAGGAAAAGGGGCGGATAATGACAGTACTCACAAAGTTCACTAAGCCGAACGCCGAGAGACGATTGCTACCTTCACATTAGTCCGAATGGTGGCGCTCTAGAATTCTAGTTCCATTCAGGGGCACAGCTGGAAATCACCACTTAGGCAGAAATTCCATTCCATTCGAGAGCTAATTCAATTAGAACGTCGCATTCCCCCCATCGGCGATAGATTCTAGTAAGATTAGAGCGCACTCGACTTACAGAAACGCACGTTCGTTGCTGGTTTCACTAGGTCCCTCTAACGCCCGCAACGCCCCCTCGGAGACTCGGCAATAGTGAACCCAAGTGTGACAGTATCGGTAGTGACCGTGCCTTCCCTGTACCACCTTAGTGCGCACAAGATAACCATCGATCAATTCTAATTATCCCTGCGCACGGACCAGGCAGTGGAGAGCCATATTTTTATTCTCAAGGTCAATCGACATTACAGGTGCGACATTCACCATCCGACCCGACTCACACCCGGGTGGGTGCAATCCAGAATTTGACAACTCTGTTATGTCGTCAGCTAAACGAGCGAATGTCATCCAGATGGAACGGAGATCCAATCGGATCAAAGCAACCGACCGATTTCGGTTTTCGGGTTCATCCAAGCTGGACCGCGCATCCAACGAATCACCCAGACCAGTTTTCTTTCAAACTTACGACGAGGAATGCGAATGACGCAAAGGCGATTTAACATATGATTACTGTTATTATTATTCAATCTAATAACCCGGCTGCCGTTCGCTCGCTCTAGGCCAACTAGATTGCACCGCCGGGTCTGTCTGTGAGCTGAATGGAGTTGTTTGAAGACTTGATGTGCGAAAATAAACCGATCAAACGTCGCTCGCAGAAGAAAGTATAGCCTGTCCCCGGTCTGTCATTACTCAGTCAGAATATCTCCTCGCGACCAGTGCAGCGGGGATTGACAAATACTGCTTCGACTCCGGTTACCTAACGGTCAATGGATGCGGTTCAATGCCCTTCGGAAAATAACCGAACAGTATCGATTATCTGTCAAATCTCTTCCAAAATGACGTAGAAGATTGACCTAGCCGCTTGATAAGCGCGATTTCAAACGATAAGGACTTCATCGCGACTGGCAGCACTGTCCCACTGGCAGCGGATTATAATCCAAATGCAAATGTAATTAGATCATACGTGACAGAACGGCACACGACAGGTTGGTTGTAAAAAAAAAGCCATAAACGTTGAAAAATTACGGCAACGGATTAATTACCGGTTGAAACGCTCGCCGTTTGTTTCATGGGCCTGGATGCTTCTGCGACGAGCGACGACGCTGGATGGCTTTGCAGTTTTATTACTACTAATTGACGTTTCGAACAAAGTAAGGCAATTAAAACTAAATATAATGTCCTGGTTTAAGGATCTCTTGACAAGTTATCCACCTGCTTTCGAGAGATTGTTTGTTAGACGATTACATTCCAGTGCGGGTGCTGGTTTAATTTACAGCCTCCATTCAGCTGTCAAAGTGCGGCACTGATTCCGATCGGCATTTTAAACTTAGAAGAAACTCCGAGTGCACCGAGTACAAATTTATTGATGAGCCATTAAGCTAGTCAATTTAAACAAACACCTTCCAATCCAATCGATTTTGGTTGGGTCGGCTTCGTCCGAACAACCGGGAAGTAATTCGTTTGCATTCCACCGATTCCATCGCTTCATGAACTAGTCCGCCGCAGGCAATTGTTAGCTACCGGTTTACCGTGCGATTAATCCGATGCGGTTTAAGTTTCATGAATATAGATGGATCTCGCTCGGTGAAAAGTGGTTGAAGAGAGACATACTCCAAGGAAGTTGTCAAGGGCATCCTTATCTCAAACGGCGCTGCAATCAGATATTTCGACGAATAATCTAGATCTACCGGTGAGAGAGAGTTATTCTTTAACCTGTCCTAACGAATAGGAAATGAGGCAGCATTCCAAAACAGGTATACTCCTATAAATTGGTAACCACCAATATATCATTACTAGCAACACTTCTTATGTGCAATAGGAATAATTAAAGTGCAATTCAGACGGTTCGTCACCGTCATCGTCGAAATTAGATGAATGCATTTTCTTCTCGTCTTCTTATCTTCTTGTCTTCTTATCTTCTTGTCTTCTTGTCTTCTTGTCTTCTTGTCTTCTTGTCTTCTTGTCTTCTTGTCTTCTTGTCTTCTTGTCTTCTTGTCTTCTTGTCTTCTTGTCTTCTTGTCTTCTTGTCTTCTTGTCTTCTTGTCTTCTTGTCTTCTTGTCTTCTTGTCTTCTTGTCTTCTTGTCTTCTTGTCTTCTTGTCTTCTTGTCTTCTTGTCTTCTTGTCTTCTTGTCTTCTTGTCTTCTTGTCTTCTTGTCTTCTTGTCTTCTTGTCTTCTTGTCTTCTTGTCTTCTTGTCTTCTTGTCTTCTTGTCTTCTTGTCTTCTTGTCTTCTTGTCTTCTTGTCTTCTTGTCTTCTTGTCTTCTTGTCTTCTTGTCTTCTTGTCCTCTTGTCTTCTTGTCTTCTTGTCTTCTTGTCTTCTTGTCTTCTTGTCTTCTTGTCTTCTTGTCTTCTTGTCTTCTTGTCTTCTTGTCTTCTTGTCTTCTTGTCTTCTTGTCTTCTTGTCTTCTTGTCTTCTTGTCTTCTTGTCTTCTTGTCTTCTTGTCTTCTTGTCTTCTTGTCTTCTTGTCTTCTTGTCTTCTTGTCTTCTTGTCTTCTTGTCTTCTTGTCTTCTTGTCTTCTTGTCTTCTTGTCTTCTTGTCTTCTTGTCTTCTTGTCTTCTTGTCTTCTTGTCTTCTTGTCTTCTTGTCTTCTTGTCTTCTTGTCTTCTTGTCTTCTTGTCTTCTTGTCTTCTTGTCTTCTTGTCTTCTTGTCTTCTTGTCTTCTTGTCTTCTTGTCTTCTTGTCTTCTTGTCTTCTTGTCTTCTTGTCTTCTTGTCTTCTTGTCTTCTTGTCTTCTTGTCTTCTTGTCTTCTTGTCTTCTTGTCTTCTTGTCTTCTTGTCTTCTTGTCTTCTTGTCTTCTTGTCTTCTTGTCTTCTTGTCTTCTTGTCTTCTTGTCTTCTTGTCTTCTTGTCTTCTTGTCTTCTTGTCTTCTTGTCTTCTTGTCTTCTTGTCTTCTTGTATTCTTGTCTTCTTGTCTTCTTGTCTTCTTGTCTTCTTGTCTTCTTGTCTTCTTATCTTGCTTGTCTTCTTATCTTGATTGTCTCCTTGTCTTGCTTGTCTTCTTATCTTGCTTGTCTTCTTATCTTGCTTGTCTTCTTGTCTTGCTTGTCTTCTTGTCTTCTTGTCTTCTTGTCTTCTTGTCTTCTTGTCTTCTTGTCTTCTTGTCTTCTTGTCTTCTTGTCTTCTTGTCTTCTTGTCTTCTTGTCTTCTTGTCTTTTTGTCTTCTTGTCTTCTTGTCTTCTTGTCTTCTTGTCTTCTTGTCTTCTTGTCTTCTTGTCTTCTTGTCTTCTTGTCTTCTTGTCTTCTTGTCTTCTTGTCTTCTTGTCTTCTTGTCTTCTTGTCTTCTTGTCTTCTTGTCTTCTTGTCTTCTTGTCTTCTTGTCTTCTTGTCTTCTTGTCTTCTTGTCTTCTTGTCTTCTTGTCTTCTTGTCTTCTTGTCTTCTTGTCTTCTTGTCTTCTTGTCTTCTTGTCTTCTTGTCTTCTTGTCTTCTTGTCTTCTTGTCTTCTTGTCTTCTTGTCTTCTTGTCTTCTTGTCTTCTTGTCTTCTTGTCTTCTTGTCTTCTTGTCTTCTTGTCTTCTTGTCTTCTTGTCTTCTTGTCTTCTTGTCTTCTTGTCTTCTTGTCTTCTTGTCTTCTTGTCTTCTTGTCTTCTTGTCTTCTTGTCTTCTTGTCTTCTTGTCTTCTTGTCTTCTTGTCTTGCTTGTCTTCTTGTCTTCTTGTCTCCTTGTCTTCTTGTCTTCTTGTCTTCTTGTCTTCTTGTCTTCTTGTCTTCTTGTCTTCTTGTCTTCTTGTCTTCTTGTCTTCTTGTCTTCTTGTCTTCTTGTCTTCTTGTCTTCTTGTCTTCTTGTCTTCTTGTCTTCTTGTCTTCTTGTCTTCTTGTCTTCTTGTCTTCTTGTCTTCTTGTCTTCTTGTCTTCTTGTCTTCTTGTCTTCTTGTCTTCTTGTCTTCTTGTCTTCTTGTCTTCTTGTCTTCTTGTCTTCTTGTCTTCTTGTCTTCTTGTCTTCTTGTCTTCTTGTCTTCTTGTCTTCTTGTCTTCTTGTCTTCTTGTCTTCTTGTCTTCTTGTCTTCTTGTCTTCTTGTCTTCTTGTCTTCTTGTCTTCTTGTCTTCTTGTCTTCTTGTCTTCTTGTCTTCTTGTCTTCTTGTCTTCTTGTCTTCTTGTCTTCTTGTCTTCTTGTCTTCTTGTCTTCTTGTCTTCTTGTCTTCTTGTCTTCTTGTCCTCTTGTCTTCTTGTCTTCTTGTCTTCTTGTCTTCTTGTCTTCTTGTCTTCTTGTCTTCTTGTCTTCTTGTCTTCTTGTCTTCTTGTCTTCTTGTCTTCTTGTCTTCTTGTCTTCTTGTCTTCTTGTCTTCTTGTCTTCTTGTCTTCTTGTCTTCTTGTCTTCTTGTCTTCTTGTCTTCTTGTCTTCTTGTCTTCTTGTCTTCTTGTCTTCTTGTCTTCTTGTCTTCTTGTCTTCTTGTCTTCTTGTCTTCTTGTCTTCTTGTCTTCTTGTCTTCTTGTCTTCTTGTCTTCTTGTCTTCTTGTCTTCTTGTCTTCTTGTCTTCTTGTCTTCTTGTCTTCTTGTCTTCTTGTCTTCTTGTCTTCTTGTCTTCTTGTCTTCTTGTCTTCTTGTCTTCTTGTCTTCTTGTCTTCTTGTCTTCTTGTCTTCTTGTCTTCTTGTCTTCTTGTCTTCTTGTCTTCTTGTCTTCTTGTCTTCTTGTCTTCTTGTCTTCTTGTCTTCTTGTCTTCTTGTCTTCTTGTCTTCTTGTCTTCTTGTCTTCTTGTCTTCTTGTCTTCTTGTCTTCTTGTCTTCTTGTCTTCTTGTCTTCTTGTCTTCTTGTCTTCTTGTCTTCTTGTCTTCTTGTCTTCTTGTCTTCTTGTCTTCTTGTCTTCTTGTCTTCTTGTCTTCTTGTCTTCTTGTCTTCTTGTCTTCTTGTCTTCTTGTCTTCTTGTCTTCTTGTCTTCTTGTCTTCTTGTCTTCTTGTCTTCTTGTCTTCTTGTCTTCTTGTCTTCTTGTCTTCTTGTCTTCTTGTCTTCTTGTCTTCTTGTCTTCTTGTCTTCTTGTCTTCTTGTCTTCTTGTCTTCTTGTCTTCCTGTCATACATTCAATGATTCTGTACGTTAAGAATCGGCTGCGAGGTCTGTCGAAGCAGGCCAAAATCCACAAAAGAAATGTAATGCCTTTACTAGCACACAAGCGATCTCTAATGCTAATGCTAATTCTTCTAATTACCTACCAAATGGCTCTAAATGGTGGGTCTTAGCAACGACTGGAGACTGTTGATAGAAGTGAAATAATCATTCACAACCCCAATCAGTCGAAATCCCAACCCGGCAATTCTTGTTTCAAGCATCGAAACTTGACAATTCATCTTGTGCCTATGAAGGCGTGTCTTCACCTCTCCGTCAGGATTCGGGTTCCATTCAACGACAGAAGATTACATCCTAATCGCACAAAAGCATCCTGGATCAAGGTGCGAGAAAAAAGGAGGGGAAACCGAAAAGAAAATCTTTTTCCGATGTGACGAAAACCGATTTTTCGCTTTGTTTGCGGAGCGCACACATGAAGAAACACAAACGTTTCTCGATTAAGCAATTAGCAATCAATTCTTCACTGTGGGTGAGCAAGGGGGGAATGTTTGTCTCTCTCTCTCTCTCTCTCGTCGCCGCATGGTTGGAAATAATCGAATGGTTTGAATGAATACCATCGATATCGGGGGTTGGGTGAAGTGCGAAGAGGAAAGAACATAGAGAGCGAGGAAAAATCAGATAATTAACTTTTCACGCATTAGTGAGAAACACTTGCCAACCAACGACGCTCGGCCCCGGTGACGGGTGACGGATGGAGAAAATGTGCAGAGCAATGTGTTTCAGCAGCTTTCAGCTGACCATCAGTCTGCAGTAGCAGTAGGCGTGGGAAGTAGAGTTACGAAAAGTGCTTCCATGTGCTTAATTTGACAATTGAGGCGAGGGCCAAAATTTGGGTGAGGCAAACAAAAATTGTTTCCATCATGAAGCAGAAACTGTAGAGCATTGCGGTATGAACCAATAAACAAACTGATATGAGGTAATTTTGTTCGCCCTTCGTCTTTGAATCATCAGTGCATTGGCAGTTTAAACGGAACTGCCCTCTTGTAATATGAAATTAATTTAAACCGCTAAGCTGTTTACGTTCTAAAAATGATACTACAAAAGCTACGGTAGAACATCAAAATGGCAGCCATAATTTTTTTTAATGCAAACAACACTTAACAAGTAATAAATCCTATAGAATAAATTCAAGTTCATTTATTTCAACTAATATGTTTGTAAATGTCAATCGCTACAATTATCAACTTTAACTAGAGTATGTTCATCTAAAACAAAATTTTTCAAATTGAATTTACTGTGAGATTTTTGTCCGGTCAAAAGGTTTTAAAAAACATAAAAGTATTATAAAAACTTGGGGGAATCCAATACAAATCGAAAAAATCGTGAAGAATGAGGTTACCCGATCAGATGCATATAACAAAATTATAATACAAGTATATCAACAGATATTTAACAAATGAAAACAGTTGAAAGTTAAAACTTATGATAACAATATAATAACAAAATCAGTTATGATGTTTTATTTTCGTTTGCAAGACTTATGATGACGTTCATTAATTGGAAAAATGAGTTCTTCTGGTGCTTTATATCGAAATATAATATAATCAGATTTTCAAAAAACTAAAACAAGAAACCAGATTACTTAATAAATTATTCATTTAATAAAAAAAACTCAATCAACAATTTTGGATGCTAAAAGTTGGCTGTGCTATAGTTTTTCTGTGTTGAATTTGCTATTCATTAATTACTAATTTATTCGCCCTTATTCTGAATAACGTCGTATCGTTTTTTCCCTCGTATTTCATTTGTATTCCCCATAATGCTAGCAAAATCAAAGGTAGCTATGATTCGATCGAAAAATCAATACGTCGTTATTCAGAATAAGGGCGATTATTTTTGTTATAAATTTCTGCTTATTAATTTGTTATAAATTTCTGCTTTCGGACTTCTGTAGTTATATCAAATTCAATAATAATTGTGATACAACCGTTTCAAAATCTGTTACGATTTTGTTCCCGCTAGAGTCTTTTGTCGTGAATACGACTTACTTTACTATGGGGTGCCTTTTCAAAATTTACCCTCTGAGAGAGTGATAAGTTTTTGATCGTGAATATCTATTGTTGTATCTAATGAATCAACATAATTCTTGCGACATGCCATCGGAAATATGATCACAATTTTATGATAAAATTTTCAGTTTTGTGACATAGTCTCAAATAATTCAAAAATAAACTTTTCTGAAATGTTTGGTATAAACGAGTATCAAAGAGGATAATTCATAAGGCGCGTTTGCCTTTCTCGTATTTCTAAAGCTCATAGCTCAGTGATCTGTGAAAGGATTTATATAATCTAACTACCAATAGAATCGAAATTTTTCAATTTAAACGTGTATAGCAAAAGCATTGAAGTATTTCAATAGTACACTATTGAAAAACCTGTCTCATTTGATCCATGTCAACACCAGCCAATCAGAACGCGTTCTAAGGAAGAGAACAAAATATCTGCTGCTGTACAACAAATCGTCCGGGAAAAATGTTCCGAAAAGTGGTGAATATCGCAGTGAGTTCCTCAATTTGGTCCTTGTGAATGCTAGAAACGAATCCCTACAACATATTGATAGTTTCTTTCAATGAATTATGCAAAATTCTGTATGCGGCTATTTTTATAGCCGTTAGGACCGCCCATTAGTGAAAAAGCTACAAACGAAATCACATAAAAGGAAATCTCTTAACAAAAATTCAATCAGTTTAGATTCTATCGCCACTGCGAGCAGATGTGTTTTGTGTCGTCTGCACAATTAGTTTCGCTTTCGACAAGAGCGATTACGTCACAGCTGCCAGTCATTAGCATTGGGAAAAAAACAACGGTGGAGAGCATTGCACAAAATCAGCCGTTCTAATGGCTCTAAAAGTTTTCTAAAGAACTATTAGGATTTGTTGTTCGCAAATCGTAGGGAAATATCCTCAGTTTACTAAAAATGAAGAACAGTTTGCTTAGATTTGTGCACTTTTCGCTGTGTGAAATTCACAGTAATCGAGATGAAGTGAAGCCTTTTTTCGCGAAAAATGTTCCAGAGTTTGATGTCGTAGAGAATTAGGCAATTTGACTCTTCTGAATGCTGGAAACGAATCTCTACAGCATATTGATAGTTTCTTTCAATAAATTATGCAAATCCGAAATATTATAATCAACATTAAAATTCTGTATGCGGCTATTTTTATAGCCGTTAGGACCGCCCATTAGTGAAAAGGCTACAAACGAAAACAGGTAGAAACAAGCCTCTCAACAAAACTTGAATTAGTTTGGATTGTATCGCCACTGCGAGCAGATGTGTTTTGTGTCGTCTGCACAATTAGTTTCGCTTTCGACAAGAGCGATTACGTCACAGCTGCCAGTCATTAGCATTAGTGAAAAAACAACGGTGGAGAGCATTGCACAAAATCAGCCGTTCTAATGGCTCTAAAAGTTTTCTAAAGAACTATTAGGATTTGTTGTTCGCAAATCGAAAGGAAATATCCTCAGTTTACTGCAAATCTAGAACAGTTTGGTTAGATTTGTGCACATTTCGCTGTGTGAAACTCACAGTAAACGAGATCAAGTGAAGCCTTCTTTGTTTTTGCGAAAAATGTTCCAGAGTTTAATGTCGTAGAGAATTACGCAATTTGACCTTTCTGAATGCTAGAAACGACTCCCTTCAGCATATTGATAGTTTGTTTCAATAAATTATGCAAATCTGAAATGAAATAATCAACATTAAAATTCTGAATGCGGATATTTTTATAGTCGTTAGGACCGCCCATTAGTGCAAAAGCTACAAACGAAATCAGGTAGAAACAAGCCTCTCAACAAAAAGTGAAGCCTTCTTTGTTTTTGCGAAACATGTGCAAAGGGGAATGCTTGCATAATTCATAAAGGGTGATTTTTTAAGAGCTTGAGAACTTTTTTAAACAATAAAACGCATAAAATTTGCAAAATCTCATCGGTTCTTTATTTTAAACGTTAGATTGGTACATGACATTTACTTTTTGAAGATAATTTCATTTAAATGTTGACCGCGGCTGCGTCTTAGGTGGTCCATTCGGAAAATCCGCTTTTTTATCGACAAATTTTGTTCAGCGATGAGGCTCATTTCTGGTTGAATGGCTACGTAAATAAGCAAAATTGCCGCATTTGGAGTGAAGAGCAACCAGAAGCCGTTCAAGAACTACCCATGCATCCCGAAAAATGCACTGTTTGGTGTGGTTTGTACGCTGGTGGAATCATTGGACCGTATTTTTTCAAAGATGCTGTTGGACGCAACGTTACAGTGAATGGCGATCGCTATCGTTCGAAGCTAACAAACTTTTTGTTGCCAAAAATGGAAGAACTGAACTTGGTTGACATGTGGTTTCAACAAGATGGCGCTACATGCCACACAGCTCGCGATTCTATGGCCATTTTGAGGGAAAACTTCGGAGAACAATTCATCTCAAGAAATGGACCGGTAAGTTGGCCACCAAGATCATGCGATTTGACGCCTTTAGACTATTTTTTGTGTGGCTACGTCAAGTCTAAAGTCTACAGAAATAAGCCAGTAACTATTCCAGCTTTGGAAGACAACATTTCCGAAGAAATTCGGGCTATTCCGGCCGAAATGCTCGAAAAAGTTGCCCAAAATTGGACTTTCCGAATGGACCACCTAAGACGCAGCCGCGGTCAACATTTAAATGAAATTATCTTCAAAAAGTAAATGTCATGTACCAATCTAACGTTTAAAATAAAGAACCGATGAGATTTTGCTAATTTTATGCGTTTTATTGTTTAAAAAAGTTCTCAAGCTCTTAAAAAATCACCCTTTACAATTGATCAACTAATTGATATTCGGAAGTGTTAAGGAACATGTCAGTTGTTTTCGTATTCACGACATCCAGTTATGTCTCTGACATTACCCACCCGCCTTTTTTGTTATGATTTTTGTTATTTTAACAGCTTACCAGCCAAATATATTTCAAAATTTGTTACTAAATATTCCTGAAATAAATTTCTCCAGTTGTTATAATTCTGTTATTACCATCTGATCGGGTACTAATTCAATATTGTTTAATAGTTTGCGTTTATCATGCACCAGAAACTGAAATGTCAAATCTAATCGAGCATGATGACCACTTAGGCTGTGAACCATTTCGCGATTAATTTTAACTTTTGGTTAAAATCTGACACTCGAGCGGTTGATTTGATGTTGTCAAAAAAAACCCTGCGTGAAAGCATGGTTCTTTTCGACAGATTGATGGTTATTTTCCGACACTGGAAAAAATCTTGCATTGAAAATTCTAATATTAATTCTTTAGTTGAAATTATTTCCAGTGGAATATTAACCCAAATAACTTTCCGTCCGTGAAATTTTGAAATGGGCCGCAGTTTTAGTTAAATTGAACTACTCGACACAAAATAACCACTCAAGTGTCAGATTGCAACCAAAAGTTAAAATTACCCGCGAAATGGTTCGCAACCTTAGAAGTGTGAACTTTTTTAATGTTTTTTTTTCTGATGAAATAAATTATCGCCTATATTGCGCATTTCAAACTTGATTAGCATTTTTGCGTGCACACGCTTTAAAATTATCGAAAGTTTGTCCTGGCATCCCTGATGCAACTAGTATATAACAAGTTTTGTTTTAATATGATCAGCATCTAACGGGGAAACTTTTGTTTATTTTTCTTTAATTTGCAGCAGCTACTA
Source organism: Malaya genurostris (assembly GCF_030247185.1). Classification (NCBI taxonomy): domain Eukaryota; kingdom Metazoa; phylum Arthropoda; class Insecta; order Diptera; family Culicidae; genus Malaya; species Malaya genurostris. The sequence continues at coordinate 139,160,239 of NC_080570.1, read as the reverse complement.
AATAAATGTAAGGCATTTTTGTTTTTTTTTTACTAGTACGGTTTTTTATTATTTTTATTTATATTTATTTTTTATTATTACTCCTAAAGACCGCAAAAATAAGATTATCACCAAATCACAATAAATACGAGCTTCATCGAGAATCCATACCGTGCCTTCGGCAATGAAAACTTCACGAATGCCTTCCTGACTCATAAATCACAACTGAACGCTTTCGGTGAAAAGGAAGCCTAAGAATTATTTAAATCGAATAGGAAACTTTGTAATATTCCAGAATTCCAAAATCTATTCCGATTTATAATTATAAATTCACCAAACTGTCAGTAAATTTTGAGATTTGTTCAGTGTTGAGATGAATTTTACAAGTCAATCAGTAGAACGAACTTTTACTGAACTGTTACTGACTGTTTACCTTTTTGAAAGTCAGTAAAATTTTACCGACATCCGTAAATATGATTTGGTGTGTATAACGCATGATAAATAGTGATGAGCGATGAGCGTCACTTAAGGTGACCGTGGACAGAAGCCAAGGAAAATAAATGTAAAAGTATTGGTGAAACAATACTTTTTCATATAGTAATAGTATTTGTGAGTAGAGAGGAATAAAATAATAATATTTGTGTACTGAAAGGAATACAGTTGCAAGAACAAAATGTAAACATTGAAACTATTCAAATCACCTAGCAGAACAGAGTGGACTTATCTCATCTTCATGCTCATTCTGGAGTTAACAAATTGCAATCATGAGAATATAATGATTGTGCCAAAGAAGATAGTTTACCATTTGCCTTCGTTTGGTTCTTGGCATTTTCCTTACATTACAAAGTAAAAAGGAATCTGTTACATTGATGGATTAAGTATAGTAACACCACACGAAATCAGAAAAAACTCTGTTGCAATGGCTTTTTGTATTATTTTAATTTTTGAATATGAAGCTCACATATTCAAAAAATACAAACCAACAAATTATACATTTTCCATTTTGTCGACAACATCATCGCTTTCGGGTAGGGAAGCAACCGCACCCAGAGAACAGTCAAGTGGCACTTGACGAGAGGGCTTGATGATAAATCGGCTATTTGCTCTGAAAAGATTTATCATGCAAATTTGAAGATATAATTTCATATATTGACGAAAATATTTTAGAACTTTACCTATTGATACCAAATTATTGGATCCAGTACAGTTTCTAAATTCTGTGGTATTGTTTTGAACCGCACAGATAAAATTATTTTGTAAATTTACATTTATTTTCATGCACATATTTGGAGCAGGTAATTGAATGGAAAGTTACATTACAAAACGAAGCGGTTTGTAAATATACAGCCTTGTTCAATGAAAAAGTAAATGCATTTCAATGTAATTTTACATCAATCATGGTTTTGAATCAGATTTTCGTTTCAACTGATGTCTGTTTAATAGTACGATTGGTTTACATGTCGTGTAAATTTCATCTTTTCTTTCTGTGCGGTTCTTCTGGCAGTTCTTCCACTGTTTGAACTGATGAGTCCCGCACATACTCGCTACCCAAAACACACTCTATCAACATATTCCATCTATTTTTCTATTGATTTTCGCGAATGAGCGCTGCTTTCTTCTTCTTATATGGACGAGGCATTTCGAAAAGATTGCAATACTTGAACTGTTTGTTTATTTTTTGCATTCCATATCCCAAGTAACATTTTTAATATTATTAAATACTTGTAGCTGTCTTCAATGCTACATAATAAATCTTGCAATAAAACTTTAAACTCCACGAAAACCTACTGAAAACCTCTATAAGAGCATGTTCCTGCAAAGTGGACCATTCTTCATAAGGTTTATAAATCAAAATGAAGAATCAGCATAAACCTGCTTTAAAACTCCAAATTCAAGCAAATTTTGAAACCAGCTTTACGATCAACATTAAATTTCTTTGGATGGAATGAATTCCGCTATGAATAAACTGTCGTTTTGACTATGTGCGTCATGTCTACTTTGAATGCAATCAGTAAGAATATATTATATTTTAATTACGAGTTTGAGACCTTTTCCGGACGTAAAAACTTTATGCGCTTTTATTTTTATCGTGAATGTAAGGATAAAAATAAGAATTATAACTAATCGCCTCGAAATAAATGCGGTTTTTGCGAAAGTCTCCATGATTTATGAAAATTATTTTTTGTGATTTATCGTCATTTTTGTATAAAACTATTCTGTGGCGATAAAACTTGTGCATACGATCTGAAAATGAATCATGAAAGTCCAACATATTTCCTCGTTTTTGCATTTCGAAGTTTATTTGATGTCAATAAATGCTACGGTATAGAACATCATAATGGCGGCCATGAAATTCCTTTTAATGCAAATTACACTTAACCTAAGAAGCAATAAATCAAATAGCCTACAACTAATGTGTCATAAATGTACTTTAGAACCCTCAAATTTACTCTGAGTGAAATTGTCATAGAATGAACACGCACACACACAAAACTAGATTTATGAAAGAATTTAAGTGGCAATAATGTTTTAAAGAAAATGTTTGAAAGCAATATTAAGAGTGTTTGCATGGTTTTATTCTAGTGCAAATTGTTTTATTTTTATTTTATTTTTAGTGCAGGTAAAGGGTTTTATAGAAGCTTTGAAAACTATGATATTACTGGTTAAAAGAGACACTTATTATAGTTGGCATAAAACAGGTAGTGATTGAAAAATCAATTACAAAACTATAATTATAATCAAAACCATAAGGCATTCGAATTGTTACTTGGGTAGCGACAACAGGGTAAATAAGACAACAGGGTTACGGATAACTAGGAGGGGAAGCAGTATTTGAAATGGAAACTAGGCAAATGTCATCGTTTTTTTTTTATTATTGAAATTTTAGATAGTGACGTACGAAAGTAGTTTTGATCCATAATTTTAACTATATCAATGTGCTAACTAATTAAAAATATTGCCATTTTTAGTGCATTGCAAGGTTTTTTTCTCTAATTACCAATACTAAAGCAGGCCGGCAAACTTTTTATCGTGGATTTTCGGGAAATTTTCACAACCAGAACTGTGAGTTATACAAAGGTTTTATAATAAAATGTTTAGAGCAGATGATAAGTTCACCAGTGAAGAACAACTCATAAGTGTTTCATAATGCTTACTTATGTCACAGAGCTATAAACAGCAGTTGAAATTTTGAGGTGAGTGAAAAATAATAACATTCTAAAAAGAAACCTTCTAATGAAGGTCCGAAAAAGTTTTGCACAAATCATTCTTCAGAGTTGATAGTTTATCGTAAACATATATCAATACGATGAGTGATTATGACACCAAATTGCAGTAGCAATTCTACACAACATATTTACCTCTACACGTAGGAAAAATGTGTTTCATTGTTTGTTTACATCAAGAGCAGGGCAAAATAGCGAAAGGTGGAGTGGGTGGGTAGGCGGTTTCTTGGTTGCCATTTGTGGCTCGCTTCCATGGTCACCTAAAATATTTTTATAATTATATCCGTCATCTCAAAAATATGAATGTTTGAACATAAATATTCACTATTTTCAAGTATTGTGTTTATGAACAAATAGAAATAAGTGTTTCTGCTGTTGACCCTACAGAAGTAAGAGGTCGAAAATTGTCATTAATATTAGTGTGCGACAAAAAAGCTTCTATCAATTTTTTTAGAGCTTGGGATTTTTTATTTAACAATGTATTCTCTCTCGAATGAGAAAAGATTGTATTTTAAGTCGCATTTTTTTCGTATCGTGCATATGGAGATATGTTTTATATATTTGTGGTTCAGTGTACCAGGGATGTCAGGTTCACAGATTAATCTGTGTTTCACAGATTTTGAATTTTCTGCACACATTTTTAAAATGACACAGATTTTCACAGATTCTTGAATAAATCACAGATTTCAACAGTTTAGCACCAAAAAGTACAGAGCGGTTGAGAAAAAAGGTACAGAGCGTGTTGGGAGTGAGACCATTTTTTTTTTGAATTCGATCTACTATTATGGTACGAAAAATTGATAGCGAGACCTTTTTTTTTGCTCACCAAATTGATTTTGAACTGCTATGGTGGTACGGAAAATGATCACAGATTTTCACAGGCAGGTTTTGGGTTTGATCACAGATTTTTGAAAAAAGAACCTGGCATCCCTGCAGTGTACTGATTACAAATGCTGTCAAATGTGCATAAAAAGATTTGTAGTGTATTAGTAAGCTTTTGATATATAATAAACTGTCCCAGAAAGTATGGACGCACTTTGATTTCGCTATATTATTAGACTACAACAACAGAATATTATTCTCAACATTTGCTACTTAGCCATTGTAGACTAGCTGGCGCATCTTCTTGCGAACGTTCCTCATTAAATTCCGTACAGACTTCTTGGCGACAAGTTTTGACACTTTTTTCCAATCTTTTTCGAACTGTTGAATGGTTTCGGCTGCCGAGACATGTTTACTAAGATGTGCCTTCGTTAATGCCCAAAATTCCTCAATTGGTCGAAGTTGTGAGCCAATTCGGTGGATTCATGTCTTTTGGGACGAAAGTGACATTTTTGGTAGTATACCATTCTACCGTTGATTTCGAATAGTGGCAAGAAGCAAGATCTAGCCAGAAGACAACAGGATACTTGTGGCTTCGAATCATGGGTAGAACATTCCTTGATGTACATTTCGCTGTTCATTGAAGCAGTGGTGATGAAGGGTTTCGAAATCATACCGCAGCTAAATATTGCTTGCCAGACCATAGCTTTCTTACCAAATTTTTCGACTTCAGTCGATGTCTCGGACTGGTTTAACACTTGTCCTTCTCGCACCGTATAATATTGTGGTCCCGGAAAGGATTTGTAATAGAGTTTCACGTAGGTTTCGTCGTCCATGATTATGCAGTTCAAATTTCCATCAAGAATCGTATTGTACAGCTTTCGGATTATGTTTTGGTTGTTTCTGCTACTTATAGGTTCGAAAATTCAAATGTTCTTCAGCACGACATTTGACTTCGAAGTGCCCACTTTTTGACCACATCCCGAACTGAAACCTCCTTCTTTTGCACGAACGCTTTCAGTATACGTTTGTTCAACAGAGGGTTAGCAGGACCTTTTTTCGACCCGTTTTTGGGTTTTTCCTCAAAGGTGTTATCCTCAATAACAGTCCGCGTTCGGTGCACCATTTGTACACAATTTTTCGACGTTGTTCTGCTGAAATTCCACGCATTTTGAAACAAACTAATGAAAACGAATAAACAACTGCACAAGTGGTTAGAGAAGAGTGTAAACAACAGGACGCAGCAGTAAAAATTGACAGATTCTGAACCATTACGAAATGGCAGCGGTTTTTGGTTGCGTCCATACTTTCTACAAAGTCTTCATTTTACATTTCCTAGCCTATTAGTTCAACAGACAACATAATATTGGAATGAATAAATCAAGATAACGAATTTTAATTGGAATGTTTATTTTACATTTAAAATTTTATTAGGCCAGTGCTGTTTAGGGCTATTTTCACGCTTCAAATCTGATTTTCTCAGAAACGGTGACGAATATCAAAAAACCCAACTGACAATGTCTTAGAAAATTAGTTTAGATTATTTTGTGAAAATTTCAGAATGATTCATTGACTTTAGCGGTCGGGAAAGTCTTTTTTCTGAAGGAAGAATTGCATAGCTAAAAACACCGGTTTTCAACTTGTCTTTGAATATCTCGCCATCAAAAGCATGGATCAAAAATCCATCCTGACAATGTCTAGATAATTTAATTTAGATGCGATTAGTACATAAAAACGTAAATGATGTCGCGATAAAAATAAAATGAATGTTATTTTTGTGAAGGTAAGTCGATATCTATGGCGGCGCCATTTTTTCTGCTCTTGTTTCCTGGTAACGTAACGAAACATTAGAGAGAAATAAAATCGGCTCAGCAAGGCTGCCAAACAAGCGGTAGCTTCATTGGATTTTATGTGATGCAATATGATGCTTATTTCATACCAATTTCGATATTAGAAGCATCTGTTTCATTCGTATTCACGTCACGTCAGCTTCGTTTCCGATATTAGCTAACCACCTTTTCAAGACAGCTTAATTAAAAGCTTTGCAATTGACTTCAAACCTCGAAATTTGAATAGTTCATTTTGAAAAACATGACATTTCGAAAGAAAAACAAAAGGGCATTCGATTCCGAATGATTTGCACATCAATCGGTCGACAAAGACAATTTCATACGGCACTACCCGGGTGCTCCACATCATCAAACTACATCAACACCAACCCACCTGTGGAAAAGAATGGCACAAAAAAAACTGTATCTCCTCGACAAAAAAAAACAGAACCTTCATCATTCTCTGTCAGATGGGTTGCGGCCGCTTTCATGTGGTGAAAAATTGCTAACGGGACGACACGCGAAAGCATTGTTTCTCCTTCCGGAGTGCAACGCGGTTTTTACTCTTCATCAAAGCTTGGTTCCACCTCATCGGGCGGCACCTTCAGCCTTCAGGATTTCGTCCTCCAGCGAGTGTGAGATGACGACAGATGGGATGGGATGATGTCCTCCGGAGCTAACTAAAATTCAGCCGAAGGGACGTGTTTTGAATTAATTAGTCCTGTGTCGCAAAACCGGGGTTTTACGGTGGCAGTGGGGACTCCTTGCGGTATGCACTTCATTAAAAGGATTTGTGTTTTATGCTTCACACAACCATTGCTACCTGGATGCCGGGATGCCGAACGTAAAGCAAGCAATCTTACGGCTTCCGCTAATGGCCTGTTTGACTAGATTTTGCTGTGGCAGACTTCATGTGACAATATCTGGTTTCATTGTCGGAATTTGTTACGCACCGTAGGATCCGAGAATCCGAGACGGATTGCGGTGGTACGTATTTCATCTTTAAAGTTGTCACGAACCGCTCCACCATTGTAATATTATGAGATGAGATTATATAGAGAGATCGAGCAGCTTCAAATCTAATCACACAACATGATGACAGGACTGCACAGCCATTTTCACGGCCAAGGTCAAGGCCCCAGTCTCCGACCGATGGTTGACTACCACTCTTGCGAAACTGCGAGAAATTGAATTGAAGAGCAAAACGTCCGTCACAGCGGATGGGGCGAGTAGGATGAGAGCTTGGAGGCCAGAGTATCCTCCAGCTGAAGGACTTAAGGATAACATTTTCAATAGATCTTTGATCGTTATTTCCCTTCATTAGTTCGTCCAGTCTTCGTCCGCTGAATGGGAAATCCACTAATAAGGGAGTCATCGCGCTTGGTGCCAAGGGGATTGAAATTCTCCGTTCTCCGGTTCGGTTCGGTTCAGTTCGGTTCGGGATGCAAATGATGTTAGCGCGCCATTGTTCCCGAGGACCACATCCTCGGAGCCAGTGGCCACCGCCGCAGACAAGCACAAGAATGATGGAGGGTTTTTAATTTAATAAGAAACGGGAAAATTAATTTGGTTTTCATCATTCAGTCGGTCCATTGTCGCCGCATCGGTTGGTCCTTTTCTTTTTTGTACTTGCTCGTTCGTTGCTCCTCCACAGTCAAGGCTCCAAAATTTTCAAGCTAATCAAGAAATATGAGCAAGGATGATGAAAAGAGATCGTGTTGTAAAAAAAATGCAGCAATATTGTACTGCTGGGTTGGTTGCTTGGTCGAGTTCGATTTCATCTCGAGGCAATAAATAATATTTTAATTGACTGCGCAATAAAAAAAAGTTGACAGATCTTGCGGCCCGCTCAAATCCGTTTGATCACGCAGGATCGTTTGGTCGTGTTGGGTTGGACAAAAACAAAGTGACACCTGCTGTTGTGGAAGGCGTAACGGGAAATAATTATCATATAAGTGGTTAATGAAGCGCCCATAACTTGAAAAAGTAAACATCATTCACTCATATTTCCCATAGTTCTTAATCTCGAACCAAGCCTGAATTAACCTAAGAAACACCCTTCATCAGGTACTAATTACTAGCACTGTAGGTACTAATTCTGTATTTCTAAACGAATTAAACGCAGCCGTTCCATTTTTCACTCCAAATGAACTGGAATAAAACGACGACGAAACGACGCTGGCCCTTCCCTTATTTTTTCCCCCTCCCCGGCACTTGCCAGAGTGTTGCGTAGAAACCGCGTTGAGCTCCGAAACCCACCCACCAAGGCAAGGTGAAAGGATCCGTCGCGAAACTCAAGACCACACCGTTTTCAACAACGTGTAAATGCAAATTATCCTCCGACGGACGCTCGAGTGCCTGCTGCCGCTCCTGGACTAATTGATTTATCATCATTTAACACAATTTGTGTGCCGCTCCACTTGCCAGCTGTAGTAGAGTGTGTGATGACAGAAATTCAAGCGATTAATACAACGCCCCTTGCCGCACCAGAGAACGGGACACGATTCTCTGTCCGTCCGTCGGACATTTTTCACGATTTCGCCAGCGGCGAAACCTGGTGGGAATCCGATCGGATTAATTGTAACTGTCAGCGTTCACCGTTCTCATCCCGTTGAGTTATGTGTGAGAAGTGGTAGCGACAGGTAAAACTAGTGACGTGATTTGATTGTAGTGCAGAACTTCAATCATCTCCATCTGGAGCGATACACGTTAATCTTTTAATGCCCTTTGAAATGAAAAATTGTTATGGCCTTCAAAATAGGCTTCCGTTTCTGTTGCAATAACCTCAGCATTCGACGAAAACTTTTCTGGTTTAGAAATAAATAATAGTCGCTGGGGGCCAGGTCTGGAGAATACGGGGGATGGTGGACAAATCCATGCCGCAAATCATTCAATTTCACCGTTGCTTTTATGCACGAATGCATCTTTTTCCACAGCTGGATGAAAACTAGAACTTGTCTGACACGATCAGCTGTTATTCAAACACTAGTGGAAAAGATATTTGGTATTGGGCCCGTCAAGAGGCTTGTTCCCAACAAAAATATATACGGCTCGAAACTATTCACGTCTTTTCTGTGAGAGGTCCGGGACTTTTCATTCCATATAGTAATTCTTCTTCGTCTTCTTCTTCGTCTTCGTCTTCTTTCGATTATAGAGGTTTCAAGCTGAAGATTATTTGTCTCTTCGGTTAGGAAAAACTTTCTGACCCTATGTTCGCGGTTGGGAATCGAATCCAGAAGGGATCCATGAAAAGTATCGACTAACCCATAATGCTATATCCGCCCCCCCCCCCCCCCCTTAAGTAACCATTAGCACCTCATAATGTCACGTAACAACTCTAACTCACAGAAAACTAACGCATGTAACGCTTCGTAACGGCTATTACTCACATAAAAGTAACACACGTAACATCTCGAAATACCACACACTCACAAAAAAGCAACGCATGTAACGTTTCGTAGCACTCAAAACTCACAGAAAAGTAACACATGTAAAATTTCGTAACGCCCATAACTCACTAAAAAGTAACACATGTAAAGCTTCGTAACCCTTATAACTTACAAAAAAGTAACGCATGTAACGCTTCGTTACACCAATAACTGACAAAAAGTAACGCTTCGTAACATATAAAAAGTACAAAAAAGTAACGCTTGTAACGCTTTGTAACGCCTATAATTTACAAAAAAGTAATACATGTAATGCTTCGTAACACCTGCGAATCACAGAGAAGTAACGCATGCAACGCCTTTTAAAACCTATAACTCACAAAAAAGTAACGCTTCGTAATACCTATAATTCACAAAAAAATACGCATGTAACGCTTCGTAACACATATCATTTACCAAAACGTAACGCTCGTAGCGCCAATAGCATACAAAACAGATACGCTCGTAACGCCTATAATACACCAAAAAGTAACGCACGTAACGCCTAAAAGTCATGAAAAGTAACGGTTCGTAACACTAATAACTTACGAAAATGTAACACATGTAACACTTCGTACTGTCTAAAACTCACAGAAAACTAACGCATTCAACGCTTCGTAACGCCTATAACACACCAAAAAGTAACACATGTAACGCTTCGTTACACTCAAAATTCACAGAAGAGCAACGCATGTAAAATTTCGTAACGCCTATAACTCAGAGTAAAGGAACGCGTGTAACGCTTCGTAACACCTTAAACTCAAACAAAAGTAACGCTTCGTAACACCTGTGACTCACAAAAAGTAACGGATGTAGTGCTTCGTTATGCCTATAATTCACAAAACAAATTACGCATGTAACGCTTCGTAACAAATAAAACTTACTAAAAGCGTAACGCATGTAACGCTTGTAACGCCAATAGCATACAAAACAGATACGCTCGTAACGTTTCGTAAGCGCTATAACACACCAAAAGGTAACACATGTAACGCTTCGTAAAACTCAAAACTCACGCATGTAGTACTTTGCGACGCCTAAAACTCACAAAAAAGTAACGCTTTGTAACGCCTATAACGTAACGCTTATAAGTAACACAAGTAAGTAACGCTTCGTAGCACTTATAACTTACAAAAAAGTAAAGCATCTAACGCTACGTTACGCCTATAATTCACAAAAAGTAACGGTATGTAACGCTTCGTAACGCCTTAAACTCACAAACAACTAACGCGTGTAACGCTTCGTAACGCCTATAACACATCAAAAAGTAACGCATGTAACGCTTCCTAACGCCTTAAACTCACAAACCACTTACGCATGTAACGGTCGTAACACCTATAACAAACCAAAAAGTAACACATGTAACGTTTCGTAACGCCTAAAACTCAGAAAAAAGTAACGCCTAAAAGTCATGAAAAGTAACGGTTCGTTACACTAATAACTTACGAAAAAGTATCGCATGTAACACTTCGTACTGCCTAGAACTCACAGAAAAGTAACGCATTCAACGCTTCGTACCGCCTATAACACACCAAAAAGTAACACATGTAACGCTTCGTAACGCTCAAAACTCACAGAAGAGCAACGCATGTAAAATTTCGTAACGCCTATAACTCATAGAAAAGTAACACGTGTAACGCTTCGTAACGCCTAAAACTCACACAAAAGTAACGTTTCGTAACACCTATAACTCACAAATAAGTAACGTACGGCTCGGCAATTCTTGTGGAAACCGACTTTTGAACCGTAGAGGCCCGTAGAGCCGAGTGTCATATACCATTCGACTCACTTCGTCGATTACGCAAAATGTGTGCATATGTATGTATGTGTGTATGTAAGAAAAATGTACACTTGGTCGTCAAATGGTGAGATAACTAAGTCCTCACAAGTCCCTATCTCATGCCTCCCCGAGCGTCTATGATGACATTTGATCAATAGAACGGCGTCGACTGGGTGCTATCGCCTTCTGCGTTAGTAGCAGAATGAGAGGGTGCGAAATGGCTTGTAGGTTGAAGCCCATCCTAAAGTGCAGTGTTTATCATAGTATATTACAACATATAATTCTGTTGTTTATTACATCATGTATTATTATTATTATTATTATTATTATTGTTATTATTATTATTATTATTATTATTATTATTATTAGAAGAGCGTAACTTACACTGCGACATTAACTGTTATATTGTATCATAGCATATAATTTCACATATTATCGGCTTACACTATTTTATGTTATTATATACTATGTTGTATGGTATTATACTGCATTGCATTATATCATATTATATGGTATTATATTATAATATATTATATTATATTGTATTCTATTATATTATGTTATATTGTATTGCATTATGTTGTATTATATTATATTATATTATATTATATTATATTATATTATAGGGTTTATTATGAGTAGTACTACGTACCTCTGCGCAAAATATAAATTTGTTTTCCTTATAAGTTATCATTTTTAAAGTAAATTTTAACTAAAGATCAAGGTCATCACAAGGTGAGCTTGGTCCTCACTGGTTCCTGTTGTGTTTTATTCTTTCTATTATTTATTATATAATTCATTGTACTATATTATGTTGTTTTTTTTATTATTTTCATTATTATATTTATTGTTAGTATTATTAATTTGTCATCAATAATAATAACATATATTATTTTTATAGATGTGGATATTATTATTCTTATTAGAAGAGAAATATTCTACTTCCTGCAGTACTGCGAAGATAGAAGAGCATAACTGACACTCTACAGTAACTGTTATTTTATATATTGATTTATAATATATTATATTGTATGACATTGTATTATATTATATTAAATTAAAATATATTTTACTATATTATGTTATATTATATTATTTTGTAGTATATAAGTATTATTATTATTATTATTATTATTATTATTATTATTATTATTATTATTATTATTATTATTATTATTATTATTATTATTATAATTATTATTATTATTATTATTATTATTACTATTATTATTATTATTATTATTTTTATTACTATTATTATTATTATTACTATTGTTACCATTATTATAATCTTTATCATTATCAGCTACATTTTCATTTCCATACTAAACATTTCACTTTACACATATATTATTAAATTGTATCATATTATATTACGTCATATTTTGTGGTATTATATTATATTACATTGTACTATATTATACTATATTATGGTACAATGTTTGGTATTGTTTTATATAGTATTGTAATGCATTTTTTAATACACAATTATAAGTGTATTATATTGCATTGTGATGTATTACATTTTTATATTTTATGCATAATAATATTTTATTATATTCAGTGTCGTATAGTGACCAAACTATATTATAATATATTATGGTATATTTTACTATATTATGTCACATAACATTATGATACTATTATATTCATCATAAAATATTATAGTAGACTATAATACACTGTACCATACGATTTTGCACCGTTTTATACTATATTGTGTTTTATTGTATTATACTGCCGGAAATTATATTAAAGTGTATTATGTTACATTATATAATACTATGCTCAAGTACATTGTAAGGGAAGAGGGATGGGAGTGCATCAGGGTATCTTACAAGTGAATGACTGGATGAAGGAGTGAAATGTCAACCCGATTCACAGGGGAAAGCTTTGTGTTTTCCCCAGAAGGTCTGAAATGAGTAAGACGCACCCTTCTAACAAACAAACCATCAGGCAGGTTTAAGCTGGTACAGCGAATTCTTTTATTATATGGCCGGATGTTATTGCTGGAAGGCGCCGGGTCCTCAAAGTCCATTTTGGCCTTCTTAACAGCAGTAATATGAAAGTTATCTGATAATCAAATTCGGATCTACTGTAAGTCTACCTGCATCCACTGGTAATGCCTTGAACTGATGGTGGCTTCACACATACATACATACATACATACATGTAAGAAAAATGTACACTTAATTTTTAAGAGGGCCGAATACTGTTGGCGCATTTGGCGCTTCGCTTCTCTGGATCTCGCTCGCTCTATCGCGGCTTTTGCGTCTCTCCGTTCCCCCGCTCAGATCACAGCATGCTGTGCGTTTGGCTGTCAGCTTCCGTTTGTTTACTTGTTTGTGCGGATGAAATTCTGCGTTTTCAAAATGTCGCGTATTGAAAAGGAAATGAAAATTAAGGTTCTGAACACATGGCTAAAAGAGAAAGATATTACTACGCGAAAATTGGCGAAGCGGTTTGGAATTCATTATGCCAGTGTTAAAATCATCATTAATAAGTTTGGGGAACACCATTCTTTGGATGAGCTACCAGGAAGAGGCAGAAAACCCGGTTCTTCCAAACCGAAACTGGACCAGAAAGTGGTATCTCTAATCATGAAAAACAAATCAATGTCAATACGTCGAATTTGGCCGAAAGAGCAGGAACGAGTGTCGGAATGATCCAGCGTATCAAGAGGTGAAATCACCTGAAGACCTACAACAAGCAGAAAATCTGAAAACAAAGTGTAGAACAGAAGAAGCGAGCAGCAACAAGGACCCGGAAATTGTATTCGCGTCTTCTGCAGTGTCCGGGCATGCGTTTTGATGGACGATAAGACTTATGTAAAGGAGGACTCAAAAACCCTTCCAGGTCCGCAATACTTTACTGTCGTCGTTGGGGAGGATGTGAGCGATGCGGACAGGTCGATTCAAGTGGAGAAATTCGGTCGAAAGGTACTGGTATGGCAAGCAATATGTTCCTGTGGTTTGAAGTCAACCATTTTTTTGCACTACCGGAACTATAAATGCAGAAATCTATCGATCTGAGTGTCTCCAGAAGAGACTGCTGCCTTTATATAAGAAGCATAGTACACCTCCACTGTTTCGGCTGGATTTAGCGTCGGCTAACTATGCCAAAACCACTCTCAATTGGCTTGCGGAAAAGGGTATAAATTTCGTTGAGAAAAATATCAATCCACCAAACTGCCCTCAGCACGTTATCGAACGGGCAATTGTGAAGAGGGTCTTCAAGAAGTGTCCAAAAAATGCGATGCAACACTTTCCCGGAACATGATGAACACGCTTAAAAATAGTTACTCAAAAATGAGTAAGATCTCACTCATCTACAGAAAAAGTGGAACAACTCTAATTTAGAGTAACTCCGAAGTTACTCAAATTTGAGTTCTTCCACTGGAAACGATATTTGGGTAAAATCTACTCATTTACTGAGTAATACTTTATTTGTACATAAGCCAAATAATGAGTAATATGCACCCAAATTTTGAGTAAAATTATATTTCCAATTGATTTACAATTGTGTAGCATTCACGCTAAATATAAACACAGAATAATTCAAGTCTAACCATAAAATGTGTTCTTGCTACTAATAATTTGAGTTATTTTTACTCAATTGTTATGAATGTTTTTATGGTGGAGTTAGGATGCAGAGTGAGCGCGAGAAGCTGAGTTGAACTGGTGGCTGAAATAAGCATGCGGGAAGATAAAAATCTACTTATATCAATTCAAAGGAACCTTGTCGGAGTGGAAGCAGAACTAAGTCATTTCTCACTTCTACTCTGGCAAGGTCCCTTGATTTACCGCAAGTTTCTCGCTTTTCGTATGCGAATGCCAAGGGCCAACTAATCTTCTCGTCTCACTTTCACTTTCTACGCGACCTTACTTACTATCTTTTTCCGTGAAGAATAGAAGTCAATTTCTCGTATGCTATTTGATTCAAAAACTTTGCCAAAATTAAATATTGTTTTTATTAAGTATTATTTCAAATAATCATTTCTGTTTATTACGACAACGCGCTCCAGACACTTCGATAAACGTTTGTACAAGTTTATTTACGGTAGCTCGTTGACTGTGGGGTATTATTTTGTACACTGCACACGCGAGGAAATCCCAAAACATTCTGAGATTTGCCGGAATAGTTACTCCGAAAACAAGAAAGCATTTGAATAATATATCAATAGCGCGGATGGAATCTTCACTTTCAAAAATAACTTTTTTATCGGTAATTATGGCGTATTTACCGCTTTGCATGGCATTTGCTACGCACACCATGTGCAGAGTGGTAACGGTCTCTGTTGATAGTAAATATGAATTCAAGTTATCCTAAAATATACCAAACCAAAATGGGTCATAGGAGAGATCGTATGCGATTTGATTATCAATTTACCCCAATCCAGAGGATCAAAACAGAAGCCATATGTTCCTCTCCAACTGTAGAATAACCATCAAGTGTTCTTTTTTGTCCTCGAATGGGCATATGAGAAAGCAATCTCAAACATCCTCGGATATGATCTACATATATAGAATGAAAATATATTTCAATGTTTTGATTTTACTATATTAAAAATATTTACCATTTATCATGGTATAATACTATTATAGAAAATACTACAAGAAAGTTTGCTGAACATTACTTACCATCTTCCACCCGTGAGAATTTTGTCGGCGAATACGACAAGCACTGAGATAATACGTCGTCGATCTGGAGACCATCGGATCTGTTGGGATATAAACGCTCAAAGGAATGTCTGATCTAAACTAATATAAATTAAATAAATTAAATGTATATGATTATAATAATGAAGAAAATAGAAACAGTACCAATAATCCTTCGTAGGATTGTAGGTGCGGGAACGTGTCCATTATATCATAAGAGGATTTCTTTTCTTTCAACATTAATTTCAATAATGGAAAGCAATAATCCATTTCATCGCAAATATGTTCTGCTGTTAATGCCGATGCTTTTAATACCCGGAGTAGTTGAGCTCGCTCTAGAATTTCATTTGAGATCGACTCTACGATTGTGTATTTTTTTCGATTAAATTTGTGTTTTTCAGCCGGTAGTTGCTTGATGATATTACGTATACGATGATAAATTAATCCAGTATGACAACCTTTTTCTTTGCCACCATTGCACAGTGGTTCAAAAGCGCAATTTCACGCTCTCAATTAATAACTCATAGGAACGTGGTTTTTTAGGTACAGTATCTTCAGCAAAGTTGTTCAGAATGATAGACGCCATCTTTTGGTAAGTTTTATTTATGTGATTAATCCCCCTAAAAGTGAGATAAAAATATTATTTTAGTTCAGAGAAAACATAGGGGCTAAGTTACTTCGACAAAGTTGTTCAGAAGGTTATTTCAAACAAATTTGCTGAAGATACTATTCCCGTAACTTGAGTGTAATTCATGATATAATGTATTTTCTGAAAAGGGTGTCCTAAAACCAGTTTTTGTATGAAAACACATATTTTATCAATTTATATGAGTTTTTCATGTTCTACAAAGTTTTTCATCATTAAAAACTACACAACTTTCTCAAACATACTATGCAGCTATAATTTCAGTTTAATGAAATAGAGCCATTGTTCATGGTTTTTATTACAAAGTTTCAACTTGTCTATCATCAAAAGGCGCAGAAAGGTGCAGATGAGACTACTTACATATTAAACTACTTGACAAGAGCTTTCATACCGTGGATGAATTACTCGTCTGCGATCGTCTGCAGGCGAGATATGTTCTTTTCAAATATGCTTGTCCTTGACATTTGCAATGATAAGGTTCATTGCATATCAGATCAGACTTCAGTATATATTCGTTACCATGGAAACTCTCACAATAAATGATTTTTGTCGACATCGAAGTCTACAAATAGAAAAGTTTAGTAATCATACCAGACGTTTTCTGAAAGTGAGATAAGAAGCCACGGCTTTGAAAAAGGCAATCATCATTTCGAATTACGTTATGTCATTTTTTGGTAAGTTTTTCTATAGAAAATCTCTGCGGACAAATGTCCTCCATTCATCAATTGAAGTGAAGATCGATAAACGCGTGCTATATTGTACTGTTCACAATCATTAAGAAGTTTCTTCATACAGATTTCGAGAGTATTATACACGCAAGCAATACATATCACTTTCGAATCGGGATCCCATGAATTAGTTATTCGTGAATTCGTGAATGGCCAAATAGTCCAAGAATCTGTCGGATGATGCTAAGAGTCTTTTAGCTGGTTAAGAACATTGTCAGCTATCATAAAATAAATACAAATAACTAAAAATGAATTTTGATCATACTTTTCTCTACCAGAAAATGACATAACTTAATTCGATTTAATGATTTTTTTTGCAAAAATCGTGACAAAACAGTTACCAAACTAGTCAATTTATAGACTTCGATGTGCAAAAAAATCATATTTTGTGGCAAGTACCATAGTAATGAATATATACTGAAGTCTGATATGACATGAAGTGCACCTTATCATTGCAAATGTCAAGGACAAGCATATTTGAAAAGAACATATCTCGCCTTCAGACGATCGCAGACGAGTAATTCAACTACGGTATGAAAGCTCTTGTCAAGTAGTTTAATATGTAAGTAGTCTCATCTGCACCTTTCTGCGCCTTTTGATGATAGACAAGTTGAAATTTTGTAATAAAAACCATGAAAAATGGCTCTATTTCATTAAACTGAAATGATAGCAGTATAGTATGTTTGAGAAAGTTGTGTAGTTTTTAATGATGAAAAACTTTGTAGAACATGAAAAACTCATATAAATTGATAAAATATGTGTTTTCATACAAAAACTGGTTTTAGGACACCCTTTTCAGAAAATACATTATATCATGAATTACACTCAAGTTACGGGAATAGTATCTTCAGCAAATTTGTTTGAAATAACCTTCTGAACAACTTTGTCGAAGTAACTTAGCCCCTATGTTTTCTCTGAACTAAAATAATATTTTTATCTCACTTTTAGGGGGATTAATCACATAAATAAAACTTACCAAAAGATGGCGTCTATCATTCTGAACAACTTTGCTGAAGATACTGTACCTAAAAAACCACGTTCCTATGAGTTATTAATTAAGAGCGTGAAATTGCGCTTTTGAACCACTGTGCATTGCGCCAAAAAAAAACGACTAGAATTTACAGAATCTTCATTAGAGAAAATAGAACTAGGTAATAACAAACCTCATCTGGAGCAGTTGACACAACTCGAGTATTATTTAATTGAGGAAATACTTTTATTATTTGCACAGCCAGTTCATGTTGTTTATCAATTGAAGGATACCTACAATATGTTACATAAATATTATTTTTTGTATTGCCTAATCATCTAAGTATAAGGAGAATGTGAAAAATGAGCAAAGCTCCAACTCAAAAATTTTGAAATAATTTGCTTTCTATAAAAATGGGTAAGACACAAATCAAATTTGACTACTTTTTGTTGAACGTAATTCGAATGTTTTCTACCCTCAAAAACATTCTTTTTCTTCCATATAGTTGTGGACTGTATAGATAAAACATATTTTTGTGTTTTAAAGTCGTCTTATCCTGTCTCATAGTCGTCTTAGTGTACGGTTAAATAAAGAAAATGTATTGTTTAATGAAGAATGTTTATGGTTTACTAATATAAATAGGAAATCCGGTATCTAAAAGAACAAATATGCTTCAACGCACTGCTGCCAGAGTGAATGTATCGATCTACAGTATTATGCAGATGTTTTCAATGTGTGATATAGATATTTTTGAAGTACTTGCCTGTGACCATTCAATATTTGAGCCTCCATATGCTTGCACGCTATTCTCGTTAAATGATTTAATGCGTCTTTATCTGGTATATTTCCCTGATCTAGAATGGGATATAACACTTTCAATCTGAATTTAGCGTCGTTTTCGAATGTCGAACGGGTAACCTAAAAAAAATACAACTACTATTACACCAAATTAAAGAACAACAAATGCATATGTACCAAATCATCTGTGATATCACGAATTGTATTTGCAGTATTTTCGGGATTTGTTTCAGAAATGATGTTGTTGGTTATATTTAAAATTGTAAGTCTGCATCCTTTTTCAGTAATTCCCATTTCCATTAAATCGGCATCAGAGAGAAAAATCAAGTTTTGGTCATTTATTTTTTCAGCTGAAAGTAACATGTTCAAGAGTTTAATTCAAAGTTGACTTCAACGCTAATAAATATATACCATGTACATTAACAATATATTAATAATTTTATTTATAAGCTGTCTACGTATTTTAAACTTAAATAGAGGTTTTTCTCCTTGTCGCCATGTAAAGTCCATAAATTATACGTCTTTCGTGTCATCAGGTTCTTGTGTGATACGCGACATATTCGATTTGAACATTTCAGCTTGTAGCTATTGTATTGTGAACAAAAGTCCTGGCACTCAAATTCTTGTATCAAGAAAATTATCTGATCTCCACATTTCAATATATTTTTTATCAAACCATATGATAATTTATTGCATATCTTATATTTCGTTACCAGCCCTGGTCGGAATATCGTATTATCTATTTTCATATTTCTGATAGAGGTTATTGAATCAGGTAAATCCCGAATCAATATTTCATCGATTATACAGTTTTTGTTAATGTTGTTTGATGAAACGATTTCGATTTTTCCGATTTCGTAGGAATGTTCTAAAATATTTGATATTTGCGATAGATTCATGCGCTTAGAAAAACTATAGGTTAAATTTCGGAAATTGTTACAAGTTTTTGCTTGCGATTTCGTTTCTTTAAACTTTCCTTCGAAGCGTAAACAGCTATGATTCACTACTGGTCCATCTTGACGGATGATGTAAGGATAATGAGAGATATGATGGAATTTGTTAGTAGGGTGAATATCAGGGTAACAAGACATAAACCTCTCGAAGAAATGCTCTATTTCCATTTCTAGATCATCGATCTGATTCGGAGCCAGCTTATTTGAAAATGAATAGAATGTTATTTTTAATAGTGAACCGAGTAAAAAGGGTAACTTTGCATTAAATCCAAGAATTTGGTTAAACATAAAGGGAAATGCCCGAAGGAGAAGCCAACATTGTGAAGCTGATTGGGAAATAGAACGCCCCCTATCCTTTAATTTTTCGCAAGTGAAATTTGCAGAAGGTTTATCTGCTGATTCGGCTATACCATAGTCGAAGTGATGTATGATCTGGTTGACTTCATTAATCGTGATTACTTGATAGATGTTTACAGCGTCGTTCAAAATACATTTGATAACAACCATTACAACGCCTTCTAAAAGATCATGCATTGGATCGAATGTGTTGTTTTGAGTGATGTTGAAGTATTTCATCTCATTAAGTACTGAATTTTTAATGATTCCACATTGAGATGGTGTTTTAGATCCGCGTTTAAGAGCCTTTAAATCATCTTGAATGCTCTGTTCAGTTCGATGTGGAAAATTGTCACCTATTTTTCCTCTGTGAATGGCAGTACGTGTAATATAGCACATTCTACAGAATAATTTTGATTGCGGTCCCATTAACTCGAAAATATCATGTATTGCTAGAGTATCTCCTAAAACATGTACTAAGACAGCTCTCAACGTGTATTGCTCACTTCCATAATTCATAACTACACCATTCTCTGATTCGAGCTCACGCAAATCTTGGAGCAAGGGTTTCATAACTTTACGATAGCCATATTTTTTAACATCATTAGAGCGAACTGATAGTATCAAATATATTCTGCTTGAATTCGAATTAATTTCAGGACGAAAATTCTCAATTTTGATGCTAAAATTAGTAAGTTTCATTTTGGATTTTCGTGAGCCAAGAGGGTTCAGGTACTCAACATCATCCAGATGGAGTGAAAGCCGAAGTGCACGAGGAAACTTTTTTAAAAATAAGTGCTCTTGAAAACGCAATCCATCTTTGAAGCCGCATAGTGAATTCAATTCCTTGGTTTCTGCGGCTACCATTTTGCGTGCTTCCGGGTTATACATGACAAGTTTTATAATACTAATTAGAGGGATGTAGTGAGCGACATCTTTCGTTATGCGTACAACGGTTTTCGTTTTCCCTGGTTTTGTAATAACAGGAATAGTTTTTGTGATTCTAGTTTTTCCAAGTATTTCCATTATAGGATTAGGTATAGCACAACCCGCAACTCCAGATAAATATGCTAAGTTGTCTTGCGAAGATCTCACGTTCCATTCAAAGATATGTTGTTGATAAATTTTAAAACATTGGTATCATTCAACGGAATCGACTTCGATTCAATAAAATTTCTAAACAGATTGAGAGTATATCGTTCGTAATCCTCCAGAAGGATGGAAACAACGCTCAAAAACTTTTGTACTTTTACCTCTGGAAGTGAGACATCCTTTCGCAAATCTGTGGCGAACTCACTGATTTTTTTAGTGATTTCTGCCAAGGAAAGTTCTGATTTGAAAAACATTGGATTTGTTATTCCAGATGAATAATATTCTTCATGAATATTTTCCGGAGTTGGTTCTTCATCATTATCAACCATCATTGGTTCGTGGCTTGTAACTTTCACGAATAATGGATGAGCATTTTCTATGTGACGTTTCAGGCTTTTGAATCGTTGGTATAGTGAACCACATTCGGAGCACACGAAAGGTTGGTCTGATTTCCTGCTTGTATTCAAATTATGGACAGAGCGGAAGTGTTCTTTCAACTCTTTCACGTGTCAATGAATTATCTTGCCACAACCTTTAATATGGCACGAAAACCCTAAAAAAAGTACTTTTTTCTAGATTTCTAAATTATTTCCTAAGCCTTACCTCGCAATTTCCTCGCCGTTTCAGCGTCAATTTCATTAAAAATTTTCTGCATTGTATTCATAGTTGCAGCCATCCAAATTTCCACAAAACAAATTACCAATAAAGTTAACACCACGTACGCGATTTGTGCGACAGAAAATGGAGAAGATCTCAAAATTTTTCATTCCATTTTTCGACGGTTGGTTGAAATAGTAACCCTAAAATGATTCGTTGCGAAAAACTCAACTTTTAAGTAATAATTACTCATAACAATCACGGATAACTACTCAAATTTTGACGTTCGCATGCATCATTTGAAAATGAGTAACTAGTACTCAAAATCTGAGTAACTTTTTCTAAGCGTGAAGAGCGTTCGATCAAAAGTTCGAAAATTCGTGAAGGAATAACTTAAATTTAATCCGGTTTTCATTATGTTCAAGTTTAAGCTCGTACAATAAAGGATCATTTTTTAGTTTGAATAAAATATTGTTTTTTATTATAATTTGAAAGAAAAATTTGTGGACAGCTTATTTTCGATACACTCCTCAGCATACAAAACAGATACGCTCGTAACGTTTCGTAACGCTTAAAAATCACAAAACAATAACGCATGTAACGCTTCGCAACTCTTATAACTCACAAATAAGTAACGCACGGCTCATCAATTCCTGTGAAAACCGACTATTTAGCCGTAGAAGCCCATAGAGCCGATTGTCATATACCATTCGACTCAGTTCGTCGTGTACGCCAAATATGCGCATATGTACTCGATTTTTCGGTTCTGTTTGGAAGTCGAAGGCTCCGGGTATTATTTTATACAAAAAGTTGAGTGGTAAATGTGAAAATCGCTTGGTAATTAATAGAATAGAAAGTAAACAAAGAGAAACTGTCATTTGCTCTGACGGCTAGGGATGTCGTAATCAGAGATGCCAGATAGCTCAGACAGAAAAGATAATTTTTTTCTTTCTTACTTTTTGTGAGATCTGTATAAATCTGTATTAAGTTGAGAAAATCTGTATAAAATCTGTACTCTGTATTAAATCTATATGAGCATGTAAAAATCTGTATAATACAAATAAATTTGTATAAATGGCATCTCTGGTCGTAATATCCGAGTAATCGATTAATAACTCAAAAAATCGATTGAAATTTATTCGATTAGTTTGATAGTTTTACTCGATTATTGAATAGTCAAGTAATTCGAGAAATCCGACATCCCTATTTACGGCTTTTTACGGAAATTAAAATTTCAAAATACTAACATCATAATTTGGGCATCGGTTTGAGTGAAATTCACTCAAACCATGCATTCTCTTTCTCTCTCATTTGACCTTACATTATAGTGCGCGTTGAGTTTTTAAACATGTGAGGTTCGGTGCGTTCTCATTCTCGGAATATTTTTCAATAGAATTAAAGTTTTCATAACTAAAGGGTGATTTTTAAGAGGTGTAGGATTCGATTTAAAAAAAAGACACACAAAATTTGAGAAAATTGATTCAATCATTATTGGAATCAATAGAATAATCAGTGTAATTTAATGTTTGAAAATGATTTCATGCAAATGTTGACCGTGGTCATGTGCCCAAGGTCCAATTTTGGCACAACAAATCGGCCGGTATTTCACGAATATGGCCACCGGCTCATAATCCACTCCAAACAATGACTTTTTTGGAATGCATTGGTAGCTCTAGCAATGCTTCTGGCTGGTTTTTACTTCAGATGCGGCAATTTTGCTTGTTGACGTATCTATTCAACATTTCAGGCTTCGTCGCTGAACACAATTTTTCTATAAAAATTTCCTCCTATTTTGCCATATTAAATTATAGGCCCAACGACGATTCTTGATTAAATTATAAACCAAACTTAACAAGTTTTACAATGACACACGTGTCGATTCACACGCATAAAAATAGTTACTCAAAAATGAGTAAGATCTCACTCATCTACAGAAAAAGTGGAACAACTCTAATTTAGAGTAACTCCGAAGTTACTCAAATTTGAGTTCTTCCACTGGAAACGATATTTGGGTAAAATTTACTCATTTACTGAGTAATACTTTATTCGAACATGTACCAAAAATAGAGTAACTTTCACTCAAATTTTGAGTGAAATTTTATTTCACATATACCAAATTTGCAAAAAAATTGCTCTTTTTCTGAGTGTATTGTATTAAAATATTAAGTAATTGAACTCAATACTATATCAAGTGGTGGTCGCTTTGAGTAGTGTGTCAATCGCAAATTAACATACATGTCAGTTATGGTCAGGCACCAATCATACACTTATTCCTCATAAACGACATTTGAGCATTTTATTTCGATTCTAAAGCACAACACGTAGTTTATCATTCCGGTTTTTGCAGACACAACACCGTTTGTGTTGAGCGACTCACCCTCGAAATCCGCGATCTCACTAACAAATTATACAACCTGTTGCTTCAAATGGTTATTACAACTTTTAGACTGATCTTGCGAATAGTAACAAAAAAACGAGTTGTTAAACTCAAATTTAAATAGGAGTTACTCAATATCATTGATGATAACTACTCAATTTTTGACGTTTCCATGTATCATTTGAAAATGACTAACTAGTACTCAAACTCTGAGCAATTTTTTCTAAGCGTGCACGCATGATCTGTCAAAAACATTGTTGCCAAAACGATACCAGAAAAAAATCAACCATTATATCGTTCTCCTTTGCACTTTTCTAGAAATTATTTTCAAAGCTATCATCTAACAATCATTGATGATAAGAATAGAAAATTTTTGGTTTCGATTATGCCAATTGAGAGAAATCCAACACATATGTCTCAAAATCGTTCAATTTTGACTCCAAATATGTTATTACAATCTTTTGTGGGATCTGTATGAAACCGAAATCGAACGATTTTTATTCCATTTGTTAACACTTCCCATTAGGAAGAAAAATAATTCTAATGGAGAATTCCTTGTGTTAAAATAAAAGTGATGAGGCGTTTTTTTTATTGTTAGTGCAAAGAATTCAAATAATGAGTTGAATTCACTCAAAGTTTAAGCAAATAAAAATGTTCCTTTTTTGAGTAGAAATAACTCAAATTGCGGAAGCTTTGTTTCTCAACTCAAAAAACGAGTAGGTGGATGGGAGTTCGAATTTTAACTACGTGACCATTATATGAAATTGAACGTAGGTGATATCACTCATTTTTGAGTTGTATTGAATGAGGATGTAGAAACCAAAAAAAAATCTAATTATAGTCAGATAAATATTCCATCCGAACCAAAAACCGGGGGAACATTCTTTAAAACATCCTAAAAGTCGGTGAATTCTTCAAATAACACTTAAAACTCTGTGACTTTCCAACGAAATAACACAACTTTGATCTGCATTTCAGAATCTGTGTAGTACAACACTAGATTGAAAATGGAGACAAACACGACAAAAGGTCCTAATTGCAAATGACGGTTTCTCTTTGTTTACGATCCAATCAGCAATCTTTCCATTTAACACTTCACATAGGATAATAGCAAAAACCATCAACTTTCGTTATGCACTGTAGAATTTGTTGGGAATTACTGGAATTTGCCGTTATAATCGAAAGAGAAAGCAAACAAAGAGAAACTGTCATTTGCACTTGGGACCTTTTCTAATGCTCATCGAGAAATGGTGATAACTCTGCACTCTCCTTCTTAGAAAAAAACGATCGTATTACATTCGTATTCCCAATAACGCTAGCAAAATCAAAGATAGCTAGGATTCGACCGAACCGTCCCTCTTAGAAAAAAAAACGTTCAACAGTGGTCCTTCATTGGTCCAATACGTTTGATCATTGGTCCAATGAAAGTCCAATCAATCGTTCAACGGGAGGCCAACACGGGACCTTCGTTTGCCGATTTTGAAACAGACCGTTGGACCGAATGCCATTTTTTTTCGTTCAACAAACCCGGCAGACAGTGGTCCATTGTTGAGCCATTTTTAACATGAGGAGTTGGAGCCCCGTTGAACTAGTTTTACTGGAGAATTTCCGAAGTTTTTTCCACTTATTTTTTTAAACTAACACTACGTACCTGTACAATACTTCTACTTCACGTACAATAACAACAAATCTTCTTTCTATGTAATTTTCACACTATTTTTGCAAGAGAAAAAACAACAACAAACCGTTCCAGCAAATTGAACGAATATTTCGTGCAATATGTCGTTCAACAAGCGCTCAAAGACCAACAAAATAGAACGGCCTGCCGAGAATTTTATCCGAATTTTGACCGAAACAATATTTCCTCGCAGCGCCAGCCGGTAGTCTTCACGCATACCCAAAATAGTGGATAGTGAATAAATACTGAGGCAACCTTAATTTCACAAACAATCATTTACGACAGTCTATTGGATAAACGAGGTGTGCGTGTTAACGACATCAAACGAATTTCTCTTACAGGGAAAGTGTCAAAAACGACGGCTGTCAATATGGGGGAGGGCTACCAACATATTACGAGCAGAATGATTATGGTTGCCATTATGGTGGAAAAACAAAAATAAAAGCTAGAAAGTCCTTTAATGATAAATAATTCATTACTCTGCGACGAAGAAAGTCGTGAAAAGCGAAACACGTGAACAGTGATGTGATTTACGAGACTGTATAATATTCCCAACGTTCCACCGGCCCAACCGCCGAGAGTTTGCACATCACATTCCCGGACCGGGTGCTAGCTTTGAGTTATGCCTTTTATAAACAGTGTTCGGGTCATTTTTTTTTCTAAATTTATGTTTAAAGATTAGAATGTAGACTCTGTTGCGTGAAAGGTTATATTTTTTGAATAGAACAAAGCTTGAAAAACAAAACGGCTGAACACTACTTTCGGATTGTTTTTGGTCGTTCACAAACTCTAAAAAGCACGTTTTTCATTTATCATCCTTATGAATCTTTTCCTTGAATCCTCGTTGAAGTGAGAAAAAAAATTAACATTCTTTCTGCTCTTGCTTGATTTCAAAAGATGCTAGCTTGCTGACAGGAAAAAAAGAACGTAACATAATTATCATGTCCGACGGAATGATGCTTCGATGAAATGATTGCGTAACATTGTCGGACAAAAAAGGATAAATCTCACCAGCCAAGCTCATTCACTATTACCGTCCCGTTGGTGTAAGAAGGAACAAGCCGCTACAAAAAGAAAAACAACCTTCTTACATAACCTCTATAGAACCAGAATGGGCTGATTCCAGCACCGCAAACGCAACATAATGATCCGCTACGTCGTTTTGATAAATGACTTCACGGTTGATTTGATAAGACTACCCGGCTGCCTGTCAGCCAGCCAACGTTAAACCTCAATCGAAGCAGGCAGTGGGCATGGAAAATAAATCCGCTTTCCTGCTGGGGAGAAAAATATGCCCACTTACGAATGCGTACCAGCGTTAGTTATTCGCATCGGCCTGGGTTTCAACATTCAAAAGAACCACCGACCCGGGCTTCCTTTGCCTTTCCTGGCTGAAAATAAGATTTAGCTTTTTCCTCCCAATTGCATCCGATCTCGGCGATGGCAAACGACGCGGTTCGCCATTTGTTTTTTTTTTTTTCGTTCTCTTCGGGTTCTCCGTCGCCAGGATTCGTCCGTCCGGCAGTTTACCAGCGTCCGAAGGCTTGCAAACCAGCACAAGTTATGCTCAAAAGCGACAGATCATCGTGACCGGGCATTATGCCTCCCGATGGAGGCGCTCAGTCATTGTTTTTGTTTGTACATTTTGATTTTCGACTTGTCATCGGAGCTGATTTGTTTATTTATTTACCTTTGTTTGAAGCAATGTGTTGAAGTAACTTTCTTCATCTAGATAAATTACCGATGTTAAACCGTAGGCTAAATTTCGCTGTTTTTATTTTTAAGTTGTTAGAAATTATAACTAAATTTCTAAAAAAAATGTTCGATGACTAAATTAATACATTCGAAATACAAATACGAAAGAAAGATTTAGCGAATAATTTTACGTTGTGAAGTTAAATCTGACAGTTCTAGAAGCAACCGTTCGGCTATGTTTTATGTCTATTCTTTTAGAGCAAATTCAGCATCTTATAGCAAATTCAGCAGTTACAAGATTTATATGGGTGGTCTATAATATAACTGAAACTGAAACAAACGTATCCCCAGCAAGCCGTTTTAGTTTTATTTATTCGAACAGTTCTACTGTCAAATTTAAAGCTGGTATACGCTACCGTTCTATTTTTTATATATTTGAAACACAGATAAAACGCTACTGGAGATGCCAGTTTATTTTGTTATAATTTCTAGATTTGAATTTTAAAACTAACATAAACTGCATCTAGAACCAAAACACTCCTGAACATGCCCTAAAGGTTTTATATGGGGGGTCTATAATAGAACAGAAACTGGAACAATCGTATCCCCAGCAAGCCGTTGTAGTTTTATTTATTGGAACAGTTCTTCTGTCAAATAATTCGGGAAATTTACATGCAAATCTGCCTGTGATTCTGACGCTCACTGAAAATCAAGTTTACCTATTTTGTTTAAAAATTTTTATTTTCTCATCTCTATACAGTTAAATATGGCATAACACTTTGGGTAAACTAGCATTTACCTAAATTTTGAGGTCATCACTCATTACCCGAAATTGGGGAAATGCACTTTAGTTAATTTTGGGTAGGTTTTGACTCAAAATTAGGTAGCGTCTGGTAAGAGTGCATGAAATGTAATATTTTAATTCAATTTAAACTAGATTTAAATTGAATTAAATTAAATTAAAAATTCTGTTGGGTTCGGATCGGGTACATGTGTCGATTTTTTCATTTCTAATGGGCACGGATCGGGTTGAAAAATTTGATCGGTCGGGTCGAATTTTTTTCATTTTTGATCGAGTAACGATCGGGTTCGGGTTTGTAAGAAAAATTAATCTCGGGTTTGGGTTGGGTACGGATTTTTTCATTATTTTCGATCCGGTACGGGTCGAGTTCGGGATTCAAAAAATGCTTACCAACCGGCCAACTCTAATCCCCATTCGTAACGGGCTATGTCTACCAGAGAGTTCTGTCGGTATTTAGTTACAATTTCAGCAATACAACAACCGTTTCCGGCAGAAAATTTTGCCAAGCGATTATTACCGTTTCTGCTTCTGTCGGATTCGTGCCACCATAAAATAAATAATAATAAAAGTCATTTTCATTGACTCAAAATAGACGAAAATGACAAGAAATTACTGTCACTCTCAGCTTCGCTTGCAAACTATGAGAACGAAATCCATGTTCAGTCAATGACATAAGCGGGACAGTAGTTTCAAAATTGTGTTTTTTTGTTTCATTTGCCTTTCAGTCATTTGCAGTTTTCAGTGAAAATCCCATAGTATGCAGTATCGGTATTCAACCGAAGCTTTGAGAATCGAAAATGGCAGAAAAAGGTTTCACAATAACTTTTACCTTATGGTGCTCAAATTTGTAGTAGTTTTGGTTTCCAAAGAGGATCTGGGATATAAATACTTCGATTTGTCATATTTTAGTCACTTTTTTACAGCCAAGCGTCACCGATTTTCAATTCATCAATGAAAGAATGAGAATTGAAACTCTGCTGATGCTCCCTAAAAACGTCAGTTTGGTTTCGTCTTGTCATGGAGGAAGGGATGACGTTGACAATTATACTCTCTCTTTTTTCAATGAGAAACGTGAATGCTTCGTCTCTCTTCGTTTGTTCTGGTGTCGGTCATTTACGAATGAGACAGTAAAATATCGAAAATGAGGCTGTTGGAATGGATTCTTTCATTGAGGATGCGTGACAATTTTAAGCTCTGTTTGCCACACAAAACTGGCAGAACCGTTCTGAATTGGTTCTACATTTTTAGTGCTTTTGGTTTAATCAATAAAAAGTAAAAGGTGATTTTTTTGAGGTTAGGATTTTCATGCATTAGTATTTGCTCAGATTTTTTGAGGTTATGATTTTCATGCATTATTATTTGCTCAGTATGCTCTGACATTTCATCATGAATAGACTTACTAACGAGCAACGCTTGCAAATCAGTGAATGGGCCCTAGAAAAGTTGGCAGAAAATCCGCTTTTTTATCGACAAATTTTGTTCAGCGATGAGGCTCATTTCTGGTTGAATGGCTACGTAAATAAGCAAAATTGCCGCATTTGGAGTGAAGAGCAACCAGAAGCCGTTCAAGAACTGCCCATGCATCCCGAAAAATGCACTGTTTGGTGTGGTTTGTACGCTGGTGGAATCATTGGACCGTATTTTTTCAAAGATGCTGTTGGACGCAACGTTACAGTGAATGGCGATCGCTATCGTTCGATGCTAACAAACTTTTTGTTGCCAAAAATGGAAGAACTGAACTTGGTTGACATGTGGTTTCAACAAGATGGCGCTACATGCCACACAGCTCGCGATTCTATGGCCATTTTGAGGGAAAACTTCGGAGAACAATTCATCTCAAGAAATGGACCGGTAAGTTGGCCACCAAGATCATGCGATTTGACGCCTTTAGACTATTTTTTGTGGGGGCTACGTCAAGTCTAAAGTCTACAGAAATAAGCCAGTAACTATTCCAGCTTTGGAAGACAACATTTCCGAAGAAATTCGGGCTATTCCGGCCGAAATGCTCGAAAAAGTTGCCCAAAATTGGACTTTCCGAATGGACCGCAGCCGCGGTCAACATTTAAATGAAATTATCTTCAAAAAGTAAATGTCATGTACCAATCTAACGTTTAAAATAAAGAACCGATGAGATTTTGCAAATTTTATGCGTTTTATTGTTTAAAAAAGTTCTCAAGCTCTTAAAAAATCACCCTGTATATATGAAGTAAAATGATGTTGCTTTCTCACTATCAAACTAGATATGTAATTCTTCATCCCTTCAAATACCCATATTTGCAATAGAGACAATAATGCAATAAGCAAAACACGTACGGCAAGAGAATAACGCAATTCCGCCTGGGCAATTTTGACAGCACCCAGGCTTCTGACGATTGCCCGAATTCATCACAAGCGGGTACCCACATTATCAGATGCGAATGACTTCCGAATCAATCAGGTTTTGCACGAGCATAACATAACCTCACAAAAATGAGCAGAATGAACTTTTTTTGACAGTCGACGTGTACCTTTTTACAGTTTAAAAGTTCATCAGAAGTTCATCGTTCGAATGTAAAAATTGCAAGTCGCCTCACACTCAACAGATTCATACATATATCGCTCCTTGATGCTGGAAACCCATACAGGGCAATCTTTTTAGTTATTTTCACTGTGGAATACGTTTTTAACAGGCACTTTTTCGTCGTTTTTCCATTTTTTAACTTGCAGTCGCAAAACAAAACAAACACACGGCAACTGTCAAAGATGAACTTGTTCATCGACAGTTCATTTGTGTCGTCATCGTGCAAACCCTAATTCCGAACCGGCGAGAAATTTTTATTCGGAATTCCATGTGGAAATCATAATGAATTCCGAATAAATTCTAACTTCAGTGGAATTAGAATCGCCTCCCACCCAAGAGGCAAATGACTCTAAACTTTGTCTGAACTCAAACAAGTTTTACCGGGAGTAAAAAGGTTTAGCAGGGATCTCGCTAAATTAGAATGGGATTAGAAAAGTTTAGCCGAGATCTGGAAATGCATTATTTTGACATAAGAAGCTGTCAACGTAGTATTTGTTTGTTTTCTGTTTTTTTCTTTCTTTTTGCAACTGCTCAACGCAGGCAAAGACATCATATTAACAAGATATCCAGCACTCAAATTTCTCAAACAAATCATTGGCAACATCCTTTTTTGTGAGCATGGTGCCCTCAGGCGAGTCCGCATCGAATCTCGTACATAGAAGTAGAGGAAGGAAATATCAATTTCGTGCGCGCCAAATTAGCTGCACTGCGCACCTATACAATTGACATGATATGTTGAATGTCCGCACGATGGCGTTGTTGAACTGAAGATAGATTTCGCTCCAAGCTGACAGGGTCTGATGCAGGTCAACTCTTTGTTTACTTGTCATCAGAGATGCCATGTAAATATTTCAAATATCTGCAGACAGGGTCTGTAAATCTGAAAAAAAATCTGCAGTCAGCAAGTATGTCTTGCTGGCAGCAATTTCTCTATGAAGTATGACACGCAAAACTGACTTGGCGAGCAAAAAAAAAAAAGGTCGCGGAAATTTCAAAAGTCTGTAAATATAGACGAAAGTCTGCGAGAATATCAAAAGTCTGCAAAAGTCTGCGAAAATTTCAAAAGTCTGCACAACAAAAAATGTCTGCAGCACTATACAACAAATCTGCAGATTTACAGACAAATCTGCAGACCTGGCATCTCTGCTTGTCATACACTTTTTTGCGAGCAGAGATGCCAGATATTTCGATAGAAAATCTGTATTGCTTTGTATAAAAAATCTGTATATATCTGTATTCTCTAATCCAATAAAATTTTGGAAAAGTTTGTACTAGCTTGGATGTCTGTTCTGTATGAGCATGTAAAAAATCTGTATAATACAGATAAATCTGTATAAATGGCATCTCTGTTTGCGAGCTCGAATGACAGATACACTTCAAACAAGATTAGGTAAAACTAGGTTGGATTACCTTAAAATTACCCAGACTTATCTAAACTAGTTGGGATTAAATGAGATTAGAGAAGATTATTTTGGAATGAAATAAGTTTATTAGTATGAGATTGCCTAGAGTTTAGAGTCATTTGCCCCTTGTCGCCAACCGGAAATCTATCGTAATTGAGTGAGAAGATGCGGACTGAATTGCCAATTTGTTTTCTTTTTATTCTGAATGATTTTCAGTTTATTTCTGAACAAAAAGTTATAAAACTGTATATATAAATTTTAATCTTCCAATATTACGGATATACAGAACTAGTAAATAACCGTTTCTTCTTAGAATTCCAGCATAAACTGTTGAAATTCGAAGGAAATTTACAAAAACGGCCTACCTTAGTCAGTTATAGTGTAATGAAATGGCGTACGTCGCCTTACTTTTACACTAAAACATTCATAAAACGAGCGAAATAATAATGACATTTATAATGTCACTGTCAATCGGGTTGATCGAGCACCAAACTCAGGTGAAAATTTCTAGTACTGAACCGATCAAGCACTGAAAAGTCTTGCAGTCGATTAAGAATTCTCTGCCCATTCCGTCATTTCGATAATGTGGATTGGACAGTGTGGAAAGCTGTTGAGCGGTTGCCAACATTACGGATGCAATATCGTTACTCTTGTTACGCTTGCTGTCACTTTTAGTTCTGACATGTTTGCATTGATCGAATGCATCAAACTCGTACGTGCGTATCGCCGCTTCGCCTGACGTTTGCCTTTAAGTCGTAAACTAAGGAAGCATTCCAAAATCAATGAACTCCGAAACGTTTCCAGAACGAGTTGACTTTGACTAACAAGTTCTGCCTCATAATTCTGCTAGGCATGCAACCAATTAGTGTGCAACCTCCAAGAATTTCATCGAACGCATCCGTCACGTGGGGCCACGTCCGTGTGCAGCCCCTCAGTCTCGGGTGATGTGCAGAACTAATGAACGAAGAACATAATAAAACAAAAACTAGACACATATAAATGGGCTCTTGCCACAGCCTACTGCACACACACACACCAAAACCACGTTTTTCGACACTTTTCCGATGTGGATATTTCGCACCGTTTTGGTCTTCTTATGGTTCAGTGCAAGCAGCAAGGTGGAAGCAAAATAAAATGAAACACAACTCGGTAACTGCAACCATTTCCCAACCGCAAAACGGGGCGAACTTGAGCAGTGGTTAGTGTGAAATTTCCCGAGAGAGAGAGAGAGAGAGAGAGAGAGAGAGAGAGAGAGGAGAAAGATTTTGCCGAACTGATTTATTTTTATGTGTTCATTTGTTTCCACTTCAGTAGAATGCTTTTTGGGGGGTTAGGTTTGTCACTGATTCGAAAATTTCTGCAGTAGGGTAGAGGCGACATCATTCGGTCGCCGTTTTTCAGTTTAATTACCCCAATGAAACGCGAATGCCTGTGGAGTTAATTTAGGAATGGTTTGGTTGAAGGAAAAAAAACAGCAAGATACTAAAACCAGTTGTGGCAATAGAGTCCGTATGGCGAAAACAATGCACTGGGTTCTGAAATTGGGCGTTCGTCGAAATTAATTTGTCATTTGAGTTTGGTCGGCCTTCATAGCTGTCAACTTTTTGTGCAGTGTGATAAGCTATGAATAAAAACAATATCGCACTGTAATCGGGGACATTATTACTCCTGTTACCCTACCGGTGCCGAAGTACCGAAGCAAGCGTGTTCGTACCGCAGTAGGCTATTAAACTGCCATTATGCCCACATTGCCCACATGCAGTAATATCATTAAAGCACCCGATGGTTGTTGGACGGCCGCTCATTGAAGGGGAAATGCAGTTCTGCAGAAAATTTGAAATAAATTTTAGCAAAGGGGCGAAAGCGTTTTTGAACAAACGATAATTAGAGACTTAATTGGTTTTGGCTCTTGTTTCGGTCCAAGTGGTTTGCTGCTCGTTCACGAATTTGTGTGTGTTTGTGTTCATTATTTTATTAGCTCTGCCATCGAACAGTTGACTTTCTAAGCACTGAAATGTGTCGAGAGCTGTCAGTTTGAATTAAACCTTTTTTATGAGTTGATATTTGCTCGATATGCAAGATTGGTTCAGATTTGCATGACCTAGTAAAAATTAGTTTACCTCGATAAATTTATGTTCGATGTCAGGGTTCAACCTCCGTAGTCTTGTAGTCACGAGCTAACCTCGGCCTAGGCCGCTACGGAATGACAACAGTATCGTTATGCCGGACAAATTTCCAGCTGTCCTGGTTCCACTTTCACATAAAACCCGAACACCGCCTGCCAGTAATTGTAATTGGTCGTTATTAGCGATACTTCGGTTTTGATCCTCTAACCGGCGTCTAGTTTATCAGACTTTCGGAGTCCGATCCAGCTTGTCATGTGCCTGGACGTTTATTGGATGCAATTTCAATAATCGCTTCCATCGTCATTTGCTTACACACATCAACGGGTCTATGTTGATTAAACAACCGACCTTTGTTTGTGTTTAGAGTGAATTCATGGTAAATGTCGAACCAACATCGAATCTAAAAAAAAAACTATTTCGAAATCGATTCGAGATTCAAATTGAATTTCAAATGAATCCCAAATCAAATTCAATAACCGATACCGAATCAACAGGTTTGCAGCTTTCGTTCTGCAAAACAAAAAAAAAGAAATAGAATTCGTTCGTTCTCGGAATGCAATCAATTGAATTTGCCTACTCGGAACTAGTTTTTAGAAGATTTGTTTTTTTTTTTCAATAGGGATTACTCTATTGTCTGACAGTTGCTTCGAGAGTGTAACGTGACGTCTCTACTCGGTATTGTTTGGCAAATCGTCATGAATAGGTTAACTCCAGAACAACACTTCCAAATCGGTAAACTGCTAGACCTGGCTTTTGTAAGCAATGCTGGTAATATCGAATTACTGTCTTACAAAAGTTTCTGAAAGCATGCTGTTGAACATTTTATACCCTGCAGTAAAACACATAATATCTTTGGATCAACACGGTTTCGTCAGGAACCGCTCTACTACAACAAACCTGATGAGCTGAGTGTGTCTTCGCATATTAGCAAACTTGAAAAACGTCAGCAGATCGATGCAGTATATGTAACACATGGATCAATAAGTCCCGAGACTAAGAGATGGCGCTCGTAGTAAACCAGTAACCACGTCTTTCTAGAGTACTAACCTTTGCTTGAAACGGGTCAAAATTTTAAGTCGATCCGACCAGAAACAGCTGAATTATCGAGGTTGGAGTAGAGTCGTTTTGTAATTTGTTTAAAAATGGAAAAAACCGAGTTTCGTGTTTTGAAAAAACATTGTTTTTTAATGGGTAAAAACACCGTGTAAGCGAAACAATGGATTGAAAAATGTTATCCGGACTCTTGTCCATCAAAAGCAATGATTTGTCGGTGGTTTGCCGAGTTTAAACGTGGTCGTCCCGACACAAATGACGCGGAACGCTCGGGTAGACCTGTGGAAGCCGTTACACCGGGAAATGTGAGTGAAGTGACAAAAATTATAACTAAAGATCGTAAAGTGAGGCTCCTTGAGATTGCTGAGATGACACAGATATCATATGGAAGTGTATTTACTATCCTTCATGAAAAATTTAGCATGAAAAAGATTTTTTCCAAGTGGGTGCCACGATTGCTTTCGATGGAACAAAAACAGCAACGAGTCGATGATTCAGAAAGCAGTTTATCGCTATTTACTAGGAACGAAAAAGATTTCTTGCGTCGTTACGTGACCATGGACGAAACATGGATACATCACTACACTCCAGAGTCGAAGCGGCAAGCATCTGAGTAGCGCACAGCTGGCAAAGTCATGGTGTCAGTTTTTTGGGATACGCATGGCGTGATTTTCATTGACTACCTCGCAAAAGGTAAATCGATCAACTGTGATTATTATATTGACTTACTGGTGCGTTTGAAGGAGGAAATCGCAAAAAAACGACCGCACATGCAGAGAAAAAAAACCTTTTTTCATCAAGACAATGCACCCTGCCACAAGTCGATGAAAACAATGGCGAAATTGAACGAATTGGGCTTTGATCTGCTTCCCTACCCCCCATACTCGCCAGATTTAGCCCCCAGTGACTACTGGCTCTTTGCTGATCTTAAAAAAATACTCCAGGGAAAAAGATTTGGCTCAAATGAGGAGGTCATCGCTGAAACTGAAGCTTATTTTTAAGCGAAAGATAAATTTTCTTATAAACATGGTATTGAAAAATTAGAAAAACGTTGGAACCATTGTATCACCCTAAACGGTGTTATGTTGATGAATAAAAAAAAATTTTGCAAAAAAATGCTGTTTCCATTGTTAGTCTCGGGACTTATTGATCCATGTGTTAGACTTTTCAAAAGCTTTCGACCGTGTTCCACATCAAAATGCAGTAGAGAAGCTGAAAGCAATTGGCTTTCCCGATTGGTTAACCAACTGGATCTTTTCATACCTTTCAAATCGTAGTGCATCTGTTAGGCTTGGGTCTTCGTGTTCAGTAAGCTTCAACAATACATCTGGAGTTCCTCAAGGAAGTCATCTCAGGCCTCTACTGTTTGCCTTTTTCATCAACGAGCTCTGTGACAAACTTACAGCTAATAAAGTCGTTTATGCGGATGATTTAAAGGTTTATCGCATCATAACAACTCTGGTGGACTGTTGTGCTCTGCAGATGGATATCGAGAGAATTCTAACATGGTGCCATCAAAACTTTATGGGAGTGAACATTGAAAAATCTAGCATCATTACGTTTGCACGAGTACGATCTCCAATTGTTTTCGAATAAACTATGAACGCTGGCCCTATAAAAAGAGTAACATCGGTCAAAGAAGCAATTTTAACGCATATTTGATATATGTGGAACAAAATTTACAACCCAAAATTTGAGTGGTAAATACTCAATGTTTGACTAATGTACAAATAAAGCATTACTCAGTAAATGAGTCAAACATCGTTTCCACCCACTCTGCAAGCGATTTGATTTTGTTGGTCGTTGAGCGTTTGTTGAACGGCAGCGCATGAAATAATCGTTCAATTTGCAGGAACGGTTTGTTATTGTTTTTACTCCTATAAAAATAGTGCGAAAATTTGATGTTATCTTCATATAGAAAGAAAATTTGTTGTTATTCTACATAAACTAGAAGTATTCTACAGGTAGGTAGTGTTCATTTAAAAAATAAGTGGATAATAACTTCCATAATTCTCCAGTAAAACTAGTCCAACGGGGCTTCAACTCCTCGTATTGAAAATGGCTCAACAATGGACCTCTGTCTGCCGGGTTTGTTGAACGAAAAAAATGGCATTCGGCTCAACGGTTTGATTCAAAATCAGCAAACGAAGCTCCCGTATAGGACCACCGTTGAACGTTTTTTTCTAAGAGGGCAGTGGGAGAACTCGTAATAACCCACTTGTACGCGGCGGACAGATTTCCCCTCAGACGGCTGGCTATGTCTGCCAGCCATTTTTGCCGGCGTTCTGCCAGAATTCCGGCAAAAGTCTGGCAACAATGCAACAACGGTTCTGTTTCTGTCGGATTCTTGCCATACAAGTTTGGCAGAACCGTTCTGAATCGGTTCTACATTTTTAGCGTCTGTCCGCCGCGTACAAGTGGGTATATGGGAGTTGTTCCCAGCCCGGTGGCAAGGATAGGGCGCTCCAGCAAGTGCTATCGTAGCCAACATCTGGGGCATTTGGTGGACAATCAGATCGCTCAGAGTATGGTAAACAAACATTCGAGCATTTCAATTCGAGTAAAATCTTAATTTCCTTATCGTAGTGATGATATTCTGATCGATAATTTGCGGGGAAGTGCTTTAAAGGGTACTGAATAAACAAGTAGTTTGTAATATCCAATTTTTTGTTAGCCATTCTTCTTAATTGTTTTGGTTTTTGCAGAATGATGATGGCCACAATTTCATGACGTCATAGCAGGAGGCTGGTAGTCCCACTTTGTCTGTAGCTAAGACAAGACCTGACAACTGGCTTCTTATTCTTCCTTCTGATTCATCCTTCTCGTCATTTTCGCCCTGTGGAATAAATACCAACGTATCGGCTACAGTGTAGCCATATTTACAGACTTTTTAATAACTTTATGCTAAGAAAAAAATCTTTATTTAATTTAGATTTTTAGATTCGATTTTTGATTTGAAATAAACATGAAAAATGTTTTGGTGAAGGCATTTTTGATTATATATTAACGCTTGAAAACAATTAATTGAGCTTTGATAACAAAACACGAAATATCTCATGTTGAATGCAAAATCGAATCCATTGTTGACGTATTACAGGATTTTTTGGAAACCGGAAAAAGTCAAGTTTGGATAGAAATCCTCAGTGCGACCACAGTGTGCAACACAACAGTTCATTCTTCTCGTAAAACTAAACACACTTTCGAGTTTACACTAATTTAACAAATCATTTTTGGTTACACTTTAATTCACTAAAAAGAAAAACGGCTTGATGCCTATTTTAATTACACAGTCTTGCCACTATAAACATTTATTACAAATGAGATTGAAAAAAGTGAAACATTCTCTGAAAATTTTCATTTTCATTGGCGAGCTAAAATTATACATTTTAATAAACTCGTTTCTGATTTTCTTTACACTTGGCATCATTGCTCACGTACCCTGCAAAAGTTTTTTCTTTTCATAATGTGCGGGTAGCAACATCAAAATCAGCCAATCAGAAACTGGTCCATTTTGGAAAAAGCGTACCCCTCCCCCCCCAGTTGCCAGGTCTTGTCTTAGGTCTGTAGATGAATATAATCTTACTAAATTTTGAGTAACTATTTTTAAGCGTATGGTGCATGCAGACCCGCTTGTGAGGAATTCTGGCAACCGTCAGAAGGCTGGCTGCATTCCGGCAGCTGTCAAAATTGTCCAGGCGAAATTACGTCATTACCTCGCCGCACGTGTCTTGCTTATTTCTCTCTTCCTTCAATAACTATAGTCGAAAAATTTATCGAATAATCGTTTAATAACCCAGATTGAAATTTAATCTAGTAGTTTGAACATTGCTAAACTTGAAAATTATTATGAAATAATCGAGTAACTCGAAAACTCCGACATCCCTAGGTGCATGCTAAACGCAAACTATCAAATAATATTGAACTAGTAACCTTTTCCATCACGAGATGTTGTAACTGCGATGTCTTTTTCGATTTGTATTGGATTCCTTAGCAAGTAAGAGCCGTTCGCAAAATGATTCACAGCTTAAGTATTTTCCATAAGGGTCATGTCATGCAAACGAATGTTATAAGAAAAGCTATATCCATCTAATCGTTAAAACATCACTTGATAAATCGTCTGGCTAATTATCAATTATGGGTGGATTAAAAATGGTTTTTAAGACGTTTATGTTACGTCTTCAACTCATCAGTGCATAGCAGTTCAAATTGAACTATTTAATGCAAAACTCGGCAGTTCAATTTGAACCGATAAGCGGATGTAAAGTTTCTGCTATTAGCAAAAACTCATAATTCTACCGATTTTTCTGATTATTCCTAAAAATGAGCTAATTGTAGGAATACTTCGCCAATATTTACTCAGATTTTTTTATGTACTTTATGTATTACAGATGGTCAATAGATCTTTTATTTTGAAACACAAGTTTTTATTTGGTAACTCTGATTCTGAGTTATATGATAGCCACAAATAGTTTGAAGAAGATTGGGTTAGCGTGTAAGAAGTAGTGTTTGGAGCAGAGATGTCGTTTATACAGATTTATCTGTATTAAACAGATATTTACGAGCGCATACAGATTTAATACAGAGTACAGATTGTATACAGATATCCCAAATTTAATACAGATTTCACAAAAATCAAGAAATTAACAATAAAACTGTTCCACATAAGCTATCTATTAGCATTTGGAGATCTTTTGTGCAGATATTTGATGATGAGCACTGAAATACATTTATAATTAAAAACCAATTTGAATAGATATTCAAAAAAGTCATGGTATTTTGAAACTTTATTGTCAGACTGAGAGTTGTATGGTCTGACTTGAGGTTACATATTGGGCGTTGGAATTCCAGGTCTAAACAAGAAAACTATTAAATTTCGCCGATGAAAATTCTGGTAAGCGCGATAATGATTTATGAATATATGAAGAAGCATTCATTAAATCTTTTATTCTATAACCACAATCAATTGGAATGACATCTTTTAGCAATATTTTATTGCAGAAATATCATTTTATTCGTGATTACAGATATATACCATTTTTTCATACAAAGCAAAACAGATTTTCTTTGAAAATATCTGGCATCTCTGTTTTGGAGAGTGCTGGATGGCAGAGGAAAGTTGTGGTGAAGGCCGCGTACGAGTGTTAACCCTCTCAGCAGGCGGTTGTTGGTCGTTGAGCACTTGTTGAACGACATACTGCACGAAATATTCGTTCAGTTTGATGGATCGGTTTGTTGTTGCTTTTTCTCTTGCAAAAAGAGTGTCAAAATTAGGTGTTCCCTTCATATAGAAAGAAGATTTGTTTTTATTCTACGTGAAGTATAAGTATTGTACAGGTATGTAGTGTAGTGGTAAACTTCGGAAATTATCCAGTAAAACTATTCCAACGGGGCTCCAACTCTTCATATTACAAATGGCTCAACAATGGACCTCTGTCTGCAGGGTTTGTTTAACGAAAAAATAGCATTAGGATCAACGGTTTGTTTCAAAATCGGCAAACGAAGGTCCCGTGTTGGCCTCCCGATGAACGAATGATTGGACAATCATTGGACCAATGATCCAACGTACCAACGGACCACCGTTGAACATTTTTTCTAAGAGGGAAGGATTGAAGTGTATATCCACTTCCGGTGAGTCTCTCAACGGGTGAGCACGTTGTATTGTGTGCGATGAAAATTCGAGTATTTCGCGAGAAAGAATTTTTATCTGTCCTTTGGCGACTCGACGTAGCCACACAGTGAGATTTTCGCGTGTAGTCCAGTGAAAAGAAAGTCCATTGGACTATAAACGAAAAATAACTGGCTATATAGCCTAAGTTGCCTGTGCCATCAATCGGCGTCATCTCAAGTAAGGTGACGCCAACCAGAAGAAAGAAGAAGAAGTGAATATCAATAGCCCACGACAAAAGGGCCTAGCTGCAAATGAGAGCCCCTCTTTGTTCACTTTGTAAACTTAAATTGAAAACTTGTGGTTTTAGCTGGACAGTTTTGCAAAGAGTAATATAAAGCTAATTCTGTAAATCACGAAGGAAAAAGTAAAACAAAAAGAGAAACTGTCATTTGCACTGCAAATTTTGCAGTTGGGCCCTTTTGTCGTGGGACTATCGATATCTAGACAGAATGAAGAATATCACACTAGTTAGCAGAGATGCCAGCTCTTCAGATTTGTCTGTAAATCTGCAGATTTCTAAAATAAGCAACAGATAGATGTTTTAGTTGCAGAACAAAAGCAGACTTTTGGAATTATCGCGGTCATTTTCCTCCCGCTGAATCAATTTCGTGGATCATTCTCTATAGAAAACATGAAGCCCGCTGATTTTTTTTTCTCGAGTTTCTAAAGTTTTTCAACCCTGCCTAACGATATTCCAAATTTTCATCTCTGCTAGCTATAAAAGTATCTTAAAAACAAGTTGATATCACATTCCGTACTCTGTTTCATTCTGAGTCTGTGAACCATTTTATGGTTAATTTTTAACTTTTTTTTTTATTTTAACTTTTGGTTGAAATCTGGTACTCGAGTCGATATTTTGATGATGTCAAAAATAACCCTGCTCGAAAGCTCGATGGCTACTTTCCAACACTGAAAAAAATAATTTCCGGTGCAAAATAAACCCAAATAGCTTTCCATCCGTCAAACTTTGAAATGGGCCGCAGTTTTAGTTAAATTTAACTACTCGACACAAGATAACCACTCAAGTGTCAGATTTTAACCAAAAGTTCAAAATTAACCGCGAAATGGTTCACAGCCTGAGTGTCTAGTAGATCAGTGCGAACTGCCAGTTGAGATTAACGTCAAATTCTATGAAACTGTCAAATTGTATCAGACAAGACAAGGCAATAATGAGCTAAGG
This sequence comes from Malaya genurostris, assembly GCF_030247185.1. Classification (NCBI taxonomy): domain Eukaryota; kingdom Metazoa; phylum Arthropoda; class Insecta; order Diptera; family Culicidae; genus Malaya; species Malaya genurostris. The sequence continues at coordinate 139,117,863 of NC_080570.1, read as the reverse complement.
GGCTGTCCATAAAAGACGTCACGCTTTTTTTTGACGATTTTTGACTCCCCATCCCCCCTTTGTCACAAATTGTCACAGAAGCAAAGACCCCCCACCCCCCCTATGTCACATGTCACGAATTCAAAATAAATAAAATTCATCTCAATACATTCTCAATATGTATGACAAACCATACAAATATGAGGGAAGAATCGTTTTATTACATGCTGTCATTAGATTAAAAAATATCCCTAAAACTACAAAATCATCGGAATTATTTCATTAATATCAATTATATAAATTAACAAAAGTATTTGGTTGGAATTGATGAAACATTTGAATCATGTTTTATTCCTCTTAGGGGTACACCTATATATTATTGTTTTAGGTAAAGAATAATATTTCCTTAGTGTAGCCTACAGGACTGATAAAATAAAGACCAAAACCTCATCAAAACGAGATCACTGCCGGAGAATCTTTTCAAGATCAGTTGATCAGTGAATTTTGAATCACATCGATCAATATCGGTACTGATCTTCCGTCACACAATGGGTAGTGATTTTGAGCTAAAATGATCCTTGATTTATGTAAGTTCAATCATTGGATGATTCGATAAGCTTTGATGTTGGTGGAGGAAAATCACATATGATCAAGATAAGACATGACATGATCTACGTCTGAAATCGTTGATCTTCCGCCCTTTTTCAAATGGAGTACAATTGAATCAACTGCTCCAGAATCAGATAAGAGAAATTCTTATGATATACTATTATCAATGCTAGAAAATTAAATAACTGAAAAAAATGTCAGTGCATAACTTAAGTTAAACCGTTTGAAGGCATCTTTTTCTTTTTTACTCATATTAGGCAAAATGTATTATTTTCGCTAATTTACTCGCTCCTCCGTGCACTTTTGCTGATTACAACAGAAATGATTTCCTGCATCATTCATTTCCGAATTTACAAGAAGAAGCTTTTACATCAACAAATACACGTTTTCCTTTAAAATGTAAACGTTTATTGTGGAGATTTTTTCAGGAAATAGGGCCAAGCAGTAATATAATTAGGTATTTCAAAAATGCGCTCATTGAAAATATTGGACGTCACATTCCAAAAACCTCCCCCCCTTCCCTTTGTCACAAAAGGTCACGTTTTATGAAACACCCCTCTCCCCCTTGCGGCGTGACGTCTTTTATGGCAGCCCCTAATACGCATCGTCGGCGGGGCTTGGATTGACCGGAGCTCAAATTTTCCAAACAATGTAACCAATCAGGTTACATGAGCAGGTGAAAATAGCGCAAAATTAATTTCAAAGTCGAGTTTAATTACTCGGTAATCGAGGCCCTTTTTTTGCAAAAAGTATAATTCATCACTTTCCGGTACGTTTCACAGCTCTAATGACTACCTAATCTCTTAATCTGCCGGTATGGATTCGAAGAGCTTCGTACTGGCTGAGCTAGAGCTTGAATGTGATGGTCCGGTTGTCGGAAGATATGTGGATACGTATAGGCAGCTGCACTTTCGATCAATTCGAAACATTTCTGCAATCCGTTTACGGACTGTGGGGTGGTCCGTAATTAGATGCACCCCATCATCGGACATTCTAATCAGTCCAAATTATCCTTTACTTTTGAACATCACGGAAGTTTCTCAGTGTGGCGTGAAAGGTTTGTTCATACAATGTTTATCGCGGAAGTATTCCGATAGATTGTACATTCTGAAATCAATAGAGTTTGGCGAATGAATCAAACTAGTTTTTATTGAAAATTGCGAAAAAAAATGATGTCAAGATTTGGCACTTCCATAAATTATCTTATTTATTTCAATCGTCTTCAGCTCTTACCAATGACAACCAACGGGCCACTCTAATTTGCACATTAGTTTGCAGTTGCAACAATGTTTCACAGCACTTAGCAGGCACTCTCGGCTGGATGCAGTTAGAAAAAGCTTAATAGCAAAGTTCGCACGGAACACACAGTAGGCCATGTCAAATGCAATGCTGCGCTCTATATGCAAATGCAAATTCCAATCGGTAATTAATGCGTTGGATGAAAAACACCTACCATTTCGAATCGAATTACATTTTTCGATTTCGCTTGTTTCGCGTCAGCATTTTGTCGGAAGCATGGTTTAAAGATTCTTTTAATTGATGTTTCACCCCCCGGTATCTGGTGCCTCGAAGCAGGATTTCTCTTTACTAAATCAACCGTGCTTTCAATTTGATGTGGGTTTATGCAAGTGTATTTCGAAAATAGATTTCATCAGAAAACGGAGGAACGAGACGTAAACCTAACCCGTAAACGAAGTTTTCCCGGAATGGCACATTTCCATTCCCATCGGTGATTAGTTAATAATCTGGTAATTAGAGAATAGCAGCTAAGTTTTAAGTCAACTCCAGAAGCCTCATGAATATCCAAACATGTTGACATAATCCCATGTTGGTCCTCCATTTGTCAGCTGCTTTTATTATCCCGTTGCCACAGTGATCAGGACCGTTGTACCATCGGTCAAATTGATTTAGCGGTTTTGGTTTCATTTGAATATTGATATCCTATATTGAAATTTGAAATTTATGCTAGTCAACCGTAAATTAAACTTAACTCATTGACTAATTTGGCTTTCTATGAGTGTAAATTGAGCGGAATGCTAACTTTTAAAGTAAAAAAAATACCATTTCCTAGCGGATTTCGATCGCTATGCACTATGATTTCTATTCTACTGCCGGACCTCCATCAGACCGTCATGATTCAAGACATGGGAAGTCTTATAAATTTTAATTAAGACATTTCGCCGGGTCTAGGTCCTTATCGGGCGTTGTTGTTGTTGTTGTTTTTTTATGGGGGTTACGTCCCTGACAGCACCACCAGACGGGTACGACGCTTGTTGATAAAGGCAAGTGAAAAATAGAACAGAAAACAGCGTAGGCCACGGCGTCCGAAGCGGCTTAAAGAAACGTCAAAACTATTTAGCTCCGTTTAACAATTTTAATATTTTTATCAGAATCCTTGATGATTTACAAATGGGTCAGATGCAATGATCAATTCTGTTTAGAACAATCAATTATGCGAGTAACTTGTAAAATATAAGGGGAAATACCTCCACACTGTCACTGCGGGTATTTGAAAAATTTGCACTGGAAATAATTTTGACTGAAGAATTGATATTAGAATTTTCTTTGCAAGATTTGTTTCAGTGTCCGAAAATAACCATCGATCTGTCAAAAATAACCATGCTTCCGAGCAGGGTTATTTTTGACAGCATCAAAATAACCACTCGAGTGTCAGATTTCAACCAATAGTTTTAAATTAACCGCGAAATGGTTCACAGCCTAAGAGTAAAAAATAAGGCCAAATCTGGATTGAGTTTCCGCGACTTTGAGTAAACTTGGTACACCGATTCGACTCAAGACTGCCTTTTGAAAAGGGCGAGTGCCCGAATTTCATCACACTAAAATCACAGAGAACAGACATCCAAGTAGAGGTTTGAATTTGTGTAAGAAATTTAACGGTTGTTTTAATAAGCAATCACCAAGTAGCAAATCTCCTGTAGAGGCGCTTTGAGTAGCCCAGTAATCCCCTCCTTACTAGTGGGTTCCCTCCTTTTGTCAACACACACTGAAAATCCAGTTTACCTATTTTTTGAGGAGAAATCACTCATTGTCTAGTCTTTGAAGTCCGATATTTTACCCATCCACATTTATTTTAAAAACCTGAAAATAACACAATAATGATTTTTACACACTTCGGAAAAACCATATTCGTTTGCGATAGTTGTTTATTTGTGTAAATTTTGCAACATTGATTACTTCGCTTCTAGAATTTTAACGACGTAGTAGTTTCTATACTAAAGTTTGACTGATTGACGACTAGCACATTGTGCCACGAGGGAACGAATTAGAAAAAAAACAGCAATGTTTTTTATCGATTTACAGGAAAACTTCGTATCCTTTGGGATTATTTTTAATGGTTTTTGTCAAGGGCAAATCACTGTAAACTCTAGACAATCTCATACTAATAAACTCATCATTCCAAAATAATCTTCTCTAATCTCATTAAATCCCGACTAGTCTAGATAAGTTTGGGTAATTTTAAACTAATCCAACCTAGTTTTGCCTAATCTTGTTTGAAGTGTATCTGTCATTCGAGCTCGCAAGAAAGTGTATGGCTTGTGAGGAATTCTGGCAACCGTCAGAAGGCTGGCTGCATTACGACTGCTGTCAAAATTGTCCAGGCAAAATCGCGTCATTATCTCGCCGTATGTGTTTTGTTTATTTCTCTCTTTCTTCTTTTTTTTTTTTTGTTCGACTTCATTTGATATTCGACAATCCCGCATGTACATACAAAAAACACATCTTGAGACGAGGTAAATGATATTGAAATATGTATGTTTGGTAGTGAAAAAGTAATGTTAACATTTTCCATAATTAGTATATATGAAAAGCAATAACTTATTGCCTTTCATATGTACTTTTTATTGAAAAAATAAAACCAAGGCGCTAATAACGTAGAACCGATTCAAATCTGTTCTGCCAATCTTGTATGGCAAAAATCCGACAGAAACAGAACCGTTAATATCCGCTAGGCGAAATTCTCTGCCAAAAACGGTTGTTGCATTGTTGCCAGACTTTTGCCGGAATTCTGGCAGAATTCCGGCGAAAATGTTTGGCAGACATAGACGGCTAGCTATGTGGGGGAAAAACTGCCCGCCGCGTACAAGTGGGGACATCTGCGCCAGGTGTCACGAAAAAAAACATGCGTTTTTATTGAGAACGGCCAATAATCCACCTGTCAACTTTCACTTTCGAAAGAAATTGCAAGCGAACTATGAAAGATAGAGTATTAAATTCAACACCAGACGAAAGAGAAAACTGTTCTCTTTCGTCTGGTGAAAAATTTTATACTCTATCTTTCATAGCTCGCTTGCAATTTCTTTCGAAAGTGGAAGTTGACAGGTGTCTTATTAGCCGTTCTCAAAAAAAACGCGTGAAATATTCATTAGTGTTTAGTATACGCAGAGATGCCAGATCTGCAGATTTGTCTGTAAATCTACTGATTTCGGACATAGTGCTGCAGACATTTTTTGTTGTGCAGACTTTTGAAAATCGAGTTTTTCGCCGACTCGTCAAAATTTACAGACTTTTGAAATTGTCGCGACATTTTTTTTCGCTAGCCAAGTCAGTTTAGCGTATCATACTTTAGAGAGTAATTCTTGCCAGCAAGACATACTTGCTAACTGCAAATATTTTTTCAGATATAAAGACTTTTGCAATTCTGTCTGATAATATTTGAAATTTTTCCTGGCATCTCTGAGTATACGTTTATCTTTCTGAAGTATAAAAAGTGCAACCGGCGATTTATACAATGAGTGAAATTATTCAACAGAACAGAAGTTCCATTAAATTTTGTGTGCGGAGTAAATTTTTTGGTGCCGACACATTCAGAATGTTGCAAAAGGCCTTCGGTGATAATTGTATGTCGCGAGAAAGTGTATTTGATTGGTACAAGTCAAAAATCAAGGTAATGTTGACAGTTTCCCTTAGATTTGCGAACAACAAATCCTAATAGTTATTTAGAAAATTTTTAGAGCCATTAGAACGGCTGACTTTGTGTAGTGCTCTTCACCGTTGCTTTTTCGTCACTGCAAATGACTGGCAGCTGTGACGTAATCGCTCTTGTCGGAAGCGAGACTAGCTTGGCAAACGACACAAAATACATCTGCTCGCAGTGGCGATAGAATCCAAACTGATTCAATTTTTGTTGAGAGGTTTGTTTTTACCTGATTTCGTTTGTAGCTTTTTCACTAATGGGCGGTCCTAACGGCTATAAAAAATAGCCGCATACAGAATTTTAATGTCGATTATTTCATTTCGGATTTGCATTTCATTGAAAGAAACTATTCGGAAAGAAACTATCCGGGATTCATTCCTGCCTTTCAGAAGGACCAAATTCTGGAACTCACTACGATATTAATCACTTTTCGGAACATTTTTCTCGAACGATTTGTTGTACAGCAGCAGATATTTTGTTCTCTTCCTCAGAACGCGTTCTGATTGGCTGGTGTTGACATGGGTCAAATGAGACAGGTTTTTCAATAGTGTACTATTGAAATAATTCAATGCTTTTGCTATACACGCTTATGTTGAAAAAAAAATCGATTCTATTGGTAGTTAGATTATATAAATCCTTTCACAGATCACAGCTTTCAAAATACGAGAAAGGCAAACGCGCCTTATGAATTATCCCCTTTGACACTCGTTTATACCAAACATTTCAGAAAAGTTTAATTTTGAATTATTTGAGATTATGTCAAACTACTAAAAATTTTATCATAAAATTGTGATCATATTGCCAATAGCATGTAGCAAAAATTATGTTGATTCGTTAGAAACAACCCACATTATCAGATCCGAATGGATTCCGAATCAATTCCGAATCGGCGAGAAATTTTCATTCGGAATTTCATGTGGAAATCATAATGAATTCCGAATCAATTCCAACTCCAGTGCAACAACCGATTCCGAATGAACCGGTTCGCCTACAACCGGTTGATTCGGAAATCATTCGGAATTGAGTAAGAAGATGCGGACTGAATTGTCAATTCGTCTTCTTCTTCTTCTTTCCTGATTTTGCACGTTTTCGTGCTGATTTTCAGTTTATTTCTAAACGAAAACATTATATAACTGAATATACAAATTTAAAACTTCATGTTTTTCGGATATACAGAACTAGTAAATAACCAGTTCTTCTTAGAATCCCAATATAAACTATTGAAATTCGCTGGAAATTAACAAAACGGCCTACCTTAGTCAGCATCATCCATTCCTCTAGCTGGAGTGTAGTGAAATGGCTTAAGTCGCTTAAATTTCACACTAACACATTCATAAAATGAGCGAATATTCAATGACATTTATAATGTCACTGTCAATCAGGTTGATTGAGCTGCCAACTCAGGCGAAAATTCTAGCACTGAACCGATCGAGCACTGAAAAATCATGCAGTCGAGTAAGAATTCATTACGCATTCCGTCATTTCGATAATGTGGGAACATAGGACAGGACCAGACAACTGGCTTCTTTTTCCAGAAAAATATTTTTCTTATTCCGGTTGCACCCTGCTGTAAATAATCAATGCCTCGCGATCACTGTTGCCGGTAGAGATAATTATTCATTCTGAAAACTTTCTCCCCTTATAACATGCAATTATTTATCATTTGAAGACACTTAGACAAATGTTATATCGATCAATAATATAGCTCTGGATTCATTTTGATTAAATGTTTGTTTTGAAGAAAACGTTTAGTTGAAGTAGCTTAATAAAATTTTTCTAAAACACTCAATTTTGGGTAATTAATTTTTGCAGCTTTATTTACTAAAGTATTCAACATATTCTATTTGAGAAAAATAATAACATACAGAAGTATCCAAAGATCCGGTACTATTCTCAACCAACATAATCAATATTCTCGTCCATATCACACTTCGTGATTTCTGGCTTTCTCTTTGTATCATCCAGTGATTGTTAAATGTACTCGTATACTTTCCGCATTGACAGGATTTCAAAAAAAAATTGAACCTAAATCCTATTGAAATCAATAATTTTGAAAAGATGACCCGAAAAATAAAATTCCAATATCAAGCTACATTGTTACCGACGATACTGACAACACTTTTTCTACCACCCTGCAGTAATCTTGATTTCAACAACTTGTACTTGCTTATGCCAATTTCAACCAATCACGAGCTGGTCCGAAATTGGTCCTAAAAGTGGATTAACAATTGTCAGGTCCTGTCCTAGGTGGGAACAAGAGATATTCCCGATCAAAAACTTATCACTCTCCCAGAGGGTAAATTTTGAATAGGCGCCCCAATAGTAAAGTATTCACGACAAAAAAATGAAAATCTTTACTCGTATCCTTCCCGAACCCAAAAAATGTGCCGAAATCCGAATTTAAATTTAGTTTCAATTGAATTCAATTATTACATTTCATGTGCCAGTGTGCCGAAGTGCATTGCTGTTCACACAACTGATGCGATATTATGAAACCATCATTAATGAAATATGTTTAATGCATAATGCACGAAAATTATTTAAACCGGTTGATTATTAATTGAATCATTTTGCGCGAAAATGCAATACTCCCGGTGAATGTTTGTAATTGAACGATTCCAGCTGTTGACCAGAGATGTCAGGTAAAAATTTCAAATATCTGCAGACAGGGTCTGTAAATCTGAAAAAAAATCTGTAGTCAGTAAGTATGTCTTGCTGACAGCAATTTCTCTATAAAGTATGACACGCAAAACTGACTTGGCGAGCAAAAAAAAAAAAGGTCGCGGAAATTTCAAAAGTCTGTAAATATAGACGAAAGTCTGCGAGAATTTCAAAAGTCTGTAAAAGTCTGCGAGAGTTTCAGAAGTCTGCAAAAGTCTGCACTACAAAAAATGTCTGCAGCACTATACCCCAAATCTGCAGATTTACAGACAAATCTGCAGACCTAGCATCTCTGCTGTTGACTATCGCGGAAAATCAATATAATTACACACTTAAAAAATTTCGCAGTATTCGGTAATTTTTTACCGAATTTTCAACAGCTGAACGTTCGGTAATCAGTTCGGTAATTGAATTGATTACCGATCGTGCGGTAATTGCTGAACTGTCAAACAACTACCGTAAACTGTAAACCAAATGGATCTAACAGATTGTTGGGTAATTTTTGTTTGTTTGTTTTCCTTTCGTTAAAATTCTGGATTTTCGGATTTCAAAAAACAACACATATTCACAAAAACGAATTAAGAAAATGGTTTTATTCCACGAGAAATTTAAAAAGTGTCAGATGTTCCGACTGACCGGTATTATGAGCGCCTTCCAAAGCACTGCACAATCCGTCGAGTCCAATAAAAATTACCCTTGAGCGATTTGTGTTTGCAGTAGGTGGACAAGTGAAATAAAATTATTTTCTGCCTATAAGTAAACAAAAGCTATTGGCTCTAATGTCTTAAAAACATTTATCACCTGTACCTCAATCCATTCGATGAACCCTTCAACATTTTTTTCGTTTGGTTAATAAAAAGACACTCACTGAATATTTGAATAACTGTTTGACAGTTAGTTTCATGACAATTAGTTTTCACAGAAGCTCGGTTATTGGAAGATATAACTTTACCAAACGGACAGTATGATTTTTACCGTATTCGGCGACTATTCAGGTTTACCGTATCAATTGTATATCTAATACAGAATTCTGTAATGAGAATTAACAACTTTAAACTGATCATTCGGTGAAAATTTGCATAATTGTTGTAAAATAAAACCCATGTACCGAAATATCGGTTATTTCTATAGATTACCGAAAGTTCTCGTCAAAAATATTACCGAACAAAGGAATTAAATCTTAGTGTGTACATTATTGGTTAATAATATAAATACGGGACAGCTTAGGTCCCAAGTAACAATTCGAGTGCCTTTTGGTTTTGATTATAATTTATAGGAGTTTTGTAATTGCTTGTTCAATCACTACTTGTTTTATAACAACTATAATAAGTGTCGCTTTTGACAAGTAATATCATAGTTTTTAAAGCTTCTATAAATCCTTTTACCTAGACTAACAACTGGACTAAAAATAAATAAATTTGTACTAGAATAAAACCATGCAAACGCTCTTAATATTGCTTTAGAAAATTTTCTTTAAAACATTGTCAGTAAAATTCTTTCATAAATCTAGATTTGTGTGTGTGCGCGTTCATTGAATGACAGTTTCACTCAGAGCAAATTTGAGAGTTCTAAAGTACATTTATGACACTCCTGTTGTGGGCTATTTGATTTATTACTTCTTAGATTAAGTGTAATTTGTATTAAAGAAAATTTCATGGCCGCCATTATAATGTTCTTTGCCGTAGCCTTTATTGACATCAAATAAACTTCGAAATGCAAAAACGAGAAAGTATGATGGACTTTTATGATTTATTTTCAAAACGTATGCACAAGTTTTATCGCCATGAAATAGTTTTTTACAAAAAAGACGATAAATCACAGAAAATAATTTACATAAATCATGGAGACTTTCGCAAAAACCGTATTTATTTCAAGGCGATTAGTTATAATTCTTATTTTTATCCATACATTCACGATAAAAATAAAAGCGCATGAAGTTTTTACGTTCGGTAAAAGCCTCAAACTTGTAAATAAAATCAAATAAATTGTTACTGATTGCATTCAAAGCAGATATGACACACATATAATCAAGAAAAATATTACCAAAACAACAGTTTATTCATAGTGGAATTTATTCCATCCAAATAAATTTAATGTTGATCGCAAAGCTGGTTTCAAAATTTTCTTGAATTTGAAGTTTTAACGCAGCTTTATGATGATTCTTCACTTTGCTTTATAAACCTTATGAAGAATGGTCCACTTGGCAGGAACATGCTCTTATAGAGGTTTTCAGTAGGCTTTCGTGGAGTTTAAAGTTTTAATGCAAGATTTATTATGTAGCATTGAAGATAGCTACAAGTATTTATTAATATTAAAAATGTTACTTGGGGTTTGTATTTCCAAAGAATCGTTGTATCGAGCGCAAAAGCATCAAAGCAGGCGACAATTCACAAAACACTCTTCGGAGAAGACATTTCTTATGTTTGGGACCACCGACTGACGGACGTAACACAATTCTTCGAATAGCTTTGTGTGCGCAGAATACACGTACGGAATGGAAACAATGGTCTATACATAGTGCAAACAAATCCTTCTGCTATTGTTCCATTTACGAACGAATCTTTTTTCAAGTTGACATGTCGGTTAATCGGTGGTGGCACGGTCATCCTTCTGCTATGCCACTAGACGAGGAATACCAGCTTATAAAAGATTGATGGTTGCGGGATTTGGAGACATATTTTATGCAACGTTACCCTACCCCGGAGTTCACCCCCTACCCGGCGTAGCCTCCGGTTTGCCATCGGCTCAGGAATTCATGACTGCACAAAATGTGTTTCACAGTTGAATGTCGTGTGACGAATGTTCGATACCCGGTGTGTGTGGTTTATCTGGTGTCTGTATCAAAACAAGATTATAATCTAACTGGTGTGCCGGGATGTGATTATCACGAACCAATCAATTAGTCCTGCTCGACACACATATTCCCCGGGATGTCTATTCACAGCGCCATGCATGCATTTGTCATTCAATTGACGAACGTTGGTGGCGCCCTCCTGCGGTGCTTGAGTGGTACAGGCTGACGGTGAGTGTGTGGGGGGTGTTAATTCCATGACGAACGCTAGTTTCGCTTCTGGTGGTACTACTCAATTCACAGCACAGAGCCCAATCAGAAGTATTCATTCGAAATTGATTGACACAAATGGGGGAGGGTTAGACTCCGTATCCGTTCTCGCATCATTGCTATCGTGGCTGGCGAGAATTGAGTAGGCCTGTGACCGTAACCTTATCGGAATTAAGGAAATTGACTTGCAAACGATGGCGGCGCTCTCTGCTGCTGCTGTCATTGCCGTAGCATGAGTTCGAAGTCGGTGTTCGAATGTGACTGTCAAACTGAAGTGCTACTTGAACTATCAAGTTATTGGTTGGAGTATTTATCTCTTATTACTACAATTATAAATAGTCAATTAAAATTGGTTTTGGACTATAATAGGAAGAATTTTATGGCAACCTAAACCGTTCAGAATAACCTATGAAACAACCCGGGATGGCTTCCGAGTGAATCGCATTCACAAAAATAGGCTAAAGTAGGCGTTCTTCTAACTCCGAACAAGGATAATGACTGAGGATATAAACCCCGATAAGCGTAACGTGACCAAGAAATGTGTCAGTTAGGCCTTTCACTTGTCATGCCAACTAGCAGTCGGTTCAGTACACAGCAAATTTTTATACCGTGTTTCCAAAAACAAAACAATGATATTGCTTCTACTATACTGAATTATATATCGAACATTTCGAAAATGCCACAATTTCGCTAAAGTATTGTTCCAATTTCTCATCCTGTTCACTGTAACAATTCGGCAAACAAAATTACAATTTTCGAAGTAGAGCTCAGCAAACGAATTTAGTGTGTAGACGTTGGAATGCTGGGGTGTTTGTTTCATTGTCTGCGCTATTCTCTTCCTGAATCCAAAGGGGGGGAGGGGGGTTTTCAGGAGGACAACTCGTTGGCAGATATCATTCCATCCATCACGTAGACACACGTCCGGGTGACGCTAAAGTCGGGGACTAACGTAAAATGTTTGTTCTGCTGAAAAATGTAGGTGGGAATTACATTTGTACTCTTTCGGGTACCGCAATATTGTGATTAAACGGGAGTGCTTGGAAGGGCATGCAGTGGAAAAAACTGTAAAATGTTTCCTTTACAAATTTATGCTCTAATAAAAACATTACAACATTGACTAATATGAATAACTGAACAGTCAGCGAATACCCACATTGCCTCAAAGAATGACTGAGTAATAGATTATTACTCGATTGCTCATTTTTGAGTGCTCGATGAACCCGATTGACAGTGACATCATAAATGTCATTAGATTTTCGCTCACTTAATTATTGTGTTTGTGTAAAAATTAGGTACCATTTCATCAAACTTCAGCTAGAGGAAAGAACGATTCTGATAATTGGTGGTTCCCAGCCAATTTCAACAGTTAATGCAGGAGACACCAAAATTATATCAAATTCAGACACCAAAATTATATTAAATTCTTACTTTCCCGCTTGTGAGAAATTCTGGCAGCCGGCAGAAGCCTGGCAAGATTCCGGCAAACTGTCAAAATTTTACAGGTGAAATTGCGTCATTCTCTCTCTCTTCGCGTGACGTCTTGCAAAATCGCTTTCCTTTTTTTCTGTTCTACTTAATTTTTGATATTCATCAATCCTGCATGGACGTCGAAAAATGAAAACTATCGTGAGACCAAGTAAATGAAATGAAAATATTGGTATATTGAGAGATGAAGCTTTGCATATCATGTTTGGTAGTGCAAAAGCTATGTTATTGCCCTTCATTTAAACTTCTGATAGATAAAATAGAACCAAAAACGCTAAAAACAAAAAAAAACGAGTCAAAACGGTTCTGCCTTTCGTACAATTCTTACCATTTTGCCCCGGTCTCCCCTACTATTATTAACATTATCACCGGGGAAGGGTATAGGGTGATCGGTGAGAGACCATCGCCTTGCACGCGGTCTACTTGAGTTCAATTACCTAAGATCAAAAAAGTTTAAAGTTTAATACTCATAGAATCTAAACATTTTAAAAAAAGGAGGTCGGTTAATGTCAGAGACATAACTGTATGACGAGAGTACGATTGAAAGTGACACACTCCTTTTACACATCTGAATATCGTAAATCGTTCTCATTGAGTGTATGATTGTTCCGATCAAGAAAGCTTTCACTTCTTCGCTTCCAAGATGTAACGGTGCATCTACACTAAAGTACGACCTATTTTCGATTAACATATTCTACCTCACAATTTAAATAAGGCGGAGCCAACGAGAGTAATACAAATAGGCCCGTCGCAAAACTCTACACGATACGAATTACAATAATACTGAAACTAGCATTTTATTGAAAGAAAATATCAAATAGTTCTACAATTATTAGTTTACTGGTTTTCCAAAGAACCGACTAATTGATTGATCTAGATTATCAGGCTGGATTCTGGAACCGAATTCTGAATCTAGATTTTGGAAAAAAAGAACTTGAACCCAGACTCTGTAATTTTGGATTTAAGTTCTGATCCTGGAATCGAATTCGGGGCCTGAGATTCGAAGTTGAATTCTAGAACAGGAACTGCATTCAGAACCTTGATTATGGAATTGAAATCTGAACCTGGATTCTGGAACTGAGTTCTGGACCAGGAACTGAATTCAGAACCTGGATTCTGAAATTGAATTCTGACTCTAGATTTTGGAACCCGGATTCTGAAGCTGAACTTCTGACATGAATTCAGGAACTGAATTCGGGGCCTGGATTGCTGAGCTGAATTCTGGTACTGAATTTTGGAACAGGAACTGAATTCAGAACCTGGATTATGAAATTGAATTCTGAACCCAGATTCTGAAACTGAGCTCCTGATTTGGATTCTGGCACTGAGCTCAGAACCTGGATACTGGAACTGAATTCTGGAAATAAATTCTGAGGCTAGCTTCTGGATTTTAGTTCTTGGCCAGGAAATGAATTCTGGGCCTGGATTTCGGAGCTGAACTCTGGAATTTAGAGCCTGGATTCTGAAATTAAATTCTGACACTAGATTATGAAACCAAATTCTGGACCAGGATTCTAAGGCTGAACTCCTGAGTTGAATTCTTGAACTGAATTATGAACCCATATTCTGGAATTGAATTCTGAAGCTAAGTTCTGGACCAGTAACTGAACTTAGGACCTGAATTCTAGAACTTAATTCTGAGTCTCGATTCTGGAACTAAGTTCTGGGCCAAGAATTGAATTCGGAGCCTGGAATCCGAAACTGAGTTCTTAATCAAGAACTGAACTTTGAAGCCACGATGCTGGTACTGGGCCCGGGACTCGAATTCTAGAACTGAAATCTGGGCCTGATCTTGGAACTGAATTGAAAACCTGGATTCTGAAATTAAATTCTGAGCCAGGAAATTGGAATCGAGTTCTGGATCCGGATTCTGAAGCTGAAAACCTGACTTTGATTCTGGAACTGAATTCTAAGCATAGATTCTGAGGCTAAGTTCAGGACCAGGAACAGAATTCGGGGCCTGGATTTCGGAGCTGAATTCTGGAACTTGATTTTGTACCAAGATTCTGAAATATAATTTTGGAACAGAGCTCTGAACCTGGATCCTGGAACTGAACTCAGTAGCTGGATTGTGGAAGTGAATTCATGGGCCTGGATTCTAGAACTAAACTCTGGGCCAGCAACTGAATCCTAAGCATAGATTCTGGAGCTAAGTTCTGGCCCAGGAACAGAATTCGGGGCCTGGGCTTGTGAACCGAATTCTATGACCTGGATTCTGGAAAAGGAACTGAATTCATGGTTTTTTGGACATGGTTTCTAAAACTGAACTAAGAACTTGAATTCTTGAACTGAGTTCGGAGCCTGGATTTCGGAACTAAGTTCAGCTCCCGGAACTGAATTCAGTACCTTGACTCTAATAATGAAACTGAGCTCCTGACTTAGATTCTAGAACTGAGTTCTGGACCAAAAGCCTAATTCGGGACCTGGATTTCGGGGCTGAATTCTGGAGCTGAGTTTTGGATCAGGAACTGAATACAAAACCTTGATTCTGGACCCGGATTCTGTAACTGATTGCAGGACCTGGATTCTGGAAGTGAATTTTGAGTCTAGATTCAAGTTCTGGGCCTGAGCCTGGATTTCGAAGCTGAATTCTGAAGTCTGGATGCCGGAACTGAATTTTGGAACTGGATGATTCTGGAACAGAAGCTGAACTCGGAATCTTGATTCTAGAACTGAATTCTGAGCCTAGATGATGGAATTGAATTCTTAACTCGAAATTCTAAAACTGAGCTCAGGACTAGAATTCTGAACCTGGATTCTGCAACTAAATTCTGAGCCTAGATTTTGGAACTGAATTTGGGAGCTTAGCTCTGGACCCGGAGCTAAACTCTTAAACCTGGATTCTAGAACCTAGATTCGGGGTCTGAAATTCAGGGCCTGGATTCTAGAACTTCAATCTGGCAGTGAATTCAGGATCTGGATTTTGGAACTGAATTCTCTTCATTTTGGATTGGAATTCTAGACTAGGAATTCTGGGCCTGTATTCCGAAACCGAGCTCTGGATCAGGAGCGAAATTCTGGCACTGGTTTTCGGAACTGAATTCAGAAACTATATTCTGGATCCGGATTTTGAAACTAAATTCTGAATCTGGACTCTGGCATTTCAATCTGGAACTAAATTCTGAGCCTAGATCCTTGATTCGAATTCGGGAACTCAGTTCTGGACTAGGAACTGGATTCTGAAGCCTAGATTATGGAATTTAAATTAGGATCTGGATTCGAAAACAGATATCGGGACCTGAAGCCTCGATGTTCAGGACTATGTTCTGTACCAGGCACTGAATTCAATACCTGGATTCTGAAATTGAATTATGAGCCAATATTCTGGAACCAGATTCTCAAGCTGAGCATTTGATTTCGATTCTGAACTCATTTTTGAACCAGGAACTAAATTCTGAGCTCTGCAATCTGGACCCGAATTCCGAAACAAAGATTCAGGATCCGAATTCTACAACTAATTTCTGGCCAAGGAACTGAGTTTTGGATCGGAAACTTAGTTCTGAAACCTGGATTTTGGAACTTAATTCTGGATTCTGAGATTCTGGAGTTGAACTCTGGAACTAAGATTTAGACCAGGAATTGAATTACGGATCTGAATTCTAAAACTTAGTTCAGGACCTAGATTCTGGCACTGAATTTTGAGCCTACATTCTGAAACTTAAATCCGTAACTGAATTCATAACGGGATTCTGGAACTAAATTCATAAGCCTGGATTTTCGAACTGATTTCTGGTCCAGGGGTTAAGCTCTGTGTCTGGACTTCGGTGCTGAATTCTGGATCGGGACTCTTCTAGACCAGGAATTGAATTCTGGAACTGAGTTTTTGACCAAAAGCTGAGTTTCGGAACTGAATTTTGGATCTGTTAAACACATTTATGATGGTATGGATTGATGTTTATCACCTTTGACACAACAGCAGGTATTCGAGATTGAAAACTTATTACTCTCCTAGGGGACAGATTTTTAAAAAGGCTCCCCATGGCAAAGTAAGACGTGAAAAACGTTGATCGATATCGTTGATTTTTGATTGCTAAAATATGGGCCGAATTTCAAGTACTAAAATTTAGAGTCTTATATGAAAAAACGTGATCAATCCACCTAGCAGTGAGATGATATCTTTTTTTATCAATCCGCATGTGTTTTTGCATGGATATTCTTCGGTGTTTTAGTTCTCATGACATTATTTTAATTATAGTCGTTTTAATCGCTAAATTGAGATTTTAATCACTCATTACCCTGTAATGTCGAAACTGCAAATCGTATCGAATTCCAATCTGAACGAGTGACAATCGATTGAACATTCCAGGAGATGTCGAAGTAAGTTCCAGTTCAGAGTTTTTCGTCATCATTTATGGTACTTTCAGAGCCGGTATTCAGGAACTATCATAACCTAAAAAGATTCGTATGGCCATAAATCAATATGCCAAACAATTTACATTTTCTATATCTGTATGAATTTTAAAAACTCATCATCCTGTAATTCCAGAATCGGATAAATTATACAATTTTGTACTATAAGTCCTTTAATTTGAATTTTTGTGTTTCACATATCATCCTGTGGTTCCGCAGTCAGAAATCGGATCCAAACGTAATTCAGTAACCTTGTTTGGGAGTATACTACTTTTCATATGAATCTGAGTGTGTAGAAAACGGTTCAGCCATCTCCGAGAAAATTGAGTGAAATTATTTGTCACACACGCATGTGCTGTTCTCGACGAACTGAGTCGAATGGTATATGGGAGTTATGTTCTTCCAGCATTTATTGCTGTAAGCAGTTTAAATGTATATAATTATTGAATTGCTTTCAATTCGAAAATGTTGCCACCATCTGGTTTACATATGTCACATTCGAACAAATATGTTGCCAAAAACGAACCATGCTAAAATCGGTCCGAGGCCAAATTTCATGAAAAAGTATACTGTGCACAGTTTTTTTGGTCATTAGAAACAATTGTATAAAAAATCGAGTTCCACGTTGGTCCCAGACATTACTTTGTCATTCAGCGCTCAAACCTGATTATTTTATGTGAAATAGAAATTTTTATACCAATCACCATGTATCCCCGAAACCGGAAGTTATATCTGACTGAAAAGCAAGATGTTTTACAGAATCTTAAAACTTTTCATTTGAATCTTAGATGATTCTTAGATTTCAATTGAATCTTAGATCGGTTCAGCCATCACGAGAAAAATGAGCTACCCAATTTTAATTTAATTTTACATATCATCCTGTAGTTCCGGAACCAGAAGTCGGATCCAAACATAATTCAGGAACCTCGTGTAGGAGCATACGACTTTTCATATAAATCTGAGTTTGTAGAAAACGGTTGAGTCATCTCCGAAAAAAATTGAGTGAAATTATTGGTCACACACGCATTTGCTGATCTCGACGAACTGATTCGAATGGTATATTCGTGTTACGTTCTTCCAACAAGTAGTTTAAAACAATATAATTATGGAATTGCTTTCAACTCGAAAATTCTGCCATCATCTGGTTTACATATGTTATATTCGAACGATTATATCTATGGCTTGTTGGATAGCTATTACCGTGCGGAATCTAAGTCTGGAAACATATTCGGTTTTCAAAGCCAAGTGTGACAGATATTGACAAAACAGAAAATTTTGACATAAAACTTTGTGTATCTCAAAAAGTAAACATCCGATCTCAAAACCATTCAATAGCGTTCAGGATGACGGGGAGACCTTTCATTTGCGACTAGTTTGATCAAAATCGGTCCAGCCATCTCTGAGATCTCGACCTCTTAGTTGACAACACACACATACGGACATTTGCTCAGTTCGTCGAGCTGAGCTGAGGTAAAAATCCAGCAGAAACAAAGCCATAAATAACCGCTAGGCGAAATTCCCTGCCGGAAACAGTTGTAGCATTGTTGCCAGACTCTTGCCGGAATTCTGCCAGCGTTACGGCAAAACCTTCCGACAGACGCTGCCAGGAGTCTGGGGGAAAATCTGCCAGGCACATGCAAGCGGGTGGCAGCGTCTGCCCGAGGGTTTTTTCCGGTATGCTGACGGAATTCCGGCAAGAGTCTGGCAGCAATGCAACAACCGTTTCCGGCAGAGAATTTCGCCTAGCGGTTATTTACGGTTCTGTTTCTGCCGGATTTTCGCCATACACGACTGAGAGGACGGTTTTGAATCGGTTCTTCATTTTTAGCGCCTTTGGTTTTATTTTATTTTATTTTTTTCATTAAATTCCAGATTAACCTTACAGTAAAATTTTAAATGTAAAACGATAGGAAACTAAAACGACCCGATAATTTTTGAAAGTCGAATTGATTCCAAATTGATTCTTGAAATATCGTGTGTTGTCTCACAGTTGGCGTTAGGCCCTTTTAAGAAGAATTCTAACATTTTAAACCTGGGAGTGTAATAGTGCAATATTGATATTGCTAATTAATAGCGGCCCTTACACGAGTCATTAAAAATGTCATTACTAAAAAATAATATCATTTTAATGAACGTGTAATGGTGCACTAATGACGGCATTTCTAACAAATTTGAAATACATCATTACTTAGTCATCATTTAAAATGACATTTTTAAGGCTCGTGTAAGGGCCGCTAATAGGATGGACATACACGCAGAGAAATGGTGCTTGTTTAAAATAACAAATCGGGTAGTAGATTTTTAAATCTGATTCATGGTAATTTCAAGCTAGAATATGATGGTTTTAAACCATTAAAATATTGTTTCGGCTGACTTTATTGTTGAAATAATTCATCAGTATATTTTGTATCAACAAAAGCAGAGTTGATTTTATTGGCAATATCTATGTTGGTTCACTTCTTATTTGTGTAATGATACAACAAAGTTTATTGTTCAAAAGAACCTATTTCTTATAAACCAGAGCTCTTTTTCAATCGTGAGTGAACAGAAAAGTTTTTTACGCGTTTCAAAAGTAAAATTTTATCTGCTTATACAGTTTTCATCGGGCTTTTCATCAATTCAAGTGTAAGTATTGATATTTAATAATATTATAAACTACAATAACACGTTTTCTTAACAACATATATTTGATACAGGTTATCTCTGTCTTCACCGGAAGGGCACCGAATCGTTGGATACTATAAAAAGTAATATTTGATTGATTGTGGTATGTAGATAAATATTATAAATGTATGGAATATAAATGTAATTGGAATTCCTTACAAATATATAAATTGATAAAAATTGTACCAAAAACAAGCCTTCAAATTATTTCGAAAGAAATCATTTTACTCGTAAAAACAAAACGAAATGAATAATTTTTACAAACAAAAGCGTAAATTGAAATACTAATCATTTCAAGTTGATATCTTTTCATTTATTTCAACTGCCAAGTTTATAAATTCAAAACACTATTAATATTACTTTTATCCTAAAATAAATATTAGTAAATATGTATTTTAAACTGATTTTGCAAGTTGAATTTACTATGAAATTGTTTGTCAAGAAATTGACAGGAACGCACAAGTGAAATGTTTGTAGTTATTATCAAAATATTTATAGAAACAAACTAATTCACTGAGCAAAATCAAATACCTAATTTTGTTGTTTCAAGCAACAATATTTGCTATATTAAACCAATTTTTCTTTTGTCATTATTTCAACAAAATGAATCGTTACGTGAAACTCAGATTTAGTTACATTTACAATATATTTCTCTGCGTGTAGGACTAACGATCAGAGTTGGCACTTAAAAATCTGTGTTGCATATTTTCGATCATAATCTGTGAAAATTTGGGAAAATAATTTTGAAAATCTCCATTTTTATAAAATATTCATAAAAAAAACTGTAGAAATCTGCGAATTTTGATAAAAAACTGTGTTCTGCGACACAAAATCTTTGTGGCCAATAACAAATCACCGAAATACAAGCGCTTCAAACTATTGGCATATTGTCGCAAAACTGAAATGTAGAGGCGCTGCTTGTTTAGAGATGATACTTTCAGCAAGAACTGTCAAATCGGTAGTAAAACTTTTAATTATTTCACCTTTTCAACGATTTCTTATAAAAACGGGCAAATTCATTGGAAAAATCATAGTTGAAATTGAAGAAAAAGTTTTCACTCTGAGATGCTAATGTTGATCTTAATTTATTGTGCGAAAACTAACGTTTATTCAGAATGAAGCATTATACTTGGTTCAATACCATTTTTCAAATGTCCGGAAATAACAAATAAAGTATCCACAATAAATGGTACTCGATCGCTAAACATTCTAGTACTCGATAAATCCACATTACACTGGTTTCTGTTTAAAAAAATGTTGATCCGAAAAAAACTAACCTTACCCAATTTCACACATTTCTGAAGATTTTCCATGTTTGATCATAGTTTACATAAAAAATAGTAAAGACTGTTCCCGAAAGTATGGACGCAACCAAAAACCGCTGCCATTTCGCAATGGTTCAGAATCTGCCAATTTTAATGGCTGCGCCCTGTTGTTTACACTCTTCTCTAACCACTTGTGCAGTTGTTTATTCGTTTTCATTAGTTTGTTTCGAAATGCGTGAACTTTCAGCAGAACAACGTCGAAAAATTGTGTACAAATGGTACAAAGATCGCGGACTGTCACTGAGAAAAATAGCAAAAATGGAAGGAGTAAGGAAGGTGCGCCAGCTAGTCTACAATGGCTAAGTAGCAAATGTTGATAATAATATTCTGTTGTTGTAGTCTAATAAAGGGTGATTTTTTAAGAGCTTGAGAACTTTTTTAAACAATAAAACGCATAAAATTTGCAAAATCTCATCGGTTCTTTATTTTAAACGTTAGATTGGTACATGACATTTACTTTTTGAAGATAATTTCATTTAAATGTTGACCGCGGCTGCGTCTTAGGTGGTCCATTCGGAAAATCCGCTTTTTTATCGACAAATTTTGTTCAGCGATGAGGCTCATTTCTGGTTGAATGGCTACGTAAATAAGCAAAATTGCCGCATTTGGAGTGAAGAGCAACCAGAAGCCGTTCAAGAACTGCCCATGCATCCCGAAAAATGCACTGTTTGGTGTGGTTTGTACGCTGGTGGAATCATTGGACCGTATTTTTTCAAAGATGCTGTTGGACGCAACGTTACAGTGAATGGCGATCGCTATCGTTCGATGCTAACAAACTTTTCGTTGCCAAAAATGGAAGAACTGAACTTGGTAGACATGTGGTTTCAACAAGATGGCGCTACATGCCACACAGCTCGCGATTCTATGGCCATTTTGAGGGAAAACTTCGGAGAACAATTCATCTCAAGAAATGGACCGGTAAGTTGGCCACCAAGATCATGCGATTTGACGCCTTTAGACTATTTTTTGTGGGGCTACGTCAAGTCTAAAGTCTACAGAAATAAGCCAGTAACTATTCCAGCTTTGGAAGACAACATTTCCGAAGAAATTCGGGCTATTCCGGCCGAAATGCTCGAAAAAGTTGCCCAAAATTGGACTTTCCGAATGGACCACCTAAGACGCAGCCGCGGTCAACATTTAAATGAAATTATCTTCAAAAAGTAAATGTCATGTACCAATCTAACGTTTAAAATAAAGAACCGATGAGATTTTGCAAATTTTATGCGTTTTATTGTTTAAAAAAGTTCTCAAGCTCTTAAAAAATCACCCTTTATTATCAGTATATCGAATAAAATTTGAATATCTAACACTTGTGGATTATTTACAGCAAAATCAAAGTGCGTCTATACTTTCTGGTACAGTCTTTAGTAGTACTCACTTTGAAATCGTTTTTCTTCTACTCCGAGTTTACTTTTATTGCTGATATCTATTTGTACTATTGAATAAACGAAAAAAAATGTTGCAAATCTCTACTGCCGATATGAAAATTTTCGGAAGAACCCTTCTGCTTATCTTGGTTCCATTTTCCATTTGCAGGTGTCACTACCGGTAATTCAGCTTTGGAACAATGTGCCAATAGTTCTGAATTGTCTTCAACCACAGATAACAAATATACAGGCTCACATATGAACTGTGTGTAGAATTTGGTCAAGCAGCGTGGCGAACCTCGCCAGATGTCACCACGATCGATACGGGGTGTCACCACGATTTTGGTGCCGTTTTCACTTGAGCCACAGTTTTGGGTGCAACATTCACTTCACGCTAGATTTTTTTTGCTGTTGGTTGAAATGATACGTTTATTTTTGTTTTATTCCGATCGAATTCTCGTGTGTTTTTTGGCGACATGGAAATAAAGTTGTCTTTAACGCTTAAAGAAATCGTGTGATAAGTGTTAAAATTGTTGTACACTGAGGTTTTTTTTGATGCGGTCTTTTTTATGTGGTTTTTTATGCTATTTTTTTATGCGAATTTTCAGGGGTCGGGTCGAAGTTTCAGAGTTATGCGGTTTTTTTTTATGCTAATTTTCAGAGTTATGCGGTTTTCTTTATGCGGTACGTAAACTCGCACAAAAAAAGACTTCAGTGTATTTGGAATATTTCTATAACAGGCAGGAGAATTTTGTTATCGCTCCGGAACGTAGTGGAACGCTTTGAACCATTGCCACGAATAGTCGATTAGGTGGCAGTAGTGCTTCCAACGTATAGCAAAATTGAAATTTACACAGGATTTTGAAAAAAAATTGAGCGAGCCTTAAACTGTTTTTGAAACGTCAATCCAGTACAATTTTCCCAATGAATCACTTCACACTGCTTCACATCAAAAGCGAACGGCAAACAAAAAAAAAATAAACGATGACCCGATTATTTTCATGACTGTCTAATTTTTCCACTAGAATCTACGTAAACATTGTTGATCTGTGTTTGATGTAATTAAGAAGAGTATCGAAAAAATGTCGCGAAAAAATAAAGAGTAAAGCTTCCACTAAATAAAGAACCCGATAAATTCGCAAATCGTCATTCGAATGGAACGTAGCACACATTTAATTGGACCATAACTTTTACACCGCGCGAATGTGACATGCCAGCCTAGATTCATGCAAACAGACACAGGAAAAAAAAGTTTTACTCGTTCAGAATCATTTTTATCGTGTCGCTTCCAACACCATTTTCCCCGGTATCCCACATAACTTATGGTATTTGAGTTTCCTCTGCAGTACCGTTTCTCTCCTTTAGACCCCTCCAGGTCCCCCCTCCCGTCCTTTTCGGTTAGGTGCATTCAACACGTACTCGATATAAATCCATTCTTCCACTGACTGCTGGTATCGGCGGGTCCCGTGGTTGTTTTTGGATCGAGAACAGGGAAGAAAATGTGCATGTCGCGCGGCAGAAGAAGAGGAACGGGGGAACACTAGCGACAACCGACGACGGCCGGCGCCATTGTCCAGTACGCCAACAGAAGAAAAAGTCGACAAATTGTGCAAGCATAAATTCCTCTCGTAAAAGCTGCTGCCGTATGTGAGTGAACATTCATGAATCTAGTGTGCTCTGATTTCCCACATCCCATGCATCTGGGCCTGCTCTGACGCTTTGCTCGTTGCTCGTGTTGCCGGAGCAGAATGGGTGGGACGCAGGAACCCCATCAGGAACTCGGGTCAGTGTGTATGTTTTGTGGTGTTGCGGTTGGTTTTCGTGATGGCATACATTTTCGTGTCGGTTGCAGAAGGTGGAGAGACAGGGAGAGAAACAGAATCGGTACTCAACCGGGGGCTTTAGGCTTCATAGGCTTTAGGCGGATGGGACCTACTACTGCAGGCATATGAATGAATGAATGAATGAACTGGACTGGACTGGCTGTTTTATTTTGCTTTTGCTGTCGGGGGAATTGTTTATGATCAACTTGTGCTTATCGCTTCTATAAATAAGCACCACATTGAGCTGAGCTGAGATTACTGGAGGTGCTTCGTTACAGACATTTAGGATAGCTACCCTACCATCCCGGAATTTCTCATCGCTGGCTGCTCGAGGATGTCTTCAGTTCGAGATTACACTTTATTGAAAGTTGGGATTTGATCAGGATGGGACCAGATGGGATTTTCTCAATGCGCAATGTAGTTCTTTCCGGAATTCTTTCCGGATATCGGACAAGGTAAGGAAGCAGGGAAAACGGCGGGTGGGTAATGGCAGAAACATAGCCGGAATGACGTGACTAGGATTAGAACTGTTAAATGAAATTATTTCTACGTTTCTATTGGTAATCGAAATTTTTAAATGCACCATCTGTAGTTCCGTATTACTGTGAAGCTTGTGCTACCATAGCTTAGTTACCTTGTACCATTCGATTATTGTAAGCCAGTACAAAACCCCCCCCTGAAACACAATTGAAAATTATTTCCACGCACAAAATTCTGAACAAATTGGTTGCCTCTCGTTTGGCGAACGGCGCACAAAGTCAATCTACCACATACTTGTGTGCCCTTTCCTACAGCGCTAACACCCCTGACAGACATGTGATTTCCGTACAATGATTTCTTTACAACGCTGTACGCGTACAACGACGAGGTGACAGACATGTTTTGCGCTCAGAAAGAATATGCAGCGAAACGAAACAACTCAATACTTTTCTTAATTTCCCAGCTCCGATGATCGATAATATAGAAACCAAAAATATTTGCGGTTTGAAGTGTATTCCTAGTAACTGATTTATGACAGATATAATCAAATGAGAGTGGCAATTAAAACTAATTCTGTGTGTGAGTGTTCTTTGGATGACAATTTCACTCATATCAAATTTTAAGGTTTTAAGATACATTCATGACTCGTTTGTTCTGGGACACATGATTTTTACCTTCATTATTTAAATGTAATTAGCATTAGGGAAAATTTGATGTCCACAATTTTGATGTTCCATGATGTTGGAGGAAGTATGAAAGGCTTTCAGAACTAATTTTCGGAACACTAGCACTATCTTTTATGCAACGAAGCTGATTTGTACCGAAAAGGTGATTAATCACCAAATTTTGTTTGTAAATCATGCCGACTTTTGCAAAATTCGCAAAAATTTCGAGTTGTTCAGTAATAATTCCTTTTTTACCCGCATATTCACAATAAAAATAAGAGCGCATTAACTTTTTACATTGAGCCTCAAAATAGTAAATAAATTTAAGATATTCTTATTATGTAACCAATAAAAATGGCATGGCACACACATATTGCAAAAAAATGCAGTTTATTCATTACGAAATTTTCTTAAAAAGGATTATGTTTATCATAAAGCTGATTTTAAAAACTTCTTGA
This sequence comes from Malaya genurostris, assembly GCF_030247185.1. Taxonomy (NCBI): domain Eukaryota; kingdom Metazoa; phylum Arthropoda; class Insecta; order Diptera; family Culicidae; genus Malaya; species Malaya genurostris. The sequence goes on along the minus strand of NC_080570.1, from coordinate 139,092,000 downwards.
ATTTGAAATCATTCCGAAATAGATTTGACATAGGTTTGATACGTCGTTTTACTTGGTCTACTTGGCTGTAGGATTTTGAGGAGTTTAAAGTTGTGACTGCACAATTGGTTTATTGATGTATTTATCGTTAATTATTACCATATGTGCACTCGAAATATGAATCATTATGTGTTCTATATCCATTTCAACAATAAATTTACTTGCTATTGAAAAGAAAACAATAACTCAATTGTGCTAATTTTATGTACAAATATGAATATATTGTTTTCCTTGTTTGTATTTAAAAACTTCACCAAATTTATGAACATTTCTTGGTTTGACTGCTTTTTGAAGATAAGCTAAAACGTTGATAAATTGTATAAGTTTTATGCTGCTGGTTAGCATTTTACAGAGATTGTTTTTTCAAAATAAAACAAAGGTTGTTTATTATTTGATACTCAGAAGAAGGAAATATTGTTTCGTGAGTTCACCATCGCTCGTCATTGGCGCTGGTAGCAGTAAACAGTGATGTGATTTTGCACAGTACAACGATGAATGACCGTAGTACGGAAATCACCGTTGTATCATGATACTCGCGTGATACCACCGTGATTCAGGGTGACAGACATGTGATTTCACGGTGTACAGTGATTCCGATATCACATGTCTGTCATAAGCATAACATTCCGCACCGACCCACATTATCAGATCCGAATGGATTCTGAATCAATTCCGAATCGGCGAGAAATTTTCATTCGGAATTCCATGTGGAAATCATGTGAAATTCCGAATCAATTCCAACTCCAGTGCAACAACCGATTCCGAATGAATTTTATCTACAACCGGTTGATTCGGAAATCTGTCGGAATTGAGTGAGAAGATGCGCACTGCATTGTCAATTCGTCTTCTTCTTCTTCTTTTCCGATTTTGCACGTTTTCGTGCTGATTTTCAGTTTATTTTTAAATGAAAACAATATATAACAATAGACAAATTTCAATCTTCATGTTTTTCGGATATACAGAACTAGTAAATAACCAGTTCTTCTTAGAATTCCCACATAAACGGTTGAAATTCGCTGGAAATTAACAAAACGGCCTACCACAGCTCAGCATCATCCATTCCTTTAGCTGGAGTGTAGTGAAATGGCTTAAGGCGCCTAAATTTTACACTAACACATTCATAAAATGGACGAACATTCAATGACAATATTAATGTCACTATCATCGAGCAGCCAACTCAGGCGAAAATTCTAGCACTGAACCGATCGAACACTGAAAAATCATGCAGTCGAGTAAGAATTCATTACGCATTCCGTCATTTCGATAATGAGGGGAGTCATGGCACACATGAAGTTGGACGTCGTATGGATTAGTGATGACACTTATTCCCACTTGTACGCGGCGGGCAGATTTCCCCCCAGACGGCTGGCTATGTCTGCCAGCCATATTTGTCGGAATTCTGCCAGAATTCTGGTAAAAGTCTGGCAACAATGCAACAACCATTTCCGGCAGAGAATTTCGCCTAGCGGTTATTAACGGTTCTTTTCTGTCGGATTCTTGCCATACAAGATTGGCAGAACCGTTTTGAATCGGTTCTACATTTTAAGCGTCTTAGTTTTATTTTTTCAATAAAAGATACATATGAAAGGCAATACGTTATTGCCCTTCATATATACTAATCATGGAAAATGTTATTGCCAATAACATTGCTTTCTCACTACCAAACATACCCATATTTCAATCTCATTTACCTCGTCTCAAGATTCGTTTTTGTACGTACATGCGGGATTGACGAATATCAAATGAAGTCGAATGAAAAAAAGAGGAGAGAAATAAACTAGACACGTACGGCGAGATAATGACGCGATTTCGCCTAGACAATTTTGACAGCAGCCGGAATGCAGCCAGTCTTCTGACGGTTGGCAGAATTCCTCACAAGCGGGTTCTGATTGAACATCGATTTTATGAAATCAAATTAATTTATATGAGGAAATCCAATTCGTGCCGATTCAATGTATTTTTTTTCTGTTACTCGCCCGCAAACAACTAGCAGGTGAATGATGTAATCGCGGGATTCATTTCAGGCTTTCAGAAGGTGGTATTTTCTACGATATTGATATACCGTATGCTGACTATTTATTTGCATTCGTTTGGGGTGCGAATTTCGTACAGCGAAAAATTATTCTAGATTTGCACTGAACTGAAAATTTTTACCTATGATTTAAACAGAAAGTAACCTTAACAGTTCTTTAGATAACATTTAGAGCCATTAGAACGGCTGATTTTGTATAATGTTCCCCATCGTTGACTTTTTCTCCAATGCAAACGACCAGCAGCTGGATGACGCAATCGCTCTTGTTTGAAGCGAAACTCACAACCAACAGCAAATATGCTCACAGAAGAACAAAGAAAAAGTTGTTGTTTACTTGAGGAACGGAATCTCATATTCGTCATTGACTGCAGGACCAGTTGAATAATGTCGGGTGTAGTTCCATTATCTTGACGTAGATGGAGACTTGTGCACTCGATGTGTCTTCGATCATGGATTATCATGGGCTGAAGCTAACAAATGTGCAACAGAATCTTGAGTTTTGATTTTTTAAGTTTGGATATATTTTTTCACTATTTGAACAATGTTTATTGAAAAAATAAACGTGGTATTCGCAACAATCTTACATCATTTCCCATTCGTTTCGTGAACGAATTAGAGAAAATACTCAAACAGGGAAAAAGTTTTCAAGACAAATCTGGAGTAATTTCGTTACACTTCTGTGATGTGAAATCTTGAAAATGCACCCATGTGAGTATAGTCCTATGTCAACATCACAAGACGTAGTCCTATGTCAACATCACAAGATTCTGTCAAAAATTTTTTTTGAATAAAATCAAAAACTTTCTTTGGTATAACCTACCATCACCTTTTCAATTTGTAAACAGTTATGTCAAGTTAATATAGATTTAAATGTGACAACCCTACACGCTATATAAAAGTGAACAAATCACGCTGTGTGCTTGACGGTGGTGTTTTAATACTCATCGGCCTATAATAAAGGATCTGGATGAAATTGCACACTATCTTTTAAAAAAACGAGCTTCAATTTGAATCATGAATTGTGAAAATCGGTTAAAAAAACGACTGATAATTCGAAGTGAGTTTCGTTTTTGAGGTTTTTCTTTACTATTATCGGTGCGCTCGGAAGCGGAATCCGGGGACTAGTGGTCCCAAAGTAGATTTATATATATATACACTAACTAACAAGGTCTGCCAATAAGACGAATTTACCAGTACATTCTATAAAAGTTATCGCGCTGTAATACCGGAACGAAAAGTCAGATCTGGATCAACTTTTCGAGGATTTTATAAATAATTTTAAAACCTTTTTTTTACCTTTTAGTTTGTAAAAATCGGTTAAGAAATTTACAGAAAATTGACTTGTAATTCCGGAACTGAAAGTCGGATAAAGATAAAATTCAGTAGCGAGCTAAGAGACCATAAGAACTTTCGTTTAAATCCAAGTTTGGGAAAATCGGTCACGCCATTTATGAGAAAAGTGAGTGACTTTTTTTTTATTTTTTTGGTGCGTACCAATCTGTAATTCCGGAACCGAAAGCTGATGTTCCAGCGATGATTTCCTCGTTGGAAAAAAAGCTTTTAGAACCTTCAAATCGATGGTAGACGATGGAAGCCACATCCGATGAATATGGTGGTGAGAGCATTTTTTTTCTTCTTCTTAAATTGATGTCGTTTTTTACGAACTGATTAAGGTAGTCGATGAATAAAATTCCATGAGCATTCCATGATTCTGATGCCATAACCATACCGATCCACGTTTACGTTTTTGGTCGCATTTCTCTCGGACTGCAGTACACTCGGCTGACGATTGCTTTGACTTCGAAGTGCAATGATAGATCCTGGCTTCGTCCATTGTCACATATCAAACAGCGTAGAGAATCAACGACAGGTTGTTGTTTTTGGTCAACCGCGTGAACAAACGCGGCATCCACTTTGACAACAGTTTCAATCATAGACAAATGAACCGGCAAAGTATCGTGCACACTGTCGTGTCCAGATTTTGTGGACTTTTTTCACGGTTTCCGGTGTAATTACATCATTTGGCAGGCCAGCATCTTCAGCCGGTCAATACACGAGCACGTTTGAACTCATCATACCACCGACAAATGGTTGCTTTTGATGGAGCAGAGTCCCCGTTACCCGTATCAGGCCAATGCTGAGCTTGTACTGTGTTTCCTTGACGTAGGACTACGTCACTTTCATAACACGAAAGTGTAACGAAAATACTCCATATTTGATTTGAGTATTTTCTCTAGGTCTTTCACAAAACGAATGGAAGAAAGTGTAAGATTGTTGATAATATCACGTTTGTTACGAAAACATTGTTTAAATTGTGTACATTTTGTACCCAATATTGAACTCGGTCGTGCGAAGGAAACGACCCTACTGAGTTAAGATGGAACAATTTTAACTTTGAAGCAAATTGGAATTATGTCAAGTCACGACAGAAACTTCTTTGAACGGTTAAACCCGCTGCCTTCGTAAAAACTCTACTAAAGAGTGAGTATGGAACAGAAACTTGGTAAAACTCGTTCTAGAACTAATATCTGAGCGAGAGGATCAACGAGGATGAATCATCTCTGAACTCCGTGCGCAAATCAATTGATTATTACAACGAACGTTAGCAATCTTCAAAACTGAAGAACTATCGTCAGATTGCCAAGAAGGGATTTTCGAAGTAGTGACTACGAGAACATTCTTCCAAGGAATGCTTGACTTTATTCAATTTTCTTGGGTTTTTATACAAGTTTTCAGCTTACATATCTAATAACAAACTCTACAAATCGCGTAGGACGAAATGAGGAGGAATGGAACCAACTTTTATTACACCTCTTGCGGATATACCCTACGCTCAAAACGTTATCTGCGCCTCATTTTTTTAGGTTATCCTCCTTTACCTGTTGGTAAGAAAATTCTTCTGATTTGTTACAAATTGTGAAAAAATAAGTCTAAACACGAAACATCAAAATCAACCTATAGACCTATAATCTAAAAAGAGACCCTGTTGTACGTTTGCTAGTTTCAGTCTATTGAACGGAGACAAATCAAGGGCTCAGGCTGCCATCTACGTCAAGACAGAGGAACCACGCCCGGCATTATTCAACAGATGCTTCAGTCAATGACGTATATGAGGTTCCGTTCCTCAAGCCTAAATGCAGAAAAAAAACAACAACCAGTTCTTCTGTGAGCATATCTGCTGTTAGTCATTCACAGTGTGAGTTTCGCTTCAAACAAGAGCCATTGCGTCATCCAGCTGCTGGTCATTTGCATTGGCGAAAAGGAAAAAACAGAAAAGTTGACTACGATAGGGAATATTATACAAAATCAGCCATTCTCATGGCTCTGGATGATATCTAAAGAACTATTAAGATTACTTCTTTCCAAATCGGGGGTAACAATCATCAGTTTAGTGCAAATCTATTTCGTGCACTTATCGCTGTGCAACCAAACAAGCACAAATGAAACTAGCATTTTGCTGCATCGCATTCAAAGAAAATGTTCCTAACAGTGTTTAATATCGTAGAGAATTTTACAATTTGACCCTTCCAAAAGCCGAAAATGAATCCCGCACAGCATTTTGATAGTTTTTTCACTCAAATGTTGAGATGTATGGAATATTGAAATATATGAACAATTATACGACTTGTGTATCGATTATTTTATGTACTGATTTCTCTTAGGTCAAGGCTCAAATTCACAAATGACTTGGAATGGCGGAATCGTTCATTGTGAAATAATGATTGAAGATGAAGTTTCTAACACGATTATAACCTATTTGCACGAAAACATGCTACTATAATTGATTTAAGTTCGTTATTTGAAACCACATTAAATAAGTAGAAATCCATTTATCTTTATATTCTGACAGATACAATTGCATCCATTGGAACATTGCCGCAAAACTCAATTAAACTTTCTAATCGACGAGCATTTGATAGACTGACTCCAGTAAAATGTCGATATCTCGAGTGCCAACATGTTTAATAATCGAGTTCCAGTTATTTTGAATAACTGACATGCTATTCCCATATATTTGAAAAAATGGTATTGATCCTAATAAAATGATCCATTCTAAATAAACTTTAGTTTACACACAATCAATTCAAATGGACATTATCACCCCAGAGCAAAAACAATTTTCTTCCGCTTCTGCTATGATTTTTCGAAAGAATTCGCTCAGTTTAATCGGAAATAATTAAAACATGCAGTAGTTTAAAATTTTCTAACCGATTTGACAGCTCCCCAGTCAACTGAGTTAACTGGGTCTTGCTGAAAGTACCCAGTGAGTTTTGTCGAGTTGCGTCGATACAACCATCGGCCTGATTATCGCACCGATTGAACACAGCATCGGTTCGATCGTGGATCGCTGCGATTGGGTCGTCATCGGCCTATTTTGCACCATTTGCTACAACCGCGTCATCTCAAATGCTTTTGATTTACGTTTACGTAGTGTATCGCTAGCGCAAAAGGGTGAAGAGATACCAGCTGAGATTAGTAATCCAATTTAAGTGTGTATTTAAAAATCGATCGCGTAGTCAAATTCAATCATCGATAGCTCCCGTGTCTTCCTGTATAATCAATAAAAGTGTACGGCAAGTAGCTACGCGACTCGATGAAGTGCACAGTGTCACTTGAAAGTGCTGCTACCGTTACTCCTCCGTGTTCTGACAACTGCCTGTCGAGCTCAGCCGGGAGCCCTGTCACCTTCACCCGTCGCCATGTGAAATGTAAAACAGTTTGTCTAATTAATCAGGCAAGTGTCAATATACTTGGCTAAATACGTCGCACTGAGAATGTATGTCGTATTTAAGGTTACGCTAATTTTATGCGGTTTACTGATAAATATTCATCCCCGTCGTCACCGGTTTCTGTCACACGCTGAATTCAAACGACTGCAGCGAGATAACGTGGGTGGCCTGCTGCGATGAGAAAGCTCAATGTAGGAGAAAATTCCTCGTGCTCGTGTCAACACGTCAATGTCTATCCTTGAACAGACTTTGTTGTATAGACTGCTCCAGTATCGATAGGGTACTTAATTTGATGAGTTTAGAATGGGTAGAGGCAGTACTGCTACCGTATTGCCAGTACAAGGATATTTACATTTTTATTCAATCATAGTAATTCAATTATCAACTTGTATTCCAATTTTACGTCTTCTACAAGCCGGGCGACAGATTCAACGAACTTCGAAAGTCAAAGTTCACCTACGAAGAAAGCATTAAGCCCGTTAGTGAAAATGAGACCCCGACGGTTGGACGGAACTTGTTCAAACAAATCATCGCCCATTTGCTGATGAATTATGCAACTTTCTCATGCCACCTCACCACGGGCAACAGAAAAACGAGTTTCAAACTCATTAACATGCTAGTTTATATCGAAAATGGTTTCGCCTTCGGTTACTAAAATTGAATAAAAGTTCTACGGAGCCCGACCACCTCCTCCTCCACCGGCCGCCCAGTCAATTTGTTTGCATTGCTACACAGGAAATTCAGCTCGTGTTAATAAATTCCCCCAGCGACTGACTCGTCTGAACAAATATGCCCCGAATCTAGCAAAAGCATGCGAGTGGCCTGCTATGATGCAAAATTACCGCTCTATTCTATTGCCAACTCTAGCGGCCATGGTTCGGGCCAGAATGGGCGCTCGAAGCCAACTTCACCCGCACCTTGTCGCGTTGGTCGCTTGGTCAGTCGAGGACCGGGCCCAGAACATTGACCACAAATGGAACAGTCAGACTTTTGCACGGTTTTCCCGTCCCGACCCCGACCCGTGCGGAGGAAAAGAGAGAAAAAAAACGAGCTGTGACTTTCAGTTGGCCGTCGAACTGCCGCCGAACGTAGCGGGACTCAAAGTCGATAGAACAAAACTTTGGCTACTCGAGCGGTTGTTTTATTTACTGGCGATGCATGTTGTGCGCCCACGGTGAGGTCAACCTCAATTTCCTCGCCCGGGGCTCCCTTCGCCAAAGTGCCAGGTGACTGCTCAAAAAGTACCCTATCTCAATTTACTGCCACCAGAGGACAAATAAATCACTGCACATGCTAACTTGCCGGAAAAGTTTTCGGAATGTGCGCTCGGCGAAGCCGGCGAGCCGACGGAGCGGGTTCCAGGCGGTAATGCTCAAGCAGATTTGTACCGGTTGGACGGCTTGATTATGTTTTATGATGTTTCGCTGAAATTTGATTATTTATCGGATAGTCAGAATGGAAATAATGCAATTAGAAGGTAAACATTTCTGAAATTAGAGGGTCCCGTTTATTGGGCATTATGAAAACCAGCGTTCTGCTGGTGTTCTGTCAGGAAGAATCCACTTCTGAACTACACACTACATCAGTATTGCTGTGTTTTAGCGCAATTTTGTTGCAGTTTTCCGAATGCCAGCAAAACATGCTATCTGACGTTTCATTAACTCACAACTGTCAAAATTTCACTGAAAAATCTGCAAGTGATTATCTTCTTTGCTGAGCATTTCAACGAACCTTTATGACAGCATTCAACTAAAATTGCAGCAAACAATGTTTATCTGAATAAGTTACAGCGAATCATTTCGTTGAAACAAAATACGAAAATTTGATGTGCAGTTCTTGATGTCAGTCAGCATAAATCTGGCCGACAACAGAACGAGTCAATTCTGTCAACATCATTTGAACAGCTGCCAGAATCCATCCAGCCTTCTTCCAGCTGCTGGAGTGGAACGTCTCTGTGAAAGGGTGCGTCGATAATTTTTGAAACACTTTAGATTTATTGGTAAATCGGCCAATATTATCTTTTAAAAAAAAAATTTTTTTCCTGTAGGTATATGTAATTGTTTTAGCTAGTAAAACATTGGGATGATATTCAGTAAAATGCTCAACATTTGCAATTAACATCCTTTAACACAACAACTAGAGTCTACAATACATAAATTGAGGTTTCATTATGGCTTAATATTATTAGTTTGGGTGGAGTTCAGACAGAGTTTCGAATTTTAGAACGTGCTGTTTCATATTTTGGAAACGTTTTGCTAATCTTTCGAATGATTCGCTCCGTTTATTACAAGTGCCTTGTGACTCGTCAACTTCGAAGCGACCCACATTATCAGATCCGAATCAATTCCGAATCGGCGAGAAATTTTCATTCGGAATTCCATATGGAAATCATGTGGAATTCCGAATCAATTCCAACTCCAGTGCAACAACCGATTCCGAATGAATTTCGCCTACAACCGGTTGATTCTGAAATCTGTCGGAATTGAGTGAGAGGATGCGAACTGAATTGTCAATTTGTCTTCTTCTTCTTTCCCGATTTTGCACGTTTTCGTGCCGATTTTCAGTTTATTTTTTAATGAAAACATTACATAACTGATTATAAACATTGAAATCTTCATGTTTTTCGGATATACAGAACTAGTAAATAATCAGTTCTTCTTAAAATTGCAACATAAACTATTGAAATTCGCTGGAAATTAACAAAACGGCCTACCTTAGTCAGCATCATCCATTCCTCTAGCTGGAGTTTAGTAAAATGGCTTAATGCACCTAAATTTTACACTAACACATTCATAAAATGAGCAAACATTCAATGACATTTGTAATGTCACTGTCAATCGGGTTGATCGAGCAGCCAACTAAGGGAAAATTCTAGCGCTGAACCGATAGAGCACTGAAAAATCATGCGGTCGAGTAAGAATTCATTGCGCATTCCGTCATTTCGATAATGTGGGGAATTGCGACAAATTCTTTTTGCATTCTGATTCAGACCGGGGATGTCAGGTCATTTTTTCAAAAATCTGTGATCAAGCCAAAACCTGTCTGTGAAAATCTGTGCACGTTTTCCGTACCATGATAGCAGATCGGAATCAATTTGGCGAGCAAAAAAAAGGTCTCACTACCAACACCGCTTTGTAACATTTTACTCAACCACGCTGTACTTTTTGGTGCTAAACTGTAATCGATTTCAAAAAGCTGTGAAAATCTGTGATTACTTTCAGAATCTATGAAAATCTGTACCATTTTAAAAATCTGTGTAAAAAGTTGAAAATCTGTGAAACACAGAATAATCTGTGAACCTGGCTTCCCTGATTCAGACACTGAAGAGGCTTGCAGGTACACGGTTAAAGTAAAATACCTATTTATGAATACTAGAAATACCGATTCGAGTTGTCAAAAGTAGGATGATATTCTTCATCATATAAAACTAGGTGAAATACTACTCATATCCACATTTCTAGTCATCGAAATAAATGGCTCAAATAATACGCATAACTGGTTGAAAAACTCTCAACCGATTTTAGGATGCCAGAGAACGGATTTTTACGAATCATCAGAATTAGTGCGTAACTTACCTATTTGTCCAGTTTGAGTAAGCTCAACCATTATTTTAATTTAGGTTTCGATTTGTTATGTTTGATTTTTGTTTCAGGAGTTCACTTATTGGTCTCAATAATGTTATCACATTTACCACCTGATGTCATTAAAGCCATTATATACGTAAATATTCTAATCAATTCTTTAAATAACTTTCATTCATTTAGCTATTTCTAAGGAATCCGAGAAGACATCAAGTTTGATTTCTAAATCATTTTAAAAATGGGTATTTTTCTATCCATTCTCGGTTCGTTCCATCATATAAAACTGGGTAATAAACTATCCAATTTTTGACACACATTTGCTTATTGAGAAATGGCTATTTCCCCATTAAATGAGTTTTCCTAGTTTTGACGGAAATGGGTCGCAAATTCCACAAAAATGAATACTTTATTTTATCCGTGTAGTATACAAAATATGAATATCCAGAATTGACCAATCCAGGGATGTCAGGTTCACAGATTGTGAGTTTTCTGCACAGATTTTAAAACTGACACAGATTTTCACAGATTCTTGAATAAATCACAGATTTTCACAGATTTTGGATATCGAGTATAGTTTAGCACCAAAAAGTGCAGAGCGTGGTGGTAGTGAGACCTTTTTTTTTTTTTGCTCACTAAATTGAATTTGATCAGCTGAAATGGTACGGAAAATGGGGTGGTGAGACCTTTTTTTTTGGTCACCAAAATTGATTTTGAACTGCTATAGGGGTACGGAAAACGGTCACAGATTTTCACAGACAGGTTTTGAGTTTTATCACAGATTTATGAAAAAATGACCTGGCATCTCTGGACCAATCTACGCGTGAATGTAGTGGTAAAATAATTACTAGTGTGGGGTGTCTAAGATACCCAGTGAATTTTGTCAAGCCGCATCGTTCGAACCGTTGGATTGATATATGAAACGGAAAATCATACAGAGTCTAGATAACAACTAAAATTATCATAAAACTGGTTTTAAAGATCTCTAACACTTAATGGGACACGGTTTAACTTGGTTAAAAGTTAAAACATATGAAATTTTAGGCGCATTCTCCTCAGTGTAAGATTTTGGTCCTTTTAAATGCTGTTTTCCACTGTGTAAAATTGAACCCACTACTGTCAGAAATGTCGAATTCATAATTGCCATTTTAAAATCTGTGTTTCGTCTTGAAAAATCTGTGAACCATCTGTGGGTATATTTTCGATTATAATCCGTGAAAAACATTTTGAAAATCTGCCATTTTTATAAAATATTCATGAACATCTGTCAATGTTGATAAAATCTGTGTTCTTTGCCGAAAAATCTATGACTATGGTAACTCTGGTCGGATTGCTCAATTCTTCTGGTTTTCAAAGAAGGGCGAATCTAACATTGACAGCAAATAGAGAAAAACGTCGATGAATGTTTCGACTTAGGTTTCAAATCCTATTTAGAAATTATCCTACATTCTTAGATCATTTTTTGATTAGTCGATGAACTGTTGGTTTATCTTTAAAAAGCATGCAAATTTTACCACTTTCCTTCAATATCTACTGAATAAAACAACATAAAAAGGGTTTCGCCCTTTTTCGACTTTTGTGCTTCCGGTGTGAATTATGAAGTTACGCCCTTGCCCATTTTGCGTGAAATTGGTTGGTTTTCGAGAATAAGATAAATATGCGGTTAATTATATCGTCCCATTTACAATTTCCTGTAGTAATAGGTTTGGAAACCATCTAAAATAAAGAAAATATACAATTTCGCCCTTCCTTACTAGCAATTAAAGTATCGCCCTGTTTGTTGGTGCGGAACACGGAGGGCGAAACTTACGTGAACAAATGGAATGACAGTTTCGCCCTTCATAGTTCTTTGTATTACGAAGATTTAGATTTTTATAGAATCCGAATTTTTAGGCAAATTTGTAAGATTTTGAAGCATTCATTGGTAGGTGAGAGAATTTTGTTGTTTACTTTTGTAAGGTGTGCCCTTCTTTGAAAAACAGCTGAATTTTGTTTTTCACCGTCACTGCTACCCACTTGCACGCGGCGGGTTGTTTTCCCCCCAGACAGCTGGCTATATCTGCCAGGCAGCGATGTCAGATCTACGGAAATCTCCGTAGATCTACGGATTTGGAGATTTTCTACGGATCTACGGATCCGTAGATAAAATCTACGGAAACTTGAGTTTTTCTACGGAAATCTACGGAAATCATTTTCAATATTATACTTTTTTCGTATTACTGATCACAGATGCTGCAGAGTTCGCTCGATTGTACTAGAACGAAAAAAATTTCTTCCGCAACGCTATTTGCTGGCAACGCTTTGATTCTTCATTCCTATTAAATCCCAGTTGAAACTCTTTCTACTCTAACGTCCTACACCTGCCGAACTTCAAACCATTTCTTTGAAAATTTGTCGAATTATTATTTCTTATAGGGACGTTATACTACCAACCAAAATAAATGACAGTTCTGACTTCTGTACTGTTCATTAGAGTTTCGCATTTCGCAACGTCATTTTTCATTTAAACGTGACCAACGATTATTGAAGTGCAATATTTTCAAAGTGAAAAGGTGTTTATTAAAATTAGAATGGATGCAATCATGTCCGCTTTTCTCAAGCGTGGAGATGTGTTGAAAACCGGTAAGTATAATGCTGTTTTTCATTGGAAAGTACTTGAAGCGTGGATTGCTCTTGTTTTACATTAGGAATACCATATTCTAACGGTGTATCATCGTCATTTTTGTTCGAAAATACTAAACCAGAGCAATCTACGTCACTAGTGTTTTTCAATTAAATTTGTGGCACCTGCAAACCAACGAAATTGGAAATAATAAATATTTCTAAAGCAGCCCAAAGGCGGCCCATACACGTTCAGTTTACCGAACAGTTTTTCGTGTGTGACGTCATGACAACGATTAACTGAAGTTCATCCGGCCAATCGTCCGATTTTTTGACTGAAGCTCTTAAGCTCAGTTTCATCCAATTAACTGACAGTTCTTCAGTTAATCGTTCAGTCCGCCAGTTTTCTTTTAATCAGAATAATGTCAGTTTCAACAGTTTTTTTTTCATGGAAGCACATTATTCTGATTGAGCTTAAGAGCTTCAGTCAAAAAACCGGACGTTTGGCCGGATGAACTTCGGTTAATCGTTGTCGCCCAAAATTATCTAATTGTATGCACCATCGTTTTCTATAATTCATACGGTTGTTTATTTATTGTTTTTAATATAGTTACAGATTCATCCGGACAGAAGAAAATATGTCAAAACGATTCAATTTCAAGTTTGTCCGACTGTGTTGCTGGAGTTACAGATTCTTCCGGACAGAAAAAAATATTTCAAAAGGATTCAAGTAGAAGTCGTTTGTCCGACTGTGTTGCTGGCGACACAGAAACCAAAGGTAGATGGATATTTCTATGCTATACAATAATATTAGGTTGTGATACTATCATATAAACGATTCTCGTGGTATATTAGACATTGAATACTCTATTTTGTTTTTATATAGCTAATAGACGGTACGCTTAAAAATACAAACCAGCGTGGGAAAAGGAGTTACCGTGGCTGCAGCAACAAGGTGACTTAGCATTATGCAAAGTATGCGAAGTTATTCTAAAATTCAAACACGGCGGCTTGAAGGATTTGAGAAATCATCAAATTCAAGATTCTCATAAAAAGAATTCACAAGCCATTCACGTGATGCGAAATCAAAGCTTACTCAGAATATTGCCATCGGAACAGAAATGCATAGATGCTTGCATTAGAATATGTCTGTACGCAATTGATAATAATATTTCATTTAAAGCTATTGAAGGTCTCATCCCAACCATACAGTCGTCGTTCCCTGACTCGAAAATAGCAAGCTCGATTAAACTCCATCGAACAAAAGCGACTAGAATAATCGTTGCGGTTGTTGGGCAAACACAGAAAGAGCGTTTGATAAACATTCTGAAAAACCAAACATTCAGCATAATTGTGGATGAGTCGACGGATTATGCTTCGGAGAAAGTACTTTGCGTAACGGTTCGATATTTCGACGAAGATGCAGCACGCGTACGCGATGCATTTTATGATTTGATTCCTTTAAATGCATGTGATGCTTCTACGTTATACGAAGCTATTATCAGTTCCTTCGCTCGAAACCAAATTCCATTTCAGGATAATTTAATTGGGTTAGGCAGCGATAACGCTTCTGTCATAGTTGGAGGGAAACATTCGCTAACAACACTACTCCGGCAAAAATGCCCACACTTAATAGGAATAAGATGTATATGCCATTCGTTAGCACTTTGTGCATCTAACGCTACTAAATGTTTACCAGACTATCTGGAACAAATGCTAAAAGATATTTACAGTTATCTATCAGCTAGCCCTGCACGATTACAACAGTTCGACAAAATACAGGCGTTACTGGATGTAAATCCCATCAAAATTCCCCGAATGCATGATATTCGATTTCTATCAAGAGGACATGTGGTTAAAGCAGTAGTTTCCAGATACGAACCACTGAAAATATTTTTCGGGTTCGCAATTAACGTTGATAGTTTGTCAAACGCAGCGAAAATATACAATAGTCTATCTGATCCGGTTACAGAATTATATCTGCTTTTCCTTGACTTCATATTACCTTTCATAGACGATATGAATAAACTTTTTCAAGCGGAGCATCCTGAAATTGTATCACTTCACTCCACGTTATCAAGGAAAATTCAGCAACTATTGAGCTATTTTGTCAAACCTGAAGTGATCAAATCATGCAGTATTTCAGAAATTCGGTTGCATGCTAGGGAAATTAAACCTCCTACGGAAATTTATCTTGGGGTGAAAGTAATAGCCATGTTGGATTCATCACCCAGCCAAATCGATTCGAAAAAACTATTAGAAGTACAAAATAAGTGTACAAGTTTTTATAAAGAGTTGGCCCTACAAATTGTTACGTATGGTTTTGTCTATACACTACTGGTGGCTGCTTTTCAGCACCGGACCACCAGTTCAGGGTCGCTTACCTTGTTGGTCTCCTGGAGAATCTTCACTTCACTATATTTGGGCGGACTTTCTTCCCAACCTGTGGCCACTGAGTAAATCGTTTCGGCGGAAACAAGTAACAAATAAAACAAAATGGACGACACAGCTTGCATATAAAAAGACCGCACAATTTTAATCCTAGGCACTATATTTTGTAATAAAAAAAAACAATTGAATATTAAATTTTTTACTACTTGCGCAAGTTTATTCGTCGATAACTTCTTCTCAACACTCCGTTGCGGCCGTGATGATCGTTGGTCGACTTGATGGTTCCTGGCGACGACGAGCGGGACGGCACTGACTTCGGGGCGATGGGACAGCAATTCCAAAGAAATCAGCAACTCGGCCTGTTTGTAGCGAAGGCCTATGTTCCGGAGAGTGATACTGCGCGCACTATTTTTCGTTTCACCGCAAAGCCACACACGTCGGGTTAAAGGCAAACAAATTCAACCGGTCAACTTTGTCTATCGCACTTTTCCCGTATCAAATATTCGTGGGGCACCTTCGGCACGAAATACTGATCCCTTTGGATCCACTTAGAAAAATATTTCTATCACGAAACGGATTGTGATCCCTTTGGATCAAGTTTAAACTTTTCGAATTGAAACGCGTTGTCACTTTTGGCGTGTGACTCTCGGCTGCGACCTTCACTCGTCCGGATCAGAATAATATAAGCTCTTGCTTAAGGGTTTTCCCGCGGTTTTATCGGCTTGCTGTCCATTTTCCATCCCAATCCCACCGCCGCCTTCAAAGCATGCCACCCCGCATTTTATGCTGCGATGATGACGACGATGACAGTGTGTAGACAGATGACGGTTACAATGTATTATCGTTTTCTGGTTGGTGTCTTGATTAATATTTGTACCTACTATACTTGTTTCCTTTTTCTAAATAGGTTTTTTTTTCGTAGGTTTTTTTTTTCGAACGAAAGCCGACTTCTAATGCGACTACTTCTTCCTTAGTACCAGTTTCAATTCCGAGGGATGATTTTTCCAAAGGCCAGAGAATTTGAGACGGTCTTTGCATTGGTAGAGCAGAAATATTGATCGGAAACACAACAAATAACAGAAACTATCCGGAAGAAAAACAGACTAAATTTCACATTTTCTCCCCTTTTTCACTGTCACGAAAACGACGCTCGGACAAAAAAACCACTACTGTCACAAGAACGACGCTTGGACAAATCAACACTACTGTCACAAGAACGACGCTTGGACAACACAACTCTACTGTCACAAGAACGACACTTGGACAGAATATTTTCAACCTAACTCATTCGTACGTCTCATTCATTCAATTTCATTCATTCTCAGTCACACTAACATTCATTAATTTTACTCAATCGCACTCACTTTCTGACTCCATATTCATTCATGTTCACGACACGCATACTACCTTAAACTAATTAAAACTTATATTACGGATTCACTAATGCTAAAATCTTTATCTTTTGGACTCTTTCGCGAAGAGTCGAAAAGATTGATAAATTTAATGAAATGTCTCACTCGTTACGTACTTCAATTACTCTCTCGACTTGCGAGAGAAAATCTTATGAAGCTACGTCGAATGAACCCATTTACGTTGAGAGTGTATAGGCAACAACCGAATGACGGGCAAACGTGATCCCGCCACCCTGGATTCTACCCTGTCGTACAGGTGTTTATCTTCCGATCTGTCAGTTATACTTGCACGTTGCTGACCAGTTGCTGAAAATGGATCGAACGCTGATACCGCTGATATCATTTGGATAATGCTGGTACATATTTGGTTAATCTTATCGTTTTGTTTTGTTTATTTTTAGTTTTTTTTTTTTTTTTTTGGAGCTAATGTGGCCGTTTTATTTGCTACCTGGAAATATGTGGATGGAATGAGTGAAAAGCACGATAAATAAACAAGTGTTTTAGAAAATTTTGTTTTAATGATGCCGCGTTGCTCTGCTATCCGGGTTTCAAGTGTTCGGCCGGCCAAATGCCGATGTTTTTACCATTTAAATCCTCAAGTTCATACGAGGACGTTCCGATTTTCGATCTTATTCGGCAGGGTAGAAACAATGGACCGTATTTGGAATTATAGTGTTCCGCTGCGCTAGATTGTTTCATGTTTTTACGATAGACCATTTGACCTTCGATAAACGATTTAGAAAATTTACGGTGACGTAAGTTATAACGGTCTCGAGAGGATTCGTGTGCTTTTTCCAAATTTTTGCGGACGAGTTCGTAGATACGTTCGAACATTTTTGTTCTCCGTTCTTCCAACTCTTTGACCGTTAGTGTTTCGTCGTTACGGATAAGAATATGATCGGTACCAACTTCTATGAACTCATGTCCGCGAGTGATAAAATAAGGTGTGAAACCTGTCGACGAGTGAACACTAGTATTCAACACCATTTCAATCTCTGAGATACGAGTGTCCCAAACACGTTGGTCCTCCCTCACGTATGTCCGGATAGCCGCATTGATAGTTCTATTGACTCTTTTGACGGGATTCGCCTGTGAGTGATAGCGTGAGTTTAACCAGTGAGTGATCTTGAATCGATCCAATAGTTCCTTAAACTCTTTCGTTGTCAGTGATTATGACTTCCGGAATTGAGTTTCTCAAGAACCATTGGTCTTTCAAGATCGCACACATGGGCGCACTTCCGACATTCCTCACAGGATGAATCATCACCCATTTCGAAAAGTAGTCGCAAACTACCAATATATGTTGACTTCCGCGACGAGTGCGGGGGAGGGGACCAATGAAATCTGCTGAAATTATTTGCCATGGGCGTGTAGCGATTTTCATTTTACCCATTTCAGGGACAGTGGGGACGGAAGTTGCCTTAACTTCTTTGCATAACCCACACTGTTTTACATATCGCCGGATCTCTACTGCCATCTTTGGCCAGTAGAATCGTTGCCGGATACGCGCAAGTGTCTTGTCATAACCCGGATGGAAACATTCATCATGACACTGACGAAGAATGGTGAGTATTTCGCTTGGTGGGGGAATCATTTTCCACTCAAACCGAGCATCGCAGGGATTATTTTTGGCAGTGACGAACTTAAACAGTTTGCCATCGTCGATTCGAAAGTCCACGAAATCGTCGGGTTTAGTTTCTACTTTCCTCAACATTGATGAGTGCCACGAGGCATGATCAATGGTTGCAATGCTTCGCGACAGGGCGTCGGGAACCACGTTCTCTTTCCCTTTTCGATGCTTTACAGTCATATCGAACTGTTGCAAATTCAACGCCCATCGACTGCATCTAGACCCTACTTTCCACTTGGAACTGAGAATGTGGGTCAATGCGGAAGAATCCGTTATGAGGGTAAAATGATACCCTTCGATGTATCCACGAAATGCATCGATGGCGAGAATAGCAGCTAGTGCTTCTTTTTCGGCGGCATGGTAATTTTTCTGGGGTGTTGTTAATTTATGTGAGTAGAAAGAGATCACCCGTTCTACTCCCTGCTGTTCTTGGGTAAGCACCCCGGCAACTGCCACGTCGCTGGCATCCGTTTGAATGATGAACTCTTTGCTGAAATCTGGGCTGCCCAGGACGGGGGAAGAAACTAGTCGCTCCTTGATTTCGCAAAAGGCATGTTCAGCATCATCATTCCAACGGATGCATTTGGTTTTGGTTTGCAGAAGGTTTGTTAGTGCTGCAGTCACCCCGCTGAAGTCTGGAATGAAGCGACGGTAGTAATTCGCCATTCCTAGGAATCTTCTAATGTCGTTTTCGTTTTTAAATTGCACTACACCGGTGTAGCGAAAGCTGCACTGAAACCGTTCGTTTTTGCCAATTGCACTACACCAGTGCTACACTTTTTCTGCACCGATACCACTGGTGTAGCACTCATCAAAAGTTTGGTGTAGCTCTGTGCAATGGAATCGTTTATTGTAGTCAATGGTTACTGTTTATGTTTTCGTCAGTTTTGTTCGTTTATGCATGCCTCAGTGTAGCACTGCACCGGTGTAGTGCAAATTAAAAACGAAAACGCCATAAGCTTTGTTTCTGTGGTCGGCCGTTCGTATTCGATAATTGGTCGATTTTTTTCCGGATTAGCCCGAAGACCCTCTATACTCAGAAGATATCCCAGGAAGGGAATCTCCGACACTCCAAACTTCGACTTCTCGAGATTTATGCTTAAGTTGGCTTTGCTCAGACGACTAGCAATTTCGATCAAGAGACTTTCATGTTGCTCAAACGTCTCCGTCACTACGACAATGTCATCGAGATAGACGAAGACGTGTGGTTCAAGCTCTCCATGGCCCAATACGTTATCCATTAACCGTGCCAGTGTTGCTGGGCTGTTTATCAGACCAAAAGGCATCCGCGTGTACTGGAATAACCCTTTACCTTGAACACAAAAAGCCGTGTACTTTCGCGATTCTTTTTCCAACGGAACTTGGGGAAAAGCTTCAGACAGGTCAATGGTGGACAAGTATTGAGCCTTGGGGAGTTGACCGAGAATGCGACCCGGGTGGGGGAGTGGATATGCATCTCGGATGGTTCGCTCGTTAATCTTGCGCGCGTCTAAACAAAGCCGAACTTTGTTGGGTTTGATAACCGGCACACAGTTGAGTGACCAATCTGATTGGCTTCGTTCCAAAATACCGATACTCAACAATCTTTTTAGCTCGACGGCTACCAGTTCCTGCGTCTTTGGAGACATGACGTATGGAAACTGGCGTACGGGAGGTTTATCTTTCCATTCTTCTCCCAGTACGATTCGATGTTGAGCACGGTTGGTTAATGTTAATTGTCCTTCCCGAGCAGGGAGGAACAACTTTTTTATGTTTTCAATGGAATTCTTCTCCCTGTCGGAAAGGATATTTGCCGAATCTGGTTTTTCGTCGACAGATACCGCTGCAATGGACTCAAACTTACCATAATTTAGAACTGCGGGACGGATTTTGAATCTTTTCCAAAAATCCATACCACAAATACAATTTATGGACAAGTTCTTAACAACCAAAGTAGGAATTACTCTAATACATCCTTGAAACTCAAATGGCAAATGAGCTTCCCCGCGAACTTGAAGCTCATCCCCACTGGCGGAACGTAAAATAACATTTTTGGACGAGTTATGTATTTTGTTAAATTTTAATTTATTAAAGAAAGTTTCGCTGACGAGCGTGTGGTTACTACCGCTATCCAGTAGAACACATAATGGATAATCGCCGATCTTCACTTGTGCGTATGGACGATTATCATTGGGAACGGGGTAAGATATTTGATATGTTACAGTAGGTATCACGTAAGTATCGCTGGTAGCTGGTATCCAGTACGGGGACGGAATGTTTTGAGAACTATAAGAGTCTATTACGCATTTGGAGATTGCGGGCGGCGATTTTCGCTCGCATTCAAAGCGTTTTTTAAACAATACGGACAGTGTTTCGTAGGGAAACCGCGAAGACCACACGTACTGCAGAAAACAGCACGAGGTTGTCTACACAACGCGACGTGATGACCGAATCTTCCACAATTGAAGCAGTTATTATCCGGTGGGGGAACGTGGGAATTAATTACATCTTCCAGGGTTAACTGCGGGCGCGGATGACTTCCAGATGGTCCAGCATCTGGGTCGGAATTGGCGTTTCGTTTTGGTTGGATGTTTTGCGACGGTTGGTTATTTTTATTCTGGGTTTGACTGAGACGAGACGTGTTAGAATAAACTCTAGTTTGGTTGGATTGAGACACTGCCGCGGTTTGGCCACTCTCCAGCTGACCGGTTGGTTGATTCTTGGGCCCTTTCCTAGAGTTTTGTCCAGCGCCTTCAACAACAAACACATTTTTTTCCGTTCCGAAAACCTTGTTATACGCGGAGAAGTTCAAAGCATCTAACTTCTGACCAGCGGCAAGCAATGTTTCAAGGTCAACGATCGGAATAAATGTCATTTGTCGTTTATAATCTACTCGCATATTTTGCTGTAAAATTTGCACTTTTTCGTAATCAGGGATTTGGACACTCATAGTTCGGAATAAATTTTCTATTTCAAAATAAAACTCGTGAAACGATTCTTGTTTTTGCTGACGACGCTGATAAATTTTCATTTTAATCAACGCGTCCAAATCAGGGTGCATATAGGTTCGCTTCAACTCAAACACTAGATGTTGCCAATTCAACAGTCTGCCTGTGGTACGCTGAGCCATATACCACTTCAGTGCTGAACCCGTAAACAAATGAATTGCCGATTCAAAAAGTTGTACCTCTCCCACATGTTCTGCTTGAGCTAATGCTTGAACCAGTTCAAGAAATTCATTTAGTTTCAGCCCCTGGTCATCACCGCTGTATTTTGCTATGTTCCACTTTGAGACTGGAAGTGAATGACGGCTCTGATACGGTAGTGTATATGGATTAGGTTGGACTGTATTGAACATTTGTGGGTCTCTTGCAAAAGAATATTGACCAGCTGGGGGTTGAGAATGGATGCTAGATATGGCTTCAGCTGGATTTGGTAACATTGTTGGATCGAAAAAAATGTGAGAAGGGTCATTGTGCATTAAATTATTGTTTTGAATTGGTTGGTTTGGATTATTGCGAAAATGTGGATGACTAGACGAAGAATCGAATTGGTTGGACGGCTTAGCAAATGGAATATTACTTAGAGGTCTTTTATTTAAACTGGGATATAGTGTGTATGGGGTGAATTTATTTGGGTCAGAGAGAGTTTGAGTCGTAGCATCTTTCATTTCCGTACGTTTAGCTAATTCAGCTTCTAAATTTAAAATTCTTGCTTGCAGTGATTCGATCCATTCTAGATCATCCTCACTGAGAGCAGTCTTTCGAGCATTATTATCATTTGACGGAGTCGGGGTAATATTTAGTTCTTCGTTTGTCCCAGGCGCTAAACAATCCCCCAAGAAAAAGCCAAGAAGTTCCACCAATTCAACCACCGTATTTTGCAAATTACTATGCAAGTTTGGCGAACCTCTCGATTCACCCAGAACAAGCACAAAACGCATACCGACGTGAACTAAACGGCAACAACAAACCTTCTTGGAATCCTCATCCCCTTCTTCCAAACTCGCTTTCAACTCGGCATACCGCTCCAAACAATTTTCAATTTCGGTAGTTGGATCAGTTACCATTCTACGGAAGCATTTTCCCGTCGTATCTTCCCTTTCCACTTTCAGCTGATCTTTCAACCATTTACGCTTTCGCGTGCGATCCAAACCTATGGAGAGACTAACGGAACGGGAAACCAATTCATGGTCCAGTTCGTCGTCGGCTAAGTACTCCACTTTTAATTTGTAGTACAAACCTGAGAGTAGCAGACAAGCTCCATCAAAGGTGAGATTTGCCTTGGCCATCGTACTAATAAACGACAGAAACCAATCACAAATCGAAAAAACGACGATAAATTTTACACCCGCTAGAAAATAAACAAATATCACAAGTATTTATATAATGAAGTGGTATTGGTAAATGTCAAATTTAGTCTGTATGTATGAATGAACACTTGGTAGATTAACATGAACGAAATAAAACGATCAATTTTCCCGCACAAACCATAGCATTTGACGGCGTGTCCGATGGACGATTTTTCATCCCTCGCTACAATTCGCAAAAACAACCATTACAATTAATTTCACGAACAACTTCAGAAACTAATATCGACCTGATGACTAAACGAATAATGAAATGAACGGTGTGAATTGAATTTTCTCCGGGAGACACAATGAAAAAAGTGGTTTGCTTCTGGTCTAGGAATCAAAGCACTTTTTTTTTTATTTTGCGTTGGGCGCCAATTGTTACGTATCGTTTTGTATCACACTACTGGTGGCTGTTTTTCAGCACCGAACCACCAGTTCAGGGTCGCTTACCTTGTTGGTCTCCTGGAGAATCTTCACTTCACTATATTTGGGCGGACTTTCTTCCCAACCTGTGGCCACTGAGTAAATCGTTTCGGCGGAAACAAGTAACAAATAAAACAAAATGGACGACACAGCTTGCATATAAAAAGACCGCACAATTTTAATCTTAGGCACTATATTTTGTAATAAAAAAAAACAATTGAATATTAAACTTTTTACTACTTGCGCAAGTTTATTCGTCGATAACTTCTTCTCAACACTCCGTTGCGGCCGTGATGATCGTTGGTCGACTTGATGGTTCCTGGCGACGACGAGCGGGACGGCACTGACTTCGGGGCGATGGGACAGCAATTCCAAAGAAATCAGCAACTCGGCCTGTTTGTAGCGAAGGCCTATGTTCCGGAGAGTGATACTGCGCGCACTATTTTTCGTTTCACCGCAAAGCCACACACGTCGGGTTAAAGGCAAACAAATTCAACCGGTCAACTTTGTCTATCGCACTTTTCCCGTATCAAATATTCGTGGGGCACCTTCGGCACGAAATACTGATCCCTTTGGATCCACTTAGAAAAATATTTCTATCACGAAACGGATTGTGATCCCTTTGGATCAAGTTTAAACTTTTCGAACTGAAACGCGTTGTCACTTTTGGCGTGTGACTCTCGGCTGCGACCTTCACTCGTCCGGATCAGAATAATATAAGCTCTTGCTTAAGGGTTTTCCCGCGGTTTTATCGGCTTGCTGTCCATTTTCCATCCCAATCCCACCGCCGCCTTCAAAGCATGCCACCCCGCATTTTATGCTGCGATGATGACGACGATGACAGTGTGTAGACAGATGACGGTTACAATGTATTATCGTTTTCTGGTTGGTGTCTTGATTAATATTTGTACCTACTATACTTGTTTCCTTTTTCTAAATATTATTTAATATGTGATATGATTTGATATATGAATTGAACAATAACAAAGATACATACATAAATTGATGAATATAAATAAATAAATAAATACTTTTGAATATAATATATAATTTAATAATGAATATGTAGTAAATAAATGTAAATGAATAAATAAATATATAGATAAATAAATAAATAAATAAATAAATAAATAAATAAATAAATAGAATAAATAATTGAACAAAACCCTACTTTTGACACCAACCTAGGCTATTAAGCAGAACTTAAACGTGACTCAAACGTGTAAACACGGAGTAGAAACGCGATTGACATTTAAATTCTACTTAGACATTTACTGACAATTAATATAAACATAAATATTACAAAATTTGCCATATATATACAAGCTGGACTCAGTGACCAAAAGAACAACATTGTGACCAAAGAATAACAGGTCACAAAATGATCAATCGTTTTCAATTAGAGAACGAACTGTTTAAAAATTTATCTACTCTTACGCCCAGTGCTGTAATAACTGGAAAGAGTTTTAGTATTGGAAAAATCTTAAAGTACTTTCCGACGGTAATTCCGAAGAATAGTTGGCAAGATATCGACAATGAATTTCATGAAATCAAATGCCTAAACTTCGTCAATCTAGGTGTTTCGGAAAAAATGAGTGACGAAGAATTCTGGCTGTCAATAATCGGCATGCAACGGAACGACGGCGAGATTAAGTTTGCTTTAATGGCTAAACTGATGAAAACAATTCTTTCATTGCCACACTCATCTGCAGCTGCTGAGCGTATTTTCTCAGCGCAAAATCTCAACAAGACAAAACTCCGAAATAGATTACGCAATGAATCATTGTTTGGCATATTAAGAACAAAAGATTGGTTAAAAGTTTTTGGCAGTCCAAGTTCCGTTAAGATTCCTTCCGATATGCGCAGTAAATTTAACAGTAAAATGTATGACAGTGCAGAGGAAGAGTTTCCTGAAGAGAATTACCATGACATATTGGAAACGTTACAACATTGAAGTAAGTTTTAAAATAAACTATTAATTGAAAACCGCTAACAAACTTTTTTAATCATTTTCAGGCGTTTTAAGATGTACCGTTTCAAAAACCTTCTTCTTAATTTATTCTTGTTCCATTTGACAAGAAGAGAGGTTTGTTTCACAATTAGAAGAGCAAAAAAAAAAAAAAAAAAGGTCGTCGATTACTGTTGTTGTTCGGATACAGAACCAAAAAAACAAAGGTCATTACATAAAAATAAAACAAAATTACAAAATCTACGGAAACGTTATTCCCCATATCTGGCATCGCTGCTGCCAGGCAAAAGTCTGGCAACAATGCAACAACCGTTTCCGGCAGAGAATTTCGCCTAGCGGTTATTAACGGTTCTTTTCTGTCGTATTCTTGCCATACAAGATTGGCAGAACCGTTTTCAAACCGGTTCTACATTTTTAGCCTCATGGTTTTATTTTTTCAATAAAAAGTACATATGAAAGGAAATAAGTTATTAAAACCTTCTTGTCTCGACTACGTCCAATAATGATAGCATTCCTGTCAATAACATTCCTTTCTCACTACCAAACATACCCATAATTTGATCTTATTTACCTCGTCTCAAGATTCGTTTCTTGTATGTACATGGAAGATTGACGATTATCAAATGAAGTCGAATAAAATAAATAAAAAAGAAAGAGGAGGGAAATAAACAAGACACGTACGGCGAGATAATGACGCAATTTCGCCTGGACAATTTTGACAGCAGCCGGAATGCAGCCAGCCTTCTGATGGTTGCCAGAATTCCTCACAAGCGGGTAACCTCAATCGGATGAACACTCTTACCAGCCTCTACCTAATTTTTGGTCAAAACCTACGTAAAATCAACTAAAGTGCATCTCCCCAATTTTGAGTAACGAGTGATGACCTCAAAATTTTGGAAAATGTAAGCTTTGTACAAGTGTTATGTCATAACAAAGCACGTTACCCATTTTACCGATCAACTCAAAGTTTGAGTAGATAACGACCTAATTTTGGGTAGCTTATAGAAGAGCTCGACAATGAGTGATTTCTCCTCAAAAAATAGGTACAAATGAATTTCAGTGAAGTGACAGTTTCTCTTTGATTACTTTCTCTTTCGATTATTGTGATGTAATTACAAAGATTTTATTGGATTTCACAGTTCTGTTTGAAAGTCGAAAGTTTCGGGTATGATTTTATGCAAAGGGTTGAGTGATAAACGTGCAAACCTCTTGGTAGTTGATATAAGAGAAAGTAAACAAAGAGAAACTATCACTTGCTCTTAGGGACTTAAGAAAACTCAACCGAGTTTTTGTCAATTCAGCAGTACTGTTTGTAAATAGAGTGTTTTTGTTTGTCTGTTGACAGACAGATGAGACTGTTCACGGTCCATCTGGTCTAAATAGTTTAAAAACATTTCTGGACGATGACGAGATTTATTATATGAAATTTTAGGAAATCAGTTAGACACTCAGTCGCCCTGTTCTTTTACGGCTCGCGTTATCGCTCCTCAGTCATTAATCAATGTAAAGCATTGTGCGGTCAATCGGCCGCCTACTCTTTCCTCGTATACTAATTGTCAAAATGTTACCCACACTCCCGAGTACCTGACCGTTTACTATCAAAATGTTCGTGGGATGAGAACAAAGACGCAACACTTTTTGTTATCTCTCTCCTCCTGTGACTACGATGTTATTGTTTTGACCGAAACGTGGCTGCGAGAAGATATACTGAACTCTGAACTCTCGACCAATTATACAATATACCGATGCGATCGTAACTCGTCTTCTAGTCAACTGCTTCGTGGAGTAGGGGTACTCATCGCAATCAAGAATAACTTGACTGGGATCGCAATAAAAATGCACGGATTTGAACACCTAGAACAAACTACCGTACGTGTCTCGCTACCAAATCTATCGCTATACATTTGTTGTATATATTTAAGGCCTAATAGTGACCCAGATCTTTACAGTTCTCACGCCTCTGCAGTTCAGCAAGTCCTCGACATTGCGAATAGTATGGACCGTGTACTCGTTGTAGGTGATTATAATCTTCCTCATCTGCGATGGACTTTTGATCATGATCTAAAATCTTATCTACCTGAAAACGCTACATCTGAACAAGAAATATCGATTATGGAAACGATGGTAGCAGGAGGTCTTTATCAAATCTGCTTACTTTCGAATATGAATGGACGAACCCTGGATTTAGCATTTGTTAATAACACGGATTTTGTAGAATTATTTGAGGCTCCGACATCCATACTTAAAGTCGACCCCCACCATAAACCTTTTGTTTTAAGGTATGAAAAGCATCTGAATGAGAATATGGTTTTCTCTGAAACTTACGACGATCTCGACTTTGATTTTAATCGTTGCGATATGGATGATATATCAGCAGATATCGAAGCTGTCAATTGGCAAGCTATGCTTGGTGGAAACGATTTGGACCATGCGGTTTCTTTGTTTTATGATACAATATATAGAATTTTACATAGCAGAGTTCCTAAAAAACGAGTTAGAAACAAAGTGGATTACAAGTTTCCATGGTGGAATGCAAGGCTTGGCCGTATGCGCAACGTGCTACGAAAACAACGCAAACACTATTACCGTTACAAGACTGAAGACAACAAAATTGTTCTTCGACAATTTGAACTGCAATATGAAACCGCTAGAAATAATGCCTTCCGTGATTATCTTAACCGTATCGAGAATAGTCTTCGAAATAATCCATCAACTTTCTGGACCTATGTAAAGAGCAGGAAACGTTCTGGTGGCATTCCCGTCAATGTTTTTCACAAAGATGTAAGCGCTAACTCTGCATCTGAGGCCGTTAATTTATTTGCCGATTATTTCCGTGGTGTATTCAACAGTTCCCCTGTCAATCCGTCGCAGGAATATATTGATAGTTTGCAATCGTACAGTGTTAACCTACCTCTCTTGAATATAAGTGAAACTGAAGTCATGGAAGCACTATCCAGTTTAGATTCAACGAAAGGTCCAGGACCGGATCGTCTACCGCCAGTGTTTTTAAAACGTTGTGCCCGATCATTAGCTGTACCAGTTAATATGATCTTCAACCGATCAATAATCGAACATACTTTTCCTAGTGCTTGGAAAGTCGCTGCTATAGTTCCAATACATAAGAATGGAAACATTCATAATATTGAAAATTACAGAGGGATCTCGATTTTGAACTGTCTAGCTAAAGTACTGGAAAAATTTGTTTACGACGCGATGTACTCTAAAGCGTCTCAAATCATTGCTGATTGTCAACACGGGTTTGTGAAAAAACGATCAACAACGTCGAATTTGTTATCATACACAAACAGCTTGATTCCCACCATCGAGAAACACCAACAAATTGATGCGATATATTTCGACTTTTCTAAAGCATTCGATAAAGTACCACATAATGTTGTCATCCTAAAGTTGCAACGACTTGGATTCCCCCCATGGTTAACTAGATGGCTGGATTCATATCTTTCTGGTCGATCCGCTTTTGTCAAGATTGATACCATACTTTCAAATAAGCTCGAAATACCTACTGGTGTTCCTCAAGGAAGTCACCTGGGACCGCTAATATTTATTTTATTCATAAACGATCTTTGTAATTGCATAAAGTCTGGAAAATTGTTCTATGCTGATGATCTGAAGATTTTTCGCCCAATCGCCTCGAATCTCGACTCCGTAGTACTTCAAGAAGACATAGCAAATATCGAAGAATGGTGTTTGTTGAATGGTATGCTGCTTAACACTAGTAAATGTAAGATGATAAGCTTCAGACGTTCGCTAGTTTTGCGCTGCTTCGAATATACTCTTCGAGGGCATATCATCGAAAGAGTAGACTCTATTCGTGATTTAGGCGTAATATTCGACAGCAAACTTAGCTTCACGGCCCATATTGCATCAACTACGGCTAAAGCATTTGCAACGTTGGGTTTTCTGAAACGAAATACCGCTGATTTTAATGATTTCTACACACTAAAAGTTCTCTACTGCGCCCTAATTCGAAGTATTTTGGAATATGCTGTACAAGTGTGGGCGCCGTATTACGACGTGCAAAGCTACCGATTGGAACGCGTCCAAAAATGCTTTGTTCGTTTCGCACTAAGGAAACTACAATGGAACGACCAATTCAATCTGCCACCGTACATCGATAGATGCAAACTACTAGACCTACCAACATTGGAATCCCGTCGTACTTTTTTACAAAGAATGTTTATCTATGACATGCTATCGAATAACATTGACTGTACTGATATCTTAGCCAGCATCAATGTATATGTTCCTGCTCGTGTTATGAGAACCCGCAATTTTTTGATGATACCTAGACATCGTACAGTATATGGACAAAACAACCCGGTGGATAGATGCTGTAGAAAATTTAATGAGACTTTCCATCTTTTTGATTTTAATTTAACTAAATTTAGTTATAAGTTAGCGATAAGACACTTTTAATCAGTTTAGACAAACATTTATACATTACGTTAAGAAATATCTGTACGGTATTTTCCGAAGATTCAACAAATAAATAAATAAAATAAACAAAATTTGCTAATTGCGAAGTGTAAAGATGATTGTCGGAGATGTGCTTCTCGAGCCAAGCTTGTTTGTAAACAGTACCACTGAACTGTCAAGGAAGTCGCTACGTCACAATGAATGAAACCTGGATCCATATTCATTCATCGAAAAATACTGAAATCGGAGCAAAATTATTGTTCGGATTTTGTTAATGTTGAAATGTTAAAGTTCAAGACATTGGGCAAAAGTGAAAGTGTTTTTCTTCTGACTGTTTTTCCTGATAAGGTTTTCTAGTCTCAAATGCAAGTAAAGAAGCAAAAAAATTGAAGCGTCGATCTTAATTTACCGAATTCCTAAACTCGCTCATTCCGCCGTCATGAACAGATCCTTTGCCAGCTTGTTTGCATTACTTCTTTGTCTTAATCAATTGGGGCATAACTAAGCGGAAGATTGCCACTAATTAATTTAATCACTTTGAGCAAAGCTACACAATTTTCCTCCCGCCACCCAGTGAACTTTGCATCTCCGGTAGCACTCTAACCCGTAACGCTACGATGAAAGAAAAACAACCGAAACAGTCCAGATCTCTAGCTTCTTTTTGTGCGGGAAAAACCACCCCCGCACACACAGGGAGACTGCATCATCCGGAGGAGACTAGAGACCGCAAAGTTAGTATCATTAGTTGGCCTCGGGCCGGTACCTTTTTGCGAACTTTATGATGATGATTTCAATGAATCGCCCTTCAGTCAGATTCGGCATAGCGAAGTCCGCTGTACCGTTTAGACTATTTCAGACTTTTTCTCACAATTGACCGACTGGATTACAAAAAAATTATTATATACCAATTTCAATATAATTTAATAGTTTGCCTTTAGTATGAACAAAATCTTCAATGTCAAAACTAATTGAGCATGATGCCCAGTTCTGTTGCTGTTCAAAGTTCTGTGCAGAATTAGAATTAAGCTTATCGTCTTCATTTTTCTAAAAAATAAAACGACCTTATATTGTGTATTTATACCACTGGAATCGACAACCCTTATCATCATAAACCTGAATACAAGTGGATTGATTTCTGCACCCCCTGCTATGGAAGCTGGTTCCTGAAACCGACGTATTTTGTTTTGGTGGCGTTGTTGTCAACAATATGTTAAGCTACGATCATACCATACAATCAAACCACACTGGTGTCAAAAGTTAATTTCTTCAAACCCAATATTAATATAACTCAACTCTAGTATTCTCTATAAAACAATTAATTTGACCTCTTTTTGAATAAGAAATAGAAATTGTGGTTTATTATGCAACGTGTGAACACTGCTTAAACACAGTATTTGACAACGAATTAGAACCAAAGAACCAAAATTATCGGCTTCAAGCCAATTGTATGCAGATGACAATCGTGGGGTGGATTTCTGAAACCAAAAATTTATAATACTTTCTTCGGAAATGTTGATGAAATTGCGGAATTTGCCTTACGATGAATTCGTTTCATTCAGTGTTATCATTTAGAGGTTTACATAGATTGAAAATAAATTTCACATATACTTGTATCAAAAGAGATTTTTTATTTAACAGTGTATTCTCTCTCGAATTAGTAAAAGATTGTTTTTTCAACCGTATTTAGTCGTTTTTTTTCGTACAGTGCATATGGAGAAATGTTTTATATATTTGAGGTTTCAGTGTAATGATTGGAAAAGCTGTAATATGTGAATAGCGGCCCTTACACGATCATTAAAAGTGTCATTACTAAAAAGTAAGTCAACGAGTTCAATAATGACACGAGTAATGATGGAATTCCGGGTTTTCCATCATTACCAACATTATTTCTTATTATTTTATTTGTGGAAGTGCTGAATATCTTTAGAACTATACGTGAAAAAATGACAAAGTGTAGATTTAAATTGTTAATCTTTCATTAACCTTAACGTTTCAATGGCAAATCAAATTTATTTTCAGATAAACGAAAATAAAAATATTGCTATTGCTATTGCTGGAGTAGTTACAAATACTCATCATTAATAATGAACGTGTAATGCTGAAAAGTAATGATGTACAGTAATGCAGTTATGACGAGCGTTTGAGCAGAAGTGTCATTACTTAGTATTGACACTTTTAATGATCGTGTAAGGGCCGCTAATAAAACAATTTGTAGTGTATTAGTAACCTTTTTTGCCACCGCAATGTTACTGTTTGCTATAACTCAATTTTAATCCAACGCGAAATGCTACTAAAACGGAACGTGGATTGATTTAGAAATGTTTTGATTAAATTTCACAAACAAATTTGTCCGTAAATCAACTGATTTCATATCACGAATAAACTCGCGATGAATATAGTTCATGTTTGGCATCTATCGGTATTTCGTTGGTTTGTTCACATTTCCAGCAACGCGTATTAAAATAAGAATTAATATGAAAACAAAGCCATCGAATGC
Source organism: Malaya genurostris (assembly GCF_030247185.1). Taxonomy (NCBI): domain Eukaryota; kingdom Metazoa; phylum Arthropoda; class Insecta; order Diptera; family Culicidae; genus Malaya; species Malaya genurostris. The sequence continues at coordinate 139,059,928 of NC_080570.1, read as the reverse complement.
TGTCAAGTCATTTGAGAGGTAGTCATGATCTTGTAAAACGAAATTATCGCCTTTCTTCAGGTGGCAAATTTTCGAGAATTTTACAGTTTTTTCGCCGATATTTCCAGATTTTACAGACATTTCTCGGTAGAGTTTTCAAAAGACCGTAAGAGTAATTGACAGTTTCGCTTTGTGTACTTTCTCTTCTATTGAAGAATCCAACCAACTTTTTTGCGATCGCTGCGCTGCCCGAGTGACGAGCTTTGAACTAAACGATGGTGATAATTTTCAAATTTTGCTTGAAGATTCGAACAAAATACAGGGTTTTTATTTCTTTTTCTTATGAATCGAATACTAACATACAAATACGTGTGAAAATTTGGTGAAAAATTCTATCATTAATGATTAAGTAACTTTCCGTGGTATGTTTGATTGATATTTATAGAGAAATCGTAACATAAAATACCAAATTCGAAGAAGTGAGGTTGGGTACTGTTTTTATATCTGGGATATTCTTTGTTTTTTGGGTTGGATTTTGAGATTAATTGATAAATTATGATCAAAAGTTTTAGAACTAGTCTATTTACTCATGTTTTATCATCTGAATCAAATCTGTATGTGAACTGAAAATTTCAAATTTCATCCGAGATTGTCAAGGGTATAGGACAATTTGAAATCATTTGTTTGATGACAACACGTGAATAATCGTTTTTCTTACCCATATTTGTAAGGTTTTGCCATCTGCATTCTTTCAAACTCAAGTAAATTGAAAACTTAGTCAAAAAATTTTCTAAATACATGGGATATGTCAAAACAATCACCATAACGCTATCTCGTGGTGACCACGCTGATTGGATTGTTCAATTAAGGATCAAGAGTAAACCAAGTTAACTTGTGTTGGTAATTTGTGTATCACGTACATTTTATTTGGAATGTGTGTCATAGATATACGTATTCATATATGCAGTGCAACCAGTTTATCAAAATGGCTTACACGATTGAATTTCAAATAATCTTTTTAAACAATAATTTATTCTCAAATGAATGTTAAATCTGACTTTTCGGATGAAATTTCAGTTTTGATAAATTTTTCACCAACGTTTGACGGAAAATTGCTTACATTTTATGAATGTAGATTTTAATTCTCTAATAAAAAAGCTAGCAACACTGCTTCAATGCACTTGTATTTGATCCAGCGCTGCCAACTATACCGATTTCTCGGTATTTATACCGATTTTAGGACTCGATACAGGAATACAGTTATGCGCTCTCAAAATACCGATATTTCATTTTCCATACAGATAAATACCGATTTTCAGTTTTTGTGTTGGATTCCATAGGGGTAAACCAGTTCGAGCGACCGTTTTTTTTTTTTTATCGGGAAAACCAGTTTCCGCACTTAATGGCAGTTTGATTTTTCGAAAAAGATATTGTACAGATAGATTTTTTCCGTCAAACACAGATTTTTGGAAAAAAACAGTTGACAGCACTGATTTGATCGCGCTACACAAAATAAACAAAACTAAATATTTTCTGTTACAAAAGCAGTGTGTTGGAAAAATAAATATAGTTTGCGACAACATTCCATATCCATTGCCTTTCGCGTGTTAAATTAAAGGTTTCTATTTTGCGGGTTTACTTATAGAAATCTTTATATCGCAATAATTTCTGCCAGAGAAAATTCGTATAGGAACGTGTTTGTTGCTAATCAAATGTGTTGATGGAAGTAAGCTGAAACTGAAATATTTTTCCTCGAGCAGTTTTAAGGAAAGCGGAAGAGTTTTAGACTAAGATTTTCGCTTTCTTGAATTGCAAGCAGAATGCAGCTGATTGGTTTATTTTGTCAACCATATGGAAAATTCATAGATTAAAATCAGAAAAAGAAGCGATGGAATTTGTTTTTTACGCACACATTGTTGACATTACTCATACGCTTGCCAAGAGTCTTGCTCCTTAATTACCGTTGTTTCACGTTTATCACTCAACTCTTTCTTTAAAATGATACCCGGAACCTTCGACTTTCAAACAGAATTCTAAAATCCAAGTAAATCGGTATTATCACGTCACAGTAATCAAAAGAGAAGGGTGACAAACATATCGACCATGAATGAAAATTGTATAGGTGCATACATATCTCAATAGAATAAGACTAGAATTGTAAATATTTCCGCTTCTTTCAATGGGTTTTTTAATTCAAACATGACGAAAGCGAATTTGATCTGTTCGTTTAAAGTCTTAATCATATCCTATGACGAATTCTCGTTAATCGATCAGAACTTAATGACGAATAAACACTTGTCTAATGGACCACGACCAGCCATAAATATTCACTGTAGGCTTCCAACTCCGGTCAACGGCCGTCTTCCGTGCGTAAAAAAACATCGTATTTGATTTCTACCGCCTAAAGACAACCAGTTTACCACCGATCGTTACAGATTGACCTCCAAAAACATTAAATCCGAACTGGTTTCAGGTATTCGCAAACGCATTTTTATGGCACTTTGCTGTGCGTTTACGTTTACGGTGATATTTTTTTTCGCCCTGACATTGCGAGCCTATCTGCGACATATCTTAACCGGATCTGATCTTCGAACCGGTTGCGAACAGCAAATCGGTGCAGGTGTTTTAGTGTTTTGCTCTAGTAATGTTTTGAGCACCTCTGAGTTTCAGTACTACCAAGGTCACGATTGAACTTTTTCCGCAGTTGTTCTTTTGCGTGTTTGGTTCGAAAAGACGTAAATACAAATGCTTTCGATGTATCAAATCCCAACCGTATTGCCGTACACGCAGGGAAAATTACTGTAAAAGCAACTCAATCTTTGGTTTCACGGTTATTCAAATAGTGACAAAAGGAAATCTGGTTTGGAATAGCAAATATTGTTGCTTGAAAATACAAAACTAAATTTTTTTTCCAGTGGATTAATTTGTTTCAATAAATATTTCGATAAAAGTTGACTTGTGCGTTCCTGCCAATTTCTTGACAAACAATTTCTAGTGAATTAAACTTGAAAAATCAGTTTGAAATAAACTGACTTTAGAAAAAAGTCATTTTTTAGTGCTTTGGATGATTTACAAGCTTGGCAGTTAAAATAAATCAGAGGATATAAACCAAAAATGATTAGTATTTCTACTTACGCTTTTGTTTGCTATAATCGTATATTTTGTTTTACTTTTTAAGAATATAATAATTTCTTTCAAAATATTGTTGTTTTTAATATTTTTTTTCGATTTATATATTGTTAGCAATGCCAATTACTCACATTTATTAAATTCCAACTATTTACATACTATGTTGCTATATTGTTTTTTTATAATATCCCATGATTCGGTACCATTGCAGTCCGGTAAAGATAGAGATATGCCGCATCAAATATTTTTTTGCAAACAAAAAGTGTGATGTAACGTTATGCAGTTTCTAATATTATTATTTATCAATACTTACGTTTGGATTGTTGAAAAGCCCCAAGACAAAGCATAAGACAGAAGAAATTTCACTTTTAAATCAAATTTTAAAATCTACTGTTTTGGTAGAATGCCTTTAACCAGCTAAACTAAACCGGAATATGGTCGGAACCTTTCAGGCTGTTGAGTAAATTCAATTCACACGAAAAAACGAATGTCAATACCACAGTTTCGACAAAAAAAATACTAGCGAAATGCACGGAAGTGAGAGTGATGCTGTCTGATCGCTCTAATGACTTATCGAGACTTAAACTGGTGGTGTAGAACCGAGTCAACGCATTCTGCATGGCAAGATACCAACTAAAATCGAATTGTTTGTTAAACGATGTTATCGGTCGGAAACGGATTTTTCTTTCATGCTAAACTTTGACAGCATTTGCTTAGAGACAGTAACATCGACGACACGACCTGCCACTCGACTATCAAAACTGTATCGCAAATTTAACTACCCCACAGTAGCTGATAATGTCAAAACGAAATCGTCTGAAAAATGTTGAAATTGGCAACACAAGTTGGTAAATTATTGATTTTGAAAAACAGTTACCAGCAGCCTTGGTTAGTGATGTCTGATTTTTCGTATTAATCGATTATAAGGTATTCGATTAATAAAAGAGAAGTCGATTAGTGTAATCGATTACTATTAAGCATTAATCGATTAATGCAATTAATCGATCGAAATACTCTAAACAGAATCAGAGCTATCAAATGAAAATCTGTGTTGAAAATCACGCAGAGAAATGAAGCATGTTTAAACTAACGAAACTGTTTGTAGATTTTTAAATTTGATTTATGATGATTTCTAACTAGAATATGATTGTTTTGAACGATTTTTCCCTTCCTCATCAACAATGTTCTCTGTTTGATTTGAATCAAAATTTTTGTCTAGTCAAATGATAAAAAAAATGTTTTTTGGCTGATTCTATTGTGAAATAAACTAACTATTTATTACATGTCAACCAAAGTTTAGTTGATGTTATCGTCAATGTCTTTATTAATTCAATCCTGTTATACTTTTATATCACGACAAAAAATGGTTCAATTTATCTGTGATCTTATTTGTGTTAGTTTACTATTTAAATGGACAATATTAAATTTATTTCTTTAGAGTAATTTTTTTCCATGTGAATAAATAGCATTTTTTCTCTCGCGAAAATAGATTGTGCGCGTTTTGAAAATAAATTTGATATACTTCTTTCATTCCATAATGGGTTTTAAACAATCCAAGTGTATATATTGAGAATTTATAATATTCTTGAAAATTGCATGACATTAAATAGCACATATTTTTACAAAATAATTATTATTATTTTGACCGGACTAACGAAGAACCAAAACATTGAAAACTAATCAAAATATAACTGAAATAAAATAGCATCAAAAGAAATCATTTCATTCTTAAAACCAAACCAAAACATGTGATTATAACAAACAAAAGCGTTATTAGAAATAGCTAAATTTTAACTCATTTATTTCAACTAAAAGGTTTGTAAATTCAAACCGCTAAAAATAATCAACTTAAACTAGAGTTCGTTCATTACAAACTAATTTTTCAAATTGAATTTACTGTGAAATTGTTTGACAAGGGATTGACAGGAACGCATAAGTAAAATATTTGTTATTTCTTTCAAAATATTAATTGAAACAAACTTATCCACGGAGAAAAAATAATCTTCTTGTTTTGTAGTTTCAAGTAGCAATATATGCAATATCAACCAAGATTTTCTTTTGTCACTATTTCAATAAAAAAATTCGTTGTATAAAACCTGATTTTTTCTATTTTTACAATATTTTTTCTGTGTGATCAAATCTTTACCATTAGTGTATCATACAGCAAGCAAAAATATGAGAAAATGTAACGGTGGGTAGAATGGATAAAAAACATTATTTTAATTGAAATTCGTATTTCCTTGAATTATGACAGATGAAACTGGAACTCTCATCATATCAACATTTAGCCTTAGGCTGCACGACAGAGTGAGCGCGAGAAGCTGAGCTGAGCTTTTTTCTGATCAATGTAGGAAACGTATTTACAGCAAAACAGAGGGAACCTGTCAGAGTGAAAGCTGAGCCGATATCTCATTTGTACTCTAAAAGAGTCCTTTTGATTTGCTACTAGTATCATTCCCGCTTTTGATTTGCCAATGTTAGTCACGAGCTCGGCTTCTCTTTTCGCGCCCAACTTTATAAATCTCGATTAATTGATTACTATTAATCGATTAGCTCGATTAGTGGCACTGTCGTTACCCTCTCAGCAGGCCGTTCAATTTTGTTGATTTTTGAGCGCTTGTTGAACGACATATTGCACGAAACATTCGTTAAATTTGCTGGAACGGTTTGTTGTTGTTTTTTCTCTTACAAAAATAGTGTGAAAACTAAGTGTTACCTTTACATAGAAAGAAAATTTGTTGTTATTCTACGAGAAGTAGAAGTATTGTGCAGGTATGTAGTGTTAGTTTAAACAAATAAGTGGAAAAAACTTCAGAAATTCTTCAGTAAAACTAGTCCAACGGGGCTCCAACTCCTCATGTTAAAAATGGCTCAACAATGGACCTCTATCTGCCGCGTTTGTTGAACGAAAAAAATGGCATTCGGTTCAACGGTCTGTTTCAAAATCGGCAAACGAAGGTCCCGTGTTGGCCTCCCGTTGAACGATCGATTGGACTTTCATTGGACCAATGATCCAACGTATTGGACCAATGAAGGACCACCGTTGAACGTTTTTTTCTAAGTGGGTAATCGATTACAAATACTCGATTACTTTAGCCTTTTAATCGATTATTTTGATTAATCGAGTAAAAAAATACATCACTACACTCAGAAAAATATTATGGTAACAGTTACTATATAGAGGGCCAACCTGACCATGCGAGTATAGTGGTTTTCAGCCGACTATTAAATCAGATGATTTCAACAATAGTCAAGTTCATGTTTACTATAAATGGTATCGGCTCTAGAATAGTAATATTGAACAGTATATTGTATGAATAACTAATACGATTGAGATGGTTAGGCTAACCATGACCGAATCTTTATTTACATTGTAGTTTTCGCTATAACCAGAGCCATGGTATTTTTAACATTTCACTTCTAGTTATTTCGAAACTAAAGGCAGTGGTTGATTCAACAATGCTGAAGATCAGCAGAACATGAGCTAATGTTAAAAAGTTTTATGAATTTGAATTCTAGAACAAGAACAACAAAATAGTTTCATGGAATTTTATTTTATTTTCACATCATATTAAATAATGACATGCCTAGTGAAATGTTGAATAGCAACGTGGACACTGAGGAGCATTGTTTGGTAGCAGCAGTTGATCAAAGGCTCTGATGTCCGGTGGATTTTTCCTGAAGCAGGAATGAGCAGCATGAAAGAAATTAATATCCAAGTCCAGATGCAAACCTCGTTACCCACCTGCGATATGTTGGATGTTATTTCTACAGCGACCGATAATGAATAATAAATCGTATACGAGACGTTGATTTAAATGGAAAACGTAGCCGTTGCCGGAAAAATGGTTGAAAAATTGAATTTCAATGACGGAAACTATTAAGGCTACAAACTTTACTCACCTGCAAGACCTACCAAATTACACAAAGTCATCATATAAAATATTTTTTCATATCAATCACTGATGTGTTACCCACGTACGAAATTTTCTGTTATATTGTAACTTTATGTGACAATAACATAGAACATTCGTTTATTGACAATTTGTATAGTCAGCACAAATGAAATACATAGTCGGTTAAAAAACAAAAAATACACGATAATGTGATTACTACATAAATTCTGTTGATATGGACTACATGAATAGTGTTTTCAAACTTCATAATCGTCTATCAAACCATGTATCTATTTATGGTAACATTATTATACTGTGAACATATTCACATGGTAGCAATAACTATTTCGCTTCTCATATATCAAGGCTCAAGAGCAATTTCACCTTACTAGAAATTGTGAGTTTAACTATTTGTTCTTATATTTGAGATGACTACCATTGTCAGTATGACCATGCCAGAAAAGTCATAAATACAAATAGTTTAGTTAAGTCGTAGTCTTTGTTGTCTAGTAATTTATACAATACAGATGGTGAATAGTCATATATCATGCTCTTTGCTACTATTTTAGCGTATAGTAGAAATGACAATGAAAAACAGTTTGCGGTCACTATGGCTCTTTTCTCAGTGTAGCCTTGGTTACTAAACTTGAGGAATGTAAACAAAAACAATAGATTCTCATTTAAAACGGAAACACTGAGTACAGCTGGCCCGCTGGCAGGTGTTAAATTTATTCTTTCAGAGAGTTTTGAGTCATTTTTGCTAAACTTTGATTGAAGTTGTATCTTTCTTTTCATAGAACTGAAACAATTTCATCGCAGTCGCGGAGAGGAAGGCTAATCAATTCACATTCGTAGCTAACCGTAATCAAATCACGTTCGTAACTAGAAAATTGTATTGTGGTACTGAAAGATGGGTACGCCTACAGGACACTACTTTGTTTGGGGTTGGTATATTCCGACGGATTTGGAACTCAGAACAATTGGTTCATGTGACTATCGATAAACAATCGCCCTTATTCTGAATAACGACGTATCGTTTTTTCGACCGTATTTCATTCGTATTCCTAATAACGCTAGCAAAATCAAAGGTAGCTAAGAATCGACCGAACTATATTCGATCGAAAAACCAATACGTCGTTATTCAGAATAACGGTGAATGTTTTCTTGAAAGAAGTTTACTCTTGGGCAAAGAACATACAAACAGAAATAAATATAAAATAATTTTGAAAACATCGTCTGTCTTACTCTGACAATACCAGAATGAAAATAATAAAATCAAAGCAAACATTGTTAGAGTCTACAGGTAAAAAATATATTTTATAAATAATTCAATAATATCTCCAAATGTTGTAATAATACTAGCGTCTTCGTGAAATCGAACATGTTTTTCATTTCAATTTATTCTCAAATTCGTTTGGTATTCCATGTATATGTCTTAGGATCTCATTTTTCATTTGCTTCTGTATGTACATCAAATATATATTGAATATTATAAATATGTTATACTTCTGTATTTGTTTGTCCATGTTCAACATCAGGGGCATTCTCGAAAGCGGCAGAAGAATGTTAACTGCAAATAATAGAAATCTGTTTGTTGAATGAATGAAAACATACTATTTTGAAACATAATAATGATATGTTTACATACAAATAACTTCCATTTTTTCATATCTCAGAAAACACAAAAGTAAAATTTAAGCACTCACCTTTCTCATAGTTTGCATTGATGATGCACATTATTTTGTTCTCTCCGGAATTCGGTAAATAAGAGAAAAGGGCACGAAATTTTAAATAGGTGGAATTATTCCACAACTATTTTAAACTGTTTGTTTATTTCTTCTGGGGCTTCTTGGTAACTATAGTTCATAGCAACTCAAACATTGTTGCACGAATAGATAGTATTTGTTATTTTCAAGGGGTCGCTTTATTTATGGTAACTGGCGGTAAATCGCTCACGAACACTTTTTATTCCGATTTTTCTTCGGAGTGTCTGGTCGTGTCGTCGGTAACATCATCTTTCACGCAGCCTACCTGGATTCGATTCCCAACCTCGCACAAGCTTTTCTGAACTGAGTAGCGAAAACCTCTGTAATCAAAAAATAAAATGATGAAAAGATCACGTGTTGGGCATAAATATAGTAAACAAGCTTCCATCGCTCGATAGAATTTAAATCATTTTCCTACTGAGTTAATTTTACTGGAGCTACCCAGCTTTGAAGCAAAAGTCCATCTTGTGAAAATTGCCATGCATAAACGTTCGGATCAATTTCTAAATGGTTTAACTTCCATCCTCAAAATTATGTTTGTTCTGGTGACTATCTGGAAGCAAAGCAGTAATAGTATTGTCGTTTTCCCGTGAATTTATTAGTGAACTTTGCTTATTGGATAAAGGCGTCGATTGAAATGCATTTGACCTGGTAGCTTTGGGTAGATAATAGTTATTTGTTACGCCGAAAATCTGAAAACAAAAGACATTCGGAATTTTATATTCCCTACATTTCTCACAAAACCGTACTCCTTTCTATATTCAGGTCTAGTTTACCCTAATCTACCCCGTATGCAGGTGGCCATTATGACCTAGACAACAGTTGCCTTTTTTGACTCCTGCAGAAGCAAACTATGAATGAGAAAATTTCCAACGAATTCAATTTAAATCTCTCTATTGAGATGATGATCACTATCATCTCGAATCGCTTTGAATCGAATAACACAACTTTTTCTCCGGTGCAGGGAAACGCGAAGGGCGAAACTAGGGTAAAAGTTTTATATCGAATCGGTTTCTCGCTTTTGTTTCTTATCGACGAAAATGACACCAGACTGAAAGAAATTGATACCGAAAATGTGCATCAACTCGGTACGACAGGTAAGTTTTCGCAGACATAGTTTGCGGCAGAGGAAAAGTTCACAATCTGGCATAAACAAATATCGACAGAAAGCAAAATAAATACATCTTAAGGAAAAAAGTTTCTCTTTGGAGTTTTCAAAGTAGATGTTGTTCGAAGTGAATGGTTTAATTCACCTTAGAAAAAATCATTCTTCAATCAGTGAGAATTCTGAGAAATTTCTGCAGTGGATGCTGTGAAGTACGAAATTGCTTTCATTGAAATGCCAATCATTGAGATGAATCAGACCCTGTCAGCTTGGAGCGATCTCAATCTTCAGTTCAGCAACGCCATTGCACGGCGTCTCATTCAACATGTCATGTCAATTGTATGGGTGCGCAGTGCTGCTATTTTGGCGCGTACGAATTTGACATTTCTCTTCCCTACTTCTATGTACGTAATTCGATGCGGACTCGCCTGAGGGCGCCATGGTCGCAAAAAAGGATGTTGCCAAAGATTTGTTCGGGCAATGTGAGAGCTGGATATCTTGTTAATATGATGTCTTTGGATGAATGAAGCAATGCAGAAAATTCACTTAATGTGCAATAAAATCGAATTAGTTAGGAACTAATTAGGTACCCATCACAGGTTACAGCCGTCTGTTAAAATTCTTTCCAAGCGGATTTAATTAAAACTACGACGGAATTGTTTGCCCGACGCGAACCCGATTCTGGAATAGTATAGTTCAATCCAAATCTCGGTTAATTTTTCAAAAGGGCGTATAAGCAAGTGACAGTTTCTCTTTGTTTACTTTCTCTTCTATTAATTAACAAGCGGTTTCCACGTTTTACACTCAACTCTTTGCATGAAATGATACACGAAACTTTCGACTTTCAAACAGAATAGTAAAATCAAAGAAAATTTCTTTAATCACATCACAATAATCGAAAGAGAGAGTGATTAAAGAGAAACTGTCACTTGCTTATACGCCCTAATTAAAAATCAACCGAGAAATGAAGAACTCTGGCAGAAGCCTTGCTCGATTTCGGCAACTGTCAAAACCAAAATAGAGGCATTCTTTAGCGGTCCTTACACGAGAATTATTAATGTCAATTTTAATGATTACTAAAGTAATGACATTCCAAATTTGTATGGAGAGTTCATCATTACACGTTCATTAAAAATGACATAACTTTTTAGTAATGACACTTTTAATGATCGCGTAAAGGCCGCTTTTCTAAGGATCACTTCCATTTAGCGGCCCTTACACGGTCATTAACAGTGTCATTACTAAAAAGTAATGTCATTTTAAATGAACGTGTAAGGGTAAGTAATGATGAGTTCTCCATACAAATTTGAAATATTATTACTTAAGTTGTCATTAAAAAAGACAATAATAATTCTCCTACAAAGGCCTCTTTTCTTCTGTTTACCTTCATGTATTCTTCTCAAACTATTAGCGGCCCTTACACGAGCATGATTTTTGTCATTTTTAATGATTACAAAGTAATGATGTATTTCAAATTTGATAGAAATTTCGTCATTACTGCACCATACACGTTCATTAAAATGATATTATTTTTTAGTTTTATTTTTAATGACTCGTGTAAGGGCCGCTATTGATTACTGAAAGTTCGGCAATTGAGGTTTGCCAATGCCCGGTGAAAAATGAATGGCGACCCTACTGAAAAATGGGTGACCAACACGTTTACTGGTGAAAACAAAACAATATGTAAAAGCAATTCACACGCAGCATCAAACGACTATCACCTGCATGGAACGATTACGGAACAACATCATTAATTGTAAGCAATTCAAATGAAAGGACACTACGTCAAGTTCACGGAACATTTTAACGTCGGATACGTGAGCAATGTTCGGCTAAAAAGATTAATAAATTAATCTGGACGTCGACCGAAGTTGATTGATCGTCTGAATCGTGTTTAATGCATGCGTTTCCTGATGAAAACAAACCAATCTCATTTGCATTTGTGATTGTAAGTGAGCTGTCAGAGAGTCTAATATCAATTTTATCCAACTGTCAAACAACCGAATAGTTTTGTAAATTTAATAGTATCTTCTCACGAATGGTTCGATTTTCGAGCCTAACTGCAAATGATAGTTTCTATTTATTTACATTTTCTTTCACGATTTAACGGACTGATTTAATATTCGACGCCTTACTCTTAGCAAAGCTTTCAAAGTATAATAGTTTTCCACAAGCTTTCAATTTATAATAGTTTTCCAAGAAATTGCAGTATAGGCTCCGTACTAATCAAATTGCACATTTTGGCAAAACTTTTTTACGGTTGTGGATCAACTCACGTTACTTTAGTTACTTTTAGTTAAAATTTAACAGTCGAGCAGTTATTGTAATTTTCACTGTCGGCTAGAAAAGATTGCGATGCGATAAGATAGCGACAAAATGCCGCAAAGATAGCGAAACTGTCATTCGTATCGATTCAACCCCTTCGAGACCACAAGCCAGAAAAAAATTCACTGAATTGACCGTAAAAATGACAAATTTCTATTAGCGAAATAATTATTAAGTGAACTGCAATCATAATGAATTCGTTTTGACAATGCGTATGAGATCTGCCATCGGCTACAACTTGCACGGATTTTTTAACCCTGTGCTATTTATTTGACATAATGGTTATTTTGTGCTTAGCATTTTGTCGTGAATACGACTTACTTTACTATGGGGTGCCTTTTCAAAATTTACCCTCTGAGAGAGTGATAAGTTTTTGATCGTGAATATCGCTTGTTGTATCTAACGAATCAACATAATTTTTGCTACATGCCATCGAAAATATTGTCACAATTTTATGATAAAATTTTCAGTTGTGTGACATAATCTCAAATAATTCAAAATTAAACTTTTCCGAAATGTTTGGTATAAACGAGTATCAAAGAGGATAATTCATAAGGCGCGTTTGCCTTTCTCGTATTTTTAAAGCTCAGAGCTCAGTGATCTGTGAAAGGATTTATATAATCTAACTACCATTAGAATCGAAATTTTTCAACTTAAACGTGTATATCAACATTATTGAAGTATTTCAATAGTACACTATTGAAAAACCTGTCTCATTTGATCCATGTCAACACCAGCCAATCAGAACGCGTTCTGAGGAAGAGAACAAAATATCTGCTGCTGTACAACAGTGCTTAATATCGTAGTGAGTTCCACTATTTGGTCTTTCTGAAAGGCAGGAATGAATCCCATACAGCATCCTGACAGTTTCTTTCAATGAAATGCAAATCCAAAATGAAATAATCGACATTAAAATTCTATATGCTGCTATTTTCATAGCCGTTAGGACCGCCCATTAGTGAAAAAGCTACAAACGAAATCACGTAAAAAGAAACCTCTTCACAAAACTTGAATCAGTTTGGATTCTATCGCGACTGCGAGCGGATGTATTGTGTGTCGTTTGCAAAGCTAGTTTTGTTCAGACGAGAGCGATTACGTCACAGCTGCTAGTCGTTTGCATTGGTGAAAAAACAACGAAAAGAGGACAATGGCTCTAAAAGTTTTCTAAAGAACTATTAGGATTTCTTCGTCGCAAATCGAAGGTAAAAATCCTCAGTTTAGTGCAAATCTAGAACTGTTCGATTAGATTTGTGCACTTTTCGCTGTGTGAAATTCACAGTAATCGAGATCAAGTGAAGCCTTTGTTTTTGCGAAAAAAGGGAATGCTTGCCTAACTCATCCAATTGATCAGCTAATTGATAATCGGAAGTGTTAAGGAACATGCAGATGTTTTCGTATTCACGACATCCAGTTATGTCTGACATTACTCACCCGCCTTTTCATTCATATTTTGTATGAATCGACTCACTTTTCTTTTCATTCATATTTTGTATTAATCGACGCTTTGGTCTTCAAAACCTCGTGCTTTATTCGAAACATTGTGGATTTTGACTATAAAAATAAACTATTACATAAAGTCATAAATAGTCCACTCTAAAAAGTTATCCGTCTTTGACAGATATACATTTGTTGATTCTTTCAATTAACAATTAAATTACACTTGTAGCAAAGGAATATTACCAGTTGAAACTGCAATGACCTCAATCCACCAGCCGATTAATTTTTTTGTGGCTGTAATGCTTATTAATTTCAATACAACATACAGCGAAGGGGTTAAAACGAAAAAAATGGGCGAAATTTTGGATTTAAGATTATGCCGAACTGGTCAGTAAACAACAAATATACCGAAATCAGCAATTATGTTTGACGAGTTTTCCAACAGTGAGATAGTTTTTACTGAAACTCGGTGAGACACTTGCCATCTAATGTCTCTTTTTGATTTTGCAAAGCACCACGTCGCCTTTGGGCTAGAAAACATATGAATTGGAAGAAGGAAAACAATTTTTTTTTATATTTCATGACATGATAAGTGAAATAAGAAAACAATCTGCTTCACAAATAAAATTGTTAATATCTATTTCTAGGTAGATGCATTGAGGAGCTCTAGAAAAAATTGACCTTAGGCGTGATGTTTTCTTTTTTGTTCGGCTTTAATTGACCGTTAATAAATTTAGGATTGTCGAATATTCACAGCAGTCATAGATTTTACCGAGACGATTACCGAGCACTCGGCTGTTCAAACCTCGGCATTTTTTGCCGAAATTCAGCAATAAAATTTAAGTGTATACTTTCATTCAAAGAAATTTCTCTAATAAAAAGTTTCAATTTATTATCAAACGAAGCAAGTTTTTCTCGAAATTATTGTTACCATCTTTGTCTTGCAATTGTTATACCACTTGATATCATTTCATTTTTAGTGCCACCTAACCTCAAACAACTTTCCATCCGTCAAACATTGCAGAGGAACGTAGTTTTGGATAAATGTAACTACTCCATAAAAATAACTGCACGACTGTCAAATTTCAACTGAAAGTTAATATGATTCCCGTGATTCATTCTGTAAAACCTCAGACTTTTCAATTCTATTTGCTACACAGATTCTGTGTCACAGATCACAGAATTTTGCTTATTTCAGAGAAATTCGGAATTCTGCAGATTTTCATGATTATTATTAGATATATTTCGAAACACAGGTTTTTATTTGACAGCCTGTGAGGAATTCTGTCAGCCGGCGGATCCCTGACTGGACTTCGGTTTCTGCCAAAACTGCGCAAACAAAAGTACGTATCTTGAAATTTCGCTCGTCCTCCACTTCTGTTCAGCAGCCCTTACACGAGACAATATTATTGTCAATACAAGGAGTATTGACAATACTTTTGATCGTGTAATGGAAACTTCATTGGATTGACGAAAATATTGTCAAAAAATCAAAACTGCTCATCAATCCGACAATACTTTCTCTCCAGAGAAGAAACTATCAAATATGTGCAATATACTCTCCTCTCAATGTTTCAATGTTCCGTTGCAATATTTGAAGCTTCAAACGCTTGATTTGTTCGAAAAATGCGGACTCAAGTTACCAAGTCAATTGGATTGACGGTATTGACAATACTTTGGATTGACAATAATATTGTCACGTGTAAGGGCTGCTTTCGACTTCTTTTGTGTTCGTCAATTTGTATGCACATACGAACGAGTCGTGAGATCAGATAAACGAGATACAAAATGGATATTTTGAAAAAAAAAGCTTACACTCTTCAAATGTACAATCGATTCAAAACGGTTCTGCCAGTCTTGTATGGCTAGAATCGGGCTGCAACGGAACCGTTAATAATCACTGCGCAAAATTCTCTGCCGGAAACGATTTTTGCATTGTTGCCAGACTCTTACCGAAGTTCTGGCAGAATATCGACAACAATTTCGGGGAGACACAGCCCGTCATCTGGAGGGAGAATTTGGCCGCTGAAAATCTCCATGAACTCAATTGGAATTATTGAATGGGCCTCGGAATCGGATGTTGTTCAATCAATCAATTTTAAATGTATCCAATGTGGCCCAGCTAACCGATTCGCAAATGGTTGTTTCAAGTGATATGGAATCCACTTCAGTGTCATTATAGATTCTGCACCAATTTTAAAATAAATTAGGAAGGAACGATTATTTATGACCAACAATTAAAATTGGATACTAGTCGAACACAAAATCGACGATCGTCCCAATCTAGTGTCCTATATCTATCTACTATATTTTACGACTTAGAGCCGCAGGAGGTGTGCTAAAATATTACGCTGGGTCATTTTTCAACAACCACCATTAGGGATCGATAAATTGCAATAAATATTGCCGCATCAAAGAGCCGCACCGTAGAGCGCCACCATCGGATCGATGATCGGGTTGGGTTAAGGGAAGGGAAGCAGTACCTCTAGCACTTGCCGGCGCAAATAACATAAATAAAGCTACTAGTCGGACGCGCGGCAACCGGCTTCTGTTTAACAGGGCAATAAAGTCATGTAATCAGATTGCATTAACAAGAACGTAGAAAGAGCAGAGGTTTTATTTTTGTTGTTGTTGTTGTTCAAGAGAGAGAGAAGAAATCGCAAATCATAAGGAGAACAAAACAAATTGAGACATGAAATATTATTGACTGATGATTGTGTGTAGATCACAGTAGGCGATCGGCATAATAACATCATGACAGAGCCTCGGTTAAATACAAAAATTTCCACCATCTGATCTTGGCCTCGTTATTTCCTTTTTGACATGATGAATTATCTTCCAATAATATAACAAAGAGATATTGAAGTAGCATGGGACAGGTTTCTAGGAACTGGAATGTCATCTGTGACGGACTCGAGCTCTAATAATTGGACCAAACCTTGCCAATAGGTTACTCGCCCTCAGCGTTATTGGCCGATCACAAAACGGCCGACCGAAAACATAAATTTGCATAGTATGCACCTTTTCCGATACGACGCGCTAACGACGATTTCCCATTGGCCTCGAGTTCTATGTCATGCTGAATATAAACAGAATGTGGTACCTGTGGTACGTTACCCGCGCACAACCTTCTAAGCCGACCGTTAGAAAGAATCGATACTCGCACATTTTCCACCAGTTCTGCTTCTGGCGACTGCGGGGTGTGGAATTTCCGCTTCGTGATCGAATCAAATTGATTATAAACATAGGCAGTGGAACCACAAGTCACACCGTTAGAGTACGATGGTTCGGAACCGGTGACGAAACGGTGGAAGTCACCGATGTATTCGTAATGCGTTTTAACGCCCTCAGCCGAACGCTTGAATGGAGGTCCTAAGTCCCATGGTACGGTATAGACTGGGAAAAAACGGAACAAATTCACAAAACTATGAATTTAATAGAATTTTAGATGTGAACTTAAAACCTAAAAATTAGTAGGCCTGTCAAATTGGGTAAAATGTCCTATTAAAGATTAACCAAAATCGGTCCAATTTTATCTGCAGTTATAGATATAAGTTGCGATATTCCAAAACACCATTGTTGGATTTAGAATTTCCGAACGACGTGTTTTGAAATTGACGTAGTTGATGTAAATCGAACTAAATTATCTGATGACGACCACGTCGTAGCGTTTGTCAATCAGTCCGATACTCTGACCGATGCGGTTTGACAAAATTTACTGGGTATTAGTGTAGAAGTCGGACGGCTTCCCACTTGTACGCGGCGGGCAGATTCCCCCCCAGACGGCTATGTCTGCCAGCCATAGCAAAATTCCGGCAAAAGTCTGGCAACAATGCAACAACCGTTTCCGGCAGAGAATTTCGCCTAGCGGTTATTAACGGTTCTTTTCTGTCGGATTCTTGCCATACAAGATTGGCAGAACCGTTTTGAATCGGTTCTACATTTTAAGCGTCTTAGTTTTATTTTTTCAATAAAATATACATATGAAAGACAATAAGTTATTACCCTTCACATATACTAATCATGAAAAATGTTATTGCCAATCAGCGCTGCCAACTATACCGATTTTTGGACTCGATATAGGAATACAGATATGCTCTCTCAAAATACCGATATTTCAATCAGATAAATACCGATTTTCAGTTTTTGTGTTGGATTCCATAGGGGTAAAGCAGGTCGAGCGACCTTTTTTTTTTTTTTTTTGGTCGCAAAAAGTTTTCGCACACTACATTGATGTTTGATTTTTCGAGAAAGATATTGTACAGATAGATTTTTTCCCCCAAATACAGATTTTTGGAAAAACCAGTTGACAGCACTGTTGCCAATAACATTGCTTTCTCACTATCAAACATACCCATATTTCAATCTCATTTACCTCCTCTCAGGATTAGTTTTTTGTACGTACATGCGGGATTGACGAATATCAAATGAAGTCGAATAAAAGAAAGAGAAGGGAAATAAACAAGACACGTACGGCGAGATAATGACGCAATTTCGCCTGGACAATTTTGACAGCAGCCGGAATGCAGCCAGCCTTTTGACGGTTGCTAGAATTCCTCACAAGCGGGTTACATCATCCTACACTGAGAATAATTTGCACGCTAGCAAAGCAAAAAATTCATAGAAATATACACTTAATGTAGCGTTTACACTTCTGCTGGCTGCCAGCATGCTGGTGTCAGTGTACTGCCCTCTTAGGAAAAAAAACGTTCAACGGTGGTCCTTCGTTGGTCCAATACGTTCAATCATTGGACCACCGTTGAACGTTTTTTCCTAAGAGGGCAGTACACTGACACCAGCATGCTGGCAGCCAGCAGAAGTGTAAACGGGCCATAACTAATAAAATGAGTGTAAAAATTGTTGATATTTAGTGGAAATCATGCTACATTTCAGCTGTTTTTCAAAGATGGGCGAAGTGAGTTTCTCTCACCTACCGATAAATGCATCAAAATCCTACAATTTGCCTAAAAATTCGGATTCTGCAGAAAACTTAATCTTAGTAATACAATGAACTATAATTGGGCGAAACTGTCGTTCCATTTGTTTACGTAAGTTTCGCCCTCCGTGTTCCATGCCAACAAACAGGGCGATATTTCAAATGCTAGTAAGGAAGGGCGAAACTATTTATTTTCTTTATTTAAGAAGGTTTCCGAACCTATTACTACAAGAAATAGTAAATGAGACGATAAATTACCCGCAGATTTGTCTTAGTCGCAAAAACGAACCAATTTCACGGAAAATGCGCAAGGACGTAACTTCATAATTCACACAGAAAGCAAAAAGTAAACAAATCGAAGACCCATGTAGCTGAATCGTATTGTAGACAAATCACCATGCGCGAAATACATGTATTTCTCGGACAATAGGTTATACAAAAAGTTATTCAAAACTGACCAAAGACCATGCTGATGCAGGTTCTCAGATAAGATATTTATTGACACTGAATCAAAAGCCCCCTTGATGTCAACAAAAATTGATGCCATTTGTTCTTTGCGAGCAAATGCCATTTGAATTTCTGTTGAGAGCAACGCAAGACAATCGTTCGTTCCTTTGCCCCTGCGGAAATCAAATTGTGTATCTGAAAGTAAGCCAATTGCCAAGACGAAAGAGAATCATTTTTTCGAACAATTTCTAGATGCAGGAAAGCATAGCAATCGCCCGATACGGATTGTGATCGGAGGCTGGTTTTCCTGGTTTTTGGATGGCGATCACTCTCACTTGTCTCAAGTCATGTGGGATAATATTACCCTCAAGGAACTTGTTGAATAAATTCAACAAACGTCTTTTGGCAGGGTCAGGCAGATTTTCCAGCAAGTTGAATTTGATTCTGTCTAGCCCTGGGGCTATATTGTTACACGACAAAAGTGCGAGTGAGAACTGTACCATCGAAAACTTTTTAAGAGAAATCGAATATCTAGCGGTTGGAATATTCCTCGCTTTCATTCGTGGCGTTTTGGTTGCGCATTCGTCGGGCTGTGTTCCATAGAGTGCTCATTGATGTTTCTTTTGATAATCCGTCAACAAACCGTCGCCAATAACCAAGTTTCTTTGCTTTGGCTTGTCTAACGCCGCGTAATTCCGATAATTATCGGGTGTTCCATTTTTTCTGAACTTTTTGAACGCTAAAGATCTTTCCGCGTTGAGTGATGAGCACTCTTTGTCCTACCACGGGTTGGGAGGACGGATGTTGGTTTTTGCGCCAGGTACACGTTTCGTCTGAGCTTGAATCGCAGTATCGAGAATCAAGCCAGCCATAAACATGTACTCTTCTTGTGCTGATACTAGTTTTTCAGACATCGAATTTGCGTAGTATTTCCAATCAATATTTCGTGTGAGGTCATACGAAACATTGATTGTCTCCGATGGTCCTAATCCGCAGGTGATTGAGATTACGATAGGTATATGATCGCTACCATGGGGATCAGGGATCACCTTCCACTTGCAATCCAACCGTAGCGATGTCAAGCAGAGGGATAAATCCAGCGCACTTGGGCTTGCTGGTAGTGCAGGAATCCGTGTCATTTATCCCGTATTCAAGAGTGTCATATTGAAGTTGTCGCAAATATCATAAATCATAGCTGATCTGTTATCATCGTGAAGACAACCCCAACCCATGCCGTGTGAGTTAAAGTGTCCTAAAACTAACATCGGTGCGGGAAGGAGTTCTATGATATCGCTGAACCGCCGATGCCCAATCGAGGCTCTCGGAGGAATATAGATTGAAGCAATGCAAAGGTCCTTGCCTTTTATTGTTATTTGACATGCGACAACTTCAATGCCTGGTATCGAGGGGAGGTTAATTTGATAGAAAGAATAGCACTTTTTGATCTCCAAAAGTACTCCTCCATAGGGATCATCTCGATCCAGACGAATAATGTTGAAATCGTGGAAGTTTAGGGGTACATCAGAAGTTAGCCAAATTTCGCACAATGCAAATGCGTCACATTTCAGATTATTCACTAGAATTTTTAAAGGATCTTCGGGGTGATACTTCTACAATTCCACTGTAAAACAGTGATTGAATCCTTAACCTCGGTGGGTGACTTAGCCATCGAAGGATACGATCGCTGAGAGAAGGGGCCATTTTTTGCAATGCACTTGAATGCGATGTTTTGATTCCTAAGGCTGTGAACCATTTCGCGGTAAATTTTAACTTTTGGTTGAAATCTGACACATGAGCGGTTATTTTATGTAGAGTTGTTCAATTTAACTAAAACTGCGGCCCATTACAAAAATTTGACGGACGGAAAGTTGTTTGGGTTTATTTTCCACTGGAAATAATATAAACTAATGAATTTATACTAGAATTTTCATTGCAAGATTTGTTTCAGTGCCGGAAAATAACGATCGATCTGTCAAAAATAACCATGCTCTCAAGCAGGGTTATTCTGGACAACATAAAATTAACCGCTCGAGTGTCAGATTTTAACCAAAAGTTAAAATTAACCGCGAAATCGATGACACGACCAGACACTCCGAAGAAAAATCGGAATAAAAAGTGTTCGTGAGCGATTTACCACCAGTTACCATAAATATAGCGACCCCTTGAAAATGACAAAAACTAACTATTCGAGCAACACTGTTTAAGTTGCTATGAGCTAGTTACCAAGGAGCACCAGAATAAATAAACAAACAGTTTGAAACAGTTGTGGAATAATTCCACATTTCATGATTATTCAAAATCATTTACAAAAAACTGCAAAAAATAACAATAATTCATTCGAGGCTAAATTGTGTATAAAGTTTGTCAAACGCTGCTTGGTGAGTGGTTATCTTCATATATTTTAAACGCTTTGTGTTTTTCTTATTTCGATCTCGAAAAAAGAAATTATGATGGATTGGTTAGTATCACTACTAGTGAAGTTGTCTGGAGTGAGTTATCAAAAAGTCTACATTCAATCGGCTTGGTGGACTAGTTTTAGACCAGGAAGCTCGAGCATTGGCTTCATTCCTTACGGGAGATAATCCTGGTCCGTTTGCGAGAGGCTTGCCAGATTTCAACAAATAGCGACAATGCTGAATCTAGAGAGCGTTTCAGAATTACCTGAGTATTAGGATTTGTCTTCAACAACATGCCGTCTGACACCTAGCGAAGTCCGGACAATTCTTGCGTTAGGGTAAGCATTTACAGGTCATTCAGATCCCCAACACAAAAGCAAAAATGTTCTAGTACAGATACATATTTTATTGAATCTGCAGTCTGGACTTCAAAATAGACGACATAAAAAGTTGAAACTTTAAACGAGGAATGTAAGTATTTCTGGGAACGTTATGAATGTGATAAATGCTTAATTAGATGAATATATTCCCTCTGAAGATAACACACGATAAGTTTTTTATTGCCCTAAACAACCGAAATCAATTTTTTGGTGGTGAATAATTTGCGTTGCCGGTACGGTACGCCACTTCAAATTACATTTTCGTTATGAGACAAGTACTCCAGAAGTGTCGCGCCATTGACTTCAAAGCGGCATACGACACAATCGCTATGGCAGATTATGCAGCTATGGCAGATCTCTGAAAGAATAAATTTAATACCTACCAGCCGGCCAACTACACTCAGTGGTTTCGTTTTAAGTGAGAATCTCTTGTTTATGTTTACATTTCATATGTGGTTTCCAAGGATACTGGTAACTGTTTTTCAAAATCAATAATTTACCAACTTGTGTTGCCAGTTCCAACATTTTTTCAAGCGATTCCGTTTTGACATTACCAGTTACTGAGGGGTAGTTAGATTTGCGATACAGTTTTGATAGTCGAGTGGCAGGTCGTGTCGTCGGCGAAATGGTTCACAGCCTAAATGTTCATAAATGACCATACACAACAAAGTACTCCTCTACTCGACAGAAGTAGAAGAGTGCACACTGGCAAAGTGCTTTCTAAACTTCAGATTGAATATGTCAAAACTGGTACCAATCACGCAGATATCGGAAAAATTACCCAGCCTACTATATTCATTCCCGCCGTACCACCGTGAGAGAATCCAATACGTCCGCGAGGGCGGTGGTGTGCAGCTCACAGCCAAACCGTCAAGGTAAACACATGCGCAAGGTAAGTGCACTGAGCACCAACCGGCCGATCAACTAAATATAAGTGAGCGTTAGAGAGATATGTGGGTTTATTGCATAAATGATTGGAATTCGATACAGTTTGTGCAGAACCAGCCACCAACCACAACAAACCCTGCTTCCTCCAGCGTCCGAATAACGCCCTAGGAAGAAATCGGTTCTGAACGGCAACTGCAAGACAGCCAGCAAGGGCCCAGACCAAGGCAGATTATTAACCCGAACCGACGGTTGTTGCATACCTACACGGCATAGCAAAAATTGGCCGACTCATGGGACCCGATGGAGATTGGAAGCATAAAAATCGAATGCAATTTATATACGCTCGATGCGGTACTTGCAATAAACTTGCCCGTAGAGAGTGCAAATGCTTCGAGTAGGAGCGGTTTTCGAACTGTCCTACAAAAGGGGAAGCTGTCGCTTTAGTATTTCCTTTCAAGGTCACAGGTGCGGGAAAAAAGAGTCAGCCCTATAGGAATTTGTGCTTTGTCACTTCCCGCGAGTGCGTTACAGTTGTTGAAAGTGAAACCAATCGGTGACCATGACGAAGTGGTCGAACCGGGCTTCGAACGGCGGTCTTAGGGGACCCAAATTTACTTTTATTGGATTCAACATATCCGGATCTGATGACAAATCCTAGAATAATGCAACCATGTACCGACTGCAAAGTTGAATTCAGCTAAAGTTCTGACAGAAACGTACCATCCGCTACTCGAGCAGGAATCTCGCCAGATAAAACCAGCAATTTACAATGAACTACGTAAATAACTTTGACATCCACTTAAATGGGTTATGTTTCAATATGTTCCACGTCAAATGATAATAAGCAAAAGTTTTATTATTATTCGTTCCGAAACAAACACACCTCTCGGTATTAACGATGATTCGTCAAACAAGCGAGCGAAATTGTATTCGTGGCAAAAACAAAAAAAAAGAAAACACAAAACAGATTATACCAATTATTATTCGTACTGCATCCATCCCTGTTAACAGCAGATATGAGATTTCACGATTTTCCACTGCGACGACGGATGAGGAGGAGGCGGAAAATAATGGGAAAAGGCTTGATTTGCATTCATTATGAGAACGGTTCGTGATTGTGATAAATGAAGTCCTCGGGCAGGAAGGGAGAACCGCAGCCCGAGCGCTCTCGGTAGTCAGTTTATTCATTAATTCTCACCTCTCGGTGAAAAAGGCTCGCGATCATTGGACCTGATGAATTGGGCCACTTATTTGACGGTAGCCGGGTGTTAATAGAAGGCAAAGTGAATGCTAAATTGAGTTGAATCAACATAATAAAATAGAAAAGAAAAAAAAGCTGCGGAAAGTGGGCTGCAGAAGCTGTGTAGGTCGTTTAGTGCCGTCAGATTCTCCCGATAAAACGAGTTTACTTTAAGAAAACAGGTACCAATCTGGACCAATTAATCGAAGTACCGAAGTGAACTTTCGAATCATTCGAATGCATTTATCTAAACTCAAAGATTGAAGAACGATTCTCACAATTCTGGGATTGAATAGTTTTGTCATTCCAATGGACATTGGTCCGATTGAATTAGAATCGATTCCAGAGTTATTTGACTGGGATTATCTGCTGTTAAGACTTTTTCAACTGTTTTTCAAAGGAGAACGAATCATACAAAAGTAAGCAATTCGAATTTTTTCCCTTCGAATAAATGCTTCATATACATCCGATAAAATGTTGGTGGTGAGCTCACTTCGTTCGCGTCCCTTCACCCTTCCCTTCCTCAGTAGCACAGCCTTTGGTCGTGGTCTGGCGTCATTATTGACCATACACATTTATTATTTTTTTTCATTGAATCTCGGCTGAATAGTTTCCGAGATTTGAACCGCCGAGTACTAGGTAACCATCTCGGTAAAAATTAAATTGCGGAGTCTCGGCAATTTCGAATGTGACAAACGTCAACTATTACCGAAATTTTCGGCAAAAAGTGTTCTGTCTGTTCGGCATAACCTTTACTGATTATTCGGCAAAAGCAACGAAGTGACATTCAAGAATTACTGAGCCTTCAACAATTGAAATTAAACAAAGAATTCGATTTTTTTTAATTGCAATCATTCAATCGGGGATCAAGATTTCATTTTATTTCCGTATAAACGCACAAAAAATATACATTACATTACTTATGTTTAGAGGACGTACAATTGTAAAATATACAATTCAAACTAAATGCCGATTGTCGCATGTGTTGGTTGACACACCGTTGAAGTTCTTCGATATAACCTATAATGACTTCCCGACAGAGAAAGCAGAACCTGGAAGGAAGCTTTCTGTGTATAATCATCAACAATTTGTATTTGTTATACTAACTGAATACATCGTGGATTCTCACGTCTTCGTTTTTGAATAATACATTTTTTTCTAATGACTACCGGTAATTTTCTTAGAAATATTTCGTCAGGAAATAACTGCGTGAAGGCAAGCGAAAATGTTAAACGTAAATAACAGTTATCTGTATCCGAATTTTGGCAAAAGCTAACCCATATTTCGAAGTTTCGGCAAACGCATTTGCTGATCTCGGGATAATTGTTAATGACCGATGAGTTCAGCATAATATTTGGCCAAATCTCGGCAAAAAGATGCACTTTGCCGAAAAATCAGTAAATCTACTTAACGAATCTCGGAAAACATAATATTTATTACTGAGTTGCCGATATGTCTTGGCATTTTACTTTATCGAGCCCGAGAATTGGGTTTAAGTGTGTGGAATTAAAAGTTTCGAGTAAGTGAGTATGCACAGTGAAAATGATTTGTTTCTTTCAAACAACTTTTTTTTTTTTGGTTCATTGTGTATTTTCACTCATTCGATCAATCCCGAAGTGCAACTACGGGCGATCTACTAAATCTCAATTCAGCAGCTCAGCTTTGAATAAATGCTATATTTCCATTTGTTTTGTAAGTTTCTCCCTTCATGTTCCACGCCAACAAACAGTTCGATCCTTGTTCTAGTATCAGTCTTATTTGAAAGCTTTTGGGTTCACGCAGTTGATTGCAAATGATGCAGAATTGTCCGATGATCGGACCGATGCGGCTCGACAAATTTCACTGGAAAGCGATACTTTCATTGCCAGCCTTCCTTCATAATTTTAAATGTTTTCCTAACTTTTCATCACTTGACATAATAAATGCGACGATAAAATTACACGCAGATTATGCTTAACCATTTTTCTCTCCGACTATTAGCACCGTATTGACATACTCGACGGTGACATCATTCGGTTAAATATCTAACTAATGACATTTTAATATGAAAATGAAATCTAAAAATTTTCATAAGTTGAATTGAACATAAAGTGTAACACATTTTTATACACTTTAATTGATAAAATTATTAGGTTTTAATGTATTAGTTTCAATATCCATTTAAATAGGGTAACAGAGCTATAAGATTGATTTTATTTTGGCCCACTTTGTAAAAATATCCACCAAATGTTCGAATATCTTTGAAAAATCCTTCCACAATAGGTAATTCAATGTGATTAGCTTCAAATTGATGCAACATGGGTTACTTAACATCGATTGCGAAAGTCTGGCAACAATTCAAACAACCGTTTTTCGGCAGAGAATTTCGCCTAGCGGTTATTAACGGTTCTTTTCTGTCGGATTCTTGCCATACAAGATTGGCAGAACCGTTTTGAATCGGTTCTACATTTTAAGCGTCTTGGTTTTATTTTTTCAATAAAAGATACATATGAAAGGCAATAAGTTATTGCCCTTCATATATACTAATCATGGAAAATGTTATTGCCGATAACATTGCTTTCCCACAACCAAACCTACCCATCTTTCAATCTCATTTTCCTCGTCTCAAGATTAGTTTTTGGTACGTGCGGGACTGACGAATATCAAATGAAGTCGAATAAAAAAAAGAAAAAAAGAAAGAGGAGGGAAATAAACAAGACACGTACGGCGAGATAATGACGCAATTTCGCCTGGACAATTTTGCCAGCAGCCGGAATGCAGCCAGCCTTCTGACGGTTGCCAGAATTCCTCACAAGTGGGACGCCAAGAAAAAAAACAGAGGAAATTTTGTTTGAGGGAGAGGGGTACTTGACTTGCTTAATGCACGATTTTGAGTTAGCACATTCTTGTACGTCGACAATCCTGCCGGTTTTTTAAATTCGATACACGGTTGTAGACGGCATTCCTAGCTTGCTTGCGAAATCTTGGATGGAGAAGTGAGAATTTCGTTTTAAACAGATGGCCAGTCTTCCTGGGAATCGACAAACGTTTTCCGAATAATTTTAGGTTTACCACATTGATCAATTTAGACTACTTTGTAAGCGAGCAATTTGGATTTTCGCGATGTACGAGCAATATTTTGACACGTTGCTACACACTTAAATTTTTTTTGCTGAATCTCGGTGAAACAGTTGCCGAGATTTGCACAGCCGAGAGCTCGGTAACCGTCTCGGCAAAATGTATAATTACTGAGAATTGCGGCAATCCTGAGCTGTAAATTATTTCCGAACTTGTCAGCAGCAATTTTGTTGTTAGTTCGGCAAAAGAGATCGGGATCGAATCATGGATTGCCGAGTCATCAGTAATCGAGTGTTGCTTTATTATTGCAAGAAAACCTTATCACGAATGTAAAGTTTGGGGAATGAGTGTATTTTATTAATGCTCACTTCAATTAAAAAAAATTCATGTCCAAAAAAGAAATATCACAGATAAAAACATTTGTTTCTACACAGAAAAAAATTAATTGTGATATCACATCAAAATCGCTGCACATCATTGTTTAAGTAGAATGTTGTAATATAGCACACCTATACACCTTATTGAAACGACGTATGAGTATTGATGTGATTAAGTAGATGTACTGTACTTATTGTAATGTAGCACGACGTGATAAAAAATTGCGTGACGGCAATTGATGTGACCATAAACAATATGATTTAAAACAACGTAATTGCAAACGATGTATTTCGTGAATATAGGTATTATTCTGAACTTATTTTAAACATTCACAAAAACATAAAATGTGGGATTATACGAGGTCTGTTCAAAAAGTTCCCGGAATTTTTTAATTGCGCGCGTCTGGAGAGTCCGGTGGTCAAAATTTTTTTTTATTGTGTTGGTACATATGTCCCTAATGTATGGTGAAATTTTCAGCTGTATTCATTGTTTACATTCTATCTTGTGTAGACTGGTGTAGACGTGTTTTTTAGCTCGGCGATTTTTGTTAGTTTAAACAATGGAAGAATTGAAGAGTCAAAGAATTTGTATTAAATTTTGTGTGAAAAATGAAATAAAGTGTAACCAAGTGTGCGAAATGTTACAGAGAGCCTACGGTGAGTCTGCTATGAAAAAAACAAGTGTTTACGAGTGGTATAAGCGTTTCCAAGATGGCCGCGAAGACGTTGAAGACGACGAACGCTCCGGTCGACCCAGCACGTCAATAATCGATGAAAATGTGGGAAAAGTGGAAAAAATGATTATGGATGATCGCCGAATCACTATTAGAGAAGTTGCTGATGAAGTTGGCATATCAGTTGGCTCATGCCATCATATTTTTTCACATTCTCTTCAGAACTATACGTGAAAAAAAATTCTGGAAATGACAAAGTGTATGGCAAATAAATTTTATTTTCAGCTAAACGAAGATAAAGAATATCGCTAATTTTCTTTAATTGCTGCGGGAAAGTTATTCTGGTTACAAACCCCGTGCTGGAGTAGTTGAAAATACTCATCATTAATAATGAACGTGTAATGCTAAAAAGTAATGATGCACAGTAGTGCAGTAATGACGAGCGTTTGAGCAGAAGTGTCATTACTTGGTAATGGCACTTTTAATGATCGTGTAAGGGCCGCTAATGATATTCTTCATTACAAAATATTTTATATTACTTACCCAGAAAACGGAAAAACCTTGTAAATTTTCCCTGAACTTAACGCTTAGCTCGCGAATGGCCAACAAAGTTTGACACAAACAGCATTGCACTGGGGAAAAAACACATTTATTAATGCGCGCAATAGTGTAATATCACACAATTTTTAGGGGAAGTATAGATGTGCATTAATTTCAACGTGTTAATAAATCTAAAAGTGTAATAACACGCATTTCGTAGGACAGAATTTTACACGAACAGAATTATATCGACGTTCTCATGCTTGATATTACATTATTTTATGAAGATTGTTTACTCTATAACTTCGATTGCGATATTATGCCAATTTGCACACAAGATTCAAACAATTTGATGCTTATAAATTCAGTACGTTGTTTTGTTGTAATAATAGAATATTGGTGTATTATCACTTATGAAAAAATGCAATATTGTCTCCAATTAACGAGCACGTCTTTATTTCAAGCACATTAGTAAAAATTACATCGAGGATTATTACAACTTTTTTGCTGTGTAGTGCTCGCCCTACCTGAAAATAAACAAATATTCTAAATTATATATAAAAAGAACATTTTGATTCCACTTAGCTTTTCACGTACTACTGAAATGTCTTGGACTCGCCAAATTCGTAAATATCTTTCTGCTCGATGACAGTGTAGCACCGAATTTCAGTAAAAGCCAACACACTGTTTGGAATCTCGGCAAACGGATTTGCTGATTTCGGTATATTTGTTGTTTACGGACAAGTTCCGAAAACATATTATGCCAAACTTCGGCAATAAAATGCGCTTTACCAAGATATCGGAACTTTACAATAACGAATTTCGGCAATGAACATGTGAATTACTGAACAATCCAGTAAAATTTCGTGTTGATGATCTAATTCGGCTTTTCATTATGCCGAGCTCGAAAATAGGTTTTAAGTGTGTACTCTAGTTTCGATGCCATTTTAAAAACTGAGAAGTAAATATCAAAATTAAACAATAGGCATGATGTTTGATGCGGTCGAAAGCGACATAACCTAATCTAATCACGTAAGCCAACCATCAATTGCAACGCGATCAATTTAATTAAGATAAAAACTGTTGAGCTTCACAAGCAAACTTTTAAAGTTTAAACGCAAATCCACACAATCTCTGTAACTCGTTCGACTACAAGCTAGAGATGGGATTCGAGATTTGACGATACCTTAAATGTAGGTGTCCCGATTTGTTAATATGTGAAGATAATTGTTAAAATAAAATCTTCACCTACAAATCGGTTCAATTACAAAGTCATAATTATACAACGCTTGTACCAAGGAATTTTCAAGTGAGCTGGTCGTATGAAACTGTCTGTTGTTTTGTCTCAATCCCATACAAAATTTTCAGAAAAGTTTCCAGGTTCCGAATTCAGTTATTTAATTCACTTCCATTTATACTTTAGTATAGAAGTACCGTTACAATTCTAGAAGCGAAGCTGCAAAATTGACACACATAATCAAAACTTATACAAACGATTATTGATATTTAGAAGTGTGAAAAAAGCATTTGTTCGTATTCGTGTCCTCCAGTTATAACTCTGACATTACCCACCCGCCTTTTATTTGTTTGTATCGTTGTTGGGTATTCGAATTTCAAGATAATGATTTCCGATTCAAATTTGAAAGTTTTCACCTGATGGTTTAAAGGCCTTTTCTCAGTTTTCCGATGATTGTATGGGACGAGAAATTGCATGAATGCTGTTAATTTTTATTGCAGTATAATTTACGTGGTTTCTCAATGATATTTAAACCATTTCTACCCAATTAAACTGACCTAATCGATGAACGAACTCAATTAGTATCCTTCAGCAGGTGCTAATTCCGCAGTGATCCGGCCTTCGCACTCGAGCCTAGTCAAATTATAATGCTCGACTTCGATTCCTGGAAACGGGTTCTCTTTCACCCATTCGTCGAAAGATGTAATTGATTAACAAATTGATTTGCTCAAATCATCTACCTGCAGGTGTTTTGATTAGCATTCGAAAACCATTGAGTTTAGATTATTAATCGGCTCAGCTGCCGCTCGTTCCACCCCATCTAGAATGGTTTGCACGGGTAAGTGTTTTCCGATTGCTGAAATTATGACCTAGTGAGCAACTAAAGCTGATAAATCACGGTAATTTGCGTCTCGGAACCAGTTCCAATTAAAGTGCGGGTTTTGCTAGGCCTCCATCTGCTATAAAATGTCTCGTCGTTAGAATCTCTGGTTGTCTAAGCACCAGACCCGTATGCTTATTTAATTAGTAATTCTAAGCGCGACACTTGCATTTTAAATAGGCAATGCGTTCTCCTACTTTCGAAAAAATGGTGCAATAATTTATCGGTGCACCAGCATCCTACCGTCATAAATTGAGACTTCGTGGTTCTAATTCCAGGATGAAGCGAAACAACTCCTAGGAAAATCCAATCGTTGAAGTTGTTATTTCAAACCGATCTAGTTCAGTGCGAAACAAACATGAGCAATTTATAGATATTATTTTATTGAATTGTATTGAAACCAGAGATGCCAGGTAAAAATTTCAAATATCTGCAGACAGGGCTACAAAAGTCTGTAAATGTCAAAAAAAACCTGCAGTCAGCAAGCATGCCTTGCCGGCAACAATTTCTCTATTAAGTATGACACGCAAAACTGACTTGGCGAGCAAAAAAAAGGTCGCGGCAATTTCAAAAGTCTGTAAATTTGAACCAAAGTCTGCGAAAAAGTCGATCCAAAGTCTGCACAACAAAAAATGTCTGCAGCACTTACCCGAAATCTGCAGATTTACAGACAAATCTGCAGATCTGGCATCTCTGATTGAAACATAAAGTACGATTCAGACAGTCCGGCTTCTTCCGTCACCGTCACCGGAACGTCAACGTCCGTCACCGTCATTCTGATTCACACGATCCGGTTTCCTATCCGTGTCCGTCATGTCATTTTCTTACACGCAGAATTTGATGAACTTAGTTTCGCACAATTTTATTCCACTTATACAAAATCTGGGAGCTTTTGAAGCCAATCGATCTGTTGTTTTCCTACCTTTTAATCGAATAAATAACTTTCAAAATTAACTAGAAAGAGGAAAAAAACAAAACAATCAGTTCCACTCATCAACGTAACGTACTTTGCAAATCTACTGATTGGTTTAATTACTTGTATTTTGTATATTTCGTTTAAGAGTGGGATCTTGACACCTAGTACATACATAACAAACGTCAGCTCAATACCGTAATCATATGAATCCGTGCATGTGTGCGATAATCACAGTCCGTCAAATATTCTTTCGGAGAAATGTTGACGGTGCTTGCCGTTGACGGACCTTGACGTTCCGGATCTCTGCTGGATCGTGTGTATGCGCAAAGGGAAAACTCATTTGACTAAGTTTGACGGAGGCTGACGTTCCGGTGACGGTGACGGAAGAAGCTGGATCGTCTGAATCGTACATAAATCAAAACCAAAGACATCCTATTGAACAATCCAATCAGCGTGGTCACCACGAGATAGCGTTATGGTGATTGTTTTGACATATCCCATGTATTTAGAAAATTTTTTGACGAATTTTTCAATTTACTTGAGTTTGAAAGAATGCAGATGGCAAAACCTTACAAATATGGGTAAGACAAACGATTATTCACGTGTTGTCATCAAACATATGATTTCAAATTGTCCTATACTCTTGACAATCTCGGATGAAATTTGAAATTTTCAGTTTACATACAGATTTGATTTAGATGATAAAACATGAGTAAATAGACTAGTCATAAAACTTTTGATCATAATTTATCAATTAATCTCAAAATCCAACCATAAAAACAAAGCTTTTCCCAGATACGAAAACAGTACCCAACCCCACTTCTTCGAATTTGGTATTTCATGTTACGATTTCTCCATAAATATCAATCAAACATACCACGGAAAGTTACTGAATCATTATTGATCGATTTTTTTACCATATTTTGACACGTTTTTGTATGTTAGTATTCGATTCATAAGATAAAAACTAAAACCCTGCATTTTGTTCAAATCTTCAAGCAAAATCTGAAAATTATCACCATCGCTTAGTTCAAGCTCGCCACTCGGGCAGCGCAGCGATCGTAAAAGAGTTTGTTGGATTCTTCAATTAACAAGATATCCAGCTCCAGCGTTGCCAGGTCATTTTTCTAAAAATCGGTATTCGGTGCAAAAATCTCTTCTACATAAGTATCAGGATAACGTTACCAGACTCATTTTGGTGAGCAAAAAAAAAAAAGGTTCCACGACAACCCTTCCTCATGTCAATTCAATGGCGGTATAGAGGTAAAAAATCTATATAAATGCCGAGAAATCGGTATACCTGGCAACATCCTTTTTTGTGAGCATGTCGCCCTCAGGCGAGTCCGCATCATTCATAGTAAATTCAACTAGCGAAATCAGTTTAAAATGAACTAATTTTGGA
This sequence comes from Malaya genurostris, assembly GCF_030247185.1. Lineage (NCBI taxonomy): Eukaryota > Metazoa > Arthropoda > Insecta > Diptera > Culicidae > Malaya > Malaya genurostris. Next base: position 139,026,921 of record NC_080570.1, on the reverse strand, counting down.
CAAAGGTAATATTTATAGTGCTTTGAATTTACAGGCAGCTGAAATAAATGATAAGATATTAACTTGGAATGATTAGTATTCCAACTTTGTTTATTAAAATTATTCATTTAGTTTTGTTTTTATGGGTAAAATGATTTTTTTCGAAATAATTTGAAGAAGTATTTATGTTGATACCAATTATATTTATATTCCATACATTTAAAATATTTTTCTACATACCACAATCAATCCAATATTACTTTTTATGGTATTTTCAATGATTTGGTGTCCTTTTTCGGTGCTCTTCCGGTAAATACAGAGATAACCTGCATCAAATATATGTTGTGAAGAAAATGTGTTATTGCAGTTTCTAATATTATTAATTATCAATACTTACGTTTGGATTGTTGAAAAGTCCGCTGAAAAATATATAAGCAGATAAAGTTTTACATTTGAAACGCGAATAAAACTTTTTTGTTAATTCTCGATTAAAAAACAGCTCTGGTTTATAAGAAATAGGACTGATACGGTTCTTTTGAACAATAAACTTTGTTGTATCACTACACAAATAAGACAACAGATAAAATGAATCAATTTTGTTCTTTACATTAAGGGCTGAGGACAGTACCGTAAAGTGGTAGATTTTTTGCTATTTTCCCGTTTCAAATTAAATTTTCTTGGAAACGGTGCAGGATATAGAAAAACCCACCTGACAATGTCTTCGAAATTTAGTTGAGAATATTCTGTGAAATTTTCAGAATGATTCATTGAGTTTAGTGGTCGTGTTGAATTTTTTTCTGACTGAAGAACTGCTGAAAATTGGAACGCTCGGAAATGCATACCTCTACTTGTTCATCAAATATCTCGACTTTGAAGGCTTGTATCATAAATCTACCGTGACAAAGTCTAGAAAATTTAGTTTAGATTCGATTAGTACATAAAAACATATATGTTATCGCGATAAAAATAAAGTCTTGTATTTTTCTGTGAAACAAAGTCAATTTCAATGCATCCGCCATTTTTTTCACTTTGGTTTCCTGATAGCATTCTGAGAAAGGAGAGAGAAATAAAATTGGCTCGACAAGGCTGCCAAACACACAGACATTCAATCTTTGTGAAAGTTGAATATTTTTTCATTGTTCATTGGAATCCATGTAATGTCCAACTCATACGATAGATTAATGTGATAAAACTTCTCATCAAAATAATAAAATGTAAAATTCTGGCAACCCGGTACAGTTTGCTCATTTGCGAGAGAGTACAAGAGAAATACGATGCGCAAATGGAATTGAGCGAGCCACGTGGTCGATTTAAAACTCAACACGCGACCCTCTGTCCTCAGACCTTAAGATAAAGCTGAATTAAATTAACATAGATATTGCCAATAAAACTAACTCTACTTTTGTTGATACGCAATATATAGAAAAGTTATTTCAAAAATAAAATCAGCTGGAATAATTATTTTTTTCGTTTGTTAGACCAAAACATTTATTTACATTGAACAGAGTTCTTTGTTGATGTTGAAGGGAGAAAATGGTTTGAAACAATCATATTCTAGCTTGAACTTAACATAAATCAGATTAAAAAACTAATTTGTTATTTTAAACAAGCCTCATTTCTCTGCATGTAGAACTAGAACATTACTGAATATGCCCTATAATGCCACTATTGCCCCATAGAAAATATTTGGATTTCATATGGATCTGACTTCCGGTTTCGGAATTACAATGAAACATGTACAAAAAGTTGCACAAAAAGTGCACTCACTTTCCTCCGAGATGGATTGACCGATTTTCTTGAACTTGGGCTGACAGAGCGACAATGTAAAACAGAAAAAAACAGTGTTTCAAAAACTAAATATCTTTGAAATTATTATCATCTAATCTTTGCGCTCTGAAAAAACTGTTAGTATATCGCATATGGTTCTTTGAGTCAAGGATGCACTCAAAAAAATAATCACATTATAGGTACGTGAAAAGTTATGTGAATATTTTCCACCCTACTTTTCACGTAGGTTTTAATGAACTGGCATTTAGAAGCTTGCCAGTTCGGAGAAATAGGTATAAAGCGAGAGGACTAGTGTTTGATGGACAGAGAAGATGTTTGGATGTAAGATATCGGTCGGGTGACGGCCAGGATGTAGACCATGTTCGATGTACGTTGCTACTATGTCTGTTTCGTGTTTTAGAGTGACTAAAACAAGATCAGAGTGACGAAATGGTAGCGCGTATGCACGGAATGCATAAGAACGCAGGTTCGAGTCCTGTCTCTGAGCGTATCTTTTTCCAAAAATTCATCTTTTCTGCTAGTTTTTCTTTCACTTGGCTTCTCCAATATATATTTCCGCTCAGTCATTGCAAAAACTGGATTTAGAAGCTGTTTAATGCGTAATCCAGTAAAAAGTTACGTGATTCATAGTTAAAATGTAGTGTATTGTTCATATCACATTTACCTACCAGTTCATATCACATTCAAATACCATAGAATTGTTATTTTAAATAATTGGTTGAAATCACATGAAGATTTTCCCAGATTTTTATATAAATCAATAGGATTCTTATCATCAAAAATAAACATTTAATTCAGAAAAAAGCATAGAAGTTCAATGGCTGAATTAATAATCACCAGCAACCGATAACATCGGGGGAGAGTAGGTTTGTAAGGCTGTCAAACCTTGGCTGGTTGACATATTAATTTAAATGAAAATCGCTTTTGAATGGAAAACTGGAACTCGATCGAATAATATCTCAGATTTAGACACTTTTATATACTCGTTTCGTTTAGTGAACAACTGCGGAACTGACTCTGCAACGATGGGGCTTTCCAATTCTAAACTACAAAAGCCGTGGAGTTCGGATATTTAACGAAAAAGAAACACTTGCTTGTTGTTCTGGTTTATACAGTTAAGTAGTGTAATATATTATTCTTATTCTTATCAATCTACTTTTGATAAAAATTTTCTCGTGTTTTTTTGAAATCCCATTACGGAAGAATATCCGAGATATCTACTCTTTCCAGAGAACAGTATAATTGGTACATATTATGCATAAAAGTAACAAAGCTGACTGTTAGTAGTTACTGTTGGTTTTTTTTTATGAATAGTGTTAATCGCATTGCATCCGCTTTACAGTCTGATATGAACGTATAGGTGTGGGGAAAACCGCTACTTTTAAAACAATAAAAAACCAAAGTAACTCTGAGCTGAATTTGAAAAGTTGCTCTCTTAAAAAAAAGCGGATTCCTCGCAAACAGCGACCAATAAAAACAAACGGCGGGAGAACGCGCGCGGAGCGAACAGAAAAATATATCGTAAATATAAAACTGTCGTAAAATTAGTCGTCGAGAAACATGACCTTGCCCGCCGTTTATATCTACTTTCTTCACCTGAAATAATAACTCGAACCTAAAGCGGTGCACCATGCAAATGCTAATTATCATCAACACTGAAGCAACTGCTATTCCGGATATAGTAGTGGGGTAGCGAACGCGCAGCAAGATAACTATTTAATAATAATAATAATAATAATCAGAGAGTAATGATGGCGAAAACACGCTTGAGTTATTATCCAAGAGTCTACATTGGTTCAAAAGTTAAGCATATAATCCATTCAGTAGTACAAATTTGTCTGCTTCAGCAATTTTTATTAATCACAAAACTTAATTACTAACGCCTCTCCGGTCTCGTCTCGTCTCGTCGGTGTCCGCCTCTGTGCTGGCGTGTTCTCCAGGACACAGAAGGACATACTTGTCTATTTTTTCTTCTATCAACGTTTTTTGTTGTTCTGTTTGCTCAAGACTGTCGATGAACGTTTTTTTCTTCTGCTGGGACTAGAATAATTGGTTTTTCGTGTTTTAATTTTATGCAATATTCGGTAATAAGTTTTCTCCTCCCCTCCCCTTAATATCTGTCTCGATTTCGATTGGTTGACTTTCCTCGCCGTGTGCCGAGTGGCGAACTCTGTACTCGGTGAAATAAAAAAAACTGAATGGGAATGGCTTTCGAGGAGTTTCACCCTCCGTATCTTCGAGTGGTTGAAACGTTTTTCTCACTCTTTTTTTTCTTCGCTCGTTTTTGGTGGTAAAAGAAAAAAACAGAAAACCGAATGAATAAATCTCTTCTTGAAGGAACCTTTGTTGGTACATCTTGTGCCATTTTGCGCTGCTTTATTTTATTTGGTGGCAACTGATACGTTGAATGATAACAATTTTCTTGGAACCACCACGTTTTAGGGGCTGGCTCTCACGTCTTTGTTTCGGAAAATGAACTTCGTTTTTGTGCTACTGGAGACGCAACAAGCTGAAAGAAAAACAAAAACGAATAATTAGATTACTGACGGACTCGATGCTGACGAATGGAAAAAAAAAAACTTGACAGTTTTAGTTGTTTGCCAATCAATACTGTAATTCGATAAAAATGTAAAACTCAAAAAGTAGTTGGTAATTGCTTGATTAAGATAGCGAGGAAAGGTCTGCTTGCTTTCGTATCTCGTTCGATCCAATCATAATCCACTTCCAGTTGGGACGATAATAGCGAATAACAGTTTGCATAAACAAGATGGCGTTGTGGACAATAATTCGAGACGAGATAAACAAAACCAATAAACAAACGGATCCGGCATCGGTCAGTCAATATAGATTTTGTTCGCTGTCGAAACGCATCTGAAATTAAACTTTTTCTAAACCACTAATCAAACACACTTGATCTAAACAAGGTGTAAGTAATTCAATTAAGTGAAGCTAGCAGTTCGCTGTTTATACAGTTCAAGTACCAACATTGACCATAATTGACCGACCTATAATAAACGGAACTATTGCTAGAGGAGAAAAAACAATGCGAAACATTGGGAAATCGACAATTCGGTCGTATCCCGTGTAGATAAACGTTGAAGAGGCAAATCCGCCAAACTAGTCCGAACTTCAACCAACAGAAAAATTCTCGGCGATGATGAAGGGCATGCTCATGTAAACTGCTTGGCTTTTGCATTTTTTCCGAGTGCAGCCTTTAATCGAAGTGAATTTGTGTGGTTATGAATTAACAAAGACCAGTAAATTAGACGAATCTACCGATTCTATGCTTCTTGTTTTGCTTTAAATCTTCACTTATAAAATCTGTAAGTTCGGCTCTTGCTTAAGAACAATGAAAACTCTATCCGCCTAAAAAATGGGAAAGAGATTCAGTAATGAGCTGACGTGAGAATACGCCTTACTGGTCTCTGAATACCGTTTCTGGAAGCACAATAAATAATGACAAAGTTTTTGAAGAAGAACTCACTTCTACATCTCATGAAATGCTCAATCAATTGAATTCCTCTTTCAGTTTCAAAATTACAACGTAATGAGTGATTGAAATTTCAAAATCTCATTTAAAACGACGGTCATTGAAATAATTTATTGAAAACTAAAAACATCGAAGAATATTCACGCAAAAACACATGCGGATTAATAAAAAAAAAAGGTTTCGTCTCATTGCTAGGTGGATTAAGAACGTTTTACCTTTATCATAGAGAAAGGCTATGTATTCGCTGTGAAAACCGACTTTAATTTACCATTCGACTCAGTTCGTCGAGATCACAAAATGTCTGTGTGTGTTCTCGATTTTCTCAGAGACGGCTTAACCGATTTTCACAAAATCAGATTCAAATGAAAGGTCTTATGGTCTCATACAATTTTCCTGAATTTCATTTGGATCCGACTTCTGGTTCCAGAATTATAAGGAAATATGTGTAAATTTATGAAAAAAGGCGAAATTTCTTAACCGATTTGCACAAACTAAGAGGCAAATGAAAAGTGTAGAAAATCTTTGAAAAGCCCCCGAAAAGTTGATCCAGATCCGACTTCCGGTTCCGGTATTACAGCGCAAGAAGTAACAAAATTTCAAATTCATGAGTTTTTTTTCAAAAGTGATGCGAATCAAGGTGCAAATTCATTCGTAACCGAATGTTCGAAGTGAGCACACGCGTTTTTTTAACAATCGACATCGGTAAGACGAAGGTGCCTATCACAGCAGAGGCTGTAGTATAGGCATTAAATAAAAGTGATAAAAAGTAGCATCCCCGCAAGTGAGTTCTGTCTGTGCACCGGTTTTGTATCGGTATCGACAGTAGACGCTATTGTGCTATCCTCGGGCAGCAGTTATTTCTATTGTTTGCTACCCGCATCGCAGCAGCCAAATCCTGAGTCAAGGTCACGCTGAAGCACAACGAAGGAGTGAAGGAGCAACTCACCTAACAGCTTACCGTGACATACTGTTAAGTATTTTCTCAAACTTTTTCTTTCAACTTTTACTATTCATATATTTTCTTTTCATTTTATTTCTTTCTTTCTCATTTCAAGTGCGGGAGACTTCTTTACTCCCGCACTTTAAATATGAATATTGATGACAGTGGGGGTGTCTCGGAGGAGGGCGAAGCTGAACGAATGAACGAAGAACATTTAGAGGCTGAGTTTGCTTCCGAGATGCCATCTACCCCTCCTACACCATCTCCCCCTCCGATACCATCTCCCTCTCCGATGCCATCTCCCTCTCCGATGCCTCCATCTCCCTCTAAGATATTGCCTGCCCGCCAAAAAGTTTACCAAGACGATGGCTCGGGGGGTCCGTGGGTGGTATACTTCCGGCCCAAATTAAAGTCTCTCAGAGTTTTAAATATTGCTCGGGACCTGGAAAAACATTACTCGGCAATAAAAACAATAGATAAGGTTTCGCCAAACAAGTTACGCGTTGTTGTGTCCGACCTGAAGCAAGCAAACGAGATTGCTACCAGCGAGTTGTTCACGAAGGAGTACCGCGTGTACGTCCCGTCTCATGTGGTGGAGATCGACGGTGTGGTCCGTGACGAAAGTCTGACAATCGAAGATCTGATGAAGGACGGGGTAGGCCGTTTCAAAAACCCCGACCTTCAACCAGTGAAAATTTTGGAGTGCAAGCAATTGCACTCCAAATCGATAGATGGTAAATTTTACCAATCGGACTCATTTCGCGTGACTTTTGCCGGATCTGCACTTCCAAATTACTTGGTAGTGAGTGGAGTTCGTCTACCTGTTCGGCTGTATGTACCGCGGGTAATGCATTGTACAAGCTGCAAACAGTTAGGTCATACGGCAACCTATTGTTGCAACAAACTGCGATGCGGCAAATGCGGAGAGGCCCATGAGGACGATCTCTGCAGAAGAGCAGTGGAAAAGTGTTGCTACTGCGGGGAGAATCCTCATGATCTTTCGGTGTGCCCTACGTACATACAGCGTGCGGAGAAATTGAAGCGATCCGTGAAAGAACGTTCCAAACGTTCTTATGCGGAAATCTTAAAAAGAACCACTCCATCGACCCCTGAGAACCCGTTTGCAATCTTGCCAGTTGAAGAGGATACCTCTGACGACCCAGGCGAAGGACCTTCCTACACACAGGTTGAAGGAAGCAGGAAAAGACAAAATCTGGCTTCTCCCAAGCTTCCTCGTAAAGGCCTCAGACTGTCCTCTTCGTCACAAAAGAACCAAACGGAAACAAAAAGTGCTGACTCAAAACCGAAGCAAACACCTCCTGGGTTCAAAAAACTTAGGGATGATAAGGAGTACCCAGCACTTCCTGGGGCATCAAAAAACCCGAATGACCCCAAAGCACAACCAGAAAATCCAACAAACGCTGGATTATTGAAATTTTCTGATATCGTGGACTGGATATTAACAGCCTTCAATATTACTGACCCTCTGAAAAGCTTCCTAACTGCTCTACTGCCAACAGTAAGGACATTTTTAAAACAGTTGACTGAACAATGGCCCCTCCTTGCAGCGATCGTATCTTTTGATGGATAATTTACCACTGAGAATCGAAGATATGATCATTGTGCTTCAGTGGAATTGCAGAAGTATCATCCCAAAACTTGATTCTTTCAAACACTTAATACATACTCATAATTGCGATGTATTCTCCTTGAGTGAAACTTGGCTTACTTCTAACATCAACCTCGACTTCCATAATTTTAACATAATCCGCCTGGACCGAGAAGACTCTTATGGAGGGGTACTTTTAGGGATTAAAAAGTGCTATTCATTTTATCGTATTAACCTCCCCTCGACACCGGGAATTGAAGTTGTTGCTTGCCAAATTAATATTAAAGGCAAAGATCTATGTATAGCTTCTATCTACATTCCTCCCAGAGTCTCGATAGGGCATCGTCGGCTTGCAGACATCATAGAACTTCTTCCTTCACCGCGGCTGGTTTTAGGGGACTTTAACTCGCATGGTACAGGATGGGGCTGCTTATATGATGATAATCGTTCTTCGTTAATCCAAGATCTGTGTGACAACTTCAATTTGACAATTCTAAACACGGGAGAAATGACACGGAACCCTAGACCGCCAGCACAACCAAGTGCGCTGGATTTATCCCTTTGCTCGACTTCGCTACAGTTAGATTGCAAGTGGAAGGTAATCTGTGATCCTCACGGTAGCGATCACTTGCCGATCATAGTTTCTATCACCAACCGTGGAAGACCATCGGAAACAATCAATGTTTCGTACGATTTCACACGAAACATTGATTGGAAACGTTACGCGAGCTCGATGTCTGAGAAACTAGAAACATCACAGGAGCTTCCTCCGGAGGAAGAGTATACATTTTTGGCTGGCTTGATTCTTGACACCGCAATTCAAGCTCAGACGAAACGAGTACCTAGCGCGCAAACTAGTATGCGTTCTCCCAACCCATGGTGGGACAAAGAGTGCTCAGAGCTGAAAACGAAAAAAGCTTCAGCCTTCATCTCGTTTAGAAAGAACGGAACTCCAGATAATTATCGGAAATACGCGGCGTTAGAATTTCAAATGAAAAGTCTTATTAAAGCTAAGAAACGCGGTTACTGGCGAAGGTTTGTTGACGGATTAACGAGAGAAACAGCAATGAGCACTCTTTGGAATACGGCCCGTCGCATGCGCAATCGAAATCACGCGAACGAAAGCGAGGAATATTCTAACCGCTGGATATTTGATTTCGCTAAGAAAGTATGTCCTGATTCTGTTCCGGAACAGAAGATATCCCGCGTCGCGACATTGAATACAAACGAAACACCGTTTTCGATGGTAGAGTTCTCACTTGCGCTCTTGTCGTGTAACAATAGAGCCCCGGGGTTAGACAGAATTAAATTCAACTTGTTGAAAAATCTGCCCGACTCTGCCAAAAGGCGCTTGCTGAATTTATTCAACAAGTTCCTCGAGGGTAATATTGTCCCACACGAATGGAGAGAAGTGAGAGTTATTACTATTCAAAAACCTGGAAAACCAGCCTCCGATCACAATTCGTATCGGCCGATTGCTATGCTTTCCTGTATCCGGAAATTGTTGGAGAAAATGATTCTCTTCCGTCTAGACAATTGGGTCGAAACAAATGGATTGCTTTCAGGTACACAATTTGGGTTCCGCAGGGGCAAAGGAACGAACGATTGTCTAGCGTTGCTCTCAACAGAAATTCAAATGGCATTTGCTCGTAAAGAACAAATGGCATCAGTTTTCCTCGACATCAAGGGGGCATTCGATTCAGTTTCCATTAACGTTCTATCTGAGAAGTTGCATCAGCATGGTCTTTCACCAGTTTTGAACAACTTTTTATATAATCTATTGTCCGAGAAACACATGCATTTTGAGCATGGTGATTTGACGACAAAGCGATTCAGTTACATGGGTCTTCCTCAGGGCTCATGCTTAAGCCCCCTTTTATACAACTTTTACGTAAATAACATTGATGAATGTATCAACACATCTTGCACGCTAAGACAACTTGCCGACGACAGTGTTGTGTCTATTATAGGACCCAAAGCTGCCGATCTCCAAGGACCATTGCAAGATACCCTCGACAACTTGTCGACATGGGCTTTTCAAATGGGTATCGAGTTCTCTACGGAGAAAACTGAGCTGGTTGTATTTTCAAGGAAGCGAGAACCTGCGCAATTACAGCTTCAACTAGGGGGTGAAACCATAGCTCAGGTTTTCACATTTAAATATCTCGGGGTCTGGTTCGATTCCAAAGGTACCTGGGGATGTCACATTAGGTATTTGAAACGAAAATGCCTACAGAGAATCAATTTCCTTCGTACAATAACCGGAACTTGGTGGGGCTCTCACCCAGGAGACCTGATCAGGTTGTACAAAACGACGATATTGTCAGTAATGGAATATGGATGTTTCTGTTTCCGCTCCGCTACGAATATTCATTTCATTAAACTGGAAAGAATTCAGTATCGTTGTTTACGTATTGCCTTGGGTTGCATGCAATCAACCCATACGATGAGTCTTGAAGTGCTGGCGGGCGTCTTACCGTTGAAAAACAGGTTCTGGGATCTCTCATATCGACTGCTAATCCGATGCGACATTTTGAATCCGATGGTGATAGAAAACTTTGAAAAGCTCGTCGAGCTTAATTCACAAACCCGTTTTATGTCCTTGTATTTTGACTACATGGCTCAGAATATAAATCCTTCTTCGTTTGTTCCCAATCGTGTTCATTTTGTGGATACTTCTAATTCTACTGTGTTTTTCGACACATCCATGAAAGAGGAAATTCGTGGAATCCCGGATCCTGTACGCCCTCAAGAGATCCCAAAAATTTTTAATAATAAATTTAAAGAAGTCGACTGTAATAAAATGTTTTACACTGACGGATCATATCTAGACGGGTCCACTGGCTTCGGTATATTCAATGTAAATTTCACCGCTTCCTATAAACTCAGTGATCCAGCTTCAGTTTACGTCGCAGAACTAGCTGCAATTCAGTATACCCTTGAGATCATTGACACTCTGCCCACAGATCACTACTTCATTGTATCGGACAGTCTCAGTTCCATTGAGGCTCTCCGTTCAGTGAAGCCTGGAAAGCACTCACCGTACTTCCTGGGGAAAATACGGGAACAATTGAGTGCTTTATCTGCAAAATCATACCAGATTACCTTGGTTTGGGTCCCCTCACATTGTTCCATACGGGGCAATGAGAGGGCGGACTCGTTAGCCAAGGTGGGCGCACTAGAAGGTGATATCTATGAAAGACCAATCTGCTTCAATGAATTTTTCAGTTGCTGTCGTCAGAAAACTCTAGCTAGCTGGCAGAATACATGGAATAGTGGAACTCTGGGACGATGGTTACACTCAATAATCCCACAGGTATCGACGAAAGCTTGGTTCCGGGGGTTAGACGTGAGCCGAGACTTTATTCGTGTAATGTCAAGGCTCATGTCTAATCATTATATGTTCAGCGCGCATCTCCGTCGTGTGGGGCTCGCTGAGAGTGGTGTCTGCGTTTGCGGTGAGGGTTATCATGACATCGAACATGTTGTTTGGACATGTGTCGAGTATTGTGATGCCAGGTCCCAACTCATAGGTTCCCTTCGGGTCCGAGGTATATCACCCTTCGTACCAGTCCGCGACGTCTTGGCAACTCGAAATCTTCCTTATATGACTCTCATCTATAACTTCTTGAAAACTATCAATGCTCAAATTTAGTGCTCTCCCTATCTCTTTCTCGTCTACAGCTCTACCGCACTCTTCTTTACGTTGCTGGAAGTATGGCCTGTGTAAACGATGCTTCGGAGCATGCACCTGCCTTGAACTGACTGAGTTGCTGGAAGCTACCCAAAAACGTCACATCAACGTCAGAACACACCAACGAAGCATCCCAATCCAGAATAATCCCTTCATTGCTACAAGCTGAAAAACATGAAGATTCATCGAACGCAAAATGTGTCTAAAAGATGTATGCCACAAACCAATGATGTATTCAAATTTCAATTCAATACTGTGTAGGTCCCACCCTCCCTATGTCCCCTTACTAACTGGGGAGTATGCCGCCCCGTAATACGGCATCCCTTTCTCTCCCCCTAACAACAAGACAATCGGCCACGTTAAGCTAAAGCAAATGAGCCTAATAAAAATCTTATTTGAAAAAAAAAAAAAAAAAAAGGTGCAAATTGTTATAAAACTTACTGCTAAATTCACCTAGTTGGCAGATCTTGTTAGTTAATGAGAATATAGAAATACTTTGAGAATACTAGTCTCCGGTTTTCGCTTCCGCAAGCACCCATGATAGTGAAGAAAAGCTCCAAAAATGGAACTTACTTCGATTTCTCAGCCACGAGAACCGATTTTCACGAATCATGATTCAAATTAAAGCTATCATGGTTTCAAAATATATTGAGCAACTGCATCCAGATCCGACTTCCGCTTCCGAAATTATAGGGCGATGAGTGTCAAAACATTCAAATCGTCATTCAAAATGACGATGCAAAACTGGTACGCGTCGGTACGTGTGGTTTTACTCCGTTCGCAGAGTGCTTTGTTCAATTTCGTATATGTTAGTGTGCAGGGTTGCCCCATTTAAATCATTATTTTTCAGGTGAAAAATATGAAAATTTGTAAATCTTTCATTCAATTTGTACCTACTTGTTAGTGTTATTAAAAGATCATGATAACGAAGCTTGTTAATAAAGGTACACTTATTGCCTTTCTCATATAGAAAGTAAATTTGGCCGAAGGGCTAAGTGTTCTATATCATTCAACACAGTTCATTGAGCTGAGCAATGTATGTGTCTGTGTATGAGTATGTGTCAAATAATGTCACTCATGTCACTTAAAAAATCTCGTAGTCCCTTAGGTTGCTATTGAATTTCGCACCGTCAATCAGAAGGATAAAATTCTTTTAGATTTGTGTCGCGAACTACACGCGCCGAACCTCCATATAGTCCAGGTCCAATAAACTGTCATCATTTTGGTTCAGTGTAATCATGCAAAAATCTACTCAAAATGTACATAATCTAAATCTACGGTGTAAATCCAATCTGTCATCATTTATGCTGATCTTAGCAGGTGAAGTTTCCAAGTTCCTAATTCTAATTAAATTGTAAAACTTATATCAGTTGTGCGATGCTGAGCTGATAAAAATTTAGTTATCTTCCTACACTACAATATAAATACTTAAAGCTAAGTGATTATAACTTTGCGAGAGGTAAAAATAGAACAATTTGAATGCAATTGAAATATTGTATACTAAAAACTAAAATTACAGTTGAAGCGCTCCACGTGAGGCATATTGAGATCGAATTACATTAAACGAAAAACAGACACTAAACGTAAGTAACTTACATTCTATCTTAAACTAACTATTAAATAGAACCTAATACTAATGAATTACTAATGAATTATTGTATAATTATATGTACACGCAAATGCAGGAAATTTTTAACCTCCTCCACTATACTGCTGAATAAATAATTGAGGTTAGAAGTTCGGAAAACCGTTTGTTCTGTTGTATTTTCAACAATTTGCCTTAAACTGATTCAATTTGTAGGCTATATTAGTAACTCACTAAACGAACCGACTTTGGCTATGCTGGTTCCAAGTTCCCGGTTCCAGAAGTACCAGAAGTAGTGGTCAAAAAGTTTAAAACGAGACTCACTCCATTTTCTCAGAGATGATTTGATCGATTTCCACAAACTTGGACTCAAATGAAAGTTCCTATAGTCTCATAGCTTACTGTTTAATTCAATCCGGGTCCGACTTCTGGTTCCAGATCTATGGGGTAAAGTGTTTTTAATAATTTAGTACGACGATGCACAATAAAGAAAAATCCTATTAACTTGACATAGCTGTTTACAAATTGAAAAAAAAAGGTTGTTAGTTTATACCCAAGAAAAGTTTTTTTATGTTAGTCAAGTTTGAAATAAAATTTCTTGACAGAATCTCTAGTGATATTTTTGGAAATATAAGTAATATGAGAAAGGCATCATTACATCACTAGGTGGATTAAAAAAGGTTTTATATAGGTGTTACATTCCTTTTGCAGAATTTGACCTTTTTTCAGCAGATGAAGAACTTTTTTTATGATGTCGAAGTAAATTCCTCACTGAATGAATGTAGCGTAGAGACGAACTAATATACTTATTTTTGATCACATAATGCATATTTAATTACGAACGTGCATATAGGGTAAAGTGGGGTGAGGTAAAGCGCTAACTTACCTAACCTTGTAACCTAAATTAAACGGGGTCGAAGCAAGCCAACACTAAACGCTTCATTGGCCAGACAGGTTGAAGTCGACCGCCAATACTTCATATGTAAAGGGATACACTGCTAGAAATCAACACTTTTTTAAAATGTGTTTCTCTAAATACATTTTATGTTTCTAGAAGCACTGGAAATCAAGTTTCACCCAAAGTTTTTGTACACTGAGTCAAAAAATATATGGATAATTTTTAGAAAATTGGAATTCCAATATAAGCCTTTTGAAATTCATACGAAATTTTTAGGAACATTGTGCGAAAACTTATCTCATATACTGCGGAATTCGTAAGTTGTTCGTATGAAAACTATAATAGTGATAGATGAGATGTATATTTTTCATATTAGTCTTATGAAATGGTAATTTTGGTGATTTTTGATGCATCATAAGATTTTCCATATGATTTTCACTACTCAATTTACCTGAGTGTATGAAAACTCAAGTTACTGAGTATTGTAAAATTTGTGGGAGAATTATAATCGTAAGAACTGCCATCGGAAGAGAAAGTAAAAACAGAAAAACTGCCACTTGCTGAAGCAGCTTTTTGCAGTGGCGTTTCGTGACAAAATTTACTTGTTGTGCAATACTTATGCTATCGTTGCAAGTGCAAATTAAAGATTGAGGAATGAATATTCGCTCGTGTTTTTCAATACAACGAAATAACGATGTGCTTTTAGGAGGGATTTTTTTTATTAAACTTATTTCGTATCGTTCGTCGAGCCAATCTGTCAATAACTTCATTAATAAAACCGCTTCGATGTTGCAACTGAGTCATCAATTTGTGTTCAACTGCCACAAGCATAAGCCACTGAAGTCTCTTCTGGAGTTGTGCATACAAGTTCTCACAGAGCCACACGTGACAGAGACAACGACAAATCTCAGAGCTGAGCTGAGTAATTCCCTTCTCTTCTTGAATCTGTGCAGTAACTCATGTGCACGGAAAAGACACGAATACAGCGAGAAGAGATACTTGAAATTTTAGGTTGGATGTATATGCGATGTGCAGTGCTGTAAAACTTCATTCAATTCAATTGAAACTGAATGTGGAACACATTGACGATCTCTCTAATGCAGTAAACTTCACGAATGCAATTGCATCGCTTTCACGTTTAAACATAATGTACACACAGTTAGACGCCTTGTTGAATTGAATATCAGTTACATTATTAGCGTCTAGATGCGTTCGTCTTTGTTTCTTTTGCTTCGATCGCAAACGATTTTCGACTGTGTTGGCTGAGATGCGAGCACGAACTGGAATAAATTAATTGTTTCCTCCTTCAGTTTTCATTTTCAATACTTTACTCCATTTATAATTCTATTCGTTCGAACATGCTTCCTACCAAGAGCGAAGGCAATGAAGAAGCGGCACTACTTGGCACTCGAAACTGAGCAAGCAAAACTTCAAATGACTAGGTACGATTAATCAACTGACGATGAATTCCGGGAGCTTCACTTGAAAATGGCAGCAAAAGTCAAATGAACTAGTAGGGATATGCTGACGGTCAGCGGCCATAAATTTCATTTTCATCTTATATTATTCGATTGAAAATGAAATTTTACCGCACTGGAGATGTGTATAAATAAACGCAATTCTGGTGCATAAGACAATGTGCTCAAGATCAAAGTTGGCTATGACAATGCGATAAGCAAAGATCGTTTGGCTCTCATTGACCAGCAATAGAGCTGCAATTGTGATGTGGACAAAGTCGCTTATTATTTTTTATTCGATGGATTATTAATAGATTTCAATGTGATTTCACTTGAATAAGAGTTGAAGTGATTTACACTTGCAATTGAAGTGTCAAAGCAAATGCGGCAAAATTAAGTGTAAAACACTGTAGTCCAACGTGTCGATTTTTATCAGTGTAACGTTCATCCCATCTGATTCAAACTTAAAAAATAAGTTTCATTTTATTTTATCCATAGGTAGATAACCTAAAATTCATTAGGAACATTGAGAGGCAACAATAAATAACTTTTAATCACATAGACCATAGGTTTGTTTTTAAAGTCCCCATCTCCCAGTTTGTAATATTGACAGCATGAAATTGATTATTTGGTCCAAATATGGCATTTAAATTGAATAAAACTAACAAAGAAAAAGTGTAATATTATCTTTGATTTGATTCCCTGAAAGTTTGGAGATGTTCGGTTGAATGAATGAATTTTTTTTTTTTTGAATATTTTTTTTGTGGTACAGTTTAATTCCGTACACCCAAACGAACCAGAAATCAGTTGAAACTCAAAAATTAAACTCACCATAAAATCATCCATGTGCAGGGAGCGCGAAACCCTGCTCCACCTTAACGAGTTCCGGTCTTTACTGCTGAAGCCGCCGTTCGGACGAACGCATTCCGAACGCCCTCCAGTTTGCCCTTCAACACATCCGAGTTGGATTTCACCGTCAAATTGGTTCGCTTCGGTAGCGCAATGCTACTCTTGCGCCGCATCGGTATCATCGTGCTGGGACTGGTCGGAGTGGTTCCATTGACTCCATTGGCAATCTGTTCATTTGATGAATTGGAACTAATCGGGGTACTGAAACGACCTCCGCTGCCACCGGTGTTCGGTTTTTTATAATCGACTAGCGATGTCCGGGCTGAGGTCAAACGGAACCTGCTACTAAGCGGTGTACTTTCACCACTGGGAGTTCCCGTTGTCGGACTACCCGGAACAGTTTTACTAGCGTCCATGCTGATGCTTTTGTGTAGACTCAGACGGGTTTTGCTGGTACTGCTGAGACGCGACGAAGAAGCCGAACTCGGAATCATTGAACCCGGCCTGCGCAGAGTTTTAGCCGGCGTCGAAGGAGCAGATGTTACTATCGGTACTTCCGGAATTGTCGGTTCGTCCTGAGTGAATGTACCTTGACGAATGAGGTGCGGTTCCGTGACTGTTGGCTGTTTGGAATTAGAAGAAAATGGTTTGCATTCACTTTCGAAGAAAGAAACCCAAAAATTTACCTTTGCTTTGACAGCGCTTCCGATTACGCCGCAGGACGACTGACGATCACGGATCTTGTGTATGTCCGAACTGCTACTGCTGTTGCTACTCCTGACCGATCCGTTTCCGTTCATTTCGAGTGAATTGCGTTTCGATCCAATGCTAGCCCGTGCTTTCAAGGGCTGTGGTCGCGTTTTCACTTCGACAAGCGAACTTTGACTTCTCAGTTTGGGAGTAGCCAGTGGTGCTACCGGAACAGTGTGTCTGGTCGATGCGGCGGCACCCGCAGCTCTAGCAGGGACTGTCGGAGCAGAGCTCACCTGTCTTCGGTAAGGTGAAACGTACGCTGGTTTTTTAGTTCCACGAACGACTTTCGAGCTCTCCGGAACGGGAACAGGAGACGGATTTATTTTGCTGGTTACTGCTTTCGCGGGAACAGGAGTCTTGTTCGGACTAGACTGTGAAGTTTTAACGTGTGCTGTTTTACCGACTTCCTGTGCCGGAATAGTGGGAAGCTTCTGTTCAAAAGAGCTCCGTCTATGGGCGTCAGCAATGGTGTAAGTCATCGGTTCGTACTCGTCGTCGTCGCCGGCGAGATCCAGGGTCGGATCCGGGGAAAGAACCCGCTCCAGAGACATCGGTGCCGGTGATTGCAGTACCAGCGGAGAAAATGCTGCCGGTTGTGCGATTATTGTGGCCACCGGAGTGCGAGGAAGATTGTCAGCGATCGGAAGAATGCTGGTGTTGATGACTTGGGTCTCGTAGCGAGATTTGTTCTCTTGGCGGCGTTCTTTCGATGTTTTCTTCGGTGAGGGCGTCGACGGTGCACTAGGCGTTGGAGTCTAGTAAATGAGGAAGTAAACCTTAGCAAGTGCCAGTGGTTGAAATGAAAATAAAAAACACTCACCTGAGAATCAGATGCGCTAGCATCCTCCGGTGCCTGATTCAGATCGACCAACTTCCCAGTCGGAATCGTGTAAGTCTTGTAGCGGTCCTTCATCGCCTGTCGCCGTTCGGCTCTTTTCGGACTCATCGGAGTGCTTCTTCCCCCCGGAGTCACGGTCAGTCCGGCATTCATGGTCGGAGAAAACTTGATCAAATTTTCCACACTGCTGTTCAAAGTCAAACTGGAATTCCCAGAAGAAAAGTTCTGATCGGAAGCAGCTGAAATCGTTCCCGCGTGACCACTGTCCATGTCAACCACCTCGGAAGTGATGCTCGCCACGCTAATCATCGAATCCATCAGTTCGTCCATCAACGACGGCGGTCCAATACTGTCCAAATTGTGCAACGAGTTCAAACTATCGTTGAAAGCTTGCCCGAGCGCCCGTTTGGCCACGAACCCGCTCGGTAGTGAAATCTTACGCGAGTCATTTCTGTACGTCATCTCCGAATCCGAACAGTCCGATATCAGAATACTTTCGGACCCGTAGAACGGCGGATTTATCTTGCTCAGATCGACATCGGCACTCTCGACGATGGCCAGGTTCTGCAGCTCATTAGCAACACGCGTCGCTTCCATCGCAATGACGGTCGAGTTGGTCAACGTCGACACGGTACTGAAACCCGACAGCCCATCGGAACCCTGCGCTAGATTGTGGTGACCGCCACCACCACCACCACCACCACCCATCAACGTCGGGTGTTGCACCTGACCACCCAGCTGGAAGTGAATTTCATCCCGGCGCAAGTCCTCGTTGCTTCCACCTTTCGCCTCATGATTCGGGGTTTGTTCTTCCAAAGCATCCAGAGCTTTGGAGTCAACCTAACGAAACGCGGAAAATGGATACCGTCGAAGATGAAATGGATGAATATAGTGTCATTTGGTAAAACCCTAAACCATGTGGATTATTTAGTCAAAGGCTAGTTGACAAAATTTACCGAAAATCGAGTAAATTTAGAATATCGTTTGATTGTATTTTGGTACAACTTGAAAAGCTTATCAAGTAGCGGATGTAAAATTGAACTGTTGAATGGCGTGAAAGTTCAACATGAACTGATATGCACTGATAAGTCGATGAGTCATCAACTTAAAGCGTATACAGAAAAGCAGCCCTTACACGTGACAATATTATTGTCAATCCAAAGTATTGTCAATACCGTCAATCCAATTGACTTGGTTACTTGAGTCCTCATTTTTCGAGAAAATCAAGCGTTTGGAGCTTCAAATATTGCAAATGAACATTGAAATATTGAGAGATGAGTTCAGTGCACATATTTGGTAGTTTCCTCTCTGGAGGGAAAGTATTGTCGGATTGATGAGCAGTTTTGATTTCTTGACAATATTTTCGTCAATCCAATGATGTTTCCACTACACGATCAAAAGTATTGTCAATACTCCTTGTATTGACAATAATATTGTCTCGTGTAAGGGCAGCTAAAGAGGTATTACTTTGTTATGAGCTCCGATAGTGCAGACAAGAAATTTCATTCATTTCTGTAAAAGCACGTGGCTCATAATCAAGACAACAAAGAATGTATGGTGTAACATGGTTCTATCAATTGACTTTTCTGACAGCCAGAGATGCCATTTATACAAATTATTCTGTATTATACAGATTTTTACATGCTCATACAGATTTAATACAGAGTACAGATTTTATACAGATTTCCTCAATTTAATACAGATTTATACAGATCTCACAAAAAGTAAGAAAAAAAACATTATTTTTTACTTTTTCTTTATTAACGACTAAGTATAGTAGTCAATATTTCTTTTTTGTCGTGAATACGACTTACTTTACTATGGGGTGCCTTTTCAAAATTTACCCTCTGAGAGAGTGATAAGTTTTTGATCGTGAATATCGCTTGTTGTATCTAACGAATCAACATAATTTTTGCTACACGCCATCGGAAATATGATCACAATTTTATGATAAAATTATCAGTTGTGTGACTTAATCTCAAATAATTCAAAATTAAACTTTTCTGAAATGTTTGTTATACACGAGTATCAAAGGGGATAATCCATAAGGCGCGTTTGCCTTGCTCGTATTTCTAAAGCTCATAGTTCAGTGATCTGTGAAAGGATTTATATAATCTAACTACCAATAGAATCAAAATTGTTCAACTTAAGTGTGTATAGAAAAAGCATTGAAGTATTTCAATAGTACACTATTGAAAAACCTGTCTCATTTGACCCATGTCAACATCAGCCAATCAGAACGCGTTCTGAGGAAGAGAACAAAATATCTGTTGCTGTACAACAAATCGTTCGAAAAAAATGTTCCGAACAGTGCTTAATATCGTAGAGAGTTCCACAATTTGGTCCTTCTAAAAGGCTGGAATGAATCCCGTATAGCATTCTGTTAGTTTCTTTCAATGAAATGCAAATCCGAAATGAAATAATCGACATTAAAATTCTGTATTCGGCTATTTTTATAGCCGTGAGCACCGCCAACGAAATCACATAAAAAGAAACCTCTCAGCAAAAATTGGATCAGTTTGGATTCTATCGCCACTGCGAGCAGATGTATTGTATGTCGTTTGCAAAGCTAGTTTCGCTTCCGACAAGAGCGATTACGTCACAGCTGCCAGTCATTTGCATTGATAAAAAAACAACGGAGGAGAGCATTACACAAAATCAGCCGTTCTAATGGTTCAAAAGTTTTCTAAAGAACTATTAGGATTTGTTGTTCGGAAATCGAAGGCATCCTCAGTTTAGTGCAAATCTAGAACAGCTTACAGATAGATTTGTGCACTTTTCGCTGTGTGAAGTTCACAGTAATCGAGATCAAGTGAAGCCTTCTTTGTTTGTGAATAATGTTCCAGAGTTTAATGTCGTAGAGAACTACGCAATTTGACCCTTCTGAATGCTAGAAATGAATCCCTATAGCATATTGATAGTTTCGTTCAATAAATTAGGCCTATTGTATCATTGATCAACCCAGCGAATTAATGTTTTCTTTATTGGAAGATTATAATCGGTTGTAAACGCTACACCTACACCAACCATATCAGTATCGCACCCACATACAACAGTTCAGCCTGGAGTTAGATGACGGAAGTCAGCGGATCCATCGAAATTCGAATTCAACTCATCACTCTCCATCACAAACGCTTTCATAAAAGGTTTTTTTCAGAGTCACCATTATTTTATTATAAAGAACTATACTGGTTATTTCATAATATTTGTGTTTCAGATTGTTAAATGTAACTAATCTGTACTTTAGTTTAGGTGCATCGTTTCAAATTCTACATACAATTTCATACAATTGATCAACTAATTGATATTCGGAAGTGTTAAGGAACATGTTTTCGTATTCACAACATCCAGTTATGTCTCTGACATTACCCACCCGCCTTTTTCTTTTTGCGATACTCACCTAACCAAATACCATTTTTGTAGAAACAGAAATTGAAAATTATAGAATGGTAGTACTCAAGGGAGAGGAAGGATGTGAATATATAGAACGGAAAGGTGAGACGTGACAGAGGGTCATTGAAGCAAGCAGAAATCTTCTTAGTAACTGAACTTTTACCTTCTACCAGAGGAGTCGGTCTTAGGCATCTGAACAATGCGAATCGCTCGAGTCTCTGGTATGTCGGAAAGTAGTGATAAAGGTCTTTTACCATTTACTATCCGAACCGGTAAAAGACCCTCTGTCACGCCTCACCTTTTCGTTCTATATATTCACATCCTTACTCTGTCTTGAGTACTATCATTCTATAACTTTCATTTTCTGTTTCTACAAAAATGGTCTCTGGTTAGGTGAATATCGCAAAAAGAAAAAAATAAACTTTTCTGTCTGAGTAATCTTTTAGTATTTGATTCCAGTGACGAGATAAAAGCCTATCAATCAATCAAATTGGAAAGTTATTAAACCCCTTTTTCGTTGCCTTCATCCAGAACGGTATTACGGATTAGTATCCACGTGAAATGCCTCGAGCATGCATACTTGCAAATAGTGCTCTCGATGTATCTCTCATAACTGAGTTTATAACTCGGCACAAAGATGGGTCGGAGGCGTTTGTGTCGGCTCAAAGGGCTTACAAAAATGCCTTCGATCGTCGGAACGAAGTGGTTGGAAAAGCTCCTCACAAATGTCTCTGGTTTCAACGATCGGTTTCCCAAGAACTTCAGATGGTGAGTATTTGTCTAACAAAGGTTATGTACTTCACTATCACCGACTACTGTTCCTGAGACTTATTCGGGTTGTTACGATTCTTGGACCCTTGCTCGAAGAATCGAGACGATTGAATCGGTCAAATGAACAGTTTAGAGTTTTGCTCCGTACAAGTCTCCTGGAAAGGATGGAGTTTTCAGTTACTGCAGAAAGGGTATGAATATATCAAACATATTTTGAAGAAAATACTTCACAATCGATTATTACTCATTACAACACATATTACGGTGAGATGCCAAAAATCTATATACGAAATAACTTGATTATAGCTATCTAAATTTACTTCATTTTCAATAGTTTATGTCAAATAGCCTTCCTACTTTACCCAATAAAAAAAATCATTCAAAACAACTCACCTCATCGCTGATAGTCGCTGTGTCTTCGTCCTCCCCGGCCGAGTGTCCGATCTTCGGTGCCTGTACGCTCAAACTCGGAAACGAAACATCATTCGAACAGGTAATATCCTCATCCCAGGTATTACCGCCGGCCGTTCCACTACCACCGTTGCCGCCGCCGCAACCACCGCCTCCACTGGAAGAAACCGTTCGGAGATATTCCGCCGTCGACACCAATTCCTGGGTAAGCCGCTCTACCGATTTCAGCATCAGATCAGGATCCTTGTGCTTATCCTGGAGACCGCAATCGGACGAAACACTCTGCTCGATCATAAACTCGTTGGAAATTTCCATTTCGCTGCTGCAGCCAACACCGCCGGTTCCACCAGCACCGCTTGGTGCGAGCGGTGAAATCAACCCTCCCAGGGTGGCAGCATCCGAACTGTGCGAAAATCCCGCCGGGAACTCGTTCGACCGATCCAACATATTCTCATATCCACTCGGACCCGGCGTGGTGGAAGAAACTAGCGGCAGGGGCTGATGCTGACGTAGCGGCTGCTGCTGCTGCCGTTGTGCTGACTGGGATGGAGACAATGGCTGCCGTCGGAATGGAGAAACTGGTTCGCTTTTTGTGATGATGATGGTGCGACTGATGGTGGGAGTGTTGCTGATGCTGCTGTTGCTGATTATGGTGGGGATAGTGGAGGATGGTATGGTGCTGCTGGTGATGATGTCGGTGACGTCCTGACGACGTGTTCGCGGTTGTTCCACTGCCGTGATGATGGAGCAGTTGTTTCCTCCGACTGTTGTGTCTGCTGCTGCTGCTGCTGTTGTTGTTGTTGTGATTGGTACTACGCCTGCTGACATTACGTTGGTGGCACCGGCATCCTTCGTAACCACAGGCGTAGTGTCCACGTTTTTTGGATTCGACGACGGATTGACGTGATTGGCGTGTGCAGGATTTGTGGCGGCTGCCCCGGAGATGGCCAACCGTTGCAGGTTCTGAGTCAGTTCGATCGCTAGCTGACTGTTTTTACCTTTGGGCATGCCACTCTTGATGCACTCCATCAGCAGATCGTAGTCCCGGTCGGAGTCCGGAATGCTTTCATCCGGTGCCGGAACGGGTGCCGAAGCTCGCATACCCAGCTGGGTGAAGTTCATACCGGCTCGTAGTTCAAAACCATCGTCAACATGTTTCTCCGTCAGCTTTTTCATTCCGTTCTCGATGCATTCTTCCAGCAGGGAGTTATTCTGCGGGTCATTCGAATCGACCGAATCGATGGAATCGAGCGAATCGTTAGCATCGGTGGCTGCCGAGGTCATTCTGTTCGCCGGCGGTGGAAGTAAATCGCGCACATGTTGGAATGACGACGACTGATTGGTTTTGGCTTTGCTGGTGGAAAAATCCATTCCTGCTGCGATCGCCTCATCCACCAAATGGTCATCGGAGTCAACCGACAGTGAGCTCAGTGAGCCATTGGATGCCGAAGCACGCACAGCTGCTACTCCGGAAGGTGGTTGCGGTAACGGTTCCAACTGTTTACCTTTCAATGTCGAAATTCGAAGAATTTTCTGAGCTCCACCTCCCGTCGCTTCGGTGGCCACCGTCAAATCAGACAACGCCGAAACCGTCGACATAGCGCAGGGACTATCCTCCACGTAAAAATTGCTGACTTCGTCATTTGCGTACAGTGGTTCCATATGGACCGGATTTCTCATCATATTCATGGGATTTTCTTTAACAACCGGTGAGATGCCATTCATTTTGCGCACAGCATTCACCGTCAAAGTGGATGTTTCCGTATTTTTCGGTTTCGGCATGCCACTTCGAATGCATTCCTCCAACAGTCGATCGTTCCTATCGGAACCGTTAGAACTTTCGTCCGATTCGTGTCCATTTTCCATCGACAGCACACTCAAATCACAATTGCTGGTCGCCTTCGACAATCTGGCCGGAGTGTCCTCTGTACAGAATCTTCGCAGTGAATCCTCCGGTTCGCGGTGACCCGGCTCCATCTGATAATCCGAGCTCCGCGCCATCCGACTGCCGTTCATTCCCATACTGATACAAGACGCCAGCAAAAGATCATCGTCCCCACCTGCATCATCATCATCATCATCATCGTCATCATCCGAAACACCATCTTCGGAAACGCCCGCTTCCGGAACCGGTAATGCCGGTGGTCCCTCCACCGCTTGAGACGTAATCAATTTCGATTCTTCATCCTCCTTGTCATCCATACTGAGATTGCTTAGACTTGTGGCACAGGAAAAAGCCGCCGGTGTGTTTTCCACGTTAAACTTACTGACCGTGTCCTCGAAAGCACTTTTAATCCCACCACCACCACCACCACCGCCGACCGGATGGTTCTGTTTGACATCGACCGGTTTCAGCACCATGCTGCGTCTCGGTGAGTGCGGCATACTTTGCGTCGGTGAATCCGGCAGTTCCGAGGGTGAAATAACACCGGACGCCAACCGACTGAACTCGCTGACGATGGACGATTTGTCGTCGACGCAGACGGCCGGTTCCGCACTGGACAGCGAACCCATCGAACTGGTGCGAGAAAACATCAGTGGAGTTTCCTCGGCGGTGTTCAGAAACGAAACCTGTTTGCACCCGGGCGTACTGGGCACGGTCTGGTCGGGTGGTTCCGTTTCCGGGGGTTTCGCCGAGAGGGCGTGTTCCTGTTTGAAGACAGAAAAATAATCGTAAGATGATTAATTAAAGCCGAAGAATGAAAACTAATTTGGTTTTTCTGTCAAAATTCGCATTACATATCTTAGCAACGTTTCGAAAGTCCTCGCTTCCATCGTCCGGGTTGTCAACGTGTTTTCTCGACGTTAATACGTCCAACATTACTATGGGACGACTGTTCAAATGTGAAAAGTTTTTGATCGTGAATATCTCTTGTTGTACCTAACACAACAAAATCATTTTTGGTCCATGCCATCGAAAACATGGTCCGCAATTTCCGATATAATTTTTGTTTTACAACGCAAAATTAAAGTTTTCTGAAATGTTAAGAGTCAACGAGAATCACAGAAGAAAAAACTTACGACGTGTGCTTGCCTTTCTCGTTTCGCTTGAGAACACTGAAACTGACCCAGGGCAGTTTTATCAAACAAATAATTTTTACGAAACTGTGTTTGTTTCGCACTTAGCAACGGGGGTTTGAGCAAACCTGATATAAAAACCAGGTTCGAAACTGACTCGATTTTCAGTTCAACAACGTTAAAACTAGGTTCGAAACTATCTTCAAACAAACGGTTTGACAGCAGTTTAGTTTGGTTGGAAACTGGGTTAGGTTTGGCATCCCGCGAAAACGACAACAGTAAGCGACATTTTATTTCCGCGTTACCGACTGGGTAGGTAAAAAAAAGGATATTAGTTTGTCTAGACCAAGAGCTTAGATCCGAGATACAGATCCAGTTCCAGAGCTCAGTTGTAGTAACCGAATTCAGTTAAAAAATCAGGTCCAATTCTAAAATTCAGTTTAAGAATCAAGGTCATAATCTCTGGATTCTGGAATAGAGTTTAGGAACTGAACTCGAACTTGAATATTGTAACCGCATTCTAAATCTGAATCTAAAAACAGAATTCTGAACCAGAAATATATAAATATAATATAATAGGTTCAGTCCGCAATTCGGTACATATATCCAGGTCAAATATTCCAGAATTCAATGACAGTTCCCGAATCCGGGTTCGGAATCAAATTCCGGAACTCTATTCACAAATTCAGTTATATTGATTTTTTATTTAGTACAACAGGGCGTCAAATTTCGAGACAGTACCTATATTTTCGGCGAGCAGGCTTATGTCTCACAAAAGGTTGAAACCAACAGACGATCCTCTAGAACATGGTTTCATTTTCTTCGCGCTCATATTCAGTAACTTCATAGTATGGTTTAGCCCAAAGCTTCCTTAAATATTGGATTTTGGGTTAATCACTTCAACGCGACTTGGTACGGTTGTCAAAAGGTGAGATAACAAAGTGCTCACAAGTTCCTATCTCATGCCTCTCCGTGTATCTATGATGACATTTGGACAATAGAACGGCGTCGACTGGGTGCTATAATCTTTTGCGTTAGTAGCAGAATGAGGGAATGCGATTTGGTTAGTATGTAATAATTCATTTGAAATACGAAAAATTTTCAAAACCCCTTCGAGTGTATTTAACCCCTTAATGTGACTTTGAATTGTCAACTTGTTTTCATGAAAACCGTCTGCAGCAATCCTTGCAATTCATAAATTAGCATTTTGCATATCATCCTTGTATAGTTTGACGCATAAAGTAAGTGGAAATAATAGTTCTATTCTTATTATTAGTGTTTTTCGTAGAAGCGTCTATAGAAAAAATATGAAGTGTGTGTTCCAAGGGTGTAATTGGCTGGTTCAGAAGACTTTGAAGATTTCGATATTGAATGCAAACTTGAGTATTGGTGATTACAAGGGATCGGAAGCCTTTTTGTAATGTTTAAATCTGTTTGAACTCCCCGGTGAACGACCAAAATGGTTAAAGCCGGGGTAAAATAAACGATATAAAAAAAATCTGTTTGATGCAAACATTTCATTTAGGCGGAGCTGGTCAATAAAACAGTGACCTCTGAGCACGATTTGCTCAGATTTGTATACAAAACGGAATTCGATTGAGTCAACACCTCTCTGAGAACTGAACTAAAATTATTTGCATGTATAAACGAAACACATGGAAACCTCTTTTTTTTTCCTGAAAACCACTGCCAGACAGTAGGGTTTGCGATAGGTTAAACACTCACACACATTACTTCAACTAGAATGTATTTTCCAAACCACAAATTGGGAATGGTGACTAAAGGTTGAAGCTACACAACGGTATTCATAAGCTAGGTTAAAACCTTATAATGGATACTTTTATCAATTTCCAAAAAGAGCCCATCATTTCTTTCCTTTTCCAATACTGCGTTGTCAAATATATACTTTCCCGTCTATCAATGCTCTAACATGCAGAAAGGCATTGAGCCAAACGGCTTTATGCCAAACGGCTTTATGCCAAACAAGGTAACAAGGTAATTTCCTGCAACTCAATGGTATATTTTTTGAAAATGTACAAGGAATTATTGCTTAGCCCCTTCACAAAAATAAGACAAAAATTGTTTAAAATTTTGAACAGATGATACCAATTGTTCCCTTTGGTCATGAAGAATGCGTATGAAAAATTGAAGAAAAAATCATGATTGCCGATTGAACCGCTTGAACTGGAACTGAACTCAGGCTCTGAATTCTGGAATTAAGTTCTGAAACAGAATACCTTATGATCAAAAAAGAACCGGAATTTTCATTTTTAAATTTCCGCGCTTGTCAAATCGGTAAACTTTTATTCTCTCAACGTTGGCAACACTTTTATATACATTCTGTCAAATTTTGATGCATATCGTACGATTAGTTTTTGTTTGGCGTCTATACAAAGAAGTTGAAAAAATTTCGGATTTGGATTTAAGTGTTCCGAAACGTTGAAAATGTTAGAAAAGGCCTTTGGTGAATCGTGTCTAGGAAAAACACAGGCATACGAGTGACATAAACGCTTCAAAGGTGGTCGTACAAGCTTGGATCATGATGAGATCCCTGGCCGCCCAACAACATCTGTTATTGAAGATAACATTGAATCGGCGAAGCAAATCGTTTTGCAAAATTGTTCTGCACCGATTAGAGAAATTGCTGTGTTGTTGAGCATCTCATATGGATCAGCCGAACACATTTTAACTGATGTTTTGGGTTTGAAACGCGTCGCTTCTCGGCTGGTGCCAAAAAAGCTGAATTTCATTCAAAAACAGCGTCGTGTTGATGTGGCCGAAGAGAGGATTTCCAACGCAGATAGTGACCCCACATTCATCGAATGCATCATAACTGGTGATGAGGTGTGGATCTATGAATATGATGTCGAAACCGCACAACAATCGACCGAATGGCGCTTCGAAGGCGAGCCGTTGTTCTAAATTTTCATCCATTATAAAAATCGCCACACGAAAATTTTCCAACTTCTTTGTATAGACGCCAAACAAAAACTAATCGTACGATATGCGTCAAAATTTGACAGAATGTGTATAAAAGTGTTGCCAACGTTGAGAGAATAAAAATTTACCGATTGGACAAGCGCGTGTATTTTAAAATGAAAATTCCGGTCCTTGATTGATCATAAGGCATTGAAATTAAAACCACGTTCAGTTCCAGAATTCATGTCCAGAGCAGAGCTGCAAAAAAAAAATCTGTCTTTCAAAATGAATAATCTATCTACTATCTGAAATCTGAAATTTGGTTTTCTGTCAATATTTTCTTTTTGTATTTTGGCAACGTTTCGAAAATCCTTTTTGCCATCGTCAGGGTAATCAATTGAGATGTTTACAACATAAATTACACACTCACCCGATCTCCACTCAACTCCAGTGCATTCAACGACTCGTCTCGGCTGAAGTCCGGTGTACCTTCCTCACAATAGTTGAACGGTCTATCGGGAGTGTCCTCGCCTTCTGCGGCACCTTCTGCCGTGCCACCTGCCGATCGATCTTGCTGTTCGCCGCCACCGTTTACAATGGGCAGCTGCATGGGTTCGAGTTTGGGAGCCTCACCAACGTCGGGTTCTTCTTCCTCCTTCGGAGAAGCAACGGCCGCAGAAGCCGGTGTTGTTCCTCCTACCATCAATTGTACCCGTAGGTCACTCATTGACGTTGCACTGGAAATGATCTGCGGAGTACCCTCGGTGTAGTAGCACTTGACCGAATCTTCGGCCATCAAAATCCCGTTGACTCGATTCGACTGACGATAATTTTCCACCTTTTCATCGTCCGATTCTTCCGATTGGTTCTCCGCGTAGCGAATCGAGTAGTCCGTAATTTGGTCGATATCCGTTTCCTGGTAGTCCTGATAGACTTCCTCTTCCTTCAAACTGTAATTCACCGGTCGTTCCGTATCCTCATCCGGTGGTTGATCATTCGCCACTAGCCGAATATGTATCGATTCGTGATTTACGACGTCCTGATCGTCTTCTTCGCCTTCTTCCGACTGTCGGACTTGAGAATGTCCACCGGAACAAACTTCCTTCTCCTCTGCCCGCAAAGCTTTGGGAAGAAATTTGTCCTCCAATTCCTGTTCCAGGGCTTTATTCTTGCGCGCCGTAAGACTCGGTAGTTCCTTCACATCCGCCGTGCCACCGGAAGCGGACAACTGTCTCTGCTGAATCGTAATCGGAAGACTGGCCGGAGCTGCCGCGGTCGACGGTGGTTTCAGAAGATTCTTCAGTGCCATACTGCTACCGTTGGAAATCATCTTGTGTTTGCTGTAGATCAACGATCGTAACATCGGAATGGCACCGTTTTCCCGCAGAAAGCGCTGGTCTTCGTAATTTTCACCCGACAGATTACCCAACGTTCCGCAAGCGTTGCTGACCACGGTCAGACTAGGACTTTTCAGTTGTTCTAGTAAAATTTTCAAACAATTTTTCTTCCGCAATATTTTCCGATAATCCTCCCGCAAAGCAATGTGCGAAGAAATGTTCCGCAGAATTCCACCGGCATTTTCGATTACGCTCATCGTTTTACTGGCAGCTTCGTAGCTGAGCATATCGATGAGAAATTCCAGTGAACCTTCCACTTCACAAAACTCCGACCGGTTCGGTGGACAGTGATTGGAAAGATTCCACAGAGCCGACAGAATGGCTTTCAAAGTGTTTTCGATCGAGCAGATCATGGCCGCTCGGGTCAGGACTTTCACGGTTCCGATTTCGCTTAAAGTTTGCTTGATCGAGCTATCCGCTCGCCAGGATAGATTGCGCAGAACGGAAGCCGTAACCTGGACCAACTCATCGCTGCTGGACTGTATCTGGGCCACCAGGGCACGCATGAAGCTTTTGTTCGAACACAACAGGGACTTGTTGTTTCCGTCGCCGAAGGTTAAATTCGTCAGGATCATACCGGCGTACCGTCGCATGGTAACACACTTGGGAACGGTCGGATTCGCTCCGTGCACGGCATGATCCAGTTGGATGAGCGTGGAGATTGTTTGCAGTGCTCCCAGTTGACACATGGCATGCCGATGTTCTTCGTCGAAACTGATCTTCATCAGTGTCGTGATCGGCTGAATCGGGTGCTTTTCCGGGTCTTCGATTATGTCCCGCACTTCCAGCGGGCTTTCGTCGCTGTAGTCTCTCAGCAGATCCGAATAGTCAATCAACTGTTCGATCAATTTCATAACACGGACCTCCCGTCGACCGGCTTTGTCATCCGGGTGACAGCAGACCACGTTGTTCAGAGCTAGGCGGGCATTTTTCCGGGCCGTCTCGTTCGGATCGTTGTGAATTATTTGCACTAGCAGCGGAATCGAGCAGCGTAGGGCGCTGCACGTTTCCCGATTTTTGGACAGTTGCATCAGTTTGGTCGATCGCTCCAGGGAGTTAGTAGAACCGAGCATTGAAAACAGTGAATAAACGCACTCGAATCGCATCGCATCGGTGATGCTACTGGCACTGTTCGGACCACCACCCGCACCAGTCGATGACGACGCAGCGGAAGGCCAAGTGCCTCGGCCAACATCCTTCATACTTCGCAAACTGGCCGTTCCATCGCCATCGATTAGGACACTCTGAGTGATCGCATCCTCGCATCGTCCTTCATCGTTTCGACCGTTGCTTCGCCGTCGTCGGTTCGGTTGGCCAACGAACACCACTTGATCCTCCAACCCGACCGGTGGTTTATTATCGTAATCCAAAAAGTGAGGTTTTCTAACGGCTCCACCTCCACTTCCTTCCGAACCGTCCATTGCTCCTTCTTCTTCCTCTTCTCCGTCTTCTTCTTCGCCTAGATCACCGTACTCTTCCAAATCGTCCAGGGATGAATCCGGCGGTGAAAGAGCACTGGCACTCGAGTATCTTAGATCCGTTGGATCAGCAACTTCCGAGCCGACAGCGACGACTGTTGCTTCGGTTGACGATTGCATTGTGATAGCGCTGCCGGTAAAGTTGTTGTTGATGACGATGTTGATTCTACGGTGTGATGACGTTGCTTGTGATGTCGGTGAATTGTGCCAATTTCGTTGTCGAAGAAAATTATCTGAAACAAAAAGGAGATGCCATTAATCTCGGTTTGTTTATTTGTGGGGCCAGGGAAAAGTCCCATTTCTCGCTCTCCAACAGGCGTAAAACCTCCTCGTTTTTTGTACCAACCGATGGTTCACATCCACTTCTCAGTCCGCATACAACACGTCACGTTGAGGAACCCTTATGAAAACGATTTCATTTTTATTCTACATCTTTTTCGATGTTCTTAGTAAATTTATACTCTCTGATGTACGGAAAATGTTACAGTAAAAATAAAATTGCTCACAATTGTGATTTTGAAAGAATTTACACAGCTTTCACAACACATCTTCTTGTTCGATAAGCTTTTCCGAAGACAACATCCTCTTGCTCGGTAAGCTTTTCCTTCTCGGTTAGAAGAATTTTAAGGTAGACCACATCAAAATGACCTGATTCAATCTTTTTAATTTCAATTATTTTTAGGCCCCTGTTTGGCTTTTGTTTTCTGAGACAGTTGTCAGATTTTACTCTGAATATCTTCCTTTTCCTCCTCATCTTTTATTATTTTATTTCGAGCAGGGAAAAGCCCACTGGAGATAGTTTCAGTCAAACTTGCTCTCCAGCAGGCTTAAAACATCCTCATCAACAGATTACACTATCATCCAAATGATACATTTTGCTTAAATGGCTGGTAAGGTTCAACACTTTTGACTTGAAAAGTTGACAAAACATGCTTGAAATGTTTTATTATGACAAAAAATACAAAGAAAAAATATAATTTTTCGAAAGTGTTAGACACAGAAAAATTAATTGTTTCCTTCGAATTTATAGTTGTCGGATTTTACTCAACATGTCTTTCTTTCCCTCCTAATTATTCTTTAATTCTTTTATTTGGAGCAGGAAAAAGGCCAGTGGAGTTAGTCAAACTTGCTCTCCAGCAGGCATAAAACATCCTTATCTTTTCCATAAATCTAGTGCTTTTATAGTAACTAAATCTAATAAGACTATAACATGAGGAACGATTTCTTGATAACATTACGTGATAAATGAAGGTCGATAGAATTGAAACATTGGCTGAATATGCGGAACATGCTAGCTATGGGCTCGTTATATTCGTAATTAGTTCTAACATAGGGAATCCGAAGAAAAAAACATAATCGAAGATTACGACGTCCAATGTCTAATTGTAACAATTGCAATAGCTCGGAACAATCGATTCGCGACTGAAGTAGGTCTGCCACAAAGCTAGCCTTACAAACATCGCGACGGACAGATAATAACACATGGGCTGAAAAGTGCCGGACCGGACCTAACAAAGAGAACACGATTTTTTTGGTTCGAAATTAACTTTATTAATCAGCGCAATCATTCTAGTGCAGCTCTAACATTTCAATACCACTTTTGTAGAACGATTGATCTTTTGCCTCAAAATAGGCCTCAGTTTAAGCGATAACCTCTTGATACGTGCGAAATTTCTTACCGGCGAGCATTTTTTTCAGGTCTGCGAACAGCCAGTAGTCGCTGGGAGCCGAACCTGGCGAATACGGTGGATGAGAGAGCAATTCAAAGTTCAATTCATGTAGTTTTGCCATTGTTTTGATTGACTTGTGACACAGTGTGTTTAGTTTCGATTTCTTCGCGTTTCGCCTTCGGCTCATCAGTGCTTAAATATGTACTTTACGTACAAATATGTACTTTACGTACAAACCAAAAACCCCTAAATGTTCAAATTCTGCGGCGGCCAGTAGTCAGTCGTCACTCGTTTTCGTCCGAGACGTCAGATAGGATATTGCACCTAGTCTCACATCCTTAAAGGGTCACATAAATAGTGTGGACTTTGCGTCTGCTTAGCGGTTCAAATTGAACTGTTAGGCGGAGATGGCGGTTCAATTTGAACTGCTTTAAGCACTGATGAGCCGAAGATGACATATGTGTTACAAACATGGCAGTTTTTTTTTCAATTCAAAACAATTCCACATTAAGATTGATTTCGACTGCTTACAGCAATAATTGCTGAAAGAACTTAACACCCATATAACATACGAATCAGTTCGTCGAGATCAGTGAATGTGTGTGTGTGAATAATTTCATTCAATTTTCTCGGAGATGACTAAACCCATTTCTACAAATTTAAATTTATATGAAAAGTTGTATGCTTTTATACAAAATTGCTAAATTTCATTTGGTTCCGGAACTTTAGGATGATATTTGAAACGAAATTAAAATAATGTCTCTCATTTTTCTCGTAGATGGCTAACCCGTTTGGCTCCATCTGAAATTCTAACAATATCAGGCCCTCTGATTTGAAACATCATAGTGAATAGACACAATACATTTACAGAAATATATAAAACAGATTTTAAATCTTCGCGTTGAGATCATCAACCTCGAGTTTTATTTTTGACAATTTCAAATTATACGACAGTATGCCATTCTAGAACAGATATCCATCACCGCGTTGCGAATAGCCTAAGAACAAACCAAGTATAAAGCGTGAAACGCTCAGGTTGTGCTCTCATACCTGAACGCACGGCATGAGCTGTGGGGAAACAGAAGACAGAATCGAAACGGATTCGTACTTGCCGAAGATTACGAAGCTGGACAGTACAACATCCTCGCTCCGGATCAACCTACGCGACTTTCCAGATCAGGAGTTCATTCCATTTTGGATATATTTATCAGCAACATCGCCGTAGACAGCTCTCCGGTTGTCTTCAACGAGCTATCTTCCGACCACTTTCCAGTAATATTGACGTTGGGATCTTCACCAGAAACAGTGCCTATTCAACCTCGGAGGAACTATTATCGCACCGATTGGGTCCAATTTCAACATATCGCCGACCAACTTATTAATATCGATTTACCACTTGATTCCCCGATGGAAATCGATGCAGCCCTATCTTCCTTCCAGCATTCAATCACAGTCGCTCGTGATAGGACGGTTCCAGTACAACATATGCCGAGTTCCTCTCTTCAAATCGACAGTGTCACCAAGAAACTCATCCGACTTCGGAATATCTACCGGAGGCAGTATCAACGAACTGGCATCCTAGATAGGAAGACTACTTATAACAACTTAACTAGGATAATCCAGGATATCTGAGCTTCGCAACAGGAACTTCCAGCAAAAGCTTCGAGAAATTCTCCCACATTCAAAGCCCTTCTGGTCCTTAACGAAGGTGCTTAAGAAAAAACCGAAGCCTATTCCTCCTCTGATGTCACCCCAGGACGCAGCTGAAGAAATACCTTTAATCACACCAGTAGAGAAGGCAAATGCGCTAGGCCAGCAGTTTGTGTGTTCTCACAATTTAGGACTCAACATTGTTAGTCCACATGAAAGAGCCGTTGCTGATAGCGTTGCTGAGGTTGACCAATCAGACAACTTGGTTCCTGAGGAAAGTAGAGCCACTGCGAATGAGCTGATGGCTATTGTGAAAAAATCCAAAAATATGAAGGCCCCCGGTTTCGACAACACATTCAACATTGAGCTGAAACATTTGAGTATTCGCTCATTTGTCTTCTTAGCTAAACTTTTTAACAGGTGCTGGGAGCTTGGTTACTTCCCTTCAATGTGGAAGTTAGCTAAAGTTATCCCAGTTTTGAAACCGGGGAAAGATCCTTCCTTTTCCAAGAGCTATCGGCCCATCAGCTTACTCTCTGCCCTATCCAAGCTGTTTGAAAAGTCAATACAAAGGCGAATTCTTGCTTTTGCAGATGAACAGGATATATTTCTGGAAGAACAGTTTGGGTTCCGGAAAGAAAGATCCACCATCCACCAGCTCACAAGGGTTAACAACGTCATCCAGCAAAACAAATCAGTGTCCAAAACGACTGCCATGGCAATATTGGATATTGAAAAGGCATTCGATAATGTGTGGCACGATGGCCTGGTGTTTAAGCTGCATCGGTATAATTTTCCCATGTATCTTATTAAAATTATCAAAAATTATCTTGCAGATAGAGCATTCCAGGTTTCTCTGAATAATGCACTTTCAGAAAGATTTACTATTCTTGCTGGTGTACCCCAGGGAAGTATCCTAGGTCCCATTCTATACAACATTTTTACATCAGACATCCCACCTCTTCCAGGTGGTGGTGTTCTGTCACAATTTGCTGATGATACTGCCATTCTTTACAAAGGTCGTGTCATTAATGCTCTGAAAAATAAACTACAGACAGGTCTGGACGCTTTAACGGAATATTTTACAAGCTGGAAAATTGTGATCAATGCAGCAAAAACTCAGGTCATCTTGTTTCCACATTTAAGATCTCCAAAACTTGTTCCATCAGACGAATGCCGAATACGATTCGGTGATGAGGTCATCCAATGGTCCGACGAAGTTATCTATCTAGGACTCACCTTTGACAGACATCTGATATTCAGGTCACATGTTGACAAAATCGTTCAAAAATGCAGCATACTCATTAGGTCTCTGTATTCGCTGATTTGTAGAACATCTAAACTGTGCCTGAAGAACCAGATGGCTGTCTATAAACAAATCATCTACCCCGCAATTGAATAC
Source organism: Malaya genurostris (assembly GCF_030247185.1). Classification (NCBI taxonomy): domain Eukaryota; kingdom Metazoa; phylum Arthropoda; class Insecta; order Diptera; family Culicidae; genus Malaya; species Malaya genurostris. The sequence continues at coordinate 138,990,932 of NC_080570.1, read as the reverse complement.
GCAGTCCCTGTTTGGCGGGGCTGTGCACGAACACACAAACTTAGGCTTCAGCGCATTCAAAGTAAGATCTTAAAGATGATTCTAAATCTACCCCCTTGGACAAGGACTAGTGAAGTACATGAGATGGCCTCCCTGGATATACTAGAACAAAAATTCGAACAATACTGCACGAAATTTGAAGAGAGGTGCTCAATCTCTGAAATACAAATAATTCAAAATTTGTACGTATTAGGTTAGGGATAGTTATAAGTAGGTAGATATTTTATTAAAAATTAAAATAAATATTATGATTAAACATTAGTATGTAAAGCAAGAGTAACTAAAACACCTAATATTAATAACGAATCATATGAACAACAAAGATGAAAGGCCAAAGGGTCAAAACACTTGTACTGTAAAACGTTGATGTAATACAAAAAAATAATATTAATAAACAAATATTTATGCAAAACAAACTGGTTGTGCTCTCATTCGGACTCCCGTCATCAGGAGGAGCAGTCGGCAATGAAAGCAGAGACCGGTTGAGTGGTACAAAACCTCAAACGCTCAGGTCGCAGAGCCAGTTTCCTTTCAAAGAAGATCGATTGCATCATCATGCTGCTGGTCATTTGCATTGGAGCAAAAAGACAACAAGAAATGGACAACAATGGGCAACATGGGAAATGTTATCTAAAGAACTATAGAGATTGCTTTTTTTGCAAATTAGAAATTAAAACCATCAGTGTAGTGCAAATCTAGGATAAATTTATTAGCTACATTACACAATTTGGCTATTCTGAATGCCATAAATTAGGCCCGTACAGCATTTTGATAGTTGCTTCCACTAAAAAATATTATCAAATCTGAAACGAAATAATCGACATCAAAATTCTGTATGTTGCTATTTAGAACCATAATTGTATACCCAACGAATTATTCGAAATTTTACTTCACTATACTGTATACGGCCCAGTTTTTAACCAGTTATAGTTTGTAGTAGAATTTTCTGTTGATTTGCTAGAATAAAATGCATAGAACTGACCCGGAAGTCATTCATTTCGAGTTTGGCTGTCGTAATCAATACCCACGGACAACAGGTCAGCCTGGAAATAGATGACGGAAGCCAGCGGTATCCATCGGAAGTCGAACTCAACTCGTCACTCTCCATCACGAACGCCTTCATAAAAGATCCCTTTGAGTACTTTACTTTAGGTACGGTACACCTAACTCTAGTAGTGAAAAAGGGAAAAGCTTGCACAATTCACACAATCGATCAACTAATTGATATTCGGAAGTATAAAGGAGTGTCAGTTTAATTCGTATTCAGCATCCAGTTATGTCTCTGACATTACACACCCGTACTTTTTTACATCACCGCTTTTAGTGACGGTTATTTGGAATAGGAATTTTTATTTACACTAATAATTTGAAATTTGAGGAAGTGATTTGAAATAGGAGATTCGAATAAAATTCAAGAACTTTGTATGGAGTTTCAAGACCTTTCATTTGAATCTAAGTTCATGAAAATCGATTCAAACATCTCCCCGAAAAATGAGTGCAAAAAAATGTTACATACATACATACACACACAAACAGGCATTTTGCGTACTCGACGAACTGAGTCAAATGGTATATGATACACGGTCCTCCGGGCTTCGGTTTTCACAGTAATTACATAACCTTTCTATATGAAAAAGTCAAAACAGAAATCAAACATAGATTTCTTTTTATGAGAAATGAAAGTTTCGCTAAAGAAGTTCAACATATTCTAAACCTTTCTGGAAACTTCCTAAGGTTCTTAAGAAACCTCAGATACCAATTCCAGCTCGCAAAGGAGTAAATCAAATACGGCGAAAGAGCTCAAAACCAAACATCAACTTGAATGATGAAATCTTTAATATTTCTATTAAAAAACTTTCCCGATATTGCTTTGAGACTCTTGGTTAACATTTACAACTGTTTTTCATTAGCTTACTTCCCTAAGAGATGGAAAAACGCTAAGCTAATTCCTATCCTCAAACCTGATAAAAACCAAGCATAAACATCAAGTTATCGACCAATTAGTTTACTTTCTTCTATAAGTAAACTTGTCGAAAGAAATTATATTAGTAAGAATAATGTCTCAAATAAATGATAATTCTATTTTTTACCAGAGCATATTGAATTTCGTCTTGAACATTCAACTACTCATAAACTTGTTAGAGTTAGGAACACGATAAAAGCAAATAAATCGTCTGGGTTATCCCCTGGAGTTGCTTTTCTAGACATAGAAAAACCATTCGACAGAGGTTGGACAAAGGTTTATGGGGAAGTAAGGGATAATTTGAATCAAAAAACATTTTTTTGTAATTTTTTACGGAGAAAGCATAAGCAAATGTATACAAACTTTTTTTACATCATCAAACATCATTTAAAGAATATTTCGTTAAATACCCGTATATTAATATTGAAAAATAAGAATTATCTGAAATCAAGAGTGTTTTTAAATTTACTTAAAGTACGAGTTATTTCTTCCCCCTTCGCCCCCTCTCAAGTTATTATTTTAATTTTTTTTTAACGGTTCGTGGCATATTTAAGCAAAAAAACACGATCTTACGCTAAATTTTCCGCCAATTTTGAGGTGAAAACTACCATAATATGAAAATGGAAAAAAAAATCAAAAACGTTGGAGGGAGGCATTTTATACCAAGAAAGTATGTTACAAGTTTGAAAAGAATCGGTGCAATCGATTTTGCAGGATCGTGTTTACGAACTTCGAATATTGGGTCTCAGAAAAACGTGTTTACATTTTTTTCTCTCAAAAAGTGAGCAATATTTCCGATATTTCGATTAATTGGAAATTTTGACACAACATTTTTGAAGTGAAAACTACAAGAAAATATAAAAAGAACGAATTTCCGAATCTGTTTATGCTGAAACTATTCATTTTTGAGCGTAACACCAATCATGTAGGGCAACGGCTCCCTTTTTCATCTGAGCTCCTATTTCCATCTCATCCCTTCACCTCATAACTTTGAACATGAATATTTTATAACCTACCGGAAGCAAACTGTGAAATGTTTTAAAATGATTTGAAAAGCTATTGTCACACTTTCCTATTGAAAGAAATGTTTTTAAATTCTTCGGTGATCGTTTTTTTTTTTCATATAAAATAAACTCATTTTTCAATTTAGGACACACTTTCGTCTCAAGATTTACAGTTCGTCATGTTTCTGAATATCTACTAATCGATTCGTCTCAAAACATGATCACTATTTCGCACAATTACACTACCATTGAATGCTGGATGACTTCATAATAAGTTATGTTCACTTGCCACTTGTTTAGTTAACGATTAAAAACTTCAAAATTTACCCGTCAAGCAATAAAAGTCTTCAAAACTATGAGATGAAAGTTTTTCACTTCGTTCACTTGATTGCGCTTTGTTTTCATCTCATTTGGTTTCGCAAAGTTGCCAAGTTATCTCATAATGTTACAAAACAAAAATTGTTTATCTTCTTCAAATTATCATCAAAAAGTATGTTTTTGGTATCCGTGACATTAGTTTAATTAAATTATTGATATTAATATTTCAATAAAACTGTTTCTGTTTCGAATATTACCAGAAAGAACGTGTTAAATACTAATGAAATAACCATTGTGGCAAATCTAGCAGCACTGGTTTCATTCCGCTATACGCCAACATAACGCTGTGAAGTGTGTGTGTGTGTGTTTCATCGGCTGTGCACAGAGATGCCAGGTATTTTCATAGAAAATATGTATTACTTTGCATAGAAAGTCTATATCTGTTCTATCTGTTTTCACTAATAAAATGATGTTAAAAGATAGTTCTTTAGATCTCCGTAAGTCATTGCCCCATTAATTAGATAATTCAACGAGTAAATTTTTTACCAATAATAATAATGTGGAAAAATCCTGGTGGGTACGGTTGTATCGTTTGAGTTGTATATGTGGCAGCGGTAAGGCAGTCGGTCACCAGAATGTCTGCAAGCCATATTTTTCCAGCTGACAGCGTTTAGTCAGCCATCTGGCAGCCATGCGAAGGCGGGTGAGAGTGTAATAGTGGAATATTTTGTTTTGATTGCTGTCGCCATTGCTAATTTATAGGATGAATAAAAGATCAACGATAGGATGGATAAAAATCCATTGAGATGAAATTAGGAGCAGAGTAGTGAAAACATCATTAGTGTTTTTAGCTGTTTTATAAATATTAGTTGAATTTTCAAGGAATGTGAATCAATTTTCAACGTGGAGCAAGGCGAATGAAGCAGTAATATGAAATAGTTACAGTGATTTTAGTGGCTAAATCGGGGTTTGAAGGCGACGTCCTTACAAATGAGATGAAATAGGGAGCCCTTACCCTAGAATATTTTCACTTCTGATTTCTGATGACTAGCCGTTGGCAGTCAGAAATCTCCATTATGTGACGATTCAAGTCTGTTGGTTGCAGGTAGAAATCTACGAATAATCTATGCTCGCCTACAAAGAAGATTGAATATTTTTAGTGATTACCTGACAAAATGGAAAATTCCACCAAATGCGGTAAAAACACAATTAATGATCTTTCAACATAAGCCTAAAACTTCTTTCCTTTCGTTTTGAATGATTCAGAATGACTTTCTTCTTCATACTCCTTATTGCACAAACATGGCACCATCCGATTAACTTTTATCGAGGAAATCGTAAATTAATTCGATTCCTTCTGTAGCCTGAAACTAAGTAGATGGCAAATTCGAATTGCAAAACGAATTTCGCTCGGGACGGTTAAAATGTTTACGTACATTTCGTAATGCATCAACTCGCTTTTATTATGATTAAAATTCAAAACTACTGTGTTCACAACACTCCAAAACGACTTCAGTTTAATTAATTGGCAATAATCCAAAATAGTTTTCATGCAATAATCCAGAGTAAGTGAATTATCTAGCTGTCAAATAGCTCAACTGCAATATGTCATAAATCCCGCAAAATATGTATGCGTCAGTCAGAATATATTTAAATTGCTTTTTTCCCCAGTTAAGTGAAACACGACTCGAAACGGGTAATGAAAATTTCAAACATACTTAGACGCCATGAACATATCAGTTTGACAGTAACAAATTACGGTCCCCCCGGTGGTTCTCGAATGATATGGTGGAGCATTAAACATTCGGTTTATTTTTAACCTGGCCCGAGAACAAATGATTTATGTCCCGGCAGTGAAAATTTTAGGACCGACATTTCGCACTAATTCACTGTCAAGTTTTGCGCGACGGTGCAGGCAAAAGTAGTGACGTCGGTTTGGGGATTCAGAATAAACGTCGGTTTAGGGATCCAATCAATTGGATAATGAAATTCGAGACTCTAATTTTTTCTTAAATTCTATTTACAAAAAGACTTAGTTATTTGCTTCAAAACTACCTATAAAAAAGTGTTTTTCAAACAGTTAAGAGCTTTAACTAGTTCCAAACACTTGAAAGGTATCCCATTAGAATATATTTTATTGATTTTTTCGAGCAACATTTCCCATCTGGCCCCGCCAAGGACACAATAGCCAAATTTACTGGCCACGAAATTTGTTCGCTTTTGCCAAGGATCACAAACAAACCAATCTTTCACTATAGGGAGGGTGGGGCTCCTCCGATCAATGAACACTGCCCCCGGCCCATAGGTACGTACATCGTTCTTTTCTACATCTGGTCAATTGCAATCAACGCAATCGAACCAACGATAGCGGAAAAAACCGCTTCACCAATTACCGTACAATCATTATCGTTCTGTTCCCGAACCAGAAAGAACTTTGCATTCGGCCATTTTTGGTCCGTTCCGCAAGTGATTCAGAGCCGAACCGAACCAAACTCTTGGGGGAGCTGGGCACTTTTACTTTTTCCACATACACACACGATAGCTACGGCGAAGGGGGAACTTACATTCATTTTCTCGAACACTTAATCCAATCCAGAAATGGGCTGGTTCCCGTTCAGGGTACGTAAAACTAACAATTTCCTGCTTCTGTTGAGAGTTGTTATCGATTAAAACATTAAAACATGACACTGGATCACTTTCTTCCAACTATCGAGTGTTGTTCCACCATATTAAAACCGTTTTTTTTTTCTTCTGCACTCTTCTTTTGACAAGATCAATTTTTTCTTCCTGTGTTCACAGCAGACCGAGCTCCAAAAGTATAACCAACGACGACAGGCACATCAGGAAAACATCGCGCACACGCAGAAGAACGATAAACGACGAATGGATATTATTTTGGAACTGTTTCCACTCACTCTTCACTTCACTCGAACGTCAGCTCTGTTTGGGTTCATCGATGGGGGAACTCACGAGCAGGGTTACCAGATTCAGGGATTTTTCAGTACAGATAACAGATACTTTCATACTCTTTTTTTTAACGACTAACTCAATAGGGTAACAGAGGTATTTTGGCCCATTTTAAGATTGATTTTATTTTGGCCCACTTTGAATAAATATCCACCAAATGTTTTAATATCTTTGAAAAATCCTTCCGCAATTGGTAATTTAATGTGTTTACCTTCAAATTTATGTAACATGAGTTACTTCACATCAATTAAATCCGATAAAATCGATAAAGTTTGTTAGGTATGCCAAAATATATGAAGTGGCCAAAATACCACTGTTACCCTATTTCTTTGTTCTTTTTATGCCATATTCATCTAACCAGAGACCATTTTTGTAAAGGGTGATTTTTTAAGAGCTTGAGAACTTTTTTAAACAATAAAACGCATAAAATTTGCAAAATCTCATCGGTTCTTTATTTTAAACGTTAGATTGGTACATGACATTTACTTTTTGAAGATAATTTCATTTGAATGTTGACCGCGGCTGCGTCTTAGGTGGTCCATTCGGAAAATCCGCTTTTTTATCGACAAATTTTGTTCAGCGATGAGGCTCATTTCTGGTTGAATGGCTACGTAAATAAGCAAAATTGCCGCATTTGGAGTGAAGAGCAACCAGAAGCCGTTCAAGAACTGCCCATGCATCCCGAAAAATGCACTGTTTGGTGTGGTTTGTACGCTGGTGGAATCATTGGACCGTATTTTTTCAAAGATGCTGTTGGACGCAACGTTACAGTGAATGGCGATCGCTATCGTTCGATGCTAACAAACTTTTTGTTGCCAAAAATGGAAGAACTGAACTTGGTTGACATGTGGTTTCAACTATTTGAGTAGCATGAAGCATTCAGTGAGGGTCATGAGATCGTGGAAAATTTGTTTCATGCTGCCCGCACGCCCCCTCTGTTAACGACGAAAAAGTAAAGTAAATTGTGCTTGAAAATCATAGTGTTAGCAGTAGAGAGATAGCAGTGGATCTTGGCATCTCTTATGGATCGACTCAGCACATTTTGGCCGGATTAGTGGGTAGACAATTCTTGGATCTTACACCACGATAACGCGCCGTCGCATTCCAGCATGATTGAGACTGAATTTTTGACCAAATGCGAAACGAAAGTCATCGCTCAGCCACCGTATTCGCCAGATTTGCCCCACAAAACTTAAATATCCACTCCGCGGATCGCGCCATGACTTGATCGAACACATAAAAAGTCCCTGAAAGAACTGAAGGCCAACCCGGCCTGGGCCTATGGCAAGTGTATGGAACATTGGATCAACCGCTGGAATGTCCGTATTGGTTCAAAATGAGCCTATTTTGAAGGCGATAATGAGGAAATGAACTAAAATTAAAAATAAATGTTTATTTTTAAATTCAGTTCCGGTCAATTTTGATCAGAAGGTAATCTTTCCTGAGTTTATCAATTAAATGTCGTAAACTATTCGATTCGACTACATGCATGTAATATAAGCATTACTCTTTTTGTCAGTTCAACAGGACTTTTTAACACCATTCAACATAAGCCGGTCCTTAAGACAAAGTCCATGTAAACAGCCCGACTGAACTGTCAAGATAACCTGAGTACTGCTAAATTATCAAGGATGAGCGTTTATTCATTTTTGACTTCATGATAAAAAAAACTAGTTCCAACAGCGAAGCAAATATTTGGTTTTGGATTTACTTGGTCCACTGAATCAAAGTTCATTCTGTTGACACAACAGTGTAGATTTGAGTATATAATTGAAGCAATGATATCTCACTCGTTATTCATCATAAAAAAAACTTTCATCCAAAATGTTCGCTCTATAAGAACTTCACAGGTTTTTTGGAGCGATTATAGCAACTCCTGCTCCTGAAATCGATGTATCGCACAATTGATGAACTGTTTTGTCGTGAATACGACTTACTTTACTATGGGGTGCCTTTTCAAAATTAGTCATATGGAAGAATGGGCAGAACTTAATCTTGAATATTTCGACTTGTATTAATGGCAGCAACATAACTCTTTCACTATTTTATCAAATATATGATCAGGAATTTAGGATAATATTTTGAATAGCGTGAGATAACCACAAACAACTCAAAAATTGGGTTTTCTCAAAATTTGAAAACAACTCGGAAAACTCTTTACTTTGGCTTGGGTTTTTCGCGCAAGGACGACGATTTTGAGATAGTCAGGCACATATCTTCAACTGAACGTTGTAAAAGGGGAACCGTGGTCGAAAATCTTGTGCGTTGAATGGAAGCAGACGTCGGGGCGAGAAGACGCATTCAAACAGCGGCATCGGAGAGAGAACCTTCTGCGTGGTTAAAACCCTCAAACGCTCAGGTCATAGTTCTCATTTGCCTTCGGTCGTCAAGGCGAGAAGACGCATTAAACCAGTCTCGCAGCATTTGGCGCTTTAAGCTAGTTTCAACTCAAACAAGAGCGATTGCATCATGCAACAGATTCTGGTCGTTTGCATTGAAGAGAAAGAAAACGAAAAGTGGACAACATTATATCAAATCAGAAGTTCTAATGACACTAAATGTTATTCAAAGAACTATTAAAATTACTTCTTTGCAAATCGAGGGTAAAAATCATCAGTTTAGTGAAAATTCAAAATAATTTGATTTGATTCTATGCACTTTTCGCTTTTCGAAAATCGTTTGAGAAAAATGTTCCGAACTATGCTAAATATCGTAGAGAATTCCACAATTTGGCCCTTCTAAACGGCAGAAATGAATCCTGTACCGCATCTTGATAGTTTCTTTTAAAGAAATATCCAAATCCGAAATGAGATAATCGACTTAAAAAATCTTAAAAATTCTAATAGTGAAAAGGAAGAAAGTTTCACAATTCACACAATCGATCAACTATCATTCCGAATTCGAAGCTATAAAGAAATCGTGTCAGTTTTATTCGACATCCAGTTATGTCTCTGATATTACACACCCGTACTTTTTTCTGCGCTATTGCTTCTTAGAGCCGCAGTAAAGATTCGATTTTACCACAATTCGTTCATTGAAAGTAGAGTAATTCGCAAAATAATATTGCGACTCTACTAATGAGATGACTATTGGTGCAATGGCTCATATTTTACTCTGAATTTACAAATTCTATCTATCACAAATCTCGGTTCATATTTCCAAAGGGCGTATAAACAAGTGACAATTTCTCTTTGTTTACTTTCTCTTCTATTAATTACCAAGCGGTATCCACGTTTATCACTCAACTCTTTGCATGAAATGATACCCGAAACTTTCGACTTTCAAACAGAATATTGATATCAAAGAAAATCTTTTTAATCCCATCAAAATAATCGAAAGAGAGTGATTAAAGAGAAACTGTCACTTGCTTATACGCCCTAATGAAAAATAAACCGAGAAATGGTAAAATATTATTAGTAATAAAATTTGGTACTTTTTCCGTTATAAGGGCGCAAAGAAAAATATGCCAAATCTTGCTTCCGCTGGTTCCAAATTAAAGTAAATATACCTTCCTGAAACATTTCATTTAAAGCAAATCGTAATAGATTTTTTTTTCCTGCACTCGGATAACGGAGAAGTACGTAAAATTATTTGTTGGCAACTCTGCCCTTGAAGAAAGCAAAACAGAACTCACAAAAAGTTCATCCACGATGGGGATGTTAGACGTTTAGCACGTTTAACACACAACGTCCGAAAAGTTTGAATTCGCTGTCTGCTCAAATGGGATTGCGAAATCACATGCCAACAACTATTTCGAATTTCAGGATAAGGATAATAGGCCGAGTATTATCGAACATTTTCGATTTAATCCAAGGCTTTGGTGTACGTTTTGAAGAATTTTTTAAGCATGACGCATATTTTGCGCATTGGTGTATTCTTTAAGGTCTTTTCAAACCTTCCCGATCCGGTTCAGTGCCGCAAGCTTGCATCAAAGTTTTGGTAGATTATAAAAAAAAGAAAATGCCGGCACCACGGGACATTCGGAATTTGCTTTAGCATACAAAACCAAACTTCATATTTCTCTCTCGATTGAATGTGTCTTTGTAATTGCATTTCCCATTCGGATTTATAGTTTCTATAGTGATTCTTTTCGCTGTTTCCGTTTATTTTATATATTTTTTGTTAAGATTCATATGACCAGTTATACTCCTAACATATATTTGTTCAGTGTAGAAATTTTGTGTTATTTGTTCTGTTATATGTTACCAAGCTTCTCTATTCTTTTTCTACAGCTTACTGATATAATTGTTTTCATTTTTTGTATCTGTGGGTGCGGTTTTCTTCCTGTCAGGTGTGTTTGTGTGTTGTGTTCATGTGTGTTGGAGGGGTACAATTAAAATTGCAGTGCCTTAGCTATTGTAGCTTCATTTGTAGGGGATACTGACTGTCGACCCAATAGCATAAACGCTTCCTAACAACAGCACACCATTCTATGAGCTACTAAAGATATATACGTATGTCATACTCATCGCTAAATAGCATATTTGGTGATGATATTATGGCTGCACAATCTCACTACTGCTGCTTACGGTGATTGTTTCACGTTTAAATACATAGAGTTTAGAGTTTGTTCAGAGGATAAAGTACGGTCATCGTTGACCAGTGTCAATCAGCAATCAATTTTGTAATTCCTCTGATTAGGGATGTGTTACTTTTTAACAAGGATTCAAATTTGTTATCCGGTGAAATGGTAGATCTTATTACGCGAGATAAACTGGGAAAATACTGATTATTCGAACTACCGGTTGCGGTACTTTGATTGTTCAAACTATTCGAAACAAGAATGGAAGCTATAAATAAAAAGGGATAAGGTACGGTTTTGTAAATTCAACATAACTAATTAGTAAACGCTTGAACTCTGAATGTGTTATTTATAAATGGAAAATAACAGATAAAAAAAATTTAAAAGGTTTCATACTTTTAACAATTTTGATACAATATATTTAAAACAGAATAAAACAGAAACAGTACTTTGTTAGTATATTAAACAAGCATGATGGTACGCCATTTTGCTCAGACTAAAAAGTTTTCCTACTTTGAATACCACAATTCAACAATCCTTCGCTTCTGCGCTCAGCACAAAATTACAAATCTATTTACAACCACACGTGCAAAAACTCCTCAAAATGCTTGATTTTAATTTTATCACGAAACACGCACTTTTCACTAGATGCCTGTCTCAGTTCCACCCTAACTGCTGTCAAACTGGTTTCAATGTTTCGAACTTATGTCGTTTTCGCAAGAAGCCAAAACTAACCTAGTTCTAACAAAAACTTCGGTCCACACGTTTATTTGAAGTAAATTTTAAACCTAGTTCCAATGTCATTGAAATGAAATTCGAGTCAGTTTCGAATCTCATTCTTATATCTGGTTTGGGCACACCTCCAACGCTATGTACGAATTTAATGTCATTGAAATGGTTTGTTTGAAGAAAATAACCTAAACCAGTTCCGAAGTTTTCAAGCGAAAATGACAAGTCAGCTTGTGACATTTCGATATTTAATGAGTGAGTCATTCTACTATCAGTTTGACAGTCAGTTCCATAATGTTCAATTCAAATTTGTCTAAGTTTCAACTATTGATATCTTCAATATATTTAGTGTTGATCATCAATTCTGAGATTTTCAGATCAACTTGTGATTCGTTCACTGATTGCGAAACGTTTATCTCGTCATTGCTACCAAAGAGAGCTCAGGCGAAAGAGTTCAATTTGTTCTTTCCTAGTTTTTGTTTAGCAAATCTGTACTCGTCATCTTGTCTGGAATTTGATTCAAAATTCAGTATGATTTCCAAACCCAAGTAACAATTCGAATGCCTTATGGTTTTGATTATAATTTATAGGAGTTTTGTAATTGATTTTTCAATTACTACCTGTTTTATGACAACTATAATAAGTGCCTCTTTTGAGAAGTAATATCATAGTTTTTAAAGCTTCTTTAAAACCCTTTACCTAGACTAATAACTTGGCTGAAAATAAAACAATTTGCACTAGAATAAAACCATGCAAACCCTCTTAATATTGCTTTCAATAATTTTCTTTAAAACATTATTGTCAGTAAAATTCTTTCATAAATCTAGTCTTGTGTGTGTGCGTGTTCATTGGATGACAGTTTCACTCAGAGCAATTTTGAGGGTTCTAAAGTACATTTATGACACATTTGTTGTGGACTATTTGATTTATTGCATCTTACGTTAAGTGTAATTTGCATTAAAGAAAATTTCATGGCCGCCATTATGATGTTTTTTGCCGTAACTTTTATTGACATCAAATAAAATTCGAAATGCAAAAAAGAGGGAAATATGATGGACTTTAATGATTCATTTTCAGGACGTATGCACAAGTTTTAACGCCACGAAACAGTTTTATACAAAAATGACGATGAATCACAGAAAATAATGCTCATAAATTATGAAGACTTTCGCAAAAACCGCATTTATTTCAAGGCGATTAGTTATAATTCATATTTTTATCCATACATTCACGATAAAAATAGAAGCGCATGAAATTTCTACGTTCGGGAAAAGCCTCAAACTCGTAAATAAAATCTAATAAATTCTTACTGATTGCATTCAAAGCAGACATGACAAACACATAGTCAAGAAAAATATGACTAAAACGAAAGTTTATTCATAGCGGGATTCATTCCATCCGAATAAATTTAATGTTGATCGTAAAGCTGGTTTCAAAATTTTCTTGAATTTGGAGTTTTAACGCAGGTTTATGCTGATTCTTCACTTTGCTTTATAAACCTTATGAAGAATGGTCCACTTGGCAGGAACATGTTCTTATAGAGGTTTTCAGTAGGCTTTCGTGGAGTTTAAAGTTTTAATGCAAGATTTATTATGTAGCATTGAAGACAGCTACAAGTATTTATTAATATTAAAAATGTTACTTGGGAATGGACTCCGAACCAGATACAACAACGGATTCCGACTTCAGATCATTTGGATTGAACTGAAATTTTATTATTCGAATTTTTTTTATGCACGTTGGCGAGATTGAATAATCGATTCACGTTGAAACAATGCAATGCGGTCTTAGGGTAACAGAGGTATTTTGGCCCACTTTAGGATTGATTTTATTTTGGCCCACTTTGAATAAATATCCACCAAATGTTGTAATATCTTTGAAAAACCCTTCCGCAATGGATAATTTAATGTGATTAGCTTCAAATTTATGCAACATCAGTTACTTAACATCAATAAAATCCGATAAAATCGATAAAGTTTGTTAGGTGGGCCAAAATATATGAAGTGGCCAAAATACCTCTGTTACCCTATTCTTCATAACTTTTAGAACATTAGCAAAAATCGGTGAATACAAATATTTATGCCGCATACGTTGAATATCTGTAAAAGTGGCATCCCTGATTGTACCTTTAACCAGACCCTGCCAGCTTGGAACGAAATCAATCTTCAGTTCAACAACGGCCACGATGTAAAATACCCTGGTGATCTCGTTTTTCTATGTATTAGTGTTGTCATTTAATTTTGGAATAACAGAGACGTGAAGAAGAAAAAACATAAACAAATGACGTTCCGGGTGTTGCTTTTAGGAAAATATTTAGAGTTAGTTCTGTTTGCGAATCTATGGGTGATGGGATTCCGCAAATACTATTTGGACAGCGATTAAAAATCGGACTAGGTTTTATGCCGTCTCCCGGGGTCCTTTTTTTAGCGGGGTGGATTAAATAATATCTCGGTTGATTTTTCAATAGGGCGTATAAGCAAGTGACAGTTTCTCTTTAATCACTCTCTCTTTCGATTATTGTGATGTGATTAAAAAGATTTTCTTTGATATCACTATTCTGTTTGAAAGTCGAAAGTTGCGGGTATCATTTCATGCAGAGTTGAGTGATAAACGTGGAAACCGCTTGGTAATTAATGGAAGAAAAAGTAAACAAAGAGAAACTTGCTTACACGCCCTTTTGAAAAATTAACCGAGAATTATGTTGCTCCAGCGAAGTTCACTGTGAACCAATGGTAAGTAGACTGTCATGCGATATATTAATCACTCATAATTGTACAAAAATTCACTTCCTTGTAACGTTCAGTGTCAAACCCATTGACTCCTAAACATACATTATCAACTTAAAGCGCATACAGAAAGTGATATTCCATCGTAATGTGCTTCAATAGTGGAGGCAAGTCAAAGTATTCATTTATGTTGAAGTACGTGGTTCATAATATGTATAAAGTAACATGATTCTATCAGTTGATGTATAAGAAATGACAGCTCGGCAACGTCGCTGCGCTGGACTGTCCAGCGAATTGCAGATTGCAGCGACAATACAAACTCGATAATCGTTCGGTCAGGTACGACATTATTATTGTTGCTTTTCGATATCAGTAGTTTTAAGTACAATTCAAACGTCACCGTCACTGTCTCAGGAACGTCAGCGTCCATCAAAAATAGTTTAATATTTGCTTTACCGGAACGTTCAAACGTTACGGCCGTAACGGTGACGTGTGTGAATGTCTCCATTCGAAAGGATTCAACTAATTTTGACGGTGACGGTGACGGATGTTGACTGTGACGGACCGTCTGAATCGTACTTTATCCTGTACTATAATGAGATGATGTTTCGCTTGAATTCTACAGTCGTTTGTTTGTCATTTCCAGTGATTGCAAAAAGGACGGCGGACTGATATTATGAAGTAAAACGGAATTTTGCAGAACGCATAATTTGGGAAATGTTGAAAGAGGCATGTTATTTAAAAAAAGAACAGTGGTACTGCGATTCTAGTCTGCAAAGTAAACTGTAAACTGACAGGGCTTTATTAAAACGAGCCAACTGAAGAAATACAATGGGAAGAAGTTCTGTTCAAAAAAAGTAAACGACGAAACTTCTAGACAGCGTTGAAAATTTATTGATTGGTTATTGAAACAAATGGTTTTAAAGGTTGTAGTATTCGCTTAGATAAAAACTTGTCTTATCCAAATTGCATGGAATTTGGGAAATAGATTGTCATATTTGAACGAAGAAATTCAAGCACAAACACGATCAAATTTAATTGCAAAAATATGTTGGTTTATCAGAATGAATGAATTTAGCTGGAAATATGACGCAAAAGGATTAATATGGTAACACTATCTTGAATCTGAAAAACTGGAGAAATCTATTGAAGTACTCGATGCGGAAGTTGCCTACCATTTAATTAAACTGTTTTTCATATCAGAACTCCAGTGTACAGCTCGAATTGTGGCAAATAGAAGGACTATTAGAAACTCTTGTGAAATCCGAGGCTAAATAAACAAAAATAGCTAGAAATAAAATTTGAAAAGAAAACTCAAAACTCCACCGTTCGGCTATTGTCAGCGCACCGAATAAGTGTCAAATTGTCGTCTCAAAGAGGAAAACTAACGTCTGAACGTAATTACAATAGCACCAGTTTGCCAATGTTAACTAAAATGCTTCTCATTCACCGCTGTTGTATGTAAGTTTCATTTTGTACTTTCGAAATCTCAAGCATATATTCATACGAATCGTTTGTTTGTTTGTTTTAGCTATTTACAATGCACACTGCCTTTCCGGCGACTGTTTGTCTTATACAAAAGCTGTTTGGGATCTAGATTTTAGTGTTCATCAAACTGGAAACAGGCCCTTCCTATCACTGCTTCAAAAGGTTAGTTTAAAAAAAAAACTTTGCAGGTTCAAACGCCATGAGACTTGGTGAAGCTTTAACAGAGAGCAAGTTTGTCCCATGAAAAAAAAACTGTATACTGAAAGCGCGAAATGGATAACGGAGTTTAAAACTAATCTTACAGTCTAAAAATAAACTATGAAGCTCAATCTATTGCAGGTTATCGGCAACGCCCCGTTAGTAACAATTTAGTAAATAATTATCGCACTGCGATAGGTTTTGCATTTTTGTTAACCAAAAAAAAAACTAATAAGCTGGATCATGTGTAGAAACATACAATACCTACGGCGTCGTCCCATCACAGAAATCGATTCTGCACTTTTCCCTTAGCCGGTAAAAAAAAACAATGTTCTGCAGAAGTCTTAAAAAAATACAATCACACTAATCTAGGATTAGTGTCAGAAAATGCTATTCCCCCCCTATTTCATTGCAAAAATAACACCAACCGAGTACGGCCGTTTTACTTCTTTCGCGCCTTCAGCGAATTGGTTGCCGAAGCAGAACCCTCCTGCGCTCCACCGGCGACCACCACCTTCGTCGTCCCGCACACCTTCCGATTCAACGAGCTGCTGCTGAACGTATTCCGTGTCAAGCTCGAGGTCGGTGTACTGGCCGCCGAGGTAATACTTTCGGTGCTTGCTCCCTTGGAGTCCCCGGTCCGTGAAACCCCACCGGTTGCCACGGGTATTCCACTGGCGGTGGTTCCTGCCGTGGTTCCTCCATTTTTCCGTAGTACCTTGCTACCCTTTTCGTCGAGTTTCTCCTTCTCAATCTTTGTACTACTGCGAGATCGTTTGTTACGCTTGGTGACACCACCACCACCGGCCAGGCTGGTCAGCTCCAGATTGATGTCACCGTTGTTGTTCTTAAGATCGTCTCCGCTCAGTGTGGGCTCGGTCGTTACAGCACCTGAAATCGATAGACAAAAATCGTACGGCCGAACATGTCGAAACTAGAATGGTACTAACCTCCGTTCCCATTCAGTTCGTCGGCTGCCGCCGCCGCCGCCGCCGTCGCCACTGCGGATGATATGGCACCGATCAGCTGTGGCGGTGCCGTCCCACCGCCAGAATTTCGGGTTCGCCGTGTCGTTGGTTTATTCAAGATCAACTGGATAGCCGAATCCGGATCGTCCTTCTTTCCGACCGTCCCAGCCGTTCCGCCTGCCGAGTTCTCAGCTGCCAAACTTGATCGCAACCGAGCCGAAGCAGGAATCTTCGAGCGGCCACGCTTGTAGGTGATGATATTCGGTATGTTAATATATTGATAGTGATGGTGGTAGCTGTCCAGGCTGTTATTCCGCACCGTTCGAACCGACGCTCTCGGCTTCACCTCGTCCTTGACGGTTAGCTTGATGACGGTCGATGGGGTGTTGCAGGTTGTCGTGGTGGTGATCGTCGTTGAGTTCGTTCCGGAAACGGGAGTCGGCCCCTGTTGTTGAGACTGGATCTGAGCTGCTTCGGCCAGGTTCTGCACGTTCTTTTTGTTCTTTTGTTGATTTGTTGAAACAGATCTGGGCGAAAAGAAGAGAGATAGGATTTATGAAGTAGCCTAAAGAGCCAAGACAACTTACCTCTTACTGAACAACCGATTGTTCTGCCTTGTGGAGCACGGTATCAAGAGATTTGACACGTAGCATCCTGCTCCTCCTCTGGACGTATTTGTTACTTGCGCTGTTGTGGTTTCCGTAGATTCTTCATTGCCATTGGCACTGCTGTTAGTGTTTGTGATGGTGCTGCTAGTAATAGATGTAGTGGTTGTTAGTTGATCCTTTCCGGTGCTACTGTCCTCTCCCGCAACTGCTCTGGCTCTAGTGTTGCTTGGAACCGTCGCCGACGGCACCGGTACCGTCTGGTGTCGGGTAGCAACCGAAGCAGGTGCTCCTCCGGATGAATCCGATGGCACTGTGTTGTTGTTGCCGGACCGTAACGATGTCATCGACGCTCCGGATGGCTGTTTTGGGGGGTCCACCTCCGTCGCCACTGCTTCAGCGTTTGTCGTCGATGAGGAGGACGATGTTGGCGGTGTCAGAATTGCGGAATGGCGATTGCAGGATGAGGCGATTTGATTCAAGAGATTATTGGCTTGCACACTGGCAACACTGATTGCAGCAGCAGCGATTCGATCACTGTTGTTGTTGATGATGTTGTTCGAGATGACATTGTTGTTGTGGTTGTTGTTGTTGTTGTTCGGATTAATAGCGGTAGTATTGCGGAATGGTTGAGATTTAGCACGAGTGTGATGATGATGATAGTGGTGATGATGATGGTGATAGTGTTGATGCAGTTGGTTCAGATTGAACCGATTGTTAGTGGGCGGTTCGTCGTGACTGTTCGGCATGACGACGTTAGAGGTGGAGTTTGTTTTTTGTTTGTTTGTACATTGATGAGCATTGTACAGTGAGTTACCAGTGAGAGACAGCCAAGTAATTGGTTTTATGGTGACGCAGCCAAGAGAATAATTGGAGAATGATACAAAATTACAGGATTAGTTGATAGTACTTTGCATGAGAAGATGATGAATGGTTGTACGACGATGAGTCCACGTTTGAAGTTTTAAATATTTGCACATTGAAGCAAACATGTGATCGATTAGGAATCAAGTCTTAGCAGTAAGCCGCATGGGATATAACTTCCAAGTTTAGTGTTTTTTTTTACTACGTCATACAACCATCCATCGACTGAAAAATATCACACTCAAGAACCGATAGAATCAACGGATTAACGGAAGTTATTAACTGATTATTAAACGCATGAAATTTAGACTACGGAAAGCGATGAGTGATTTTTGCGTTTGCTTTGGGACAAACTCTGTGGCTCAATCTGTATATAAACTCTACCAGAAATCCCAATTAGTTAGAAAAAAAAAAACAAAACGAAAGAGTGCAAAACAAGTTCCAAACCAACACCAATCTCACTCATCACCCGACCCGGCATTTGTGCTCCGAAAACCAAAAAAAAAAACCCTTTGTAAGCATTCCCAGTACCTCGCAAAACCAAAGGTATTTTACCTAAATGCAAAACTGAACTCACCACTGGGTAATGACGTTTGCCGATCGCGACGGTCTCCGCCGCATTGCCTTGATCTGGTTCAGTTTGTCGCCCTGGGTTTGCTGCGACTGTTCCAGTGAAATCAACCGGCTGGTGCGGACGGTTTTCGACCGCCGCGTTACCGGAATGGTTGCACATTTCTGATCCAAACTTAGTGGCGCAGAATCAACCACATCGACCGACAGTCTGGTGGTTGTTCCACCGTCGAAATTATTGTTCAGTGCATTGTTTTGCTCTTCTTCGTCGTTCAGTCGCATCGTGTCCACTTTATGGGAGATCCCCCGCACACGTTCCTTCAGTAGCATCTGTCCCCGACAGGTGCTGCTGCTGCTGCTGCTATGATCGGGAACTTTACTCGTTACCACCGGAGTGGCCGTTGTGGACGAAGTCGCCGACGAGGCAGATGACGAAGAACCGGACGATGTTGATAGACCTCCGCGGACGGTTTCGGTGCAGGGTTGTTGTTTTCCCTTCCGATCCGAATACTGTTTAACACTGTAAATACCGTACTCATGCTTGATCGGCTTGCCGACGGCGTGCCGCTTGCGATACGCGTTTCCTTCGTTCATCAGAAATGCTTCCTTGCTCAGCATCCACTGCTGCTGATGTCCGATGACGGAACCTGGACGGCACAGCCGCAACCAGGCAATCGCTTCCAGCGCGTTGAAATTGTAGTGCTTGATGAGATAGGCTCCGATTAGGGTTCCCGTTCGTCCGAGACCAGCTGAAAAGATAGCACTCCGATTATGACAAACGGAACTCTTTCCCCGTTTCTCTAGACACTACTTACCTTTACAGTGAACCGCTATCGCTCCCTCCGTCTGCTCGCAGATCGTCAAAAACTTCTTCAATATGGCATCATTCGGTGTACTACCGTCGACGAAGAACAGATCATGGTGGGTAAAACCAGCCACCGTAAACCTAGCGGCATCGTAAATTTTCACGTTCAATCGAATAATCGTCGTCACGTTGTACTTCCTAAAGTACTCGAAGTACGTCTCGGGAGCATGAATCGGATAGCCATTGTCAAGCCGGGACTTGCTGTGTGGTCCACAGAATGCTAAAAACTTATCCGGCACGATCCAATTGAAGTCTCCGTTCTCCACCCGTTCGTAGTATTCGTACTGTTGCGAATCGAAATCCGCAAAGTTGAAGAAGCCCGCTTCCAGGGCTTTCGCTACCGCATGAATACAATCGTACAGCGATATTCGGTAGCCGGAGTACACGTACGAGGCATCGCAGAATTTCGTGTAGGTCAACACGTTACATCCGCTGGTCAGCGGTTTCAGGGCCTCGTCCGGGGTCCGTTTCAGATAGATCACCGAGTACGCCCCGATCAGGTAGGCCGCATTCAACCGCTTCGACGCATCCATCGAGGTGTAGTGTACGATCTTTTTGCGCGCATGCTGTGCCGAGCGAAGCTTCTCGTTCAGCAGATGACAGTACCGATACAGCATGCAGATATTCAACGGGCCGAAATCATTGTAGAAGTTCTCGTACACCAACTCGTCGTCGATCGTGAAGTAGTGCGTGTTGGAGGTGCCTCTCGGTTTGAAGTCTTTCTTGAATGCCACGAAGTACAGTCGATCTGTGTGAGGGGTGGAGAATCGAATGAGCGATTTAATAACTGGAAATTCCAAATTCTTTCGATTCAATCCTAAATTCATTCTCTAATTTGGACACGTATTATTACGAGAATACCATTTTCAAAAAAACAAAAGATAGTACAATTGTTCAGAGATGCTCATTTCGAAAACTCTCTCAAATGGGTTCAAAAAGTCATAGGGTAAGGGCTCCCTATTTCATCTCATTTGTAAGGACGTTACCTTAAAAATTTGATTTAGCCACTAAAATCACTACGATTTTTTCATATTTCTGCTTAATTTGCCTTGTTTCACATTGGGAATTGATTCACATTCCTTGGAAATTAAAATGAAAACTAAAAACACTTCTGATATGTTCACTACTGTGCTACTAATTTCATCTCAAATGTTTTATATTCATCCTATCGTTGGTCCTTTATTCATCCCATAAATTAGCAATGGCGACAGCAATCAAAATCAAAATTTTGCACTATTGCACCTTCAAATAGAATGCAGAACCAGAGATGCCATTTATACAGATTTATCTGTATTGTATAGATTTTTGCGTTCGCATACTGATTCTAAATTCAATACAGATTTGTGAAGGTTCATAAAAAGTGAGAAGTAAAAAGTTAGACTTTTCTCTCTGAGTATCTGTTAGCATTTGAATGAAGTACTTCTTTAAAAGTTTATTCATAAACGGACAAATCACATGTTAAAATGGAAATGGAAACAAAATATAAATCTCATTTAAATTTTTAGGCTCGGTCTTTGATTTGAAATGAACGTGAAAAATGTTTTGATGAATTTGTTTTGGGTTTTTCATTCTCTCCTGTTTTCAAACGAAGCTACAAATTGCTTTATTAAAAAATGTTTGAATTGTAAATTTGGTTATCAAAGGAAGATTAATTGTTCGCATAAATCTCAGGCATAGGAGATAGTAATAAATTGTCAGCTGTTTCCATCTCAACGTATTCATCGCCATATGTCACTTTTATCGATGAAACATTCGTAAAACAATCTGATCTTTTCCATTTAGAAAATGTAACTTAAAAAAAAAATTAGTTTTTATATTTCATTAAAATTCCTACCACAGACTAACAGACACGACAGTATGAGTTAATTCTTATAAAAATCATTTTTAGTGATGCACTGGTTCCACCTATATTGTACTGCGCGAACTATTTACTATCTGTACACCCCTTATGTTATGTAAAAGTTTTTTACTAGTTGGTTTCCCCTCGTTTGTAAACACCGATCAGCTGCTTGCAGGGTTGCCAGATTTCATCAAAATATTTGATAATGAATCGTCACAATAAATTATTGGATTACGTTGATAATATATTTAACTTTTTTAGCGATGTTGGAAGGTAAACATTTATTTTACTCAACGTTGTTCATCTAGACTATTTATGATTGAGTTGGTAATTATCACCCGAAATTAAGTGACGGCAGACCAGAAGAAAGTAAATATTGTAACAAAACGGGTTCGATTTTGTATTGCGTTGTAGGATGAGAAGTAGGCACAATTCTGTATATAGTTTTGGAAATATGTAATTAATCTGTATCCTGCATGAAATTCGCATGGAGGTATACAAATCAATACAGTACAGGTAATTCTGTATGAATGGCAACTCGTTTGGTAAATGAAAAAAATAAACACAGTCGAGATGACAGACAGGATGTATTTGATAGGGTAACGTGGCGCCATCATGACATATGCGAGTACTGTCCCAACTAAAGGAATATTCGAAATGACCGTTTATATGGTTAAAGAATCTAATTTGAGTGTCCTGTCTGTTAGTCTGTGTTCCTATGGTTTGAAGTTTTTAAAATTTCTACGGTTTGAGTTTTTATATGAAAATATCTGGCATCTCTGTGCACAGCCGACGAAACACACACATTTAACAATGTTATGGTGACGTATAGCGGAAAGATCCCAGTGCTACTAGATTTGCCACAATGGTTATTTCATTAGTATTTAACATACTCTTTCTGGTAATATTCGAAGCCGAGACAATTTTATTGAAATATAAATATTAACAATATAATTGAACTAATGCCACGGATACCACAAAAAAAAACTAGATGATAATTTGAAGAAGAAAAACAATTTTTTTGTAACATTATTAGAAAACTTGGCAACTTTGCGAAACCAAGTGATATGAAAACAAAGCGCAATCAAGTGAACTAAGTGAAAAGTTTTTATCTCATGTATTTGAAGACTTTCAGAATTTCTGGCGTATGTCAAACCGTAGGAATTTTAATGAAATATAAAAACTAATTTTTTTAAGTTACATTTTCTAAATGGAAAAAGTTCAGATTGTTTTACGAATGTCCATCGATAAAAGTGACATATGGCGATGAATACGTTGAGATGGAAACAGCTGACAATTTATTACTATCTCCTATGCCTGAGATTTATGCGAACAATTAATCTTCCTTTGATAACCAAATTTACAATTCAAACATTTTTTAATAAAGCAATTTGTAGCTTCGTTTGAAAACAGGAGAGAATGAAAAACCCAAAACAAATTCATCAAAACATTTTTCACGTTCATTTCAAATCAAAGACCGAGCCTGAAAATTTAAATGAGATTTATATTTTGTCGTGAATACGACTTACTTTACAAGAATGGGCAGAATTTTATCACGAATATCTTTTGATGTACTTAACCCACCAACATATTTGCTGCTACAAGCTATCGGAAATATGATCAGGAATTTGTGATTAAATTTTCAACAGCGTGAGAAAACCATAAATAATCCAAAAACAAAAGTGTTCCCATTTGGGGGTTTGGTACCTCGTGGGTAGCCAGTTTGTGCGCAAAGTGCACATGACTTATTTCTAGTTTTTACGTTTCGTCTTCGACTCATCTAGTTTTTACGTTCCGTCTTCGAGCACTGACGAGTCGAAAACGAAACGTAAAAACTAGAAATAAGTCATGTGCACTTTGCACAAACTGGCTACCCACGAGGTACCAAACCCCCAAATGGGAACACTTTTGTTTTTGGATTATTTATGGTTTTCTCACGCTGTTGAAAATTTGGTGTGTTAGAATGTTTACTGTAACTAATCTGTACTTTAGTTTAGAAGAATCGTTACAAATTCTAGTAGTGAAATAAAGGAAAGCTTGCACAATTTACACAATCGATCAACTAATTGATATTCGAAAGTATTAAGAAAGTCAGTTTTATTTGTATTCACGACATTCAGTTATGCCTCTGACATTACACAACCGTACTTTTTTTTATCAGCATAAAGTTATTAAACAAAATCTGCCAATATGGCAACACTGTAACCGATACCTAAGATGACAAGAAGGGGGAGTAGGGATGTCGGAAATTTCGAATTACTCGATTATTTAAATATCGAGTATAATGTTGAAACTAATCGATTGAAATTTATTCGATTGTCTGGGTTATTATTCGATTACTCGATTATTCGTTCGTTTATTACTATGTGGTTTTTTTAAATTATTCGATTAGCTCAATAATCGAATATTAGTTTTTAGCTAATCGATTCAATATTACTCGATTATCTGGGTTATTAATCGATTACTCGACTAATCGATCGATATTACGACATCCCTAAGGGGGAGTCGGAAGGAAGAATAAGAAATCAGCGGAACACATCAGGGATGTCAGGTCCACAGATTAATCTGTGTTTCACAGATTTTGAATTTTCTGCACAGATTTTAAAAATGACACAGATTTTCACAGATTTCTGAAAATGATCACAGATTATTGAATAAATCACAGATTTTCACAGATTTTTGGAAATCGAGCACAGTTTAGCATTAAAAAGTACAGAGCGGTAGAGGCAAAAGGTACAGAGCGTGTTGGTAGTGAGACCGTTTTTTTTTTGCTCACCAAATTGATACGGAAAACGGTCACAGATTTTCACAGACTGGTTTTGGGTTTGATCACAGATTTTTGAAAAAATGACCTGGCATCCCTGGAACACATCTTTGTTTTCTATATCCCACATTATCGAAATGACGGAATGAGCAATGAATTCTTACTCGACTGCATGATTTTTTAGTGCTCGATCGGTTCAGTGCTAGAATTTTCGCCTGAGTTGGCAGCTCGATCAACCTGATTGACAGTGACATTATAAATGTCATTGAATATTCGCTCATTTTATGAATGTGTTAGTGTGAAATTTAAGCGACTTAAGCCATTTCACTACACTCCAGCTAGAGGAATGGATGATGCTGACTAAGGTAGGCCGTTTTGTTAATTTCCAGCGAATTTCAATAGTTTATGTTGGGATTCTAAGAAGAACTAGTTATTTACTAGTTCTGTATATCCGAAAAACATGAAGATTTAAATTTGTATATTCAGTTATATAATGGTTTCGTTCAAAAATAAACTGAAAATCAGCACGAAAACGTGCAAAATCAGGAGAGAAGAAGAAGAAGACGAATTGACAATTCAGTCCGCATCTTCTCACTCAATTCCGAATGATTTCCGAATCAACCGGTTGTCGGCGAACCGGTTCATTCGGAATCGGTTGTTGCACTGGAGTTGGAATTGATTCGGAATCCATTATAATTTCCACATGAAATTCCGAATGAAAATTTCTCGCCAATTCGGAATTGATTCGGAATCCATTCGGAACTGATAATGTGGGATAGGGCTGCAAATTAGAAATTCAAGAGTAAAGACAAGTAGAGATGTGATCAGCTTTTGAACACTTACAGCTCAGTCAGTTTAGTTCCAATCAGTAATATTATTTCACCAATTGATTGGAAATATTTCTACGTATTGATTTGAATGTTCAATGAATTCCATGTATTCTCAATCATATATCATTGAATTGTTGATTAATACACAGAGAGGAATTGGCCTAGTTTGAAACAACTTATTGTATTGTTGAAATTCAAAGTCAAAATTCAAACCAATGATTTATATTAATCCAAATTATTAATTCAATAAGTTTCCAATCATTTAATATTATTGTTGTAATATTAAAAATGTTTGATTACACCAAAAAAATTGGTTATTTTAAATCATATTCAAAGTTGTACCAATCAAAATTCAGCTCGTTGGATGATACACATTTCAATTCAGTTCAATCTAAAATATCACTTTGAATCAACATATATATTGAGTAGAAATAACCTAAATTTTCGGTTAGGTAAATACCAACCTGACGATTAAGTCAAAACTAAATAGTTTTTCAGTTTGCTTCGGTTGCTTTCATCGTTAGCTCGCTTCTTCTCGGCTGTGTTTAGTTTTCGTTTCATCTCAGTTTTTATTCTTTTTGAAGTGATTTTATATTGTAAAAAGTGTGAACTGAACTGTGCAAAGGTGCATTCAAGTAACATTATACATGTTTTTCAAAAGCACCATATTAAAATGAAAAGAATCAAATGTACTGCCAAAGAGTCGAAGACATTAATAATGTTTCTTCCGTTGATTATAGGTCCTCTAGTGCCCGGAACAGATGCTGTATGGCAGCTTGCATGTGCTTTGGTAAAAATAGTTCACATCTTACTTTTGAGAGAAATTCTATTACCGTTGGTCAAAGAGCTAAAATCACTTATAACATATCATCATAATCAATATGTAAAACTATTCCAGGATACTCTCAAACCGAAACATCACAACATGGTACAGTACATGGTACACACATTGGTCAATGAGGTTTGAATCGAAACATAAAGAATTCAAAACGTATTGTAGAATTAACAGTAATCGTATAGATATGCGCTCAACCATAGCCATAAAATCCGGTTTTAAATTTGCATATGATTGTATAAGAAATAATTTCTCAACCTCGAAAATTACATACGACGAAAGTCAAATATATTTTAATCAATTCCGGTCTGAACAAGAGAAGTATAATAACTTTAATTCAGTTAATGTTAATGAAAAATCAATAATTTTTTGACTTAATTTTATAAATGTGGAATACTATATAAAAGAGGGTCGTTTTATAGTACAATATGCAGTGATACCATTGATATTTTCAAAATAACAGAAATATTTTTCAATAACGATAATGCGCTTTTGCTGCTCTGCGAGAAATATAAAATAAACAAATGTAACGAACAATTGCAATCGTATGAAATAAGCACTACAGCTAGACCAGTAGTAGTAAGTAACATAGAATACAATAATAGGCAATGTTATAGATCTACATAATTTAGAAAGGACCACTTATTAACGACTATGTAACTTCAAAACTTGAAGCAATGTACTTATGAGGAAAATACAAAAGAAAGAATAAAATTCATTTTATTTCCCTTAACCAAAATATAGCGTTCTACCTCAAAACTTCTCATTTCGTTCGAACAAACTTTTTCTTTGAATCAACAAGAAGTAATGATTGCACTCACTATTTTATTGCTCATTCAAAAAAAAAATCCCGGTATGTGTAATCCAAATTTTGTTTGAAATACGTTGTGAAGTTTGGTTGAGTTTACCTAAGAGTTTTCAGCTGTCAAACTGGAACAACCATAATTATAGTTGTTCCAAACGAATATTTGTTGAAAGTACCTTAAAATCGGAGCTAAGAACAACCTTGTACTCCAGTTTATTTCGAAGTTCATAGTCAGTCAAAGTAAATCAAAAACATGGTTGTGCAAATTTCAATGTAGGAATTCGATTGAAGTAACCTTCAATATGGTTGATAGTACCATAGATTTTTCTCCGTGTAGCTAGCAGTGTCCTATTAAACCTGTTAAAAATCTCCGGCTTACCGGATTTAGACGACGACTTTGAAAGAGTAAGCGATATATCAATGGGAAAGCATCGCTCCGATTATTCAATCGGTGCAAAAGCAAAGCTGTATAGAGCACACTATTCTATAAATGTAAGCGAAATTATGGTTAACGTTTCAATCCTACGTGTAGCATGTCAGAGGTAGTACGTTGACAGACAGCAAGACAGAAAGTGCTATAAAACGATTTGAAGCTTTAATTGGTACACGCTTAGAAAAAGTTACTCAAAGTTTGAGTAGTAGTTACTCATTTTCAAATGATACATGGAAACGTCAAAAATTGAGTAGTTATCATCAATGATATTGAGTAACTCCTACTCTAAATTTGAGTTTAACGCAAAATCTCTTTTTATAGTTACTATTCGCATTCGCGATAAGTCTAAAAGTTGTAATAACCATTTGTAGCAACAGGTTGTATTTTTTGTTAGTGAGACGCGTATTTCGAGGGTGAGTCGATCAACACAAACGGTGTTGTGTCTGCAAAAACCGGAATGATCAGCTTCGTGTTGTGCTTTAGAATGGAAACGATTATGCTCAAATGTCATTTATAAGGAATAAGTGTATGATTGGTGCCTGAGCATAACACACTACTCCAAGCGACCACCACTTGATATAGTATTGAGTTCAATTATTTAACATTTTAATACAATACACTCAGAAAAGGAGCAATTTTTTTGCAAATTTGGTATATGTGAAATAAAATTTCACACAAAATTTGAGTGATAGTTACTCTATTTTTGTACATGTACGAATAAAGTATTACTCAGTAAATGAGTAGATTTTACTCAAATATCGTTTCCAGTGGAAGAACTCAAATTTGAGTAACTTCGGAGTTACTCTAAATTAGAGTTGTTCCACTTTTTCTGTAGATGAGTGAGATCTTACTCATTTTTGAGTAACTATTTTTAAGCGTGTATGCTCTGATCTTGTGTCATGTAAGCTCGGATGAAATTCCATGTTATGTCGTTTCACCTGAGAAATTGACAACTAGCAAAGCAAAGTCTTGGCATTACATTCCTTCCGTGGAATTTGGCCTTTCTGTTTCAACTGACTTCGCAGCCGATTCTTAGCGTACAGAATCATTGCATGGCTAGTACTATGGATCCTACTGACACTAAGAATCCTTCCAGGTCGGGGCTCGAACATACGACAGCTGGCTTGTAAGACCAGCGTCCTGTGCATTGAACCGCCAACCCGGGACCGGGAAATTGACAACAAGCCTAGGGTAAATTTCGAGTGCTTAAGACTAATTTATATAAGTTGAACACGATTAAAAATTTAAAAAAATTTATCACTTCAACCGAAATTGCAGAATGGTAGTAATGATATAGAAAGTGACTAACGCTATAAAAATAACTGCGTGCATACAAAACTTGAACACAAGCTTGACGATGAGAAGCTTAAATATCGAAATCCGTATCGCTAGTATGTACAAAGATATAATTGCATACATTTGGAATATTTATGTAATTTCGTCGGCTACAAAACAGATACGAGTCAAGACAAACAGAGTCTATATTCTGCGTTCGCGTGTTCGGTGATGGTTCCTTATAAAAATCAATCTAAGCAAACTCTCGTGCAATTGCGGATTCAAAAGTGTGACGATTGATTGAACTGTTTGATTGAAAATGTCGATCGTTAGAAATTTTGGATGGCTTGTTCCACATAAATGGCTCGACCAACCCCATGGGGCTGATCCTTGTAGTTTTTAATCGATTTCTCTGTAATAGCCAAAGCATAAGGACTAACTGTTTTATTTGATCATCGTTCGCTAGTAGTTGGCAGAAATTACACAACGGGCGAGTCATTAAAGTAAACAAAATTAATCTTTCTATGTTTTTCCCCAAAGATCAAAACGAATAAGGAGTATATCGATAAGTAGTTAGCAACATTCAAACAGTTATTACTCTGAAATGGTTTAATTTTTTGCAGCGTGTTTTGCGGTGACATGTTTGTTTACATGTCAATAACAGCTGCGCAATCGATTGATTTCGGTACGGTTTATCATTTCAATGATGAGTCGAATTGGTCCGGAAACGCGAAAGAAAATTCTGCACACTTGGTGCTCAGAAAGTGGTGTCACGTACAACGAAGTACAGCAAGTTCAGGTCAAAATAAGAGCGCGAAAACTGTATAACCGGATTCTACAGAATAAAGACGGATGCATCCTGATCGACGACGAAACCTATATCAAGGAAGACTCTCGAGCGCTGCCCGGACCGCAATATTATACGAAATCGGTGTACCAACCCCTGGACGACGCTGGCGATGGAAAAGTTTAGGTAGAAGGTGTTGGTCTGGCAAGCAATTTGTACCTGTGGTTTGCGGTCGTCGATTTTCTTCACGAAGGGCACAATTAACGCCAAGGTGTACGAGGAAGGATGTTTGAAGAAGAGAATGCTGCCACTGTACAGAAAGCATAAGGCTCCTCCTCTCTTCTGGCCAGATTTGGCTTCAGCTTCAGCAACTCCGTTCTACAGTGGTTGTCAAAAATTATGTACAATTCGTGAAAAAGGATATCAACCCACCGAACTGCCCGGATCTTCGGCCAATTGAAAGGTATTGGGCAATTGTCAAGCGGCACTTTCGGAAGGAAGGTACAGTGTCCCAAAACATGCCACCAGGAAAGTCACAAAGTAACTGCAGAATTTAATGAAGAATGTCAAGTCCAAAGTGCAAGCGTTTCACAGAAACTAGGATTTTCTTCAATATAATCAGTGAAATGCATAAAAATGTAATTTTTCTACAATATATCGAAAACTGATGTCAAAATATGTTTTTTTATCGCTTTTTTATTCAATAATCAATGTTGCTAACTACTTTTCGATACACTACTTAGACATCAGCCGGACCGGTTCTTGCTCTGGAAGTACCGGAAATAGGGATCAACATTTCCAAAACTGAACACACTTCATTTTCTCAGAGGCAACTAACTAAAACGGATTTCTACAGACTTGGGTTCTAACGAAGGACAACAATGCAAAAAAACGTAAAAATTCTTCAAAAATTGACTCAAACTCGTTTCAATCTCGTCGATTCGGAAGAAGAATGCTCAGTTTTAGTACGTTTGTTGACGTTCAGATTTGGGAAAAGACAAACAAATCAAATTTTATTCAAGGATAATATACATTCTCGAGTAACTGGAATTTTTCGTTGTCAACCGAATCTCAAACCTATCCAAATATGTCAAAGCAAGGTAACGATTTTATTGCGATAAATTCTAAAACCGGCTAAGACTATCGGATTTCTTTCCTTATAGTTTCCTTATATTACATTTTGGTGGGGAAAGGGTTCCAATCAGCTTTTTACAGCCCTGTCCAAAATGTATTGCCCTCCCCGTTAATTTGTATCAGGCCGAATTAGCGCATGCGCGCCATATAAACGCCTCTTTCAATATGAGGAAATTACATTGTTACCCAGCAGTTTCTATTATTTCTTCATGTTGGTTTTCTTACCTTTGTTCATAGTTTGTATTCTGTTTTACCTTAATTCCAGTGTTCTATTCAGCTGTGATTCGTGTCTTTTGTTGTCATTTTTCACTCCGTACTTTTGCTGGCATGTTATGTTGCTTCCAATATTCCTTTCTAATTCTTTCAGCATTTTCGTATTTCTTGTTCCTCATCCAGTCATCCGTTTCCAAAACAAAAAAAAAATAAAAAAAATAAAAAAAAAATAAAAAAAAAATAAAAAAAAATAAAAACAAAAAAAAAAATAAAAATAAAAAAAATTAGTGTTTCATTGATCTTTGTAGGGCAGCTCATCATGGTTTGACGGATAAGAACTGAGGACATGCGTTTTTATTTAAATGATAATAACACTTGGGTTTAATAGTATTGCTACAGCATGTTCACATTTCGTTATCTTCGGTTGATTCTTGACAGTATATTACCATCCGCTCAGGCACTTTTGAACATCTGGTACACTGACTCGCAATCGAAATGTGTCACAACCAATTTGATACAACACACCCGAGGGAACGGTATAATGTATGTTGTACACACAAAAACACTTACATACACACAGGCACATACGCATACACACATGCATACATACCTACATGTATTCCACAAGCAAGCATCACAACATTGAGTTACTATTTCTATTCTAATAGATTCTAACTAAAATTTGTGTGCCAATAGTCATCTCATTAGTAGAGTCACCATGTTATTTTACCGATTACTCGACTTTCAATAAATTTATTGAGATAAAATCGAATACAAAATCTTTGCCTCGTCTGTAAGAAGCAATGGAACATAAAAGTAGTTCAGAAATGATTCAATACTGCTGTTTTAACGAACAAAAAAAAAAGCTCCAGATTTCATGTTATTCTTGAAATTAATCTATCAAACAGAGATAACAGATCTCACTCTAACTAATGGTTTTCGTACATGAAATGACTAATGGATTTGAGATGAATGGGGGTACCGTTACCCAATTTCTATCTCTTCTATTGGTCGATCGTTAGTCCTGAGCTGAAACGGTGGCCTTTATTACCGTTCTTGCATGCACTCACTCTTACATTTCATTCACACATCATCTCACCCATCAGGTCCCAAACGATACATCCACACAATATAAACTGGATGAACATCGTTTGACAGCTATCAGTGGTTTGCTCATTGGTTCGGTCATTATTATTTTATTATATTCTACAATATTCTATTTCATTCCACAGTATTCCATGGTACACAAACCACCAATAAACGTCAAAGATGGATTCGATTTACCGTTCATTTATTGTCATCGTGTGAAACCCAATTGGGATACGTTTACTCTACTTAATTTTCACTTCACACTGGTAATAAGGGCCGGTAGTATGAAAATAAAACATAAAAAAGAGCTCAGTTAAGCCCTACCGGCCTCTCCAACCCCGGATGTTGGAGCGTAATGCAATCAACATCTTATTCAAGTCGTTCCATATATTATTCATTTAATTCAATTATTAAACTAAAAACTGTAACGCATATCTTTATCAAATTGTAACGCTAATTGATTGTATGTGATGATGTTTGCAATACCGTCAAGCCCACCAACCAAAGGGAGGGGCTAAGACTATCGGATTTCTGATACCAAAACGAAACGATTTGTGACTCAACTATATCTACCGACTTGTTCCAGTTTTTCTATTGAAATGATAAACAATTCATAGCCCCTTGGGCATTATGCTGAGACTTTTATCATTCATTCTCAAATTGATAGGAAAACCGATAGAGAAATCATGTCCATTGCATTTGGCCTAACAGCAATCTAAAAATAAACCCCAGAACACGAAACATAACTGTGAGTTGAAGTTTGCCTGTTTGATTTCATTGAATAGAAAGCCTTAAAAAACAATCCAGCAGTACTCGGAAAGAGTTTATTTAAAATAAACATCCTCCGAGCGTTCGTTCGGAATGAAATAGCAAGATGACATTTCTACTGGAACGTCGGAACATGAAACTATACACACCGGATAGCACGGGGAGGGAAGGGACAACCATTTCCCACAGTCAATCACATGTCATCCCTTAATGTGTGAAACGGACTGCGATGGGGCGATAAAACGACACTCTCTCCGGGCCTGGGCTGCGGAATTGTCGTATTTATAGTTTACCATCCTGCAAGCTATTGTTTTCCGAAAGCATGGGGCTAACCCATTTCCACACTTACTCTCGACAATCTCCGAGGCGGACTGTAGACATTCGTTCAGATCCATCCTTTCGTTCTTGGGTCCAAACATGGATACTTCCGAATCAGCTGCTGGCTAGTTGGCAAGCAAGCAAAGGTTTCCCTGCCTAAAGCCCTACGACCGCAACAGTTTCACGTTTCGGAGTTCGCGTGCTGACGGCGACTGCAGGCTTGTTCCGTGCACTTTGTAGGCCAATGTTATTTCCAGCAAGCTGACCTTCCGCTACTTTGACGGAATGAGTTTCTGCTGCTTCGTTGTCCAACCAGTGTCCGTTCGATGGAGTAGTCCTTTGCTCAGAGTAGATCGGGGTTTGAGTTTTGCTTTGCTTCAAGGAAAAGGGCACCGTTAGATCGTCGAGCCGGGGCCGACGGTAGCCGGCTTAAGGGGTGACCGGTACAGGAGCTGGTGGGTTGGTTCAACACGGCGAACGCACGCGATGTGCTTTATGACCTGTTGTAGCGGGGACAGTGCCGGTGGTGGTGATGGTGATGGTGGTATAGCTTTCTACTTCGAGGTGATGGTTTCTCCCCAACAGGGACCGCCTCCGCCACCCTCCGCCCCTTGTCACTACTACTGGCCGGTGGTTCTCTTCCTAACATTGCGTGGTGGCTGCATCTCGTTAACCTAGAATAAAGGCGAAGAGAGAAAAATAGAATTATGTTTCTGTTTGACTGCTGCTGGTTGGTGTGAACTTTACACAAATAGAGAGGATTTGAAAATCGATCGACTGCTGCGGGATACTGAAGTTGCCGAGGGCTTTTTGCCTAGCGGGAGTTATTCGAAACAAAATGCACTTGGAGCAGCTGCTTGTTATGGCTAGACATTTCTTTTGATTGGTTAACAACTTCGTGGTTTAATTATCGCCGGTGATTATGACTTTGAGAAATACAGTCATGGACAGTCATTTTATTCGTTTATACTTTCCATTTTAAGCTCCAAGACTCCTCACAACAACAAAAAATCTCGTCACGAAAGTGACCAAAAAAAACTACATATTAAAGACCATTTTTCCAGTCGGCAGCGACAAATTGTTTACGAAAACGAGTACACGCGACAGTCTTCTGCAAAATAGGCATTCTTAATTTACCTGGACTAAATGAGAAAGTACTAGTAATTGGTTCTTCTGTGATTAGGAAAACAAACGAACGACGAGCAACAGTGATGCCAAATTGGAACGGAAACCAATCAGCAGATTTGGCATGTTTTGTTACTGCGCAATATTTGATTCTATTTTGACCAAAAAATACTGGGTTGTGTACGAGACACGACCGATCATAATGACATTAAAAATGCAATTTATAAACCTTCTCATCAACAGATTTAAAACAAAAAAGCTGTTTTAATCCACCTAGTGATGTAATGATGCCTTTCTCAGATCTCACACATTCTCATATATAAATGTATGGTAGTCTTCAAAATAATTTTTTTTGATTCTTAAAAAACAAAAAGATTTGTCCATAAACTAGTATAACCTACAGAGTAAAACAGTATTCAGGTCGGTTAGGCCATCTCTGAGGAAAACGAAAAGAGGTACTTCCCAAACCGGAATCTGGGAACCGGTATAATCGAAGTTGGTTCGAGAAAAGTGATGGATGGGATCCATTTTTGAGTCTATGGCTACAATCTTCGGTCGTTCATCAAAAACCCAAGAACAAGGAACGACTTCCGGTGAAACTCTCAACGGGTGAGCACGTTGCATCGTGTTAGTCCGGAGAAAATTCGAGTATTTCGCAAGAAAGAAAGGATTTCCAAGCCGTACTTTGACGATTCGACGCAGCCACACAGCGAGATTTTCACTTGTAGTCAGGTGAAAATAAAGTCCATTGGACTATAACCGAAAATTTACTGGCAATATAGCCTTAGTTGCTGTGACATCAATTCGGCGTCATCTCAAGTCGGATTCGAATGAAATTTGGAAATTTTGTATGGGACCATAATACCTTTCATTCGAATCTAATGGCGTTTTTCATTGAGAAACACTGGTGGCGTGGATTGCTCTGGTTTTGCACTTTCGAGCAGAAATGGCAATGAAACACCGTCAAAATATTGCATTTCTGCTCGAAAGTGCAAAATCAGAGCAATCCACGCCACCAGTGTTTTTCAATGAAAAACGGCATAAGTTTGTTAAAATCGGTCACGTCATCTCTGAGAAAAGTGATGAAATAATTTGAAATAAGAATTTTTTCACTAATCACCTTGTAACTCCGGGACCGGAAGTCGGATCAAAATAAAATTCAGAAACTTTGAATAGGACAATTGTACCTTCCATTTAAATCTAAGTTTGAAGAATCGGTTCAGCCGTCTCTGAGAAAAGTAAGTCTTTTTTTACACATATCACCCTGTAACTTCGGAGCCGGAAGTCGGATTTGAATAAAATTCAGGAACTTTGTGTGGGGTTATAAGACCTTTCATTTAAATCTAAGTTCATGAGAATCGGTTCAGCCATCTCCGGAAAAGTGAGTGCAAAAATGTTACATTCATACATTCACACATACAGATATTTTGCGTACTCAACGAACTGAGTCGAATGGTATATGACACTCAGCCCTCCGTGCCTCGGTTCAAAAGTCGGTTTTCACAGTGATTGCATAACCTTTCTATATGAGAAAGGCAAAAAGCCGGACGTGAAAACGAATAAAAATGATAATTGTTCGTATTAGTTGATTGTGCGAATTTCGCAACTTTTACTGCTTCGCTTCCAGAATTGTAACGACGGTGCATTTATATTAAAGATTGACTTATTTGCAACAAATATTTTCTGCCACACAATTAAATAACGCTGAGCAAATGAGAGTAAAAAATAACTAGCAACATACAGAATTTTGATGTCGATTATTTAATTTCGTGTTTGCATATTTCAGTGAAAGAAGGACCAAATGGCATTCAGAAGGGTCAAATTATGGAATTTTATACGATATTAAACACTGATCGAAACATTTTTCTCGAACGCGAAACAATCAAATGTTGGCTTTATGTGCACTCGTTTGGAGCAAATTTCGCACGGCGAAAAATGCACAAAGCTAATCAAACTATTCTTGATTTGCACTAAATTGATGATTTTTAGCTCCGACTTGCAAAGAAGCAATCTTCATAGTTCCTTAAAGACTGTCCCAGAAAGTGTGTAGATATTCAAATTTTATTCGATATACTGATAATATTAGACTACAACAACAGAATATTATTCCCAACATTTGCTACTTAGCCATTGTAGACTAGCTGGAGCACCTTCTTGCGAACGTTCCTCATTAAATTACGTACAGACTTCTTGGCGACAAGTTTTGACCCTTTTTTCCAATCTTTTTCGAACTGTTGAATGGTTTCGGCTGCCGAGACATGTTTCCTGAGATGTACCTTCGTTAATGCCCAAAATTCCTCAATTGGTCGAAGTTGTGGGCAATTTGGTGGATTCATGTCTTTTGGGACGAAAGTGACATTTTTGGTAGTATACCATTCTACCGTTGATTTCGAGTAGTGGCCAGAAGCAAGATCTTGCCAAAAGACAACAGGATCCTTGTGGCTTCGAATCATGGGTAGAAGTCGTTTTTGTAAACATCCCTTGATGTATATTTCGCTGTTCATTGAAGCAGTAGTGATGAAGGGTTTCGAAATCTTACCGCAGTTACAAATTGCTTGCCAGACCATAGCTTTCTTACCAAATTTTTCGACTTCAAGCGATGTCTCGGACTGGTTTAACACTTGCCCTTCTCGCACCGTATAATATTGTGGTCCCGGCAAGGATTTGTAATCGAGTTTCACGTAGATTCCGTCGTCCATGATTATGCAGTTCAAATTTCCAGCAAGAATCGTATTGTACAGCTTTCGAACCCTCGGCCTGATCGATGCTTCTTGTTTCGGACTACGTTTTAATTATTTCTGCTTCTTACAGGTTTGAAGATTCAAACGTTCTTTGGCACGAAGAACATTTCACTTCGAAAGGCCCATTTTTTTGGCTACATCCCGAACTGAAACCTCATTCTTTTGCTCGAACGCCTTCAGTATACGTTTATCCAACTGAGGGTTAGCAGGACCTTTTTTTCGACCCATTTTCGGTTTATCCTCACCGAACTTCCTGATTGCATTTCGCGCGGCTTTTTCACTTACTCCTTCCATTTTTGCTATCTTTCTCATTGACAGTCTGCGTTCTGTGCACCATTTGTACACAATTTTTCGACGTTGTTCTGCTGAAAGTCCACGCATTTCGAAACAAACTAATGAAAACGAATAAACAACTGCACAAGTGGTTAGAGAAGAGTGTAAACAACAGGACGCAGCCATAAAAATTGACAGATTCTGAACCATTGCGAAATGGCAGCAGGTTTTTGGTTGCGTCCATACTTTCTGGGACAGTCTTTAGATAACATTTGGAGCCATTAGAAGGGCTGATTTTGCATACTGTTGCCCATTCTTGTTCACTTTGCGTTGTATTTCGCTCCAATGCAAACGACCAGCAGCAGGTTGACGCAATCGAACTTCTTCAAAGGGAAACAGGCTCTGCGAATCGTATGCCCACGAACGGTTGTTTACATAATGCGTGATTTCAATCACATTTTCTTTCTTATCGTTCATCCAGTGAAGCCGTTTGAGAGTTATTGTATATCTTTACCTCTTGAATATTAGCATTAGCATTAGCATTTGAGACAGTATATCTTTACCTCTTGAATATCTTGAATAATTAAGACTTTATGACAACGGTACTGGATCAGATTTTATTTTTTCTTATTAGAGAATGTAAACTGTAAAAATCTATCCGTGAAAAATGATGAAAAAAAAATTGATTTGTGACAAGAAAAGTCTACGTAGATTTTCTAGGAGAGAGAGGGGAGTAGGTTAAAAAATACCAGATTTTGGTCTACGTGGTTTATGAACGGTCCCGGTCCATGTTCAGCGCATGTTTCTCGAAAGCGAAGCAGTCAAATGCTGGCTTTATTTGCACTCGTTTGAACTAGCATTTTGTACTGCGAACATAGCTAAACAAAGAATACTAGATTTGCACTAAACTGATGGTGTTTATCTATTATTTGCAAAGAAATAAATTTCGAAAAAGTGCCCCATAGTAAAGTAAGTCGTATTCACACAAAAAAGTACGGGTGTGTAATGTCAGAGACATAACTGGATGTCGTGAATACGAATAAAACTGACACAATTTCTTTAGACTTTCGAATTCGAATTGATAGTCGATCGATTGTGTGAATTGCGAAACTTTCCCCCTTTTCACTACTAAAATTTTCAACGTCAAAACGTCGATTATCTCATTTCGGAATTGCATATTTCATTGAAAGAAACTATCAAGATGCTGTACAGGATTCATTTCTGACTTTTAGAAGGGCCAAATTGTGAAATTCTCTACGATATTTAGCACAGTTCGGAACATTTATCCAGAACGATTTTCGCACAGCGAAAAGTGCACGAACCAAATCAAATTATTTTGGATTTTCACTAAACTGATGATTTCTACCTTCGAATTTCAAAGAAGTAATCTTAATAGTTCTTTAGATAACATTTAGAGCCATTAGAACGGCTGATTTTATATAATGTTGTCCACTTTTCGTTTCTTGTTTTCTTTCTCTCCAATGCAAAGCACTAATAGCTGATGCAATCGTTCTTGCTTGAAATGATGCGAAACTGGTTTAATGCGTCTTCTCGCCTTGACGATCGGAAGGCAAATGAGAACAACGAGGTTTGAGGTTTTTAACCACGCAAAAGGTCTGCTTTCATTACGACTGCTCCACCTGACGACTGAAGTCCAAATGAGAGTTGCGACCTGAGCGTTTGAGGTTTTTAACCACGCAGAAGGTGCACGCTCCGAAGCTGCTGGTCCCTTGCTTGCATCCAACGCACAAGAAGAAATGATCGAATTTCGACCACGGTTCCCCTTTTATACGCAATCAGTTGAAGATATGTGCCTGACTACCTCAAAATCGTCGTCCTTGCGCGAAAAAGCCAAGCAAATGTAAAGAATTTTCCGCGTTGTTTACAAAGTTTTAGAAAACTTAATTTTTGAGTTGTTTGTGGTTATCTCACAATGTTCAAAATATTATCCTAAATTCCTGATCATATTTTTGATAAAATGATGAAAGAATTATGTTGCTGCCGTTAATACAGGTCGAGATATTCACGATTAAGTTCTGCCTATTCTTCCATATGGCTAATTTTGAACAGGTGTATTCACACAAGTCGTATTCACGACAAAAAAAAACATTTTAAATTGATGCCGAAAATGCTGGTGCCTTTGCGTAGTACTGTAGTTGCAGTGTAACCGGAGAACAAAATGTGTCAGGTTCTTTTGCGAAACCCTGTATTTTCATGGTCCTAAAAAGAACCGATTTGCAAAAATTATTCAATGTTTTAACTCTTGAATTTTTTTTGCCATATCGTATACTTCAGAACTAAAATTCTGGACCAGAATTGAATTCGAGAACGTGATTCAAGAACTAAATTCGAAATCTGGGACAGGTTCAGAATTCAGTTGCATAACTCCAGGCAGTCACGTACCCAGAGGGGGGGCCCGAGGGGCCCTGGCCCCTCCCGAAATCAAAAATATATAATTATTTAGAATGTCTCAGACATGTGTTACAGAAATAACAAGACAGTAATCGTAATGAAATGTAATACAATTTCAGTTCCAGTGGAAAATTTAAAGTGTATGTTAAAAACAGCCGTAAAAGGTACATCGAGAATTAGGTACATAAGCAATCTTCAGTAATGGGCCCCTCCCGAAATGAAATCCTGGGTACGGGCCTGACTCCAGGTCAAGAATTCAGATCATAATTCTCGTCGCCGCGGGTACGAGAAAGGGAAGCGAACGTAATGAAATGTCTTCATAGTTTCCAAATGTTTAAGAAAACTTTGTTTTAGAGTTTTTCTTAGTTATCTTACACTGTTGAAAATTTAATCACAAATTGCTGATCATACATACATCATCATCATACAAAAATCGTGTAAATTTACATCTTTATAGATGCACATAAAAGGAGTGGCGTAATTCACTTACAATTTAAAGCATGTGAAGATGAGTCATATCTTTAACTTCACCATTAATTTAGCTGAATTTTCCATCGATACAGACACAAACATGATTTTTACATGTTAATAGATGTAATATTGTTTCATCACCGAAGAAATTACGGTATGCTTGAATTCACGCCAAACGTAACTTTTATTTTTTCTAAGAGTGTATTTCTGATGGCATATAAATGATAGCAGAATTATGTTTAGTAGGGGAGAGGTGGCGATTAGTGCGCACCTAAGCTTTTTTAATTATTACAAATGAAATATTACTTTTTCCAAGATGGTAAAGACGTCTACGGAAACTTCAAACCTTTCTTTACAATAACCTCAAATGAAAGATTACAATTATAATTTCGTTTTCGACCATGAAAGCCACAAAATAGTCATGTTTTGTTCCTAATAGTGCGCAAGGGTAAGGTAACAGTGCGCGGTGGTGCATAATAATGCGCACAAAAAATTTTCCGTAAATCTCAAGTCGAACTCGGGGCAATTTACCATTCAAACAAAGTGTAAATTTCAATAAATGAAACATTTTATGCAAAATTGAAGAGCTCAATAAGTCAAAGAAACTCAAAGTAAGTTAATTTATTTTTAGCACATAAAAAAATGAAAGTTTCCTCTAATGCTATAACAATACAAAAGTACAAAAATTAGATTTTTCCCAACCAGTTTTGAATTCCCTTCTCGTTTTATTTTTCTTGCGCTTCTTCGTCCTCTTGTATTACTTTGCGTACTTTTTTTGGTCTTCCTCTTCCTCGTTTGGGAGGGAACTCATCTTTTTTCATTTGCACTTTTTTTTAGTCCACTTCTTCTTGATTGTATTTTCTTCAGATCTTTCTTCTTGTTTCATTCGTTTTTTCAGAGCGTTCTCCAATTTTTCCTTTTTAGGGGTTAGGGTGAAAATTTCTGACTGCATCTTCGGACGAGACTTTCTCTTGACACCTGTGGAATTGTTGCATTTTTTTGGCGTTGATAAAATTGACTGCAAAATTGAAGATGAGTTTTTGTCGTTAGTCTGGTCAATAGGGATTTCAACTTTGACAGTGTGACTTGGTTGGGCGTTTACGGTGGCTTCACCGAAGGCTTCATCTGTAATTGTTTCTGTGTCGACTTTCAATTCGAGACATGTTAACTTCATCGGCGGCTTTATTTATTCGATTAGCTACAGTTAATTCACGGTCGAAAATTCTCAAGTTCAAAGGCCAAATGCCTGTGGCTTTGAATCCAGAGATACCTTTTTCAATGCAGCCAACTGCTTGAAATGCTTTATTGAGGAATTCTGCCAAAAAATGTTCGGTGATTCTCTCGAAGGGGTGAGAAGATAGGTACATTTCCATTTCTTCTCTCAGAGCTTTTTTGAAGGGACCAAAAAAGGCGACGTCCAGAGGCTGTGTGAGATGAGAGGTATGAGGCGGCAGAGTGACAACTATTATATTGTTAGTTTTACAGATTTCGTAAGCAGCGAGGGATACGTGGCTTGAATGGCTGTCCATGATTAACAGAACAGGATCATATGCTGTTGGTTTGACGTACCTGATGAAA
This sequence comes from Malaya genurostris, assembly GCF_030247185.1. NCBI lineage: Eukaryota > Metazoa > Arthropoda > Insecta > Diptera > Culicidae > Malaya > Malaya genurostris. Next base: position 138,949,415 of record NC_080570.1, on the reverse strand, counting down.
TGTTTTAGCCATTCGCAGAAAAGTTCGTTGTTGGACCAGCCATTTTTAGAGCATTTATAAAGGCCTTCTTCAGGTCCATTGTGTTTCAATTTAGGGTCCATTCGAATACGGGGATAGATCATCATTGGTGGTATGAAATGACCCAGTGCGCTCATGCAAAATATTGCTGTCACGTTGCGTCCTCTTTCTCCTGATGTCATCGCTCCAACACGCTTTTCCCTTTTTCTGCATAGACACGAGAACATTTACTTTGAATCGTAGTGATCCCCGTTTCATCAACGTTGTACAGTCGATGGGGGCTGAAGTTAAATTTTGCGTAAACATATTGCAAATTGAAGAAAAACTGATCAATTTCTTTCTTGTTAAATGCTTCAATTCTATTCAAACTTGTTCCTTCAGGCTGTCGCAGAGAGATGTTTGGATGTCTGCGCAAAAATAAACGGATCCACGATTTTCCCGCTAATTGAAGGGATTTGTTGAAAGTGTGTTTGATTTCCTTTTTTTCTGCGAATTCAAATACGACGCTCCGTAGTTTCGAAGGAGTGATCCCATAGTACATTTCAGCCATTGCGAGAATACGTTGCGAAGGCTCGCTTTCATCCTCTTTAGAAAAAATCGGTTTACGTCCCATCACTCCTCTCCAATCTGTAGGCCTTACAAAATGTTTTCGTAGCGTTGACTCGGGGATGCCAAATTGTCTTGCAGCTTGTCGTATTTTCAAATTTGGCTCGTTAGTGATAGAGCGAATCGCTTGATCGAGATGCTCCTTACTCCACGCCGTGCGCTTGTTTTTTTTCACATTTTCAGCCATGGTAATTATCTTTAAAAAAAAAACAAATGTCGTCGTAACTACTCAAAGATAATGAAAAATATTGTTTCGAAAATCACTTTCTCAAAATTTGTACATTTTCTTCGTAAAATAAACTTTACCGAAATATCTCCAATCAAAACCTTCTCTCGTGACAACAATAAACACCGTTCGCACTTGTACACAGAGAGAAAAAAAAAAGTAAAACTAACTAAATCTGGGCTTACCAGAACGATTAATTTTATTGAAATAGTGACAACAGAAACTCTGATTCGAAACTGTGAACATTGTTTCATGAAAAAATTAAACAAGATATTTGTCCTTTCCTAATAGTTTAGTTTGTTTTAATGAATTCTTCGATTGAAACTGTTCCATTAACTGTTCCGTTATTTTGAACTGGCTAAATTTTCTGGGTGTAATAGACGAGACTATAGCAATATGGCAGCGTGCAGGGTTGCCACATACACTGATTAATATGTCTTTTACAGATTTTTCAGATAAATTTCTGTAATACCTGGGTATCACTTTTTGTGAAAAAAAGAAAGATCTCGGCACTATCAAGCGCCCTGTCCGAAATACTTTATCATTATCTTTTCTCATGATGATAAAAGACTTTTAGAGGCTTATTGCCAGTCTGTGATCGCTTGCGGAAATCTGTAACTGTTTTTAAATCAGTGCCGCATATTGAGAATCACTACTATCTGGCATCGCTGTGTAGTAATATGACTGCACGAAGCACATTATTATCGAACGCAGTTTGCGCACTATTCGAAAAAATGAAATTATGATTTCTAATTATCATTATAATTTGAAATTTGACGCGACAAATAAAACAAAATGACGATAACTTCGTTTTGGTCTAAAAATTGTTACTAAACCAAGAAAAACGTGATCCTATGAGAAATAAACAATATAAAGCTTATTTTCTACGACCCAAAAACGCTAAGAGAATGATAGATTTTATATTTACGTCTGCTGTATTGATATGAAATTAACAGGGAAGGCGAAATGTAGCCGAATGATGTTAATAGGACCAAATCTCAATGTTTATTGTAAAAAAAAGTGATAAACATGAACAGAAGCTCGCAATGAGATGCGCACTAATATGTGCCGCGCACTATTACCCGCCTTTCCCCTACACCTCGAGATATTCACGATTAAGTTCTGCCCATTTTGTACATCAAGGTCATTCGCCTCTTCGAGCCAGGAAAACTGTCTGACTCTATATGCGGGGTTGGGAATTGAACTCAGGTTATTTTTATTATTTCTTATACTTTTATTATGTGTTATCATATTTGATATTAGAGGTATTATTATTTTATTTATCTCCAATTTTAACCTGAATTCGTGTTTTCTAAGCGCCTTCAATATTATTTGTATTCACGTCAATCCGGTTATGTCTCAGACATTACCCACCCACTTTTTTCTTTAATCCAGATCCTAATTCCGGTTAGCGTTTTTCACAAACTTTGATTTTAATGAAATGTCTTATGGTCCGATAGGAAATTTTTATTTTCTTCGGTTCCGGCATTACATGATGATGCTGGAAAAATATACACTCATTTTTTTCAGAGATAGTTACACCGATTTTCATACACTTAGATTAGAGTAAAAGAACTCATAAACCCAGAATTAGTTCTTCAATTTTATTCGGATTTCTTCCGGTTCCGAAATTACAAAGTGGTTCATGTGAAAATTTCAATTTCATGAGTTCAATAGTCATTTTGTCATTAGGGATTATGTGAAGAGAAACGATGGCTTCAAAATTGGTTCTAGATTAGAGAAATCACTTGTTAACGTTCAAATAAACTAAAATTCGTTATACCGGTCCTCGATTTGCGATTCCGGAAGTATCATCGATTTTTCAGAGAAGGCTTCCATAAATTCAGCTTGAAATAAAAGGTTTTATAGTGCCATTTCATCTCGTATTACAGTTTGATAAATGTTAAAAATTTCAAACCGTCGTTTGAATTATAGATACAATGGCAATCTTAGACTATATCGGTTCATAATTTTCTGTTTTATCGATTATTCCAAAACAAAACAAATAAAAGATCTTACCGTCCCTTAGGTGGCTATTAAATTGTATCCGCATCCAACTTTCGATTAGGATGATGAAAGTTAAAAATTTCAAATCATTGTTCAAAATGACTTTGCATAAAACGAATATTCATTTCAAAGATGCTCGTCTAAACTTATTTCGGCTATACCCGTTCCGGGATCGAGCTCCGTAAATACCAAAAGTTGGGGTTTACTTCGTGGAGTCGAAATTTGCATCAATTTCTCATTTATATTCAATTATATAAAATTACTACAAGACTTTCTTCTTCCATTTGAACTAAGGATTTATACATGAAACTGTGGTACCACTGCTCAGCTTAAAAATCGTTCTTTTCAGCTATCCTTTTACTTCTAAATGAACACAGGCAAAACAATTCTTCATTGCTCTTCTTTGTTGAACAATTTTAGACATCGTAAGAATAGAAAAATTCACTTTTGGAGGCTCACAAATGTCAACCAATAATGATGTTTTTGACGTGAAATCTGTACCCAGTATTATTCAACTGTTTCTTCTTATTCGAGAAAAATGCAACAGATATTGTTAAGCACCGAAAAAATACAGCAAATCGGTTTTTTTAACAATCAACAAAGCAATCCCAAAGAATTATTTGAGATGATTTCTTCGCGTTTCGCCTTCGGCTTATCAGTGCTTACAGAAGTTCAAATTGAATCGCCATCTCTACCTAACCGTTTAATTTGAACCGCTAAGCAGACACAAGGCTCACACAATTTATGTGACACTTTAAGGATATTTCACTAGGTGCCATATCATATTTGACGGCTCGGGTATAAACAAGTGACGACCGACTACTGGCCTTCGGCTCACCAGTGATTAAAGCAGTTCAAATAGATGGCGGTTCAATTAACTGAAATTAGTCAGGGCGGAGATTGTTTTCCCTATTGGCTGTGTCGCGCTTTTCGATCCACACGAGACGCAGTTGTTACTATTGTTATTTAGCAGGCTTGATTCGGTTCTTCTTAGGACCAATAACTCAATCCAAAGGAACTGATTACGGTATATACTTCAGTTGCATTGCATCACAAGTAGCTGACAGAGCTGATTGTAATACAGATTGATGTTTGACATCTGCAAACAACGTTTACTTTATGAATTTAATAAATTCAGCAATCTGGAAATGGATCTTGAAAACTCCAAAGTTCTGTAACGTTCTTGATTGGCTGAAAAATAAAACTAAATCCTTGCACAAAAATTTAGTACCCACATCCTAAGCGTGACACTTATTACTTACATTCGGATTATCTCCGTAAGCGTACCCCCATCACTGGCAGTAATCTGCAGATTCTTTCTCAATTTAAAAACCCACACACTATATTTTTTTTGGCGTTCCCCAGCACAAACGCTTTTGCGCTGCGAGGGTCGTTAGATTTTCTAATTTTGCTTTTGTCGCTGGTGTGGTGATGGCTCCCTAAAATTTACGAGCTTTTCGATAGCGCTCGACTGTCTGCGGAGGTCAAAACCAAGCACAGAGTAAAGCGATATAACTGAAACAAACAGAAAACAAACGTTCCGGGTAACTGGTGGACAGTGCTGAAATGAAAAAAGACGAAGCGATTAATCGATCAGTATCACTTGATTGGATTGTCGCTTGCCCAAAACACATTGAAGTAATTTTCAGTAATTGCCAGCAGAAAAACTTCCGGATTCACTGGAGGAGTCAACAAACTATCTAATTTAATGTTCTTGTTCAATCCAACGGATTAATCATCGAACAAAGTCAACCATTTATACCAGCATTCACTCTAGTCGCAGTTCGACCGAACATATGACTCTAGTTTATGAGATCAGCGTCGTACAAATCTTTCCAGTGCGGTTTGCTAATTGCTGAGATTGGCTGACTCAGCGTCCAAACTGGAACCAAACGCCAACGGATACGGCGAGTAGTAGGTGTTCGAGCAGGTAACTTTCATTCATTCAGTTTCCTTGCGCTCGGCATAATTCTATACGAGTGAACTCCTACGTATCTTAGTCACATTCGCATTGTGTTGTCCGTTGACAGGTAACTGCCGCGGAATGACACAATTCCATTTGATATAAAAGATCCACCAACAATAGCAGTAAATTCTTACCAACAGCATTTGGCTTTTATGTCGCATGTTTAAGTTAGCATCGAAAATCTTGTGATACACTCACTACGGAATATTACTTTGGTTTTGAATCAAACTTTCCCCTGTTGCAATATTTTCAATCCGCAGTGTAAAAATGTGTGTCCAACTTATAACATCAGATAAAGTTATGCAATATTCGGCAACATTAACATCATGGTTAATGACATTAGCCATCAGAACCGCGCCTCCCGCAGCCCCTCATATCAGCACTTGATCGAAATTCATCAAAACAACCAACAAGCGAATCTCCACCACCAGCAGCAGCAACTCGGTCAATCTCGCGAATGGTTTAGGCAAATAAAATCTCTACCAAAGCTGCTCTGCCGTGACTCAATTATCAATATATAATATATCAACTGTGCTCTGCGCGGGTGTGTACTCTGGGCCCGTCCCGGTTCGGTATCGAGTTTATACAGGGATCACCCCGCGATTTGCCGCCAAACCCACCCACGCATCCCACAGGTCTCCGCAATGTTGCTATACCTACCGTTCGGCACAAATGTTGTTTTGAAGTAATTTCTGCGTTTTTTTTTTCCTTTTTTATTTTAGCTGACAATATTCTTCTTGGTATCTCCTCTACCCACTCTTTTTGGCGCGTCTGTCCATAATGCGACGGGAGGAAACAAACTTCCGAAAGTTGTCACTCTTTTTCTACGGTCGGCCACGTTTACAGTAAGAAAAAAATCTCATTAGCAAGTTAGCGCATAGTAATCCTTGTCTTTCGCACCAAATCAACCAACCAAATGGTGAAGCTGCTTCTGCTGCACTGTGCTATGCTGAATTTTACTTTTTTTTGCGTGTTGTCTTCGGCGCTAAATTATTCAAGATTCGTCGTCACTTCCCCTACTGGAGCACTTTTTTTTCCACTTTTCCACAACAACGAGCACCTCTTTATTGAATTAGAATGTTTGTATGCCATTCATTTCCAACTGGAAACACCTGAATATTCACGGACGGCACCTCGAGAAGAAAACATTGCACTTCAAAAATTTTTGATCCGATTTTGCTTCTTTGTCGCTTTTCTTCATTCATCCGACAAACAGAACGACCGACCGACCGACCAACCGTAGTCTACTTCACTGCTTGATCACTGTTATCCATTCGGCGCTCTTTCCCTCTCTTTCTCTCGCACACACACACACACACACTCTGCTGGTTGTGATTCCTCTCTCTTGTGAAAGCACTCATTCGCCCATATTGTTTGTAGCAGAGGCTATTTAAATTGTAATTATAACAATTTTTTTGCCCTTTCCCGTCGAAAACTAAATTCCAAACCAAGCACAAAATCACACCACGACTCAAGTATACAACTTTATCAATGAAACCGAAAACTATGCGACGGAAATTTTCTACCGATTAGCACTCCGTGAGACGCGACGACGACGATGATTCAATTTTATGCACGCTTGTGTTCTTCAGGTTCATCACTGCGAATTACGATAATACGAGCAAAATACGCCAAACACTACGCACAGCACCGTCGGCACGGTTCTTCTGCTTGCTTGCGTACGCGACCGTTCTGTTCAACCCGTCGAACGTCGCCGACGGTTGGCTTTTTTTTTTTGCTCTTTGTCTCTCTCTCTCTCTCTCTCTCTCGCGCGCCTCAATGGATTTTGTCTGGTTAATCGAAAGAGAAAGTGAGAGAACAAATGGCTGGACAATGAGTGAATGTCAAAAATATGCAATGGTAATTTGCTAATACTTGGCCACACTGTCGAGGGCATACGCGGGTGGGCGTAATATACAGACTAACTGTAAATCTTCTAATTTGAGGTTTAAAACTACAACGAAGATTTTTTCTGCAAACTGCAAGAGATGACAAAAAACTAGGGTAACAGAGGTATTTTGGCCACTTCATATATTTTAGCCCACCTAACAAACTTTATCGATTTCATCGGGTTTTATCGATGTTAAGTAACTCATTTTGCATCAATTTGAAGCTAACCACATTAAATTACCTATTGCGGAACGGGGTTTTTAAAGATATTACAATATTTGGTGGATATTTTTATAAAGTGGGCCAAAATAAAATCAATCCTAAAGTGGGCCAAAATACCTCTGTTACCCTAGCAGTTGTCTCAGAAAACAGATATCCAGTTTTTTTTGTCGTGAATACGACTTACTTTACTATGGGGTGCCTTTTCAAAATTTACCCTCTGAGAGAGTGATAAGTTTTTGATCGTGAATATCTATTGTTGTATCTAATGAATCAACATAATTCTTGCGATATGCCATCGGAAATATGATCACAATTTTATGATAAAATTTTCAGTTTCGTGACATAGTCTCAAATAATTCAAAATTAACTTTTCTGAAATGTTTGGTATAAACGAGTATCAAAGAGGATAATTCATAAGGCGCGTTTGCCTTTCTCGAATTTTTAAAGCTCATAGCTCAGTGATCTGTGAAAGGATTTATATAATCTAACTACCAATAGAATCGAAATTTTTCAATTTAAACGTGTATAGCAAAAGCATTGAAGTATTTCAATAGTACACTATTGAAAAACCTGTCTCATTTGACCCATGTTAACACCAGCCAATCAGAACGCGTTCTAAGGAAGAGAACAAAATATCTGCTGCTGTACAACAAATCGTCCGAGAAAAATGTTCCGAAAAGTGGTGAATATCGCAGTGAGTTCCTCAATTTGGTCCTTCTGAATGCTAGAAACGAATCCCTACAGCATATTGATAGTTTCTTTCAATAAATTATGCAAATCCGAAATGAAATAATCGTCATTAAAATTCTGTATGCTGCTATTTTTATAGCCGTTAGGACCGCCCATTTCTGAAAAAGTTACAAACGAAATCACATAAAAGGAAATTAACAAAAATTGAATCAGTTTGGATTCTATCGCCACTGCGAGCAGATGATTTTTGTGTCGTCTGCACAGCTAGTTTCGCTTTCGACAAGAGCGATTACGTCACAGCTGCCAGTCATTAGAATTGGAAAAAAACAACGGTGGAGAGCATTACACAATATCAGCCGTTCTAATGGCTCTAAAAGTTTTCTAAAGAACTATTAGGATTTGTTTTTCGCAAATCGAAGGTTATCCTCAGTTTAGTGCAAATCAAGAACAGTTTGGTTAGATTTGTGCACTCTTCGCTGTGTGAAATTCACAGTAATCGAGATCAAGTGAAGCCTTCTTTGTTTTTGCGAAAAATGTGAAAAAGGGGAATGCTTGCATAATTCATACAATTGATATTCGAAAGTGTTAAGGAACATGTCAGTTGTTTTCGTATTCACGGCATCCAGTTACGTCTCTGAAATTACCCACCCGCCTTTTCGTTTCTCAAAGTAGGGCGAATCTTACAAAAGTAAACAAATCGAGTTTCTCTCACCTACCTATGAATGCACCAAATGCAGCAATTCCACCTAAAAATTCGGATTCTATAAAAATCTTAATCTTAGTAATACAAAGAACTATACAGGGTGAAACTGTCATTCCATTTGTTTACGTAAGTTTCGCCCTCCGTGTTCCATGCCAACAAACAGGGCGATACTTCAATTGTTAGTAAGTAAGGCAAACTATTTATTTTCTTTATTTTAGATGGTTTCCGAACCTTTTAATACTGGAAATAGTAAATGAGACGATAAAATTACCCACAGTTTTATCTTAGTTGCGAAAACCAACCAATTTCACGAAAAATGCGCAAGCGCGTAACTTCATAATTCACACAGGAAGCACAGAAGTAAACAAATCGAAAAAGGGCGAAACACGAAATTTGCATGCCTTTTAAAGATCAACCGACAGTTCATCGACTAATCAAAAATTGATCTGAGAATATACGATAATTTCCAAATAGGATTTGAAACCATAGTCGAAACATTCATCGTTGTTTTTCTCCATTTGCTGTAAATATTAGATTCGCCCTTCTATGAAAAACAGCTGATATGAACTCACTGATAAAAATCGACATGTCAGACAGAAGTGATGGATTTTAAAATACAGTAGTTACAGTTCGATAACAAATTAAACTATTTGTACACATTACACTACCGAGAGTAACTTGATTGATTAAGTTCCTTAGGTCAAAATTTCCTGAAAGAGACTGAGCATTTCACTATAGTGTCTTATTCTAGTTTATGGTATAAATGTTACATCTTTTACGAGAAATTTAGATGTATTGAGCATTATCTGTTTAAGATTTAAGAATTATTTTGAAATTTTACAAAAATCTCTGATATCTATATGCCGTCGAAAAGCTGCAAGACGGAATACGAACCGGTTCCAACATTGAACAGTAAAATTAATTGCAAAAATACACCAGCGTTTATAAAACTTCGAACAAATCATCATACTGACCTCAGAAATGGTAATGTTTCGGTATGCTTCTATATCTATTATTTCGTCCCAAATTTTATTACTCATTTTTTGGCATAGAGTTTGAATTGAATACACTGAAGTCTTTTTTATGCGAGTTTAAAAAACCGCTTAAAAACCCGCATAACTCTGAAAATTCGCATTAAAAAAACCACATAACTATGAAACTTTGCATAAAAAACCACATAACTCTGAAACTTCGCATAAAAAAACCGCATAATAGAAAACCGCCTAACTCTGAAAATTCGCATTAAAAAACCGCATAACTCTGGAACTTCGCATAAAAAAATCGCATAACTCTGAAAATTCGCATAAAAGAAAGTCGCATAAAAAACCGCATAAAACAAGACCTTAGTGTACTGATTTTATTTAACTTCGTTTAAAAAAAGTGTAGCGATACTGCTCTCTACTTTCGACAAGGAACTTATGGAAATATTTATAGTCTGGAACAGAGCTAATAAAAGTCATTTTCATTGACTGAAAAATAAACGGAAATGAGAAGAAATTATTGCCACTCTCAGTTTCGCTTGCAAACTATGAGAACGAAATTCATGTCCAGTAGTTTCAAAATTGTGTTTTTTCTTTCATTTGCCCTTTCAGTCATTTGCAGTTTTCAGTGAAAATCCTATAGTATTCAGTGTCGATATTCAACCAAAGCTGTGAGAATTGAAAACGACAGAAAAAGGTTTCACAATAAGTTTTAACTGTTGGTGCTCGAATTTGTAGTAGTTTTGGTTTACAAAGAAGTTCTGGGATGTAATTACTTCCATTTGCCATATTTTAGTCACTTTTTATAGCCAAGCGTCACATATTTTCAATACACCGATGCAAGAATGAAAATTTCAATTCTGCTGTTGCTACCTGAAGACGTTAGTTTGGTTTCGTCTTGTCATGGAGGGAAGAGTGACGTTGGCAATTATGCTCTCTCATTTTTTCGATGAGAAACTAAAATGCTTCGTCTCTCTTCGTTTGTTCTGGTGTCGGTCATTTGCGAATGAGACAGTAAAACATTGAAAATGAGACTGCTGAAATGGTTTCTTTCATTGAGAATGTGTGACAATTTTTAGCTCTGGTCTGGAATAAACAAAATTGGATCATGTTTCTAGCTAAAACTTGGTATACTATGAATGATTCTTCTAGTAAGTAGTAGTTTCATTTACACATGCAAATATTGTTATCAACAACGTATAAATCACCAGCAAAAAATGATCTATCAAAACCATCAGTTACTATGTGTAATGAAGATGAACAAGTAGCTGCAAGAATATGCACCACCGGAAAAAAACGATTCGTCCTTTTGGGTTTAAAGTGCAGTTCATAAGTATAAGGTTGTTGATTCATAAGTTCATAAGGTTGTCTGTGCTCCTACTTACATCCTGGTTGTTCAAAACAACTGAACGATGAATTGCCCATCAAACTAAAACTATAGTTTATTTTTTCAAACTGAAATATCGTAGATTCAAACTATAAATGCTTGTTTGTAACTAGAACATGGTTGTTTCAAATAAATATAGGTTGTTTAAAACAAACATTTGTTGAATCAAACCAGAATTGTTATCGTCCCTATAGCAACACAAAAATCTTTAGAATTAGCTTCAATTATTTTTTTCGTAGACAGATCCCTTCTATTCCTCAACCATGATTTGCGTTTTTATGATAACGACCAATAAACTATGTGTCAACATCAATTTTTGAAAAGAATGACAATTGTATTATGACGAACCGAGAATAAATTTTATCATCAGACGGAAATTAAAATTTTTCTTTTTCGTTTATTCGTATATGAGTAGCAAGTACACAATTCGACAGGGCCATGAGCACGACAAAAGGGCCTAACTGCAGATGAGAGCCTCTCTTTGTTCACTTTCCTCTTCTTATTATTACGGAACCATCACTGCAACTTCATGAAGGTTTCCAATATAAATCGAAAGGATGTAGTTTCAACGTGAAAGTCTTGCGATGAGTAAGGCGTCAAATATAAAATCAATTCGATAAATTGTGAAAGAAAAAGTAAACAAAAAGAAACTGTCATTTGCAGTTAGGCCCTTTTGTCGCGGGAATGTCGAATTCTTCAAAATTTCCCTTCAAATTGAAAGCTCACAGTAGCTTAAACTAAACTTTTAACTCAAACTAAAACTTTTGTTCAACATACTTTTTGAACAAAAATAACTTAACGTGTTGAGACTCTGGGGGTGCGTTTTGAGAAATAACCTTGAAAATCTTGTTTATATAATTTTGACATTTCTTCCTTCCACAGTATTTCTGTTTTGTCTCTGATTTTGAACCGCGGAGGACTGCCGTTGACCGACCGGGTGCGCAATCAACAAAAACCAATGCGAAATAGTTTCATAGTCCAACAAAGTGTATTCTAAGCCTTGTATCGCGCAACATAGTTTTTTCAGGTGAGTTTCCTAATTTTAATCCGCTATTCATCATCCAATCATTGATGCCACAAACCTTTCGGTTCAGCAAGCTCACACAGCAATGACCAACACCCCAACCCCGGCAACGGCTGCTCCGTTGACAATCCAGCAGCAAGCCGAACTGGAATGGATTCAAATGCGAGCCGACTACGCCGACATTCATGCGGAAACAACTAAGGAAAAAATGATCCGCAAGGTAAACGAAAATCCTCTGGTCCCGATCGGGTGCGCGGCAACACTGGCCGCGCTTGGGTTCGGTCTATGGAACTTCCGCCAGGGTAAACAGCAAATGTCACAGTACATGATGCGAGCTCGAATCTTGGCCCAAGGCTTCACTGTAGTGGCATTGGTGGTCGGTGTTGGGCTGACTTACACAAAAAAGCAGTGAGATCTGCTAATTGGTAGGATGATTCAGCTAATTTTCGTCCGATCAATTGAGTTCTGGCGGCGAAGCCACTCAAATTTGTACAAAAAGCATAGAATCAAGGCTAGCCCTCCAACCTGGATTCTTGGTTTCGCCACTGATTAAGATCGATAGTAGATTGTTTAATAAATGTTACTCAATACCTCACATGGAATTTATTTCAACTGTTTGTTTTATTTTCCTTTCCAAGTTGACTTTTCAAATCGTCAACTTCATCGTATACGTCTGGAGCGACCGTCTCCGTAAATCCATCACCGTCCTCCGGTTTGAGAAAGATAAACCCATCCTGTCCCATTCGCATGCACTCGAAGTGCAGAATCAGCAGCGGAAATCTCCAAACGCGTGCCTCGATATCCATGCAGGCGTGAAGATTCTGTCGGGGAGTATAAATGTCGAACAGCTTCAGACATAGATCGGCGTTCAGGGGAATGTAAGGAATCGGAACGGGCAGACATGCAGGTGGAGGATTTTTGGCCGAAAACGAATTCTGATAGATGCTGCTTTGATTCATCAGCACCTGCACGTTGATAGCAAATTCGTACGGTTCGTAAGCCAGATTAGTACAAACTACAAAGAATTTTATTATTTACCCAGATATTACCGGTACTCGAAACAGCACTTACAATGTTGATTGAAATTTAGTTGATCGATCTTCATTCCCATGCAGCATCCGCATAGTAACCCTTGACAGTAGCACGTGTTCCCAACCGGTTGTTCATTCCTGGTGCGATCATCCTCCGGACCGAATGACACTATAGGGTAGCTGAACGTTTTGTTCGTGCGCAGATCATAAAAACTAATGTCGTATTTGCTACTGTCACGGCGTTTTTGAACTGCTTCCGACTTAGTGAATATCAGCAAACCGAAACCGACTACAGTCATATAAAACCACATCGATTTCATCTTACAGAAGAAGAACCCGTCAAGTTTTGAGTGAGAATTACAACTGGGATCAACTTTTGTGCAACAAAGCGTTGTTTGAATTTCAAGCCGCTTCGGCGCGATGCGTGGGAGTTGTGAATATTTCTTCAAAGCAAAGGTGTGAAACCCGAAATTATCGTATACCGCATAGCTACAGAGTAAAAGTGACGAATCAGAGCTGAAAATCAATCAAGTCTTTTAGTCAAAAAAACAACCAAACGGGTTCGATCGGCTGATGAATGATGAATCGAACTGTTGTGTGGGGAAGTCTTAAAAAAATGAGTATCATTGAGCGACGAAGATCGTAAACATTTGCATAATTACGTGTCTTCTGAACTTCACAAAACATGAGCTGCCGAAAAAAGATTTGATAGAGTGCAAGTTGCGTTTAACATGTTAAACGATATCTACTGATGCGATGATTGCATAGAAATGAGCACATTAATATACTTTCGCTGTTGTTGTCTTTCAGTATTTTTATTTATATATTAGAAACTAGCAGAGTTCGAGCTTCAAATACCGAGCAAACCTGGCAGCTCACTCCATAGCTTTCTGCTTTCTCTTTGTACATAAAATAAGTGTTGACGAGGATATGAAAATATATTACAATCAAAAATTGACATTTTCTGGCATTTGACAATTTCTTTCAGTAACACGTCAAAATTTGGCTCGCACTTCGCGACAATCCGACCTGCTCGCAGGTTCAATTGGCGTACTTTTTCAATGTGACCAAATCAACAGCCACCCACGTAATAAATGAATTTTTGTCGACAGCCAGAAAGACTGGATCCAAGGTACATCGAAAGCTGGAGGTCAAAAAATGTCAAAAAAGTAATCAGCTCTTTCACGCGAAACCCCAGCATCTTCGATCGAGATGTCGCCCGCAAGTTGTCGTCTACAACCGAGTGTTGTTTACAATCGTGTCCCGGGCTAAACACGAACCGGAATATCGATTTACAAGACTGTAGAGGCTCAAAATCGAAACGATAAGCGATCGCAAAAGCTGTATTTTATGAGATGCTGATGAAATTTTGAAACTTGCATCAATACAAACTTTGAACATAGTTCTGAACACATTGAGCAAACGAGGTTCGCCAAAATATATATCGTGTGGCAGGCCATCTGTTCCTGTAACTTGAAGAGCGGCATTTATGTCGCGAACAGTTCTATCAACCAAGATATTTATGTGCAGAAGTATCAGAAAAAACGTCAATAATCTTTCTTCAAACAGTACAGTTGTAGCATTCTGAATTGGTCGGATTTTGCATTATGCCATTACGAGAAAAATACCATGGCCTGCAAAGTATGCCGCAAACAATAACCCTCGCAAAACTTAACAGATTCATTTAACAAATTTTAGACAAAGTGACGATCTGCGGTGACGGAACAGTCGGTGATAACAAAGAGTGTCATTTCCGTAGATTGACATTCACATTCGGAGCAAAACAGGTAACGACTTTTTTCTGGTCGTTAGGGAAACTGTTTTCCGGAGTGTATCGTATAAAAATAAGAATTGCCATAGATATCCGTAGATGTGATGGAAAGAGTCAAACATTAGGCATGGAAATATGCAGCAATTCTTTTATGCTGTCTGGATTGAACTTGAAAAAGAAACTTGAAATTTGACAAAATTATAAAAAGTACTACCGACGCAAGATCAATTTAGACACATTCCTGTAAGATAAATTTTTTATTGTAACACCCGTTAAAATTGTATGATTTGCACTTTTTTTTTGTTGAATCTCAGAAAAATAATTGCCGAGATTTGCACCGCTGAGTACTCGGCAATCATCTTAGTAAAATATAAAATTGCGGAGTCTTGGGAAACTTAAATTTGACAATCGTCAGTTATTACCGGAATTGTCAAAAAGTTTACTGTCTGTTACGCAAAAGCAACGAAGTGAATTTTATGAATTACTGAGCCTTCAGTAATTGAAAATAAACAAAGCATCCGTTTTTTTTATGTTTATTTCAATTGGGTATCAAAATTTCATTTCATTTCCGCCCAAAAATACAAAAAATCGCATTACATTACTTTTGTTTTGAAGTCGTTTTATTGTAATACATATGCATTTCGGACTGAACGCCGATTATCGAACATGTTGGTTGACATGTCGTTGAAGTTCTTCGGCATATCCTATAATGACTTTTGACAGTGAAAGCAGGATCTGAAAGAAGCTTTCTATGTATAATTAACAATTTTTTGTAGTTATTATACTTACTAGATAGATCGTAGATTCTTACGTCTTCATTTTGGGCCAACTAAATTTTTTCTAATGACCATCGGAAATTTCGTCAAAGAATAAGTGCCAAGCGAAAATCGAAAACTTAAATGACGGTTATCTAGCAAAATTTTGGCAAAAACTAACACATATTTCGAAATTTCGCAAATGTATTTGCTGGCTTCGGAATACTTGTTAATCACCGATGAGTTCAGCACAAGATTTTGACAGATCTATACAAAAAGCTGCTTTTTGAAGAAAAAGCAGCAAAATCTACTAAACGAATGTCCTAAAACATAATATTGATTGCTGAGCAATCAGCATCATGTGTGTTGCCGATCAGTCTCGGCATTTTACTTTACCGAGCTCGACAATTTTATTCCAAGTGCGAAGGATGAAGCTTGTTCAGTTCTGACGTCACGCTAAAAATTCTAAAACATTAGATTAGATGAACAAGCGTTCATTCTTGACAGTTCAGCAGTTTTGCCTTATGTCTGTTTTATGTTAAACCAAGCTGCCTTACGAACATGTAAACAGTACGGCTGAATTGTCAAATAAATTGTGGTTAGCAGGTACGGTAAAAAAATTTAATTCGTAATAAAGAAATAACGTCTTTATGTATTGCTCGAAGATATTGTTAGTTTTTTCAAAAACATAACAATTTGTGTAAAATTACATCAGGAATGATTACCCCCACTGGTTGAATTACATCAGGAATGTTTACCCCCACTGGTTGAAAATTCGATAAATAACACATTCTTCCTGATAACGATGACGTGCCATTTGAGCCAATTTGTTCTGATAACGGTCAATAAGCTATTTGTCAACATTCACCTTGAGAAGAAATTTTCGATGATTATAAATATATATAATTCCACTTGTATGATATCCATAACTGTAAAATAAGGTACCGATCGAGATGAATAAGCTCACCTTTTTGCCTATTTCACTATGAAGGAAAACTATGGTCGTCAAATGGTGAGATAACTAAGTCCTCACAAGTCCCTATCTCATGCCTCCCCGAGCGTCTATGATGACATTTGGTCAATAGAACGGCGTCGACTGGGTGCTATCGCCTTCTGCGTTAGTAGCAGAATGAGAGGGTGCGAAATGGCTTGTAGGTTGAAGCCCATCCTAAAGTGCAGTGTTTATCATAGTATATTACAACATATAATTGTGTTGTTTATTACATCATGTATTATTATTATTATTATTATTATTAGAAGAGCGTAACTTACACTGCGATATTACCTTTTATATTGTATCATAGCATATTATTTCATATATTATCGTCTTACACTATTTTATGTTTAGTATATAAATGTTGTATGGTATTATACTGCATTGCATTATATCATATTATATTGTATTATATTGTATTATATTTTATTATATTATATAATATTATATTATATTGTATTCTATTGTATTGTGTTATATTGTATTGCATTATGTTGTATTATATTATATTATATTATAGGGTTTATTATTAGTAGTACTACGTACCTCTGCGCAAAATATAAATTTGTTTTCCTTATAAGTTATCATTTTTAAAGTAACTTTCAACTAAATGTCAAGGTCGTCACAAGCTGAGCTTCATGCCTACACGTGTGTCTGTGGTGACAAATGGTCGATGGAATGCGTTGATGGCAGAATGAGAGGATGAGAAATGACATATAAATTCAAGTAATATAATATCATAGCATATCGCAACATATCATTTTATTTATTCTATTATTTATTATATAATTCGTTGTACTATATTATATTGTTTTTTATTGTTATTTTCATTATTATATTTATTGTTATTATTATTAATTTGTCATCAATAATAATAACATATATTATTTTTATAGATGTGGATATTATTATTATTATTAGAAGAGAAATATTCTACTTCCTGCAGTATTGCCAAGATAAGAGCATAACTTACACTACATTAACTGTTATTTTATATCATTGTATTATATTATATTAAATTAAAATATATTATATTATGTTATGTTATATTATATTATTTTGTAATCTATTATATCATTTTATGTTATATTAATTTCATTACACTTCATTGTATTTATCAATATAAAACATTTTGCACGGAGGCGTAAAGGGAAGGGAGCATCAGGGCATCGGACGAATTGATGACTGGACGAGGGATTGTGGATAGCCAGCCCAAGTCACTTGAAGGAAACTTGTTTCCTTCTGAAGGTTTGAAATGAGTCTGACGCGCCCTTCTCAAACAAACCATCAGGCGGGTTCAAGCATGTATAGCGATATGCTTCATCCATGCACTGGATATTATGGTTGGAAGAGCATCTTTTATTCCCGCGGAATACGAGTAAGCGACTCTACTTACGTATCCGCCCAACCCTTTTTGTTCGCTTTTCGGTAACAGCTATAGTAAGAAGGTGAGTGGATGAGTCATATCGGGGCTACTGTAAGTCTACCCGCATCCACTGGCAAGTCCTTGAACTGATGGTGGCTTCACTTCACATCACATCACATCACATCACATTTCACTATGAAGGAAAACTACAAGCGGGAAAAATCATGATAGTTTAAAACGACAAATCCATTAGTTGCCAATCAAATCTAAAAATAAGAATTTCAACCCACAGTGGAATTATTTTAAACCGAGATATTGTGAATTCGAACCAGATTGTTTCGAACAAATCCATAGTCCCACGACAAAAGGGCCTAGAACATTTCCTTTCTTTGTTTACTTTCACTTTCGATTATTACGGAGCCACAACCGAAATTTCTTGAAAGTGAAATAAATATCCAAAGTAAATCGAAATATAAAATCAATCGGGTAAATAGTGAAAGAAACGGTAAACAAAGACAAACTGTTGTTCCCTTGTAGGCCCTTTTTCGAAGAACTTGGTTGTTGAAAAAATAACTAATAACGATTTATTTTATTGAAATGGTTACAAATTTGGTTTAACATAACAAATATTGTTGCTTGAAACTACAAAACAAGATATTTGATTTTTCTAAATGAATTAGATTGTTTCAATAAATGTTTTGACCAAAATAACAAATATTTGTGCGTTTCTGCCAATTTCTTGATAAACGTTTTCATAGTAAATTTAACTGGCGAAATCAGTTCAACTAACTTTGAATAAAGGTACACACTTAAAACTTAATGTTGTTCTCGGCGAAAGAAGATCCGAAAACGAACGGAAACGCGATATTTTACTGAAGTTTCGGCTAAGATAGCCGAAGAAAATCTTCCGGTTTATTATTTCCGATTTCTCGGCAATTCAAAATGTTATTCAGTTTTGTAAATTACCGTGTTTACCAGCAATTGGTCGTTTTGCCGAAATCAGTAATTTAATGGTATCAACTTTCCGAAATCTCGGTAAACAACTTTTAGACAACCGGTAATTTTTCTTCAGTGCAAAACTGAGTGATGTAAATAAATGCATGTGTTCATATGTGGAATTAGTTGCAAAAAACAATTGAATCCGATTGTAGCGATGTGTTCTGTGATATTAAGAAAACATTTGTTCAGTGTTCGACGATTATTCGTGACAAGAAATCCCACAGAGCGCTAATTTACTGTATGTTTCTTCAAATATTCAATGTTTTGTCGTCCTTTACTATGGGGCACCTTTTCAAAATTAGCCATATGGAAGAATGGGCAGAACTTAATCGTGAATATCTCGACTTGTATTAACGGCAGCACATAATTCTTCCACTGTTTAATCGAAAATATGATCAGGAATTTAGGATCATATTTTGAACAGTGTGAGATAACCACAAACAACTCAAAAATTAAGAGCGCAACTTCTGCGAGGTTGAAAAAAGAAACGCACAGGTCGTAGTTTTCATTTGACTTCCGGTCGTCAAGGCGAGAAGACACATTAAGCCAGTTTGGCATCATTTGGCACTGTGAGCGGATGTGTTGCGGTTTGTTCGCAAAGCTAGTTTCAATTCAAATAAGAGCAATTGCGTCAGTCAGCAGAGCTACTGGTCGTTTGCAGTGGAGAGAAAGAAAACGAAAAGTGAACAACATTATGTAAAATCAGTCGTTCTAATGACTCTAAATGTTATCTAAAGAACTATAAAGATTACTTCTTAGCAAATCGAAGGTAAAAATCATCAGTTTAGTGAAAATCTAAAATAATTTGATTTGCTTCAAGCAGTTTTCGCTGTACGAAAATAGTTCGAGAAAAATGTACTAAATATCCACAATTTTGTCCTTCTAAAAGGCAGGAATGAATTCTGTACAGCATATTGATAGTTTCTTTCAATGAAATAGACAAATCCGATATGATACAAAATTCTGTAAGTAACCGCCCATTTATGAAAAAGCTACAAACGAAATCAAGTAAAAAGGGGGACAGTTTCACAATTCACACAATCGATCAACTATCAATTCGAAAGTATAAAGAATTCGTGTCAGTTTTATTCGTATTCACGACATCCAGTTATGTCTCTGACATTACACACCCGAACTTTTATTGAGTCATTACTTTCTTTGTAGCCGGAATCTGATTTTATGCGAAAACCGACTTGTGTTCTCTACTGTAAATAACATGGAGTCCATGCATCCATTCTACGGCATATATGTTTGGTAATATTCTATTCAAAGTTTTTCCAAGATTCGGGGAAAAAATCTTAGTGTGCTTTAGTTTTAAGGAAAAATTATGAGTGATCCAATGCTTTACAGTAAGGTAAGAAGAGCGTTTCTTTGGTCTGGTGTTAAAATTTAATAGAGTTAAATATCGTTAGCCAAGATTCTCTCTTCAAAGTAAATTTCAATCTATTTTCAAATTGAAATTGTGATTTGCTCTGATCATAAATACGGAAAAGTTATTAAACGGGGACACCTACCGCAAAAACAAATTTCACCAAGCCCCTCGGTTGTCAACGTAAGGACACCAAAAAAACTCTCATCTCTCGTGGAATGGTTTATCACTCGCTCGCTCTCTCTCTCTCTCGCACTCGCGCACGACGATTTTACCTCAGCAAACCTGCTTGCTGCTCATTTCGCTCAGTCAGAACGAAGGAAGATGGCGTATCGAACGTCCACTGTACGGCGGTCTCCTGTTGTCTCTCCAGTGTAGAAGAGTGTTATACAGTGCAAGTGCTGTCTGTCTTTGGTCCCCCTTGACATCAAAGAAAAAAGGGACAAATCCTGAGTGAATGTGTCGTTTTTATTCGCCAATTATCTTCTGAAAAGTGACTGAAATCGTGTCCGTGGATTGTGCAACGTTTTCGCGGAACCCGCCGGGACCGTTTCGGACAGTTGGTACGAGTGACCGTGCGTGTTTTAAGTGTGAAAAGTGGACCAGAACCTGAAGTGGAATTTCGATCCCGATCCCGAGCTGGCCGAACGGTACGACGACAGGAGCAGCGGGGCATGAAGAAGAGTAGGTTTCCTTCCTTTTGGTTTTGATTTTCCTTTGGCTGGCTGGATGGCTGCTGCTGCTGTTCTCGAATCTGGAATCGCTTCTTCTCATTCACCTATAAGTGCAAACACAAGCACATACATGCATACACACATGCCCAAAAGGCGACACTACAGCAGTGAATGCTGGAAGAAGCTGAAGAATGTGGAAGATTTGCGAGGGGTCGGTCGGTCGGTTGGTCGGTTGGTTGTGGCCGGAAGAGGGGAAAATGGGTACCGTCAGCGGTCAGAGTGAGGTGAGGGGGAGGACTCAAATTTTCATCTGTCTCACGATCCTGCACAAACACAATCGCGCATGCACATCATGCAACGATAAACAAGCATCAGCAACAGCAGCAGCAGAAGTAGGAGGGGAGTCGAGTTTGCCGACAGGAGACTGCCGGGTTGCCAGTTTTCGGATGGAATAGAAATCGACCCAATTTCGATCGTTACTAGAATAGCAATCAGAGCTTCTGTTATTCGAAGGATTGCCGGTTAATTTTGTAGTGTGAATCAATTTACGCTGGCAGGCGGGAATCCTAGTTTTCGATTCATTTATCGATACAAAATATTTCAACTTCACAACTCAGGAAACGTACTTTTCTTTGCGTTTCGTCTTAGACTCGTCAGTGCAGAGCAGTTCAAATATTTCTTTTGTTTCGTTACCGATTGTAACTTAATTAGTCATTCGTTTTTTTTTTGGTCTGTTGACTTAATTTTAGCTGTAAGCCACAGAACATGTAAGCTTCTTATGTTGTGATGTTTATTTATACAATAATGAAAGTTTTATTGAAAATTGTAAAATTACGAATAAAATGCCTGCTTTTGTAACCACAATTACGAGTTTCCTCAAAATTAAACCATCTTGTTGATGTTTCTTTACGTTTCGTCTTCGACTCGTCAGTGCATAACAGTTTCCGTTAAATTATTATGCCACCCAGTAGCTCAACATAAACCGCTAAGCAAGCGTCAAATTTTCCACTAAAGTGCAACGTTTTTATCACGTTTATTAATTCGTAGTAGAAAAAACGGATTCTGTAACATTTTATCTAACGACTCGAACCGTAACAAATCCTGTTACCAAATGTCACCTGCCATCGGATGGCAACCCGGTCGGACTAGCAACCATTGGCACTGGCTTCGATCGTGTTCGTTTTCCGAAGTTGCACGCAGCCTACTACCTCTTTCTTTGGCCCTTTCGTCGTCGGCGATGTAACACTGTATTGGTGTCAGGAGGCTGTCTGAGTTTGATGGTGTACGTGGTAAGTTGCGTTTTTTTACTGCTGCTGTTGTTCTTGCTGCTGTATCTTCTTGTCTGCTGGCTGGCTCACTCTCGGAGTCCGAAAGCTATACACTTTGTCAAGCCTGTCGAATTGGGTGCGGCGGCGAGGTGCGGGTTGACTGCGAAGAGAAAGGTGTTCCAGCCGAGCTTGAGAGGGTGGACTGACTCGCAACGATGGTTTCATACGAATAGAGGTAGGAAAAAAAACAAGCAAAAACAGCAACAACAACAGCAGCAGCACCAGCAACACGAGTGGAGAGCAAAGGAAGGAAAAATGTCAGCTACGATTCGTCCGCACTAGCGCAAGAAGTCAGTCTCGTTCGATCGCTCAATAACTCAGGGCACTTTGGGTGTGTGTATGTGTGTGCGTGTCTTTTGCATGGTGGGCTCCTGGTGGGAAGCAGGCATAGATAGACGACGCAAGGATCGTGTGTGAGGCGAAAATACCGCCGGTGGTCGGACCCGCTTGCAGCGATTTGTATGTGTTTAGGATGGGTTGAAGATTTTTCGGTGTTTTGCATTCGGCTTGGGTGGAAGGACATTTTGCACGTACATACTCGGTTTTTGACAGGAGCACCGAGAGGTTGTGTGCACGCAGCAGTCGAGAGAAAGAGAAAATAGCGAACGAGACGGGGCGCGAGGTGGTCTTTTGTGTGAGTTCATTTTCATTGTATAGAAGAAAAGCTTCTTGAAATATTGTCCTTGGGATGAAGATGCAGATTGCAGGTAGTTGAACGAACCAGGTGGAATCGGAAACTTGTGCAAAAAATAAAAAAAGTGAAACCTAGTGGTGTATTATGGATTTCTGATGAAGTGACAGAAAAGTGATGTGTTGAGCACAGTGCACTGGATTCGTGCCTGTTTCGGCGATGAAATATCGGTTAGAGGTTTCTTTTCTGCATTCGGTGTCGCGAAGTGTGCTGGGATTGAACTGGTAGTTTAGTTTTGCACTTGGTTTTGAATTGTCTTTTTTGTATTAGAAAAGTAATTACTTTCGAATTTGTCTACCAACTCGGTAAGTACGTTTGTATTTTTGGAAGAGACTCCGATCGATGCATATCAGTTCATCTTGAATCGCTAAGCAGACTTAAATCTTAACTTCCACAGGTTGAAACTTAGTCAACAATAATCAATTCCTTTTTTGTTTTTACTCTAAAACAGTGCATCACAGTGAAATAAGTCGTTGAGAAAATAGTTTGTGAATTATTCATAGTTCATTTCTAGAAAAACCTTTGTTTGTCACAGCTTACCAAAACAGCATTACAGCAACAACTTTACATCAATTTCGGTGATAATTGACCTAATTTTAAAAACCTTTATGCTGCAAGTTTTCGTGTTTATTGTTTCGACAAGTGATAAATGATTGGTTCATAAGTTTACTGGACATCGAACTATATTGTGGTATTTCAAAAATTTCTTGGCAGTCAAATGTCATCATTCATTTGATTATTCTATAGCTTAACAATTTATGACAAATCCGAGAATCACTTTGGAATAAAATTTCGATTTCAATTAAACTTGATAAATTGGGACTCATTACCGGAGATGGAGTGTTAAAACGGGTATCGTTCGTTTCGTGATGTTAATGCGAATTTTCAGCTTCATTTTTCTCTTCAAATTCAGAAATATTTCGATTTTCAATTTAATTTTCACTAAACTAAATTTCGACTAGTTTTGCAATGAAAGGGGCCTTTAAAATTCTGCATATTAGCGTTTCCTTGATACCGCAGTTGAACATCATTTTTTTTGTCAATGTCGCTTTGGTGTTCGATAGATACACAAATTAATGGAGAAACGGAAAAAATTGAGTGGGTAATGTCGAAGACGTTACTTGATGACATAAATACGAATAACAAATTGCTTAAAGCAGTTCAAATTCTCTGCCTAGTAGTACAATTTGAACCGCTAAGATTGTCGAACCAATTTTGATCACATTCGTTTATTATCATATGATAAAGCAGAAAAAACTTTTTAATATTACGTTGGTGGGAAAACCCGACTTCCTAAAAAATCGGTATAAAATAAGTATTGTTTGCAAAAATCCGTATAAAATTCCAGTGAATGTTTTATTTCGCAAAGTTCGTATATTTTACCATTGTACTTGAAAATCAGTAGAATACTGAAAAATCCGTATATCGTGGTCTTTCACGTAAATTTCCGAAGTTACATAATTTATTTTCAAGCGGAACTCCGAAGTTATGCGTTTTTAAGCGGATTTTCGAAGCTATACGATTTTTATGCGTCGTTTATTTCCTAAGTCGTACGGTTTTTTTACGCAGATATCCGAAGCTACGCAGTTTTTCTTATGCGGATTACTGAAATTAAGCTGTTTTTAAGCGGATTTTTGAAGGTACATCATTTCGTTTTATGCGATACTCCGATGTTACGTGTTTTTAACCAAATTTTCGAAGCTACGCGTTTTTTCGGAAGTTTTTTTTACGCGTATTTCCGAAGTTTTATGGAGATTTCCGACGGTATGTAGTTTTCTATGCGAATTTCTTAATTTACTCAGTTTTTTTTTACGCGGGTTTCCAAAGTTACACAATTATTTTTTTACGCGAATTTCCGAAATTGCGCAGTTTCTTTGTAAGAGAATTTCCGAAGCTAGGCGTTTTCTTTTACGCGGATTTCCGAAGTTACGCAAATTCTTTCACACGGATTTCCAAATTTAGGCGAATTTTCAAAGTTACGCGCATTTTCTTTTTACGCGAAGTTTTGAAGTAAAGCGTTTTTTATGCAGGCTTTTGAAGATACGAGATTTTTTTCGCAGATTTTCAAAGCTACGCAGTTTCGTTTTACGCGAATTTCCGAAGTTATGCAGTTTGCGAATTGTTCAAGTTCTTTACGAAGATTTCCGAAGTTTCGCGGTTTTTTTATGCGGATTAAGGAATTACGCCTTTTTATCCGGAGTTTACGCAATTTCTTTTTACGTGAATTTTCGATGCTACGCAGTTTCTTTTTACGCGGATTTTCGATGCCACGCAGTTTCTTTTTACGCGGATTTCCGAAGTTTACGCGGATTTCTGTAGTTACGTAGTTTACTTTTAGTGTTATCGGATTTTTTACATGTTTTTTACAAAGATTTCCAAAGTTACGTACGGATTTCCGAAGTTCCGAAGATTTATGAATTTACGCACTTTCTTTTTACGCGAATTTCCGAAGTTATTCAGTTTTTTACGCAAATTTCCGAAGTTAAGCGGAGTCACGTAGTTTTTTACTGAAATTTACAAACTGAAATTTACATTTACAAGTCACGTAGTTTTTTACTGAAATTTACAAAGTTACGTGTTGTTTTATGCAAATTTCCGAAGTTACGTAGTTTTTTAACCGGATTTCCGAAGTAACGCGGTTTTTTATACGTGGATCTCCGAAGTTACGCGATTTTTTCATGCAGATTTCCGAAGCTTCGCGGATTTCTTAAGTAACGCAGTTTCCTTTCAGTTTTATCGGTTTTTACATGTTTTTTATCACGTGGACTTCCGAACTTACGCGATGTTTTATGTGGATTTCCTAAGTTACGCAGATATCTGAAGTTACACAGCTCATTTTTTACGCGTATCTCGGAAGTTACGCGTTTTTTCACGCAAAAATTCCGAAGTCACGCAGTTCATTTCTGGAGTTACGCAGTTTCTTTTTACGCGAATTTCTGAATCTACGCAGTTTCTTCGCACGCGAATCTCCGAAGTTAAGCGAACTTTCAAAATTACGCGGTTTTCTACTGGGGTTTTCGAAGTTACATGTTTTTACTCGATTTCCCGAAGTTAGCCGTTTTCAAACGCGGATTTTCAAAGTGTAGTAGTTTTTTTACGCGAAGTTTTCGAGTTTTTAGCGGATTTCCGAAGTTAGGCAATCTCGTTTCACACGAATCCCCAAAGTTAAACAAATTTTTAAAGTTACGCGGGTTCTTACTTCGAATTTCGAAGTTACGCGGATTTCTTTCGGTTTTTTTTCTACAGGGATCTCCGAAGTTACGCGATTTTTTCATGCAGATTTCCGAACCTACGAAGATATCTGAAGTTACACAGTTCCTTTTTCACGCGGATTTCGGAAGTTACGCAGTTTATTTTTACGCAAATTCCTGGAGTTACGCTGTTCTTTTACGCGAATATCCAAAATTACGATTTCCGAAGTTGCGCGGTTTTTTCTACGGGGATCTCCGAAGTTACGCGGTTAAACAGTTTATTTTTACGCGATTTTCCGAAGTTACGCAGTTTCTTTTTACGCGAATTTCCGAAGTTACGCAGTCTCTTTTTACGCGATCTTTCGAAGTTACGCAGATTTCCGAAGTTACGTGGATTTCCGAAGTTACGGAGTTTCTTTTTACGCGATTTTCCGAAGTTACGGAGTTTCTTTTTATGCGATCTTTCGAAGTTACGCAGTTTCTTTTTACGCGATATTTCGAATTTACGCAGATTTCCGAAGTTACGCGGATTTCCGAAGTTACGGAGTTTCTTTTTATGCGATCTTTCGAAGTTACGCAGTTTCTTTTTACGCGATTTTCCGAAGTTACGCAAATTTTCGAAGTTACGCGGATTTCCGAAGTTCTTTTTACGCGATTTTGCGAAGTTACGCAGATTTCCGAAGTTACGCGGATTTCCGAAGCTATGGATTTCTTTTTATGCGATCTGCGTGGATTTTAGAAGTTACGCATTTTTAAGCGGATTTCTGAAATTATGCGGATTTTTTTCATGCGGATTTCTGAAGTTACGCAATTTTTTCCACAGATTTTCGAATAAACGCGGTTTTTCACGCAGATTTCCGATGCTACGGGGTTTTATTACTAGCGGGTTTCCGATGTTAAGTGACTTCTTTTACGCTGATTTCTGGAGTTACGACATTTTTGTCAAGTGGATTTTCTTATTTACGCGGATTTCAGAAGTTACGCACTAACTTTTTACGTGATCTCCGAAGTTACACGTTTTTTATGCGGATTTCCAAAATTACGCACTTTCTTTCAACGTGCATTTTAGTTTTTAACGAAGATTTCTGAAGTTACTCGGCCTTTTTTACGGGGATTTTCGAAGTAAAGCAAATTTTTTAAGCGGATTCCCGAAGTTACACAATTTTCTTTTGTCGTGGATTTCCGAAGTTACGCGGGTTTCAAAAACTATGCAGTGTCTATTTACGCGGATTTCCGAAATTACACTGTTTTTTCTACAAGGATTACACGAATTTCCAAAGTTACGTGGATTTCCGAAGTTACGCATTTTCTGCGCGGTTTTCCGAAGTGTACCCGTTTTTTTTTAAGTGGATCTCGGAAGTTACGCGGATTTCTTAAGCTACGCAGTTTCTTTGTTTAACTTATGCGCTTTTTTGCGCGGATTTCCGAAGTTACGCGAAGTTACGTAATTTTTTACACGGATTTGCAAAGTTATACGGATCTCCGAAGTTACGCAATTTTTTGTGCGACTTTCCGAAGTTACCCGTTTTTAATGCGGATTTCTGAAGTTACGCAGTTTCTTTTTGCGCGGCTTTTAACGAAGATTTTCGGATCTACGCGGCTTTTTCACGAAGATTTCCGAGGTTACAAAGTTTTTTTTTACGCGGATTTCCAAAGTTACGCAGTTTCTTTGTTTAAATTACGCTTTTTTGCGTGGATTTCCGAAGTTACGCAATTTATTTTACACGGATTCCCAAAGTTACGCTGATTTCCGATGCAATGCATTTTTTGTGCGGTTTTCCGAAGTTACCCGGTTTTTTGAAGTGGATTTCGGAAGTTGCGCGGATTCCTGAAGTTACGTAGTTTCTTTCTACGCGGTTTTTAACGAAGATTTCCGAAGTTACGCGGCCTTTCACGAAGTTTTTTTTTTTTTCACGCGGATTTCCGAAGTTACGCGGTTTTTAACGAAGATTTCCGAAGTTATGCAGTTTTTTATGCGTATTTCCGAAATTACGCAGTTTCTTTTGCGAAGTTACATGGATTTCAGCATTTATGCAGTTTTCTTCATGCGGATTTCCGAAGTTACACTTTTTTTTTTCAGGTGATCGTAGTTAAGCGGTTTCTTTTAAACGGATCTCCGAAGATTTCTAAATTTCCGAAGTTATGCAGTTTCGTTTTACTTGAACTTACGTGGCTACTCGGGTTTTAGGTGGATTTCCGAAGTTACGCGTTTTTTGCACAGATTTTCGAAGCTACGTATCATAATTTTTTTAATCGGATCTCTGAAGTTACTCATTTTTTACGCGGATTTCCGAAGCTGCGCAGGTTACTAATTTTTTCACGTGAATTCTCGAAGTTACGCGTTTTTTTTGCGCGAATTTCCAAAGTTATGCGTTTTTAACGAAGATTTCCGAAGTTACGCAGTTTTTAAGTGAATTTCCGAAGCTACGCAGTTTCTTTGAACACGATTTTTAACAAAGATTACCGAAGTTACGCGGTTTTCTTCGAAGATTTCCAAAAGAACGCAGTTTTTTACGGGGATTTCCGAAGTTACTTCTCTATACGGATTTCCGAAACAACGCGGTTTTTTTCTACGCAGATTTCCGAACTTACGCAGTTTCTTTTTATGCGGATTTCCGGATTTAGGCGATTTTTTCAAGTTACGCGTTTTTTTTTCGCGGATTTACGAAGTTTTTTACGTTTTTTACGCAGATTTCCGAAGTTTTTTTTGAGCGAATTCCTGAAGCTACACACTTTTGAAGCGGATTTTCGAACTACGTTATTTTCTACAGTTTTTATGCAGATTTCCGAAGTTACTAATTAGTAATTTACTTTATTCGTGGTTGATTTGTTATTTCTAATATAAAAGTCTACAAAAGCGGACGCCAAATTTCAGCCTACTTGGGTTATGAACAGTCCTTAACTAACACGCTAATGAACTGAATGTCATGACATTTTAACAGATAACATCATAAGGATGACTGTCTGGAACGCTAGATGGATTAACAATTAGTGACGCCATCTGTCTGTCTGATCGGGGATTTGTTGACCGAAGTGTTATTACCAATTTTGATAACGCATAATGTTTTTAATAGCTTTGATAAAATATTTCAGCGGCTCCAAGTTTAAATAGGGTGGTCGAGAAGCGACCCTAAAGCCCTCAAATCTCGGATCAATAATCACCAGATACAAAAACCTTCAACCAAAAGTGTCCCATGGAAGCCAAAGAAGAAATCAACACGAAAAAAAAAACTACCGGTTAATTTCTTGGAACCCAATCTGACAGTCGAATCTCCGACCAGCGCACGAATCAATCAACTTTGACCAGCAGAGTCCAGCCAGCAAGCGGCTGCATTCCGTGAGTTCGAGCTCAAATTCCACACCGGGCATCAAGTCCCGAAAGTTTAAAGTCGACGACGATGGAAGCCTCCGATGTATGGTTGGTGCCACCAGCGCAAAATAACTTTTCGACCCCTGGTCTGGCAACGCAGGGGTCTTTGTCTGTGTGTGTTGGTTCGATGAGTCCAACAAACAGCAAAAATTATGATAGTGCGTGATTTTCATTTCCATTTTCTCGGGTTTTTTTATTGTAGATGGCCGAAGACCTACTGGAAATGACAGAAGAGATCGTACGAAGCGAGAGATGACGAACGATCGAACGCTCGGGGCCTACCTGGACCGAAGTGGCAGCGATCCGTCGGTTTATTTTGTAGGCCAGAACTCGAAGCAAAAGAGATGGCCAAGATTGTTTGGTGCTTGGCTTCTAGCAGCAGTTCGAGAGCGTAAAAAGAAGCGAAGAAAGAAAGCAATGAAACGATCGCAGAAACGAGACAACATGAAGATCATAATCGTGCCCGGGATCGGCGAAATTTACTTTACTTCGCCGCGTGATCAGCAGACGACAACACCGCGAGAGAGAGGGAGAGAGAGAGAGAGAGAGAGAGAAGAGGTCAACTAGGCTACAGACAAAAGCCAAATTTGGAAAGAAAGCAACAGAATTGAACTGATTAAAAAATCATCTCCGAGAAAAGAGACCACCGTGCCTGTGGATGAGTCGTTTTGGTGAACGGAAATTAAAAACCATTTATTTCGAGTGTAGCGCGCGGGCGACCACAAACAAATTTTAATCGTTTCTTTTATTGTTTTGTGAGATAAACAACAAGCCGCGCACGAATCTATAAAAAAAACTGATAGACCGGACCGGATTTTTATTACGCGGAATGAAAGAACAGAACCGTTTTGGGGGCCATTAGGAAGATGGCAGTAAAAAAAAAACCAAAACACAAGGCTTTTGTTTACATTGGTTTAGGGGCTGTGAAGTCCAGGGACTGTCCGCTGAATCGGGCTGAACCCGACTGGACCCACGGAGAACGAGGCCAACTACAAATTCGCAGCAGACAAACGGTCTGTTGATGTTTTATTTCCTTTCAATTATTTCCATTTTGGTTGGTTGTGTGTGATGTGGCTATTAAAAACATGTGAAAACAATGTTTACCTTTTTGCACCTTCCCTGGTTTCCCGGGCTGCTGGGAAGGATGATGACCGCTGATGCTGCTGATGATTTGGGGTGTGTCTGCTCTCCCACGCGCGTCCAATAAGGCTTAGTCGAACCGGAGGAAATGAGGGGAGACGGGGATAAAGGGACCACAATTCGTTTGTTTGAACAATGGCAAACCATGGCGATACATGAACTGAATACTCCCGCAAGCCTGGAGCGAATAATTTTTTGGGATTTGATTCGGGTAAAGTCGCTGTTTAATCTCCTGGCGCTTTGAAGTTGGTTTGTGAAAATCGTTTGAGGGTTGGGCGGGCTCATCATCGCCTGGGTCGCCTGGGACGGGGAAAGGGAAAACAATCGATCGTAAAACAAAAAAAAATACAGTCAGTCAGACTCCGAACTCCATGATTCATGAGAGGCTGTGGCTGTGGAAAATTGAAGGTTGTTGTTACACAGTCCGTGCTTTGCGCTAGGACGTGTCCGGGCCATGTAATTTGGGACGGTATGAACCCGGCTGTTGTTGTTGTTATTGTTATCGCTAATAAATGGTTGCTCAAAAGTAAAAGCTTGTCTTATTTTTAATGACAGACTGCATCCCTTCGTTCTGTGACATGAAGCCATTCGGAGCACGGATCGTGACGGTTTGGAAACGCCATTGTTCAGAGCGGAGAAAGGCTACAGTTTTTTATCGGCGATAACTTCACGACGAAGAAAATCATGTATTTTTTTTTTCATAAGATGAGATTGGATAAGGTCACATCCAAAAATTGTGCCTGCTGAAAGGCTTTTTCCCGGTTCCCAATTTTGCATGAATATACAACAAAAGGCAAAAGTCATTTCCGTTTTCGAAGTTTTACGAAGTTGACTTCTGAACGTCATACGACACAACAATCGATCGAGAACAGCTATGGCAGATTATGCACGGATACGGGTTTCCGGATAAACTGACGCGATTGGTCAAAGCAACAATGGATAGTCCATTCGAATCTTGGAGAGGGCTACGACAAGGTGATGGATTCTCTTGTCTCTTGTTTAATATTGCTTTGGAATCGCCACGAGTAGCACGATCTTCCGAAAGTCCGTACAACTTTTGGCTTCGCTGATATTGTAACACGTAGCCTTGAGAAGATGATGAAAACATACATCGGACTTTAAGCTGAAACTGAACGAATCGGACTGACTTTTAATGCGTAGAAAACAAAATACATGAGAGGAACACGCTCTAAAGAAGAAAGACTAAGCCTCCCACCACGAATATCGACAATCGGTGACGATATCGAGGTGGTTGACGAGTTCCTGTATTTGGACTTACTGGTGACCGTCTTTAATGATACCATCAGAGAAATTCAGAGGCATCGTGCGTACTTTGGACTCACAAAAGCCCCTTCGATCAAGAAAAGTACGCCACCGCACGAAAATGGCCATCTACCAAACGCTCATTAGACCGGTTGTTCTCTATGGCCACGAGACTTGGACTATGTTGGCAGAGGACCAACGCGCCCTCAGTATTTTCGAAAGAAAGGTGCTACGGACCATCTATGGCAGAGTGCAGATGAAAGACGGAACGTGGAAACGGTGTATGAATCACGAATTGCAACAGCTGATAGGAGAACCAATCATCGTACGGACAGCTAAAATCGGACGTCTACGATGGGCTGGACATGTCATAAGGATGCCGAACGACAGTTCAGTGAAAATTGTTCTTGAATCTAATCCGGCTGGAACACGAAAAAGAAAAGCTCAGCCAGCAAGATAGATCGATCAAGTATCCGTGTCCCGAGTAGCTGGCGTCAAGTAGCCATGACCATGATTTATGTGGAGACGTATGCTTGCTATAGCAAAGGCCATCCCAGAACTATAGCTGCTAGTTAAGGCAAGTAAGCGTTCTTCAACATTCCCGTGTGCGGCATACTATCGATCGGTAGGATCACAACAAGCGTCGTAGTGGAGCTAAGAATCGGAAACTGTAATTGAAGGTGCTGAGGACGATTAGGACAAACCTGAGACTGTCAGTTTAGGATATAGGCAAGAAATTCATTGCTCACCAGAGCACGGCTGACTGGCCCGGAAGTTTTACAGTGAAATTACGAAAGATACATCTTCATAGGCGATGATTATAGGCGACTTCCCGGTAGCAAAATTTTGTTGTGAATCTCGATGTGACGATAGATTCACAAAAAAAGCTTATGATCAGGCAAGGTATTTACAGCAGCGGACAAAAAACCCAAATTCTCTTAATAAACAAGACTATGGATTCCGAAATGTACGAGCAGCAGGAATATTTGAAACAACGTATTTTTCCGCACACTAAAGCTGTAACAGCCTGATACAGCATTACACAAAAAATAGTTGTTCGACACTGAGATATCGCAGATTCAAACATAATATGATTACTAATTCAATATTCAAAGTATTGTCCATCGCTAGCCATTAGTTTTTTTTCCATTTGCCTGGCAATTCATGGATACCCTTTTGAAGGAGTGCTGCTCAGTCAGACCATGCTCCATCGACCGGAACAAATGGCAATCGAAAGAAGTAATGTCCGAGCTGTACTACGGGTGCGGTAGGACTTCCCATTTGAGCTTTTCTAGGTATGTTTTTATCGGTGGTGCAACATGTGGGCGAGCATAGCCATGCTGCAAAATTCTTTTTTCGTGTCTATCGGTGTATTGTGTGTGTTTTTCCTTACAATGCTCGCCTAAAACGCATCAATTGTCGTTGATAGACCTCTCTCGAGATCCTGTCATTCGGTTCGCAGCAGCTCATAATACGCCACAACCAACGGTCGTCGATGATGATACGTCACCCGACGTTTTGGACCATCGTAATGAACCCAATTTTCGATGTCAGTAACAAGTCGTTGCACTAAAAAAAAAAAACCTTTTGATTTATGCCTTTGAAGCAGTTGTTCGCACGGCGTCCCTCGGCTTCAATTCAAACGGCACCCAATTGTCTACCTTTCGGATCATTTCCATTGCTTTTAAATGTACTAACTGACTAACTCCGAGTGATTTTGCAAGCTATTTTTGCATTTCCGACGGATCTTGATCGAGCAATTCTTCTTCTTTAAATTCTGGTGACCCTTTGGCTCCTTCTTCGTCTTCCAAACAAAAATTGCCACTTTAAAATTGTGCAAATTAATTCGAACACGTTCGCTCATCTAGAGTATGTTTACCATATGCTTCCATAAAGATACAATGACTTTCGGCGGCTGTTTTCTATGTATTGAAATTAGGACGAACGCCTCATTTCAATGGCCGCAAAATTCGATATTTTGTTAGTGTTTTCACTTCAGCTAAATGATACCTAATGCTTCTGAAACTTATTTGTACACCTATTATTCGCTGTAGGAATCGCAAATCCTTACTGAACACAACCAATGCGTTTGATCTGAGCATTGGAAACTTGACGACCGCAGTAGCAGCAACGTGCGTTCCGGAAACTCTTGTGCACATGTCATCGTCTTTGGAAATGTGTTATATTTCATTTGAGCATCCGTTCGTAAGTATCGCTTCATTATGGTTCTGTTAACTGTTGGTGCTTGAAAAATTGACAAAGTTTTGTGCAATGATTCATGTGCACTTAGTGCTAATCGGTTGCTAGAGTTGAACTTACCGTCTTTTCGGCGATTTGCTAATGCTAATGCACTGGTTAGTCGAAGACGAAACGTAAATAACAACTTCGAAAATCGCCTGTCTCCAAATTTCACTCTTAAGTAAATTCATTTTACTGTATAACGAGGTGCATTTCCGATCAATTTCCTTTGTGAGATTGATACACTTTTGACACGGTCAAGTCCAGAATCCTTCAGTTCAAGAGTTCAAGTTTCGAGTTCCGTCACAAATTCCGGTTCTAGAATTAAGGTTCAGAATTCAGTTTCTGAAGTCGATTCCAGAATTCAGGTTTCGAACTTAGTTTCAGAATCCAGGTCTGGAATTCAGCGCTTGAATCCAGATTCAGAATTTCGTTCCAGAACCCAGTTTCAGAATTCAGGTTCCGAATTGAGATCCAGAACTAAGTATCGGAATACATTTCCAGAGTTCGGGTCCGGAATACGTTGCCAGAATTCAGTTTCTAAAGCCGATTTCAGAATTCTGTTATAAAATCCAAATATCGAACTCAGTTTCAGAATCCAGGTCTGTAATTCAGCTTCTGAATCCAGATTAAGAATTCCGTTCCACTGTAAACACTGTAAATGGCCGTTTCAGATTCTATCGGTTATTGAGAGGCAAGCATTTTCCGAAAAATCACTATAATTCTTTTACTGCCCTGAATTTTTTCACGATTATCAAACTTATTCACAAAACTTGTGGTGATGAAAAGCGTTACTTTTCTGATATTTATTTAGCAGTGCCTACGATTTATTTAACCATACAATTTTTCAACATTTAGGATAACTAGTTTTGAGAAATTTTACAAATTTTACACTGACTGTAAACTTATTTATTCTATTTATTTAGCTGTTTTCATTATAATAGAAGTTTTTGTTGATAGTTTTGATCGACGAGGTTGATGGCGACAAAATTAAAACCTTCAAAATTTAGGACTTTTATGGATTGAACGGCATTATTCAGATAATGAGGTTACAGGCTTATCATTCGAACAGTGTTGCTAGTTTTACTTTCGCTTCTGTTAGAGAAGGATTATTGAATTAATTTTTTCAGGCAAACAGCTATCACTGTATCGATGTTAGCCAATTATTTTTCGTTTTACTGAAATTCTCTTATAATTTTGTATACAATTTTATTACACATCCTTACATAATTGGTTCAAGTGCTGTTTTTTGTTTGCAATGCACTCTTCTTTCAGCGGTAAAAGAATTGTTAGAATTGAAAACAAAAACCTCTTTCTAATCCACCTAGTGGTGTGATAATGCCTTTCTCTTGTCTTTCAGACAGTCTAATTATAACAGCGTTTTTTTTTTCATTAAAGGAATTTCCGACAGGAATTAGGGCTGAAAATTCCTGTCAAAAATTCATTCAAATTAATTCGTTTAGTTCACCAAAACGGCCTTAAACGCTTACGTCGCATATTCGACAACATTTCCGAGCCCAAAAGTATCAGCAACTTGAACTTGATCATTGGTTACTTCTTGAAAAAATTTACAGAAAAAACACGATTTGTACGTTACGTCACTTATACGATAGCATCTCCGAAACCGAAAATATCTGCAATATTATCTTCGAACTTGAGCTATGATCCGAACGATAACGAGCTTAGGATTGTTGAAACCGATTCAGCTATCTCCGAAAAAATTGAGCGGAGTAAAAATTGCGTTTTGTCGGTTACGTCACTTATAGCATTGAATCTCCGGCACCGGAAGTGACAGCAAATTGATCTTCTAATTTGATTGCACAACTCAAGAGTAGCTTTCTCAACATCTCAAATACCTGAAAAAACATGTTTTACCGTTCATCAGAGCACACAAATAACTAGTAAAACTTTGACTAGATTTAGCATACTGCCACTACAGTGGTTTCGTTGAATTGCCCTGCATGTTGCCCGATCGAAGAATATGGAGAAATGTAAAGTGGAAACTGAAAAAGTTTAGAAATGTCACTCTGAATATTTCAAAGATGAAGATATGAGGGAATACATTTTGACTACAGTGTCCCAAAGAACATTTTTTTCTTATTTCGTGGTGAAGCTACTGACAGTTGACGAGCAACAGGCGGAGAGAAAAGATGAAAACGAATGATACAACAAAAATTTTTGCGAGAAAAAAAGTATCACCCTTCACTCTTCTCCTTCCTTTGGCGATGATCTACCAACTAAGCTAGTTCGATCACAATATATTGAAGATGATCAAACCTTCGATTGACTTTCAACGATTTGTGTTTTAGTCTTTGTGAAGACGTAGATCCGTCTTGAGCTAGTCCCCGGTTAGGAGTTAGCTACGGGTTCGAGTCCCGTTTCTGCGGTAACATTTTCACAGATTTCATTACATAATTACATTCACATGTCAATTTTCCAATCTGTTTTCTCCGTTAGATATTGATCACATTTAAAACTAGCTCTAGACGGCTCTACGCCTTAACAAAGACTAAAACACAAATCGTTGATGCTCTAGGATCAATATTGTGAAAGTTCTTTGCTATGACTATTTGTCGAAAACTGTTTCAACGAACAAGAATCGTTTTTTAACATTGTTTTTAATCCTGCAATGGTAGATTATCATGTCAATATCTTCAATATTAGAACTTTTGAAACAAAACTTGATACGAAATTGATAAAATTCGAAACCCAAGATGATTATTTTCAATTTCTCCTCCTAACAAGAGCGAATATTACGATCGAAAATACCAATCTAAACACAGTGGAATCGTTTCCGTTGAAAAGAAAACGTGAAATTTTTTTTCCTGGCATCATGCATTATGTATGAGTTTTTTCGTCCGCATTTGGCTAAGTTCAGTCCTTCATTCATTGTGTTGGGTAAGGATAGTTCAAGTTCTTGCACACCCCTGGTAACCTACGAGGGTCAACTGATTACATACCAATTTTGTCAGCAAGTAGCTCGGGAGCCATGACAGTACCGAAAAACTTGTTTACGGAATTGTAATTCAACTTTTCAGAACTTCAAAGAAGATTTTCGAAACACGCATTGGGTTTTAGCGTATTCTAAAGTAGCGTGTTCTAAAGCCACAAAATTTAAGTAAACACACTTGAACTAAAACAAATTCAGATGAATCCTCTCTCGACTGCCATTCGGATAAAAGGCTACAGTTGCAGCAAAACTTATACAATATTGAGCGAGCTGAAAAAAAATCAACGAAAAATATGATATCTCCTTACCCCATACAAAATTCAGTTCTCAATCAAACTCGATCTTCCATTATTAAAAAGAATATTCCCGGTAAACAAAAAGGCGATCCGTTCGAACTACGAATTTGTACGATAAAAGCGAAACCTGCTCCCGGTGCACACACAGACACACACACACACACACACAAACACACATACACACTAACCAAATAAATTGATCTGCGCTCGATGACTCTCAAACAAACAGCGTTATTCCAGTGGCGAAACAAAGCTAAGCTAGCAAGAAAACAGTGCAAAACCATCAAGGAGCGAACCAAAACCAAATTGAATTCCCGTTGACCTCCTCCTCCTCCTCCTCCTCCTCCTTCTTCTTCTGTTCCCACGTAGGGGAGGTAGGAAGGGTGACGACTTCCATGGGCCAAATTCACAGCAATAAATGCGAGCGGTCCGTCGTTCGTCGAGCACCCGATTTTCGGATTTCGGATCGGATGAGAATCTGTTCTCAGTTGGTTTAGCCAGATTCTGAACGGGACCGGGGAGAACTCCGGAGGGTTTAGGTCAGGGCACGACCGGGTGACCAGGGGGGATGGAAAATCATTGATTATTAAAATTGCGAAAATTTCAGCACTTTTTAGAAGTCGAAACCGTTACCCCCAGAGGAGAGGGACGGCACCGAAAGGCAAATCGGCGAACTCTCCGGTGGCGAATGAAATATTGATAACACACGAATGTAGTATATACTTTTTGTGTATGGGTACGGGCGCTCTAGACGAGAGGAAGGGAGAAATCAGATCCCCGGTTAGCCATTCTTCTGCTTAGAGTAGCACAAACAAAACACAACTCTCGGTGTTACAATCGAAGGGGCGGGCGGGCGTTCGGGCGAACGAGCAAGCGAGCGGAGGAAACCTGGGGGACCTGCTGCTGCAAATGCCAAATCAGTGAAACTGTGGCAAAAATAATAGCGCCCCCTGGTTCACTCCGGTTCGTTCGGTGTGCCACTCACTCAATCCGGTGTGAAGCAAAGCAAAGCGAGAAGCGCACGAGTCAAGTTGAAAGTAAATATTTGCTTAAAGTGGTTGTGAACAACGGTTGCCATTCCGAGCAGAGTTGCCATCCGGTTGGCTGGCGATCCGGCCGATGCTAAAAACGGTCAGGAATCTGTTGTTCGATAGAAACCAAATTCTGATGGTTAACGGTTGCATATGTTTGGGTTGAACCTGTCAAGTGCTTTAAAAATATATGATTCGGCAAGCGGTTCGAGGCTACGATGAACCGAGCTTTATTTGAACCGTTTTGTCGTTTGCCGGTCCGGCAACACTGATCCGCAGACGTTCGTTGAATGCTAACATGATATATGCTTCGAAATGTAGTTCTCTTGTTTAGAAAAGGGTTTTCATCTGTTTTTTCTTCGCTCTTTAAAGAAAAGCATTGGA
Source organism: Malaya genurostris (assembly GCF_030247185.1). NCBI lineage: Eukaryota > Metazoa > Arthropoda > Insecta > Diptera > Culicidae > Malaya > Malaya genurostris. The sequence goes on along the minus strand of NC_080570.1, from coordinate 138,910,855 downwards.
ATGCTGCATAGCTGCCTATCTGCAGGAATCCAAGGAAGCTGCAGGCTGACTCTCTGGCTGGAGAAAGTACATAATTCATCTCGGACAGTTTGGGATAGGTAGTGTAACAATCTACTGTTGTGTATGATTATTATTATAGTTATTACTATTATTATAGGAATTGTTCAAAACAAAACTTGCCTTGTGCAGTTTTACTAGCATTTCTCGTAAATCAATTGGAAGCGAAGCAATTTTTTTAAGCACAAACTGTGTCAAAATTGTCTGTTCCTAACTCAAATTATTTTGGCATTAGCATTAGACGAATTTCGTGCCAATTCGAACCAACGTTGGCAACACTCTCTCAGATTTCAATGACACTTTCTGGACATGTAGACTTTGTCACAAGAACCCACATTCTGTTTCTGAAAAATTGATCTAGAATATCTTTCAAAAAAGGTCAAACTTTTTAACCTTTTTTCTACAAATAGCTATTGTTGAAAAATTGCAAATCCTACAAAATAGTACTGTACGAGTGATTTTCACAAAGTTAGTCAAATTTTCGAGTGAAAATACGGGAAAAAAATCTTAATTGAATCCTACACTGATAAAAATCAATCTTGAATATTTGGAGTCAAATTACAAAAAAAACACCATTATTTAAATAAAATTTTGTCTAAACATAGATAATTAATGTTCCCCGATCAGATGGTAATAACAAAATTATAACAACTGAAGTAATTTATATCAGAAATATTTTGTAACAAATTTTGAAATATTTTTGGCTGGTAAGCTGTTGAAATAACAAAAATCATAACAAAAAAGACTCTAACGGGAACAAAATCGTAACAGATTTTGAATCGTTTGTATCACAATTTTTATTGAATTTGATATAATTGCAGATGTCCGAAAACAGAAATTTATAACAATAGTTGTAATAAATTAGTTAGCAAATTCAACACAGAAAAACTATACCACAGCCAATTGTTAGCATCGTTTCAATTCCAAATTGTTGAATGATTTTTTTATTAAATGAGTAATTTATTTAGTGATCTAATTTTCTCTTTTAGTTTTTTGAAATTCTGATCATTATATTTCGATATAAAGCAACGGAAAAACTCATTTTTTCAAATAATGAACTTTATTATGAGTCTTGCAAACGAAAATAAAACATCATAACTGATTTTGTTATTATATTGTTATCATACGTTTTAACTTTCAACTGTTTTCATCTGTTAAATATCTCGAAATAACACAAATTGTTATACATATCAACTGTTGAACTACTTGTGTTATTATTTTGTTATGTGCATCTGATCGGGGATCCCCATTAACCTAGCATATGTATGTTTTTCTAACAAATACTTTTTCTTATCCATCGTTTATACTTTCTGCAAATATTGGGCAACTAGCAGTAGGGTATTCGGTTTAATTTTCTTACAAACTAAGTTTCATTGAAATCTCAGATGATTATGACTTTAAGTTTATTTTTCTGTAAAAAGACAAAAAGTCAGTTTGGACAATAAACAGTTTTTGTTAGAAAGTTTTTTTTTCCTTAACAGCGGCCATCTTGCAATGTAAACTATTTTTTCAGTGTAGGACTTGATAAGGGTATTTTCAGTATTTTTATTTGTCATCTTTCGAAAATAACTATTTGCTAAAAGAAACTTGGCTCTTTTCGAAATGCAGTCTAGATCAATTTTGGAAAAATGAAGTGTTCAAAATGATTTTTTGTCCGGAAAGTTTGATTTAAAACTAAGATAGAGCTGTAACTGTGATTACGATTTCGTGCGAGTTTTGTCATTAACACTTTATCTCTCTAGTTTTTTTTACCGGGTTCATACTGTACATTCAGAACACAATTCCATGTTTGTACTAGAAATATTCCAGAACTAAGGGCCTCGCTTATATTTCAGAATCAACAGATCGACGTAACACACTGAGCATATCTGTACGGGTAGTACTCGTACAGCTGTTTTAGAGGTTTTCTTATTTGTTTCAACAGTCATTTGCCTATCAGTGCGAACAGTGAGCAATGTCCGTCGGTCCCGCTATCTGTGATAGGAATTTGAATCTGAAGTTCATCGATAGTTAAGGAGAGCAGCACTCTATGAAACGGTAGAAAATATGGTTTATTATCATTATTTTACTGTGCGGAAATCAGAGAAGACAGGAATGTTCTTTTTTTGAGAATCTGTAAATGAACATTTGTAGCTAAGAAAAAACTGTTTAATATATTGAAACTATCCAAAGTAGCGAACATATCGAGCATCTCCTGAGTTTTTTTTTTTTTTTTGGAAAGTCGACTTCCCTTTCACACGATAGCTTCCAATGTTGAACTCAGGTGCATCCAAATAATGTATTAAATTGATCATAAGATTTGTTCTCAGATATTATGTGAGTGTTTAATACTTAGGTAGATATAAGCATAAAAACATATATGCAAGAAAAACATGATTTTTGCAAGATCCCTGAAATATTGGGTTGGCACAAAAAATTATTACTACAGATCATTAAATTTTGCCATATATAAAATATTTTCATGAAGTGAAAGAAGAGCAAATAAAAAGCAACCATTTAAGCAAGTTCATTTTCTCTTCCGAATGTTGTGATATGATCACAAATATTTTTCTTACGATTACAGTATTCGAAAGTGGTAAAAAATAGCACACTTTACGTTGTAGTAAATTGGTTTAGAAAATTTAGGTACCTTAGTTAGTAAATATGAACGATTACGAAGAAGAATTACGAGGAAAACAGAAAAAATTGTTATATCATATTTCTAGCAAAATTTCAAATATTTATTCCAGTTGCCAAAATATTGGAGGCATGGCCACTCCAATAAATGGACTTTGCTTTGCTTTATGGACTTCAAGCATGAGCATGGCGCGAGGAGAACGGATCATTTCGCGGAAAGCCATTTTACCGGAAGTCGTTTCACTGAATAGGTCATTTCTACGAAAGGGTAATTTCGAATACATCACATTACTAAATCTGGTAATTCATCAAACATTTCTTTTGTCTTCTGGATTCCAACTACGATATTAAGATGATCGAAAGACTCGGCTAAATGACCCTTTCGGTGAAATGGCTTTCGACGAAATGACCCTAACCCGGCGTGAGTAAATTCAAAGAGCAGTAGCTCCGAAAATATTCAAAGTACTTTGAAATTATGTTCCCAGACAACATATCTATCGATTAAAAACAAATCGAAACCTGGTGAAAAATTTGTTGCTAATTACTTGCGAATTAGTTACGGTGGTTTTGATTTTGTTGTTCAATTTTTTTTTTTCATTTTAAGAGCACTTCGATAAGTTCATATGATGTTGCCAAAACACACCTTTTAAACAAATTTGAAAAACAATTAGAAGCCCAGTGAATAACTTATTTCCAGCTATTTGCTAATTATTTATTTTATCTATATTTTTTTTCTATTGCTTCGTTAAGCTCATATGATGTTACAGAAGCACGCCTTCTAAATAATTTTTTGCGATTTAGTTTCTGATTAGATACGGTGGTTTTGAATTTTATGTTCATTTTTTTTAATATTTTAGTGTTTTGCTATGTTCATATGAATTTAACGTAGCACCTCTCCTGAACAAGCTTTAAAACAAATTGAAACCCAATGAATAAATTGTTGTTAACTAGTTGCTAATTAGTTACCAAATTTTTGAGTTTGTTGATCGATATATTTTTTTATTTCTTCAATCGCTTCGCTAAGCTCATATGATCTGCTGCTGGACGTTTGCAGTGTGAGTTTCGCTTCAAACATGTGCGATTGTGTCATCCGGCTGCTGGTCGTTTGCATTGGAGAAAAAGAAAACTAAAAGTGGACTACAAAGATTACTTCTTTGCAAATCGAAGGTAGAATTCATCAGTTTAGTGCAAGCCTAGAATAATTTTATTAGCTTTGTGCAATTTTCGCCGAGTGAAATTCCCACCAAACGAGCGCAAATGAAGATAGTATTTGGCTGCTTCGAGTTCGAGAAATATGTTTCGAATAGCGTTTAATACTGTAGAGAATTCCACAATTTGGCCGTTTTGAAAGACGGAAATTAATTCCGTATAGCATTTTGATAGTTTCTTTCACTCAAATATTGAGATGTATGAAACGACTTGTGTGACGAATTTCTTCTAGGTCTAGGCTCAAACTTAAAAATGACTTGGCTGGCGCCCTTCTTCCTGGAATACAAACGTAATCATCTGTAACAAAAGAGTCATTTTAAGGACTCCAAAGCCGCTAACGGTCCTTTTCAGGACCCCAAAAGTAACGTCAAGAACTTATTTAGAAAACTGTCTTAAATTGCCGTTCTAATTCCTAGAATACTAACGCAATTATCCGAAACCGAGTGGTCCTTTTCAGGGCTACAAAATCTTAAACGGTCAAACGGTATCAAATCAGTAAATATCTAACACATGGATCAATAAGTCCCGAGACTAACAATGGAAACAACATTTTTTTTGCAAATTTTTTTCTTATTCATCAACATAATCACCTTTTAGGGTGATACAATGGTTCTAACGTTTTTCCAATTTTTCAATACCATGTTTATAAAAAAATTTATCTCTCGCTTCAAAATAAGTTTCAGTTTCAGCGATGACCTCCTCATTTGAGCCAAATCTTTTTCCCTGGAGCATTTTTTTAAGATCAGCAAAGAGCCAGTAGTCACTGGGGGCTAAATCTGGCAAGTATGGGGGGTGGGGAAGCAGATCAAAGCCCAATTCGTTCAATTTCGCCATTGTTTTAATTTTTTTTGCTGTTTTTGTTCCATCGAAAGCAATCGCGGCACCCACTTGGAAAAAACCTCATGAAGGATAGTAAATACACTTCCATATGATATCTGTGTCATCTCAGCAATCTCACGGAGCTTCACTTTACGATCTTTCATTACAATTTTTGGCACTTCACTCACATTTTCCGGTGTAACGGCTTCCACAGGTCTACCCGAGCGTTCCGCGTCATTTGTGTCGATACGACCACGTTTAAACTCGGCGAACCACTGACAAATCGTTGCTTTTGATGGACAAGAGTCCGGATAACATTTTTCAATCCATTGTTTCGCTTGCACGGTGTTTTTACCCATTAAAAAACAATGTTTTATCAAAACACGAAACTCGGTTTTTTCCATTTTTTAAACAAACTACAAAACGACTTTACTCCAACCTCGATAACTCAGCTGTTTCTGGTCGGATCGACTTAAAATTTTGACCCGTTTCAAGCAAAGGTTAGTACTCTAGAAAGACGTGGTTACTGGTTTACTACGAGCGCCATCTCTGCTTTAGTCTCGGGACTTATTGATCCATATGTTATATGCATCTCTGATTCTGAAATTATCTACTCCAAGTTTTTTTTTTAATTTCAATCACCCTACGCGCATTTTCAGATTGGTTCAGTTTTAGTTTATCGGCGAATTTATTCATGAATTCTGTATTCTTCTGATGAAAATTCATTTCCCAAAAAATTTATGTTAAAAAATAATATCAGATGAATCTAATGTACGAACTGTTTTCTAAAACATCATCGAAGAGAATGTTCGCTAGCAATATTTTCAAAACTGATTTTTTGCCATGTGAAATCAGTTTCAGGTAGAATCGCGTTTGCAAAACAAAATAATAAGTTATTGAAATTAATGTCTTATTCATTCCTAGTTTAAATGAATTTCCACCTTTTATACCGTAAGAATTCTGAAAGCGAAGCATTGAAAGTTTTCAAAACTCACACAATCAATCCAATAGTACGTACGATTATCAATATTCGAAAGTGTGAAAAAAGCACGTCAATTTTATTCGCATTCACGTCATCCAGTTATGTCGCTGACATTACTCACCCGTCTTTTTTTTTTGTCGATTACTGCCCATAAAACAAGTCGAAACTGTGTTCAGAGAGAGGTGAGTCTATTATCAAAAATGGTGACGATTATTGTGCAAGTGCTTTCATGTTAAACAGAACAAAATTCTGAACAAAATTTTGTACTTTGCTTTCGGAGACACAAGTTCTTCTAACTTATCGACCTCCTTTGCTTTGAAATTAACCAAACTCGGCAGCCATCTCATTAACTCAACACGAAACAGAAATCCGATTTCCGAACAAGCATTTCACCTCATGACGATGTCTTGATTCACTCCATTTAGCCGAACTGAGTTTGACAATTGCCAAACATGCATTCCTGATGATTTCTCCCCGACCTGCGCTGAACCATGAACCGTGAACATCTATATTGGATAACCCTGCAACCGTCCAAATTACCGTTGACAGTGTAATCCGGTTCGAGGTTCTTCGATAAAAGAAAAAAAAGAAAGGCAAAAAACTACTGGTTGTGTATTACTTTAAAGCCAACCTTAGCAGAAAAAAAAACAAGATCGCAACCACTCGATCGATCCGTTCGCGGTCAGTCCTGGGAAGAAAACAACAACCGAGGGAAGGAACAAAAAAAGGGGGCACAGTTTTTGCGCGCTCCCAGCATCGAGAAATGATGATACTTATCCACCGAGAAGGGGTTTCTGGTATTGCGGTCGAATAAGTCGGTTCGGTTTCTCGGAACTCTCAAAGCCCATTGAGAATCATTCATTAGCGGAGCTAAGCTTTCGCTCGGTATCCAAATTGTCTAAGAGCCCAGTCTTCACAAAGCGACCGGGCAAAAAAAACGAAAGCTAGCTACGGTCAAAGAACCGAGATTATCGAACTAGGCTGACTGACGGGTTTGGACGATTTGAAACTACGCTTTTTTTTTTTCATTCAGAAAAGCAAATTACATCAAAACCTCCGGCGAATCCCTCCCCCGATCGATCCGACGGTCGTCAAGATGTTGGCAATTCTAGTGCGCGCCTTCTCCAACTTAGCCTCACTTGGTTCACACACAAACTCATAATTGGTTAATTCATTTGAAATCATCTTTCTCCCGTTTCGGAGATAAATGCCTGCTGCTGAAACGCATGACGATTCGACGGACCCCGCCGATGGTGTGTGTGTGCATAGTTGCAGTTCAAATTAAGGCAGGAAAGGAAGAAACGTAGAGAGAAAGAGAGATAAAAACAACCTTTCACTCTGGTCCGAAACACCGAAACTGGATTGCATTTTGCCTTTCCCATTCTTTGCTTGCCAGCCGTTTGGCGCAGGAAAACGAAACGATTAGACGATTGTAATCATTTCAATTTTGGTAAATACTATGTACGGGATCGGTGATCGTCGAACAGCCGCATTTGAAGCTGATCGATCTTCTTTCGTTTTTTTCGGTTCTGATTGGATGGGAAAAATATTGTTTCTGTAGCGTTTCGTCTCCGATTCGTCAGAAAATAGCAGTTCAAATTATTCTACTGGTGCGACTTAGAAGTTCAACTGAAACCTTTAAACAGACCTAAACTTTCCTTTAGTCACAATAATTTAAGTAAATATTTTTTTCCTTCAAGATAATAACAAACGTTTCGAGCAATTCTGAGACATTTGGCATTAAACAAAACTTTTCGATTTCGGAAATTTCATGTATGGGTTTTAGTGATAGGAATGTTTAAACAGTGCTGGTTTCGACGCTACAAAGATTTTCGAAGCATCAAAAGAAGCATGCATGAAAAGCTTCAAACATTTACTTAATGGTTGAACGGTGCGTTGAACAAATGCGGTATTGTTTCCCAACCAGGCACGCTTCATCTAAGTACATCGGTTTCTGACGAATCGCGATCCTTATTCTTCTCCGTATTTTTTCGAATAGCTTGCTCTGAGCGAGCTTCTAGAGCAGTGTTCCGTCACTTTCTTGTACCTTTTCACCTACTTCTCAAAGGAACTTTTCGTTGTTCAGGTAGTTTTAGCTGCTACGGACCATCAAAATCTACTGGACTTTTTCATGGAAGCTCAGGAAGACAACCACAAATTCTTTGGGTACGCTAAGCCCTCTTCGATGAACAGCTGAAACAGTGAGGAACACTGGACAAACGCGTCTTGATCGATCGATTTTACGATCTACTACAACAAACCCCGCCGCTTTTCTGGCGCAACAGATTATAGTTTTGAGGAAAAAAGTCATTGTGGATGACCTGGCCAGATTTGGCCGGAATTTAAGCTAAAGACTGTCCCAGAAAGTATGGACGCACTTTGATTTCGGTGTAAACAATTCACAAGTTTTAGATATTCAAATTTTTTTCAATATAACAACAGAATATTATTCTCAACATTTGCTACTTAGCCATTGTAGACTAGCTGGCGCAGCTTCTTGCAAACGTTCCTCATTAAATTCTATACAGACTTCTTGGCGACAAGTTTTGACACTTTTTTCCAATCTTTTTCGAACTGTTGAATGGTTTCGGCTGCCGGGACATGTGCCTTCGTTAATGCCCAAGATTCCTCAATTGGTCGAAGTTGTGGGCAATTTGGTGGATTCATGTCTTTTGAGACGAAAGTAACATTTTTGGTAGTATACCATTCTACCGTTGATTTCGAGTAGTGGCAAGAAGCAAGATCTGGTCAGAAGACAACAGAATCCTTGTGGCTTCGAATTATGGGTAGAAGTCGTTTTTGTAAACATTCCTTGATGTATATGTCGCTGTTCATTGAAGCAGTGGTGATGAAGGGTTTCGAAATCTTACCGCAGCTACAAATTGCTTGCCAGACCATAGCTTTCTTACAGAATTTTTCGACTTCAATCGATGTCTCGGACGGGTTTAACACTTGCCCTCCTCGCACCGTATAATATGTGGTCCCGGCAAGGATTTATTGTCGAATTTCACGTAGGTTTCGTCGTCCATGATTATGCAGTTAAAATTTCCAACAAGAATCGTATTGTACAGCTTTCGAACCCTCGGCCTGATCGATGCTTCTTGTTTCGGACTACGTTTTGGTTGTTTCGGCTTCTTTTAGGTTCGAAGATTCAAACGTTCGTTAGCACGAAGAACATTTGACTTCGAAGTGCCCACTTTTTTGGCCACATCCCGACCTGAAACCTCTTTCTTTTGCTCGAACGCCTTCAGTATACGTTTATCCAACTGAGGGTTAGCAGGACCTTTTTTTCGACCCGTTTTCGGTACATCCTCAAAGGTGTTATCCTCGCCGAACTTCCTGATTGCATTTCGCACGGCTTTTTCACTTACTCCTACCATTTTTGCTATCTTTCTCAGACGGACTGTCCGCGTTCTGTGCACCATTTGTACACAACGTTGTTCTGCTGAAAGTCAACGCATTTCGAAACAATCTAATGAAAACGAATAAACAACTGCACAAGTGGTTAGAGAAGAGTGTAAACAACAGGACGCAGCCATAAAAATTGACAGATTCTGAACCATTGCGAAATGGCAGCGGTTTTTGGTTGCGTCCATACTTTCTGGGACAGTCTTTAAGCATAGAAAATTGCAAATCAAAGCTATTAACTTTACATAAGTTTCATTCTTTTTTAATTTAACGAAAATCTGTCGTACTGATGTAAAATCACAAATGTAATATCACAAATGAACCACAACAGAAAAAAATGTATCTTCGAAGCTATTATCCTGTTTGTGTTGTCGATTGAACATGAATGTCTTTTTCACAACCAACGAGCCAGTGCTGAAAGTGACATTTATTGTTTGCAACCTTCGGTTGTTCGGAATAAAAGAAAATGGCATGCATCTACTCTGCATAGTATGGATTCTATGAAAAACAATTGGGGGTGGGTAATGTCAGAGACATTACCGGATTACGATTAAAAAAGCTCAAATGTCAAAAGGTACGAAGTGAATTTACTTCGCTTACGAAAATGAAACTGAATCTAAACTTACTATGGTATTACTAGTTCGATTTCAGATCTTACTATCCTGTTTCAGGATCTTAGCCTGAACCGGTATAATGGTAAATATAGATCCTGGTTCATGATCTGATTCAGGATCTAGATCAGTGATAAGGTAGGTTCAAGTTCAAGATTCGGACCGGGATCTGACCCAGTAATAGACATAATCTATGCTCAGGTCCCAGACCAAGATCAGAATCTGGAACTGGCCTCTTTTAATGGTAAGTTCTGGTTCAGGGTCATACACATGAATGTATTCTGGATAAGAGCCTGGATTCTGAACCGAGTTTCTGAACTGCAGTCTAATTAATGCCACTGAATTTTTGACCTGAATTATGCGTTTGAATTCTGGATCTGGATCTGAATTTTGCAACTGCATTTTGAACTGGAACTGAGTTTTGAGCTGAGTATCATTCGAGTCAGTTCACCGAGATCGCAAAATGGCTGTATGTATGGCTGTATGTAACACAAATGTGCACTCAATTTTGTCGCATATAGCTGAGCCGATTTCCACAAACTCAGGTTTAAAGAGAAAGTTGTATGGTCCCAGAGAAGATTTGTTTTCTTCTGGATTCAATATCCGATACTGAAGTCCCGGAAAGTCTTGATTTACGGTTCTTGTTCGTGGAAACGGAGGGAAATTTTAAATACTATCACGGAACGAATAAACACTTCACTAACTTTTTCCCAAATGAAATTGACTGTTACAGTATAAACGAGATAAGGATTTGGACAAAATAGTTTATTCATTATAGTGACATAATAAAATCATCCGAAAGCTCTGTTTAACAGATAGAGTTCTATAAAATATACTAAACCATTTTAAATTATTTTGATTTTGGTACCGTAAGTTGAACCGATAGGTAGCGTTAGCAGTTCAATATGAACTGCTGATGCACTGATGAGCCGAAGGCGAAACGTAAAGAGTGCATTTAAATGACCAAACAAAGGTCAACAGACTTCATGCGCGTCTTGATTGTTAATTATTTCCCCTATTATATAACTATATGCCACGAGAAATGGTTATTTGGTTATATTGGGCAGCCAGCTACCGAGAAAAAAATATTTATTAACTTTGAATCTGGACGGCGATACGCAACCTCTATCGATTATCAGAAGTTAGGTGATCAAACATTTATAGGTGTACCGATACCTATGTTATCTCTGTTATCAACATTGTCAAATTAAAGGGTTTTCGAGGTAGTTGATTCTCATTATTCAATTTACAATCTTGAAAGACAAGCAATAACATGGAAGAAGAAAAATATAGGGTAAGGGCTCCCTATTTCATCTCATTTGTAAGGACGTTACCTTAAATACCTGATTTAGCCATCAAAATCATTCATCCTATCGTTTGTCCTTTATTCATCCCATAAATTAGCAATGGCGACAGCAATCAAAACCAAAATATTGCACTATTACACTCTCAGGTTCAAAATGTCAGAATTTTTCTTAAAAAGGGCCTAATGCCAACTATGACACAACACACGATATTAAAAAATAAAAACAGTTTAGAATCATTTCGACGTTTAAAGTTTTTTGGATCGTTTTTATTATCTTCGTTTCAAATTTAAAATTTTACTCTGCAGTTTATTTGGAGAATTAAAAAAAACAAAAAAGCAATTGTTACTATTTAGGCATTAGCCCTTCTAAAAACAAAATGTAGAACCAGAGATGCCATTCATACAGATTTATCTGTATTGTATAGTTTTTTGCGCTCGCGTTCGTAAAATCAGATTACAGATTTTCTAAATTTAATACAGAATTGTAAAGGTTCATAAAAAATGAGAAGTAAAACGTTAAACTTTTCTCTCTGAGTATCTATTAGCATTTGATTACAGTACTTCTTTGAAAGTTTATTAATCAACGGACAAATCACATGTTAAAATGGAAATCTTTTGTGCAAATGTTTGATGATGAACACTGATAAACATTTATATTAAAATTTTAAACCAATTTGAACTGATTCATTTTATTAGAGAAAATAGATAGAGCAGATACATATTCTTTATGAAAATATCTGGCATCTCTGTGCACAGCCGATGAAACACACACATTTAACAGTGTTATGGTGACGTATAGCGGAAAGAAACCATTGCTACTAGATTTGCCACAATGGTTATTTGATTAGTATTTAACACGCTCTATTTGGTAATATTAGAATCCGAAACAGTTTTATTTTTATATAAATATCAATGATATAATTAGACTAATGTCACGGATACCAAAAAATACTTGTTGATGATAATTTAATAAAGAAAAAATAATTTTTTTTATTTAACATTATGAGAAAACTTGGCAACCTTGCGATACGAAATGAGATGAAAACAAAGCGCAATCAAGTGAACTAAGTGCAAATTTTCATCTCATATTTTTCATTGCTTTTATTGCTTATCAGGTCATCCAACATTGAATAGTGGTATAATTATGTGAAATAGTGATCATGTTTTGAGACGAATCGATTAGTAAATATTCAGAAACATGATGAATTGTAAAACTTCAAACGAAAATGGTTCCTAAATCAAAAAGCGAGTTTATTTTAAATGAAAAAAGCGATCGTTGAAGGTTTTTTAACTATTTTTTTTCAATTGGAAAGTGTGGCGAAACCTAGAATGAATGTTTTAAAACGTTCCACAGTTTTGTTCAGATATGTTTAATGTTCAAAGTTATGAGATGGAAATTGGAGCTGAGATGAAATAGGGAGCCCTTACCCTACCATATAAAATTTTTCTAAGAAACAAGAAAAAATTTTGTCGTAAAATTATGAGAAAATATTTTATGAAAGAAAACAGTTTGTTGAATCAAGCGAGATAATTAAGTAAAATAAAGCAACCATATGTAAAACGTTGAAAAAATCTGATAACTGAAGGAAAAAATAAGCTCTTACGATTGTCGCCTTTTACGGCATGAAAGCAGATATCCCCGGGAGATCTATTCTAGGTTTAGTTTTTTTTTCGCCGGATTCCACACGGCCTCGTGCCACCTAAACCAATTTGTTCTGAAATGTGGAACCAAACTAATTTTTTTTTTCTGGTTTCGAATTTGAGTTGCAGTTCCAAATAAAAGATGGAACCGAACTTGTTTTTATTAATCGCAGAACTGTCGATCAGAATTCTACCGGAGCGCGTGAATGTGGAGTATACGCAATAAGAAAACGAACGAGTGTCTTGTGTTGTCGACTGAACATGGACATAGTTTTCGCAAAATGGGAGCAGAACTGAGAGTGACATTATTCGTAGTTTTTGTCTTTTTCATATTCTGTTTACTTTTATATGTTCTTCGTGGTATCGAATTTACCAAAAAATATATGGAAACTTAATGTTATTTATTTACATATTTGGAACACTTGCCAATCGACTCAGTTCGAACTGTCAGTGGCAAGTTTTCGCAACTTCCTTTAGCGCTTAATTGAATTGCAGTTCCAAATAAAGGTGGAACCGAACTTGTTATTCAATTTTTTTCGTTTTAATTCGCAAAACCGTGGGGAGCGCGTGAACGTGGAAGAAAAGTCAATAGTTCACCAAATCAGCTGCCATTTAGAAACAAAACGATTTCGCTAACATTTTCTTACCGCTTTTTTCCTCTTCTCTCTCTTTCAGGTTGATGTGCGCGGTTGTGTCAGCCATAAGTTAGTTAGATAGTTCGAAGGTTTCGAGAGCCCGATAGAGTAAAGTTGGAGGGAAAAAAACCCGGTTTAAGGTTTGCCATACTGAAGCATGCTGTGGATTTCGGGTCTGCACTACCAGGTGGAAAATTGCACTCCATAGAAGAAGAAGAAGAAGGAGTACGACAAAAAAAACCCGCTGTCGACATCGTGTCGGAGTTGTGCCGTTTGAATCGGATTCGCGCGCGGCCGCAGTAGCAAAGTGGAAGAGTGGAAAAAAAATATTCAAAATTTATGTTAAAATTGTGAAGGTATAATTGATAGGGAGGAGGAGGTCGTGTCAGAGAAGAAGAGGTTAATTTTTTCTTTCTACTGTTTTTAGTTTTGTTTTGTTTTCGAGGGGTGCTCCGTTTTTAATGCACTGTGTGAAATAGTTATTAATTGTATCCACCAGCGATTCTGCTTTTTTCTTTTGTGTGTGCGGCGGGCGCAATGGAAGAGAAATAAAAGTGAGAAGAAAAAAAGACGAAACGAATTAATCTGCCGGTCGGTGGTAGCAACAAGCATGGAAACAGTTGCCTCGGTCAGTAGCCAAAAGTTCCCAACCGGTGATCATGGAATCGATTCAAAGTTGTTCGCTGACGGTGGGCGATTGCTGAAACAACAACAGCAACGCCGGCAACAAAAACAACAACAACAGCAACAGCTACAACAAAGCTAATGAGCTCGGTCGGATTCCTCTCGTTTCCGAAATCGAGCATCGTGCGCGCGCTCGCGTGTGTGTTTGTGTCTGTGTGAATATCCGTATAGAGTAGTAGTCAAGTCATGCCATCATGTCCGCTTCGTCAACGCGACTGCCACTGAAGAAGCGCAAGAAGAAGCCTCCAGTGAATGAAGAGAAGAATAAAAATAAAATTAAAAATTAAGATAATATAAACGATCATCATCAGCGGGCGCGTTCCGTTCTAATACCGGCGAAACAAAATTCGAATTCGAATACAGAAAAAAAAACGAATCAGGATCAAGAATCTCAACAGTCTCAACGTCACGACCGACCGAAGAAGTGATCCACAACAAAAAAAAAGTAGTAGGGAAGAAACGAAGAACAAGTGAAAGAACTTGCCTTGGAAAACTGCCGAAGTAGGGGGGAAAAAAAACATACACAATCAACTATTTCGAGAAGATCTCCGGTCTCCGGCGGAACGATCTGCCTTGTAGTATTGCAGAGTCGTCGTCGTCGTCGTCGGCGTTGTCTTCGTCATTACCGTCATCATTTTTCATTTGGGGAAGCTTCCTCCGCTCCCATTACTCTTACCGGTGGCTGGCTGGCTGACGGTGGCCTCTAATCTCTCCGAGCAAAGTCGTAGAACACGGGAAAATCTCAGCCGCCTCAGTCGATAATATGGATAAATTTCTACCGCTGCTCCTCGTGCTGTTCTACATTTTCAACCACAAACTGGATGGCGTTGCCGGCGATCAAGGTAAGTGTTCTTCTCCGTTTCTCGTTATCTATCGGCACAGGTCTGACATAGTTGTGTAACTCATCGTCATGTAACGTGTTGAACTACCGGACAGATTTCGATGAAGATGCGGGACAGGTCTTTGACTCTATCAGCCCGCTTAGAAGGGCAAATAGGTCTGATGAATGTTTGAAAAATTTACCGGATGACTCAATCATTGGGCATCGTTTGTTGTGGACAGTGTGTGGGAAAACGGCACTTTCACGAGACAGGTCCAACATTTTTTAAATGTAAAGGGAAGTAGAGGCCGAAAATAGTGAGATTTATGTACTTTCAATATGCATATGCATATGTAAACCTGTTGAAAAATAAAAAAAAATGATTTTCAAAATTGATTAACTTTTGTTAGTAGCCAACCCTATGTGCCTTGAAAACACTTTAATCTAGTAATTTTCGATCACTACTGACTTCTTTTTTCGTCCTATTGACATATGAGAAAACAATAATTTTCTTCACGATCACTATTGACTTCCTTGTGTTACTATGTGCCTTGAAAATACTTTAATTTAGTAATTTTCGATCACTATTGACTTCCCTTGTCTGTAGCCAAAAGTTCCTATTGACATTTGCAAAAAAAATGTCAATTTGGGTAGTTTGAAGACCCTATGAATATTGAATATTGACTTACCGTTTCATTCAAATAATACTTGAAAGTTTTCGAAAATTTGTTAATTTTCGTTGGTAGACTTCAGTCTAGTAATTTTCGACACTATTGACTTCTCTTTTCATACCAATTTTTTAATTTTTAGTAGTAGACAACCCTATCCGCATTGAAAATACTAGTAATATTTTATCGCTATTGACTTCTCTTTTCATCTCAAATAGTATATAAAATTTTTTCAAAAATTTGTTAAATTTCGTTTGTAGACAACCCCTCATATCATCTTGAAAATTTTCATCCTATTAGCATTTGAAAACAATTTCAAATTTCTCAATTTGAGTCAAGACATTTTGTATCACTATTGACTCCCCGTTTGTCTCAATAACATATAAAATTTTTTTAAAAATTGGTAATTTTTTTAGTAGGCAACCTTATGTGCCTTCAAAATGCTTTAATCTACACTTAAAATCGAGGGCTTAACAATAGGTAGAAATTAAATCATTATCTACTTAAACTTCGACTCGATCGTAAATAAATAGGTAGCAAGCATTGCCAAAGTGGTCATGACAACACTTTGAACAATTTTTCATTTAGCTAAATATTGAGGTCATGTTTCGTTAGTCTGGTTTAGTTTATTTAGGGTAAGTTTCTACTCAAAATTATGTTACGTCTGATAAGAATGTAGTATTTTTCGCTATAGTAATTTCCAGAATAAAATTGGTCCGTTCGGATAGTTTTACGACCCTATTCAACTTGAAAATTAAATTAATAATTAAATCTAAAGATTTCCCATCACTATCAACTTCCCGTTTCATCCAAACTATATTCGAAAGTATTCGAAACTTTGTCAATTTTTGTTGGTAAACAACCCGTTTCGTTTCGAAAATATTTAATCAAATAATATTCGATTACTATTGACTTCTCTATTCATCCTATTAAAATTAAACTAAACTAAATTTCTCGATTTGGAAGTTTGACGACCCTATGCAGCTTGCAAATATAATTGAGTCAAGAGATTTTCCATCACTATTGACTTCTCGTTTCAACCAAATAAAATATGAAAGTTTTCCAAAATTTGTCAATTTTCGTTGGTAGACAACCCTTTTCATTCTGTTAACATTTGACATATTTTCAATATTTGTCAATTTGGGTAGTTTGACGACTCTATTCATCTTGAAAAAAATGGAGTCAAGATTTTTTGAACCACAATTGAGTTAACATTTTGTTAATTTTTTTTAGTAGACAACCCTATGTGCCTTGAAAACACTTTAATGTAGTAATATTCCATCATAGTCGTCTTCTATGTTTATCCGAATAATATATTAAAGTTTTCCAAAATTAGTCAATTTTCGTTGGTAGGCAACCCTATTTGTTTTGAAATTGTTTCAATTTAGTCATATTCAATCAATATTGACTTTCCTTTTCATCCTGTTAACATTTGAAAAAGATTGAAATTATTCAATTTTTTGTATTTTGACGACTCTAACATATGTGGCTTGCAAATAATTGAGTCTAAACAGATTTTCGATCACTACTGACTTTCTGTTTTATTCAAATAATATATGGGAAAATTTCAAAATTTGTTAATTTTATTTTAGTGAACAACCCCATGCACCCGGAAATACTTTAATCTCATAACTTTCGATCACTTCTTTTTTCATTAAAAAAAAAGAACAATTGGAAGTTTTTCAAAATTTTGCAATTGGCTTTGGTAGACAACCCTTTTCATCTTGAAAAGGTTTTATTCTAGTAATTGCCGATCACTATTGACTTCATTTTCAACCTATTACCATTTGAAGAAGTTTTAAACTTTGCCAATTTGGGTAGTTTGACGACTCTATGCAGGTTGATTATAATTGAATCTGGAGATTTTCCATCACTAGTGACTTCCCATTTCCTCCAAATAATATATGGAAGTTTTCTAACATTGTAAATTTAATTTAGTAGACAATCATATGCGCCTTGAAAACAATTTAATCTAGTAATTTTCGATCACTATTGACTTCTCGTTTCGTCTAAATAATAATTGAATGGTTTCCAAAATTTGTCAATTTTCGTTGGCAGACAACCCTATGCACCTTAAACGTACTTTAATCTAGTATATTTCGACCACTATTGATCTTTTTTTTCATCCAAATAATATATAAGTTATTCAAAATTTGTCGATTTTCGTTGGTAGACAACTTTTTTCTTCTTCCAAAATATGTTAATTATTTCCCTGTCCCCTTTGAAAATACTTCAATTTAGTAATTATCGATTACTACTGACTTCTCTTTTCATCCTATTAAAATTTGAAAAAAAAAATTAACTTGATCGATTTTTTTTGTAAACTATATTAATAATTAAATCGATATTTTCCATCACAATGGGAATTTCAAAAATTTGTTTATTGGTTATTGTTTGGTAGACAACCCTTTTCATTTTGGAAATATTTTAAACTAATAATTTTCCATCACTATTGACTTTTCTTTTCATTCCGTTGACATTCGAATTTTTTTTCTAATTTGTTTGATGACCCCATTCATCTTGCAAATAGTTGAGTCAAGATTTGTTCGACCACTGTTGACTTCCCGTTTCATCCAAATAATATAGGAAGTTTTCCAACATTTGTTAATATATTTTTGGAGACAACCCTATGCGTCTTGAAAATACTTTAATCTTGTAATTTAAGATTACTATCGACTTCTTTTTTCATCCAAATAATATATGAGATTTCCAAAATTTTGGTAATTTTCGTTGGTAGACAACTCTATGCGCCTTGAAAATGCAATTTTCGATCACTATTGACTTTGTCTTTTCATCCAAACAATATATGAAAGTTTGCCTGAATTTGTTTTAATTTTAGGAGATAACCCTATGCACCTTGACAATGCTTTAAGCTAGTAATTTTCGACACTATTTGACTTATTTCATTTAAATAATATATAAAAGTTATCCAAAATTGTCGATTTTCGTTGGCAGACCCTTTTCATATTGGAAATAGTTTTATCTAGTAATATTCGATCACTGTTTACTTCTTCTTTTCATTCAAATAATATATGGAAGTTTTTCAAAATTTATCCCTATGCCCCTTGAACATACTTTAATCTAGTAATTTTAAATATCCATTTTCTTCCAAATAAAATAGGGAAGTGTTTCAAAATTTGTCAATGTTTTTTGGTAGACAACTCTATATACCTTGAAAAAAAAATGAACTAATAATTTTCGAGTTCCATGTACTTCCCTTTTCATCCTATTAATATTTGGAATTTTTTACTAAATTTGTCGATTTGGGTAGTTTGTCGACCCTATGCAGTTTGATAATAATTGAATCTAGAGATTTTCCCTCAATATTGACTTCCCGTTTCCTCAAATTAATATGTGGAAGTTTCACAAATTTGTTAATTTTTCTTAGCAAGCAATCCTATGCGTCTTGAATTTATTTTAAACTAGTAATTTTCTAAATACTAACATATGAGTTTTCAAAAATTTGTCACTTTCCGTTGGTAATTTTGATCATTATTGATTTTCATTTTCATCCAAACAAAATATGAAAGATAATCAAATTTAGTTGATTTTTGTTAGTAGAAAACCCTATGCACCTTGGAAATACTTAAATCTAGTTATTTTCGACGACTATTGACTTCTGTGTTCATCCAAATTATATATGAATGTTTTCCCAAATTTGTTATATACACCTTAAAAATACTTTAATCTAGTATTTTTAGATTACCATTGACTTTCCGTTTCGTCTGAATTATATATCGATGGTTTCTAAAATTGTTCAATTTTCGTTTCCTTTCCATCTTAAAAATACATTAATCTGGTAATATTCGATCACCGTTGATTTCTCTTTTCTTCCAAATAATATATCGAAAACTTTGTTCCTTTAAAATAGTTTAATCTAGTAATTTCAACCCTATGTCCCTTGAAAAAAACTTTAAACTAATAATTTTCGAGCTCCATTTACTTTCCCTTCATCCTATTGATATTTTGAAATATTTCACAATTTGTCAATTTGGGTAGTTTGATAATAGTCGAATCCAGAGATTTTACATGACTATTGACTTCTAGTTTCATCCAAATAATATATGGAAGTTTTTCAAATTTTGTTAATTATTATTAATAGACAACCCTATGCGCCTTGAAAATACTTTAATCTAGTAATTTTCGATCCCTATTGACTTCCCTTTCTGTCATATTAACAGTAGAGAAAAATTTAAATTTGTCGATTTGGGTAGTCGACCCTATGCAGATTGAGTATATAACCATCCTTTTTTATCCTGTTAACATTTGAATTTCTTTTAAATGTGTCAAATGAGCTTAGAGATTTTCGATCACTATTGACCTCCCTTTTCATCTAAATAATATAGGGAAAGATTACCTCAATTTATCAATTTTCGTTGGTAGACAACCCTTTTCATCTTAAAAATACTTTATAAACTTGCTATAGCTTGACGAACGGGTAGATTTAGTTCAGTTTAGGCATCAACTAATAACCAGATACTTTTATAATCGTTGTCGTTTCGAATGAAGAATGAATGCAAATAACTCTGGGTCCATGGCCCGCGACGTGGAAATTGACGTAATCACTCAAACACGAACAACCGATTAACTGTGTTTCGTTCCCAAACATGAATCATTACTTCACAACCTACTCCGACTAGAGGCATATTTTCCCAGCAAATCAAAGCAGTGTCTCGGTATTACATGTGAAATTTGACTAGATTTTACAGTCGATTCTAAGCGTTTAGAACCGCTACAGACACTTGAACACACGTCAACTGGCTCTGGGCCTGAGCTTCGAACGCAAGGTGATCACTTTTTTCCGAGGGCCCAAACCATATACTTCGAAAATTAGGTTCAACACGGATCTGACATAATCTTACCAAATAAGCTAGATGAGTGTGCGGTTCAGTGCGTGTTAGCAGTGCATTTTGTGTTACTAGTGCAACTTAGTAATTCAACATGAAGCGCAAATTACGAAAACGATTGAGCTTTGAGAAACGATTCGATACTGGAACCGGAATTCGAAATTCGGTGTAGCCGAAGTCAGACAAATTCACCTGAGTAGTTTGAAAATCAATGTAGACATCTTTGAGGAATCGTAGTGCGAATTAAATTTTTGGGTGCCTTCCGAAACGAAAACTGAACACAATCAAAAACGAAATAATCGATCGACTATCCAAATCTGCTAACCCGATAAACCAGATTAATTTATATGAAATAGACATTTTTATACTAATCACCCTGTATCTCCGAAACCGGAAGTTGGATCTGACTGAAAAACAAGATGTTTTATAGAATCTTAAAACTTTTCATTTGAATCTTAGATCGGTTCGGCCATCTACGAGAAAAATGAGCTACACAGTTTTAATTTCGTTTCACATATCATCCTGTAGCTCCGGAACCAGAGGTCGGAACTAAACATAATTCAGGAACCTTGTTTGGGAGCATACGACTTTTTATATGAATGTGAGTTTGTAGAAAACGGACTCCGAAAAAAAATGAGTAAAATTTGTCACACATGCCAGATACTTTTATAATCGTTGTCGTTTCGAATGAAGAATGAATGCAAATAACTCTGGGTCCATGGCCCGCGACGTGGAAATTGACGTAATCACTCAAACACGAACAACCGATTAACTGTGTTTCGTTCCCAAACATGAATCATTACTTCACAACCTACTCCGACTAGAGGCATATTTTCCCAGCAAATCAAAGCAGTGTCTCGGTATTACATGTGAAATTTGACTAGATTTTACAGTCGATTCTAAGCGTTTAGAACCGCTACAGACACTTGAACACACGTCAACTGGCTCTGGGCCTGAGCTTCGAACGCAAGGTGATCACTTTTTTCCGAGGGCCCAAACCATATACTTCGAAAATTAGGTTCAACACGGATCTGACATAATCTTACCAAATAAGCTAGATGAGTGTGCGGTTCAGTGCGTGTTAGCAGTGCATTTTGTGTTACTAGTGCAACTTAGTAATTCAACATGAAGCGCAAATTACGAAAACGATTGAGCTTTGAGAAACGATTCGATACTGGAACCGGAATTCGAAATTCGGTGTAGCCGAAGTCAGACAAATTCACCTGAGTAGTTTGAAAATCAATGTAGACATCTTTGAGGAATCGTAGTGCGAATTAAATTTTTGGGTGCCTTCCGAAACGAAAACTGAACACAATCAAAAACGAAATAATCGATCGACTATCCAAATCTGCTAACCCGATAAACCAGATTAATTTATATGAAGAAGACATTTTTATACTAATCACCCTGTATCTCCGAAACCGGAAGTTGGATCTGACTGAAAAACAAGATGTTTTATAGAATCTTAAAACTTTTCATTTGAATCTTAGATCGGTTCGGCCATCTACGAGAAAAATGAGCTACACAGTTTTAATTTCGTTTCACATATCATCCTGTAGCTCCGGAACCAGAGGTCGGAACTAAACATAATTCAGGAACCTTGTTTGGGAGCATACGACTTTTTATATGAATGTGAGTTTGTAGAAAACGGACTCCGAAAAAAAATGAGTAAAATTTGTCACACATGCCTTTGCTGATCTCGACGAACTGATTCGAATGGTATATGGCTGTTATGTTCTTCCAGCATTTATTGCTGTAAGTAGTTTAATTCAATATAATTAGGGAATTTCTTTCAACTCGAAAATTCTGCCATCATCTGTTTTACATATGGCATATTCGAACGATTATGTTGCCAAAAACAAACCGTGCTAAAATCGGTCCGAGGCAAAATATCATGCTGTACACAGTCTTTTGGGTACTTAGAAACAAATGTATGTAACAGTATAAAAAATCGTGTTTTATGTTCCTGCAAAACATTTCTTTGCCAGACAGCGCTCAGAACTTCTACTGCTGAAATAGGGGAAAAAGTCGTTCACACAAAAATTTCGATATCTCCGTTAAAAATGGACGGATTTTAACAATCTATGGCTTGTTAGATAGGTATTATTGTGCGGAATCTAAGTCTGAAAATATACACACACACACACATACTCACACACACACACACACCGGACATTTGCTCAGTTCGTCGAGCTGAATCGATTGGTATATGACATTCGGCCCCCCGGGCCTCGGAAAATTTTTCTAAAGTTTGAGCGAATTCTATACCTATTTTTTATATTTATAAAAAAAGGTAAAAAACAAATTTAAACTTGCTAGGGAAATTATCTTGTATCTTTCGTATTTCGTTGGAATCTGATCTGGTCACTAGATTCTGTTTCAGTGTTCGATTTCAACAACAGTCAACTTCAACAGCTTCGCGATATTTGAACCTGGCCACTTCGGATTTTCGAAGTGGGTGTCTAAAATTCATTTTCGGTTCGCGATTTCCATCAAGTATTACTTCTTCGGATCAAAATGGATCGCGATGAAATTTTCAGTGATGAAAAAAGAGGGTAGATTTTAAATCAAACAAATCATTCCAGAGCCGATATTTGGAGCTTTAGCTTGACAGTGTTCGTAATTTCTCTTTTCCTGATATCGTGTGAATCAATCATCGCTAATGTACGAAATCTGAACCATCACCATTATTTTTCATCTACATTCCGGGAGCATGGGCATAAATCTTTAAACTTAATCTTGATGTTATTCACAGTCCAAATCCCACCCCGCTCCTTAGCCTAGCCCCTTCCAAACCCTAGTTGCCTTATGGCTAACAAATTGAGCCAGTAATAATTTGATCGATTCATCATTCACTCGCTACAGAGCACAACAACAGAGAACTGCAACATTGACTCTTGTACCGCGCCACCTCCCCCCCCCCACAAATTCGCTCACAACCAACCATCACGAATCTCATCTCAGGGTTTTCCCTTCTGGCGCGTCAAGGTTCAAAATCCAGCAGGCTCCCGAGACAGATGTTCGGTCGTTAGCAGGCTAAGCAAAGCCATGCAAGAAGGCGAACTACTACATAATGTGATAAGAAGACAGGCGCAAACAACACCCCCTCGTTTTTTTTTTGTGTGTAGGGTGATTGTATTCACGTCGGGTGCCGTGTATTTCACCTTCCAAAACACCGCGCGAACGAACGAGCGTACGAAAAAAAAAGCGCTACAAAAACGGCGTCATCCTTTTCGTAGAATAGCAAAAGCACCAAATTAAGAGCAACGCCGGCACCAAGATCCGACCGGTGGTGACGGTGGGAACTGGTTGGGCGGGGAGTAAATCTGCTTATCTTGCCTAGTTAGTACGCTACCCTCCAGGTCGTAGTTCTGAACTGGGACCCCCCGAAAACGAATTTTCTGATAGCTGGTACAGAGAAAAAAAAATAAACACCGAAAGCACCACCGTCAGGGATGTTGATCCCCTGGTCCCAAACCGCCCCCTTCCCCCCCTCACGAAAGATTGGTGTATCACTTGATGAATCATTCACCCTCTCGAGTTCGCTTCGTTTAGTGTGGCAGTAAACCAACTTGTGTTTTTTTTTGCTATTTTGGAAGGGAACCGACTGAAAAAGAGTTTGTCAAATAACGCAGCAGTAGCACAGGGCGGTGGCGTCGTCAGTGAAGGGGGGGTATGGGTCTCTGAAAAGCGATTTTCGATCTGAGCCATCTCATCGGCAACAGCAGGACGACGTCATCTCATGTGAATGCTGCGGTCGCATTTTCGGCGATGTGAACGATGTTGAGATGCTGACGCATCCAATCCAGTGTTCGTCCTTTTTCCACCGCACAAATTTCATCCACAACAGGTTTCCGCTCCATGGCAGAAGAAGCAGCAGCAGCAGCAGCAGCCGGTGAGATAAGAGTTAGAAGCCAACCAACTAAAACTACCGCCAGGACCAACGACGACGACGACGACGACGACATCGCTCGTTTGTGGTTTACCTCGACGGCGGGTGGTCCTGGAAGGTAGCCTGGAATCAGGTATACAGGATGATGGTGGAGGCCAACAACGCCACGAACCAGAGGGTTGTTTCGTTATCCTTTGGCTTTTTCTTGGTACGTCGGGCTCTGTGGTGGTGGTGGTGGTGGTGGTTGCGTCAAAGACATTCCCGCAAAATTCGTTTGCCCATCTCGGGTCGGTCGCCCACGTAAACGACGACGACGACGACGACGACGTCTATCTGCGGAGTGGCCTCCCGAAGCAACGCAAAACGAGCGGTGGAATTTTCCGCCGGATTTCGTTACCACGCACCGCAACCTAATGGGAAACCAGCGAACCATTTTCAAACTGTTATCGCTGTTATGTTCCAATAATGGACCGTCAAATATCGCACAACATCCGCTTACCCCTCGGCATTCTGAAGTCAAGTTTCCAAGCGGGTGTGCATTTTGCCGCAGCAATCCTGGCTGGCTGGCTTCGTGATGAGAAGAAAGAAAAACGACAAAAAAAAACCGAAACTAGAAGAAATACGCGCGTGTGACGCGTGCAAGAGGACGACGAGAGAACGAGAAACGGTGGTAGGAGGAGGAGGAGGCTGCTAGGAAGGACTGTGTGAAATTGTCGGATTCATCCTCCGCCGGTGATGAGACACTTTTCGTGGAGGTGTTTTCCGCTGTTTCGCTTCGGTCGCCCCTTTTTACGTATTCCGGCTGCATCCAGGCGTTTTCCATCATCAAGGTGGTGGTGGTGGTGGTGCTGTTCTTCCTCTTCTTCGCTCTCGGTGATTACATATCCTCTCGGTAGTAACACAAGCAGCAGCCAGTGGTTTATCCAAGCGACTGTGGGTGTCTCTGTGTGTGTGTTCGTGTTGGAACTGTGCTGATCCGACTTGCAGAGAGATATTACGGCAGCCACGGTTCGGTAGATATTAAGTTAAATTCCAGGGATTTTCCGAATTCATTGAAGATGTTTGTCGTAGAGTTTGCTACTACTAAATACACATGGAAGGGGACCCCCGTGCCGCGCTTTTGGCGGTGGAGGAGGATTCGCCCAAGCAACGACGATGGGGGCTTAGATTGGAGCCGGTGTAATCCACTTGATGGGGGTTTATTACAAGAATTTCCAGAGTATTGCTACGGGGTTTTATTTTCAGTGTTAGGATTAAACGTTCCTAGAATAGAAACAACACCGATTCGGACAGCTGAGCACCGTACGAGCACAGCGCAACTGTGCTGTGTCCCGGATTCTAACGTAGCTCCTTATTTCACACACATATTCCAGAGCCAAATCTTTACGGAAACCGGAGCTGCTGCCAGGGCGATCAATTTTCTTTCGGTTCGCGTGAAGGAACGACAGAAAGAAGTGTTCAATCTGTTGGATACTGTTTAAGCAGCGGCGAAGAAACACGGAATTGTGAAAAACATCGATTCGTATTAACAGTTCGGCTGAAAAGTTCGTATCGTTTAATAGAAACACACATTTTTGTGCCAAAATTCGTTTTTATTATTCAACATAATTGCCATCAGAGGCGATACAGCGATTATAGCGATCTTCCAACTTTTCGAGACCATTTTTGTAGTACGATTTGTCATTTGCCTCAAAATAGGCCTCAGTTTCAGCGATTACCTTTTCATTGCTTCTAAATTTTTTACCAGCGAGCATTCTCTTGAGGTCTGAGAACAGGAAAAAGTCACTGGGGGCCAAATCTGGAGAATACGGTGGATGAGGGAGCAATTCGAAGCCCGATTCGTTCAATTTCAGCATGGTTTTCATCGACTTGTGACACGGTGCATTGTCTTGATGAAACAAAACTTTTTTCTTCTTCAAATGAGGCCGTTGTTTTGAAATTTCGTCCTTCAAACGCTCTAATAACGCTATATAGTAGTCACTGTTGATGGTTTTTCCCTTTTCAAGGTAGTCGATGAAAATTATACCATGCGAATCCCAAAATACAGACGCCATAACCTTACCGGCCGATTGTTGAGTCTTTCTACGCTTTGGGTTCGGTTCATCGCGTGCAGTCCACTCAGCTGACTGTCGATTGGACTCCAGAGTGAAGTAATGGAGCCATGTTTCGTCCATTGTTATGTATCGACGAAAAAAATCGGTTTTATTTCTATATAACAGCTCCAAACACTGCTCAGAATCATCAATTCGTTGTTGTTTTTGATCGATTGTGAGCTCACGCGGCACCCATTTTGCACAAAGCTTTCTCATATCCAAATATTCGTGAATAATATGTCCAACACGTTCCTTTGATATCTTTAGGGTGTCAGCTATCTCGATCAACTTCACTTTACGGTCATTGAAAATAATTTTGTGGATTTTTTTCACGTTTTCATCGGTAACAGCCTCTTTTGGACGTCCACTGCGTTCATCGTCTTCGGTGCTCATATGACCAGTACGAAATTTTGCAAACCACTTACGAATTGTTGCTTCGCCCGGTGCAGAGTCTGGATAACACTCATCAAGCCATTTTTTTGGTATCGGCGGAACTTTTTTTCATCAAAAAGTAGTGTTTCATCAACACACGAAATTCCTTTTTTCCATTTTTTTTCACAATAACAAAAGTAGCTTCACTCAAAATGCAATATCTCACAAACTAATAATCAGACAGCTGTCAAATTTATACACGTATCTTTTGAAGGTTGGTACTAACTGAAAATGGTATAGATTTAATTCTAGTGGCGCCCTCTCATAGAAACGATTCGAACTTTTCAGCCGATCTGTTAGACTCCTGCTAATGGCGTTTTTCATTGAAGAACACTGCACTATGGTTTGAAACGGGAAATTAGCGTGACAAAAATATATTCACTATTAAATATTAGATTTTTGTAGTTGGTGTCTTCACAAAAGTTGTTTGTTATCAAATGGCGCTCCTTTTTAAATAAAATATTACTAGGGTGGTCCTTATTTAGATTGAAATCTGTAATCTAGCTTTCTTAATTGAACTCAAAAACGATTTTATTGTACAGTAAAGTTGTAGGAAATTTTATTTCGAGCAACTTTGCTGAAAAAGAGTAAGAGTCCCGGGTAAGAGTAGGGTGGCTCCCGAAAAATCGATTTTTTTGTTCTAACGTTTTTGTGAAACGTTCTATGGAAAAGTTGTCTTCAGAAGAGCTGTTGAAATAAATATTGCGCATAATTTTGCTGAGTGAAGCTTTTTCATATGAGCTACCAGTAAAAAGTTAGGATTGTTTTTTCATCAAAAGCTAGTCAACCTTCAAATATCAAAATTCATTAGATGCCAGATCGATAAAAATGTATCCTATGCGGCTACTGAAAGTTCATAATATAAGTAAACATTTAAGAGAAAATTGGGAGGGTGTTTTTCTTTTAACTCATTTAAATTAGTCTTAAAAATACCTTGAAAAAACTCAAAAACATTGCATAACTCTTAAACGCCTTAACATATTAACATACTTCCTTTAGCAAAATAATAGTATCAAGTAAGCCCTACAAGTGTTCCATACATTGTCCATTCGAGAAATGAGACACCCAAAAACTACAGCCGAAAATAGATTTTTTGCTGAACAATTTTAATTAATTTATTTCCAAAATAACTGATTCAGTTGAGCTTAAGCAACAGAGACACTGTGTAATATGGCTATTCCGAAGTAGAGGCCATGATAAATATATCAACAGAAATTTTCATTATCTTGACAACCAAAGCTCAAACGAGCTGGTGCAAGTTAGTGAAACGCAAATATTTTTATCCAAATCGTACCGAGACGCCTTTTTTCGCATCCACTTGTGTACCGAATAGCCTGTGACAACCGGAAAACGACGCACAATGAGTTTTGGTTAGAATAAATACAATCTACTCATTTTAACAAACTAATGATTTACTTGGGTTTCAGGAAGTGCTTTGTCTTAGAAAAAGCTAACGGATTTAATGATTGCTGGTAGAAGTATGTTAATAAGGACATTTTACAGTATACGAGGTCTGTTCAAAAAGTACCCGGAATTCTCATTTTTCTAAAAAAATATTTATTTATTCGTCTACATCTATATGGTCCCCTTCAAAGTAATCCCCCCTAGATATAATACACTTATGTCAGCGTTTTTTCCAGTCTTCGAAACACCTCTGATAGTGACTTTTTGTAATGCTCTGTAGCACTCTCAGCGATTCTGCCTTTATCTCTTCAATCGATGAAAAACGCTGTCCTTTCATGGGTCTCTTCAACTTTGGGAACAGAAAAAAATCACACGGAGCGATATCTGGTGAATAAGGAGGTTGGGGCATGATTAAAGTCTTGTTTTTAGCCAAAAAATCGCCAAAAAATTCAGCAGTTTTGGAACGAATTTTGCTGCCGCTCGTTTCATGCCCAAAACATTTGAAAAAATATGATGGCATGAGCCAACTGATATACCAACTTCATCAGTAACTTCTCTAATAGTGATTCGGCGATCATCCATAATCATTTTTTCCACTTTTCCCACATTTTCATCGATTATTGACGTGCTGGGTCGACCGGAGCGTTCGTCGTCTTCAACGTCTTCGCGGCCATCTTGGAAACGCTTATACCACTCGCAAACACTTGTTTTTTTCATAGCAGACTCACCGTAGGCTCTCTGTAACATTTCGCACACTTGGTTACACTTTATTTCATTTTTCACGCAAAATTTAATACAAATTCTTTGACTCTTCAATTCTTCCATTGTTTAAACTAACAAAAATCGCCGAGCTCAAAAAAACACGTCTACACCAGCCGCTACAAGACAGAATGTAAACAATGAATACAGCTGAAAATTTCACCATACATTAGGGACATATGTACCAACACAATAAAAAAAAATTTGACCACCGGACTCTCCAGACGCGCGCAATTAAAAAATTCCGGGAACTTTTTGAACAGACCTCGTATCATTCAAGAATTGCGTATGAAAACCCCCATCTGGCGTGTTAGCAAACTGAACAAGACCGTGAAGGGAAGGGATACAAATATAAAAAATGCGTTTAGAGAACATTTGGGCCTACGTATCGGTGAGCCATTGCCATCAGGAGGTAATTCCAACGACGGAAAAACGGCCCGGAAATTTTTCAAGGCCTTGATGAAACACTGTTGGAAGGATTTCACGTTATTCTCAGTGTAATCAATAGCCGGAATAAGATAAACGTCGACGAATTCCAAAGTTACACTGAGAAAATACGAGCGTTGTATGTATCGTTGTATGGCTGGTATCCACTATCACCAACTGCTCATAAATTGTTGATACATGGAGCCACGATAATTAGACACGCAATTTTACCTATTGGTATGCTTAGTGAAGAAGCTCAGGAGACTCGAAATAAAAGTATCCGGAACTTCAGAGAGCACCATGCTAAAAAATTCAGCAGAATCGCGAACATTAACGATGTTTTTAAACGGCTGCTGTTATCTTCAGACCCTATCTTGGCATTGTCGAACAAACAAAATAGGAGAAGTTCAGAAGACTTACCCGAACAAGCAAAATGTTTAGTTTTAGATAATAATTAGAATAATTCATTGCTTAATTTATTCAATACATACCAAACCGCAATCAACTGTTGTCTTATGTTTTATTTTGAATGTTAACGATACGATCATTACGACAACGGAATCAAAATCAATTGAATCAGTTATTTTGGTACTAAATTAATTAAAATTGTTCAGCAAAAAATCTATTTTCGGCTGTAGTTTTTGTGTGTCTCATTTCTCGAATGGACAATGTATGGAACACTTGTAGGGCTTACTTGATACTATTATTTTGCTAAAGGAAGTATGTTAATATGTTAAGGCGTTTTAGAGTTATGCAATGTTTTTGAGTTTTTTCAAGGTATTTTTAAGACTAATTTAAATGAGTTAAAAGAAAAACACCCTCCCAAATTTCTCTTAAATGTTTACTTATATTATGAACTTTCAGTAGCCGCATAGGATACATTTTTATCGATCTGGCATCTAATGAATTTTGATATTTGAAGGTTGACTAGTTTTTGATGAAAAAACAATCATTACTTTTTACTGGTAGCTCATATGAAAAAGCTTTACTCAGCAAAATTATGCGCAATATTTATTTCAACAGCTCTTCTGAAGACAACTTTTCCATAGAATGTTTCACAAAAAAGTTAGAACAAAAAAATCGATTTTTCGAGAGCCACCCTACTCTTACCCGGGACAATTGATGTAACTCGGTCAAATGAAAAGCTAGAGAGGTGCTTTTATCAGCAAAGTTGCTCAAAATAAAATTTTCTACAACTTTATTGTACAAATGAATCATTTTTGAGCTCAATTAAGAAAGTTAGATTTCAGATTTCAACCTACATAAGGACCACCCTAGTAATATTTTATACCAAAAGGAGCGCCATTTGATAACAAACAACTTTTGTGAAGACGCCAACTACAAAAAACTAATATTTAATAGTGAAAATATTTTTGTCACGCTAATTTCCCGTTTCAAACCATAGTGCAGTGGAACTATCATTATTAGGTATTTATGCAAAATGTGTGACTATGACCGAGAGAAGGTTATTGTATTACATTTCTAATGTTTACTGTCATGCCATTTCAATCCCACATGTTTAAGACCTTCTACATGTCCATTTCTAGAGCACAAAAATCCACAAGACTTGTGAAAGATTTCGAGAAGTGGTCCGAGATTGCTCCCTTACTCCGATTCGTGGAGAACGGAAAACATCTTCTACATTTGTAGGTCATAACTTTTAGTTGATGGCCTCACAAACTTTCTTTAGCTATACAGGTTTCGGTAACAGGTTCCGGAAGTAGCGGTCTAAAATTCCAAGACAAAGCTCACATCGATTTCTCAGAGAAGACTTAAGGTTTGGGAGTAGATGACAGTTCGAGGAGGCCAAATCAGGTGAACAAGGTGGATGGGTAAGTAATTGGAGCATTAACCCGTAATTTTAACTATGGTAGCGATGCTCATGTGTTTCATGTAAGGCCCTTTCACAGCGATTTCGGTCTTTAATCAATTTAGTAATCCCAGAAAACAGGCTTCATGATCTTTTCGACCCATTGAGCCTCTCTTTCAGGCACTCACAACGACTTCAGTTCATTGTCGGGTAATCATTTATTTCTCTGGCGTATAATAATGGATCCAGCCAAACATGTACTCGAAGTGCACTTGCGCTCGTATTTTTAGTCCTAAATAAGTATGTGCGAGATTCAGCTTCAGGATATCTTTCTAATTTGCAGAATCTTGCTCAACTATGGTACGCTCGCGCACTTTCTCTTTCTAGTCATCCAGAACAATTAAGTGTCTTATTATTATGTTCATTTATTTTTCCAGGTGTTTAATTTTAATTTTATTTAGTTTTGACACTGCACTGTTCGCTTCACATCAAATTTTTTTTTTGTTTCTGTTTCTGATTTCGGGAGGGGCCAGGGCCCCTTGGGCCCCCCCCCCCCTCTGGGTACGTGCCTGGCTAAATCGTATTCAGAGTTGGCAGTACTCTCTCCGATTTTAATGTAACTAGCTGTACATGAAGATTTTGTCACTAAAAAACACTTTGCATACATACATACATATATATCAGGTAACTAGCAATTAGGAAGCCTGTTAAATCTACACACCAATTGAATTCCAATGGATTCTGAGATGATTTTGAATTGCATTGGATTAGCTTTCGACAAAATTACACTGAACAAAAAATCAGTTTGGACAAGAAAATGTTTTTTTTTTTCAAAAATGTATTCTTATTTGCAAGTCTACTTTAAATTTACAAAATCATTTTTTTTCAGTGTAGGAGTCGATTAGAATTTTTTTCAGTATTTTTACTCGAAAACTTGACTAATATTGTAAGAATCACTCATACAACACTTTTTTGTAAGATTTTTCAGTTTTCGACTACAACCATTTGATAGTAATTGGCAAAAAAAGTTTCGCCCTTTTCAAAAGACACTCTAGATTAGTTTTGGAATAAAAAACAAGGTATGCAAAGTGTTTTTTTTTTGTGGCAAAATCATCATGTACAGCTAGTTTCACTAAAATCTGAGAGGGTGCTGCCAACATTTGTTCGAGTTAGCGTGAAATTCACCATTAGTAAAAGTCGATAGATCTTCAAAGAATAAACTACTAGGGACAGCTCTATGGGGGTACCGGGTTGGCGGTTCAATGCATAGGATGCTGGTCTTACAAGCCAGTTGTCGTATGTTCGAGCCCCGACCAGGAAGGATTCTTAGTGTCAGTAGGATCCATAGTACTAGCCATGCAATGATTCTGTACACTAAGAATAGGCTGCGAAGTCTGTTGAAACAGAAAGGCCAAATTCCACCAAAGGAATGTAATGCCAAGACTTTGCTTTGCTTACAGCTCTATGGGATTGTTCGATTTGTAATGTAGGACTACCAAAATTTTGTGAAAACACTGCTAAAACTTGTTTTGAACATATAAACAATTGTTTTTTTTTGTATGCCATACGAATGGCGAATAATTTTTTTTTCCAATTTTTTGCTTTGCAAATTTTGAATGCCCCGAAAAGGGACATTCGGTTTGTTGCTGTTGTCGGTGATAGGTGCTGATCGCCTTCATCCATCCAGCAGCACTCCACGATCGAGGTCAACTTGCGTTTTCCACGATGGTGAAGAAACATCAGAGTTTCGATAAAAGTCCCTCGTGTGAGGCGAACGGCGCACAAAACAAATCCACAAACGGTTCACTTGCTGAGCATGTGAAGAGCAAACTTCTCTGTAGCATTAACAAATGAATCGCACAGAGTGCAAACCGGTTCGATGCTGATTCTATTTATTGTATTTTACACATGGTTTTTTTACACGGATTCCCGAAATTACGCGGTTTTTAGGCTAATTTTCCCAGTTATAAGGTTTTTTGTTTTGTCTTAGGAAAGTACGTCGAGATCTTGTGTTTCGGGAATCTCAAAAATTTTCCAAATAGAAAAGTTGACTTTTAAAATTTTGACGTTTCATGCATTTCTAAGACAATTGGCGTCGAAAAGAAAATTTTTAATTTTGTGTTTTTTTACGAGGATTTCCGAAGTTGTGCGGTTTCTTACGCAGTACGTATCTCCCGCGTAAAAAGAGACCTCAGTGTATTTATTTATTATAAGCAGAGAATAGCCCATTGGGGCTGAAATCATCTAATTTTTTTCCAACAGGCATAAAATCTCCTCTTCTTTTATATAATCAGATTAACAACATCCAAATGGTACATAAAGTTCTTATAACATAATAACAATTTGGACATAATCTTTTTATCACAGCTAGAGAGAGAAAGAAAGAGAGAGATGAAAATCAAATTCCCGAGAACGGTTAAAACCGGTTACAAGTCAACGTTTATAAAAAAAAGTCCAGAAAGCAACTGTTTTATAAACGACACATACTGGAAAACGGTTTATTATACATTTTATATTTATTCGTCTTCGACTCGTCAGTACAAAACAGTTTAAGTTGAACTGTCTTGTAAACGTTTTTTACGAATAGACAACAGATCCAGGTCGATGAGTCGGTAACGATTTTTATAACTTGGAAGGTTTAATGGGTCTCTCCATGGTAGATTTCAGGGAGCAATCCTAATGAATTTGCGTTGAACAGCTTCGCTACGGTCATTAATAGCTTGACAATGCGTGATGATCGGACTAGTGCACAGTACAGATGGTCGGGTTTCGAGTATTTGTACCCGGAACCCGACCCGAACCCGACGGGTATTGGTCGGGTTCGGGACGGGTACGAGTGCCGATTTTTTTCCTGAAAAGATCCTTTGGCTGTCATTAACCAGCAAGCGCAAGTAGTTTGGGGTGAGTTGGTGCATATTGTGCTGTGGGCAAAGTAGCTTATCATTTTATATTGGTACCATCCAACCTGCTTCCATCGAATAATCGGCTGGGGATGCAGTCAAATCCTTCAATTTGACGATTGTGCAGTGCACGAGCTGCACATGAGAACGAGACGCCACTGATTTTCAGCATTTGAAATTATTTTGCACACAAAAATATCCTATCTCATCACGAACTTCACAGCTACCTGCAGCAACGAATACAGTGCGGACATGGTTCACTGTACGCACAGATAGGCTAAATGATAGCTGAATCAAAACAACATGTTGATTTTCAAGTATATTTTTCCACGGTATTGTTAAAAGTGAAACAATAAGACTGTCAAAATTGGGCAAAGCATGGGTGAGGTTTTTTTTCAGAGTAATTGGTTCCGAATTTGGTTATGTGAAATGAGTCACCTTTATTGTTCCAAATTCCAAATAAAATGGTTTCATTAGTTTGACATTGTGGGTTACAGTTTTCGGTGTTTGTCGTAATCAAAAGGACGATGGCTCAAAACTACCTACGACTGATGCTCTTCCACATTTTTTTCTATTCCGCCTTATCTCACAGGAATTTCGATCCCACAACGAAGCCAATTCCCTTGTTTCATTATCCGTTTTGTCATTCTGTAACGATTTCGTCTTGAAAACAGGGTCGAAATTTTTCGGTTCGTTTGTTCCATCTTGATTCCATTTCGTTCGCGGAGAAGATGTGGAAAGCAAAATTGGGAATCTATAGAAAAGAAAAACAGATCGCTGGTTAGCAGTTTTGTTCTCCGGTTCGCTTTGTTTGAGATTCCCTGGAACTTGGGTCCGGCCAAGTCAGTTATGTGATGGGAAGGTACTGGGACTGAGACCGATCTGGATGCAAGTCAGTGCTCTCCATTAGACCATTAGGGCCCATCGTACAGTTTTAAGTATCAACAGCGAACGCGAACCGAACCTGGACCGACAACCGCACCACCGGATGCAACCCGGAAGCATTCGAAGCTGGTATGATGACGGTGATTTCAATCAATACCCCGAAGGCCGGGGGAGGCCCGAACGTTTGGCCCGGGATCCTGTGTTGTGTACTGCAGCGAACGATTCTTTTTTTTCCTTGTTTTCTTTTTTTCTGACTCTCTCTCTCTCTGTCGCTCCATGGACTATGGGCTTGGATCTTTCTAATGGGACTGGAAAATTTATTGACGCATAACGCAAAGGGCTCACCATTCGTTCGGGTTTGCGTCCCATTAGTGTCGTCAATGCGTTGCTGCCGGTGCCGATGCTGGATGCTTCTTTTTTTCCTGTGCTGTCTAGAGTCTAGGAAAAGCGATAAGCGAAAGCGAAGCTAAAAGGATACAAGCTCCTGGTTTGTTGTTGTTGTTGTTGTTATTGTGATGGTTCTAACTAACTTCTCGAACGTCACACTGCCTCGTAGGATAGGAAACGTTTTAGTACCGTCCGTCCGACCCCTGATAGAAGCTCGATCGAATAAAGCACACACACACACACACACAAACAGACGCACTCAAGCCGGTCGGGACTTTGCATGCGTGTGCTTTGTTGCGAGCGAAGGCCTGTTTGTTGATGAATGAGAACGAACTCCTCATCCTCGGACTGCTGCTGCTGCTGCTCCGGCTCCAGCAACGTGGGGCTGGCAGCAGGATTCAGGTTGTTTCAAGCATTAATGCAGAACCGGCGAGAAGATTGATAAATTTCTAGGATTTTTTTTTTCTTTCTCTCTCTCTCTCGCTTGGTTGTATTATTCTCCACTACATTTCCCTCGAACAGAAGTGATGGAAAGGAGGTCTACCTTCTACTCTAGACTGTAGTGTGTGTTTTTTTGCCGATGTATCATCGACAGGTTGATTTCATATAATTCCATAAATTACCATCTCTGCGGAAGGTCTACGAAATGCTTGACCTCAAACTTTCGAAATTTATTCAATCTACAGTTCAAAACACCAAACACCGATCTGAGATTCATCGTCGATAGCCCCTGGAATTCCATCTAAGCAATCAATGAATAAGTTTGTTTTCATCAAGTAGTTTTTTCTCTCTCTTCCTGATGCTTGGAAACCGTTTTTGAGCAACAGAACATAGGTGGGAGTTTCCTGCACGGACACCGTGTTCCACACGCCGCTACTGCCTGTGCTACGGATTCTTGAAACATACGACAGCATATTACGCTTCGGTTGCCAGTCGAGATCACTTCAGCTTCAGTTGAAATTCCTGGACCGTATTGAACCGCACCGTAGAAAGATGGAAAGAGGGGAGGGGGGAACCCGGTAAGTAGTAAGTGCGTGTACCCGAGCCAAAGCTACCGGGGCAAGCTCTTCTACTAACAACCCGATAGGACCGGAGAGAAGTCTATTGAACAACTAACACAACTCATTCAACAAACTAGTCTTCAGACTTGCGGACGTGGGCTTTTCTGCTAGGCAGTGCAATAAGCTTCGGATTCAGCGGGGCGCCACGGATCGGATCACGCTACCCAACCCGAGGCGGCAGCTTTTCGTGGGTCACATTCGCACAACCTTATCACCTCTGCAAATGATGATTTCCGGTAGACAAATTACGAATGGCAAGCAACTGTTTTTGAAGAGCCATTAATGCCGGGCTGTTTCACGGCGTACGCAGGTTTGTCGCCAGAGTATCAAAGAACAACGAATTGTAAGTTGGATCTGGTCGGACTCGGTTCCATAATCGTTCGTACTGACGTCGTTTCAGATGCTTCGCTTGACTGAACTACTTCATATAGAACTCAAAACAAACACCTCTCTGAATCAATGTAAAGTTCCTATGGCGTCAATCTCATTTTGAACCGGTACGACAGTAACCGGGGGTGCACACAAGTCCCCATCTCATGCCTCACCACATTTAAAAACGCACTGCAATTCAACAGAAATCGCAGCAATAACACATGGAAGCAATAACAGTTCCGGGCCTAACAAAGAGAACACGATTTTTTTTTTGGTTCAAAATTACACACATTCATCAACCGGCGAGAATTCTTTTTAAAGTCTGCGAACAGTCAGTAGTCGCTAAGAGCCAAATCTGGCGAATAAAGACTGTCCCAGAAAGTATGGACGCACTTTGATTTCGCTGTAAATAATTCACAAGTGTTAGATATCCATATTTTATTCGATATACTGATAATATTAGACTACAACAACGGAATATTATTCTCAACATTTGCTACTTAGCCATTGTAGACTAGCTGGCGTACCTTCTTGCGAACGTTCCTCATTAAATTCCGTACAGACTTCTTGGCGACAAGTTTTGACACTTTTTTCCAATCTTTTTCGAACTGTTGAATGGTTTCGGCTGCCGAGACATGTTTCCTAAGATGTGCCTTCGTTAATGCCCAAAATTCCTCATTTGGTCGAAGTTGTGGGCAATTTGATGGATTCATGTCTTTTGGGGCGAAAGTGACATTTTTGGTAGCATACCATTCTACCGTTGATTTCGAGTAGTAGCAAAAAGCAAGATCTGTCCAGGAGACAACAGGATCCTTGTGACTTCGAATCATGGGTAGAAGTCGTTTTTGTAAACATTCCTTGATGTATATTTCGCTGTTCAATGAAGCAGTGGTGATGAAGGGTTTCGAAATCTTACCGCAGCTACAAATTGCTTGCCAGACCATAGCTTTCTTACCAAATTTTTCGACTTCAATCAATGTCTCGGACTGGTTTAACACTTGCCCTTCTCGCACCGTATAATATTGTGGTCCCGGAAAGGATTTGTAATCGAGTTTCACGTAGGCTACGTCGTCCATGATTATGCAGTTCAAATTTCCAGCAAGAATCGTATTGTACAGCTTTCGAACCCTCGGCCTGATCGATGCTTCTTGTTTCGGACTACGTTTTGGTTGTTTCTGCTTCTTATAGGTTCGAAGATTCAAACGTTCTTTAGCACGAAGAACATTCGACTTCGAAGTGCCCACTTTTTTGGCCACATCCCGAAATGAAACCTCCTTCTTTTGCTCGAACGCCTTAAGTATACGTTTATCCAACTGAGGGTTAGCAGGACCTTTTTTTCGACCCGTTTTCGGTTTATCCTCAAAGGTGTTATCTTCATCGAATTTCCTGATTGCATTTCGCACGGCTTTTTCACTTACTCCTTCCATTTTTGCTATCTTCGCTCAGTGACAGTCCGCGTTCTGTGCACCATTTGTACACAATTTTTCGATGTTGTTCTGCTATAAGTCCACGCATCTCGAAACAAACTAATGAAAACGAATAAACAACTGCACCAGCGGTTAGAGAAGAGTGTAAACAACAGGACGCAGCCATAAAAATTGACAGATTCTGAACCATTGCGAAATGGCAGCGGTTTTTGGTTGCGTCCATACTTTCTGGGGCAGTCTTTACGGTGGATGTGAGAGCAATTCAAAGTTCAATTCATGTAGTTTTGCCATCGTTTTGATTGACTTGTGACACGGTGCGTTGTCTTGATGAAACATAATTTTTTCCTTTGTCATATGCAATTTTAGCCTTCAAACGCTCCAGTAACGCTGTATAATATTAACTTTTAACGGTATTTCCTGTCTCAAGATAGTCGATAAATATTAAACCACGCACATCCCAAAATACCGAAGCCATAACCTTTCCAGCCGATTATTGTGCTTTCGAGTGTTTAGGACGAGGTTCACCAGTTGCTGTCCACTCAGATGACGATCGTTTTGATTCCGGAGTGAAGTGATGGATCCATGTTTCATCCATTGTCACATATCGACGCAAAAATTCCGGTTAAACATGGCCAAACACGTCATAAACACGTTCTCGTTTTTGGTCAACAGTGAGCAAACGCAGCACCCGTTTTGAACAGAGCTTTCTCATAGCAGGGTGGCAAGTGAATTGCCGATTTTAATATCCCGGTTTATTTATGGTTTTTCCAATTTTATCCAATTCTGATTTTTTTAAAATTCAAAGTGATATAGAAGATGACAATCCCGAAAAACTTTAAAGTTGGACTCAAAAATATTGCAATTTATTCGTCATATGGCCATACGAAACGGTTTGGGTTATGCTGGTTCCTGAATACCGGCTTTGGAAGTACCTTAAATTACCGTAAACTCTAAAATGGAAATTACTTCGACATATCATGGAATGTTTAATCGATTGTTACACTTTTAGATTCAAACTCGATCCGATTTGCAGTTTCGACATTACAGAGTAATGAATGATTAAAATCTCAAATTGCCACTTGAAACGACGAACATTAGAATAATGTCATGAAAACTGAAACACTGAAGAATATTAATGCAAAAAACACATGCGGATTGATAAAAAAAAGGTATCATATCACTGCTAGGTGAATTGAGCACGTTTTCGTGAATAATTTCGCAAGGAAGCTTGTGATCTGGCAAGATATTTGCAGCTGCGGACAAACTCACAGGTTTCAGTGACAAACAAGACATTTGGATTCCCATGTAGTTTTCTGTGAGTAAGCTCTGAGTTTCGCATCATCGTGCTGAGTTACGCTAGTTTTAACATATTTACCCTACAGAGCTGCAAGATTTATTAGCAGCTTGGAAGATTTATTGCCCAAGCTACTGATATATTCGCTTATTATTTTTTCAGATATATGACAATCTTTGTGTGTATTTATCCTGTACTTGAGTTCGAACAGGATCCCCTGAAAATTCGTTCGTCGCCGACAGTTCGTCATAACATTACACGGAAAAGACAGTGCCTGGATTTGTATTTTGGTTCAGTTTAATATTTATTCCCTGCTAAAGACTGTCCCAGAAAGTATGGATGCAACCAAAAACCGCTGCCATTTCGCAATGGTTCAGAATCTGTCAATTTTTATGGCTGCGTCATGTTGTTTACACTCTTCTCTAACCACTTGTGCAGTTGTTTATTCGTTTTCATTAGTTTGTTTCGAAATGCGTGGACTTTCAGCAGAACAACGTCGAAAAATTGTGTACAAATGGTGCACAGAGAACGCGGACTGTCACTGAGAAAGATAGCAAAAATTGAAGGAGTAAGTGAAAAATGCGTGCGAAATGCAATCAGGGAGTTCGGTGAGGGTAACACCTTTGCGGATAAACCGAAAACGGGTCAAAAAAACGGTCCTGCTAACCCTCAGTTGGATAAACGTATACTTAAGGCGTTCGAGCAAAAGAAGGAGGTTTCAGTTCGGTATGTGGCCAAAAAAAGTGCGCACTTCTTCGTCCTAAAGAACGTTTGAATCTTCGAACCTATAAGAAGCAGAAACAACCAAAACGTAGTCCGAAACAAGAAGCATCGATCAGGGCGAGGGTTCGATAGCTGTACAATACGATTCTTGCTGGAAATTTGAACTGCATAATCATGGACGACGAAACCTACGTGAAACTCGATTACAAACCCTTGCCGGGACCACAATATTATACGGTGCGAGAAGGACAAGTGTTAAACCAGTCCAAGACATCGATTGAAGACGAAAAATTTGGTAAGAAAGTTATGGTCTGGCAAGCAATTTGTAGCTGCGGTAAGATTTCGAAACCCTTCATCACCACTGCTTCATTGAACAGCGAAATATACATCAAGGAATGTTTACAAAAACTACTTCTACCCATGATTCGAAGCCACAAGGATTCTGTTGTCTTCTGGTCAGATCTTGCTTCTTGCCACTACTCGAAATCAACGGTAGAATAGTGTACTACCAAAAATGTCACTTTCGCGTCCCAAAAGACATGAATCCACCAAATTGTTCACAACTTCGACCAATTCAGAAATTTTGGGCATTAACGAAGGCACATCTTAGTAAACATGTCTCGGCAGCCGAAACCATTCAACAGTTCGCAAAAGATTGGAAAAAAGTGTCAAAACTTGTTACCAAGAAGTCTGTACGGAATTTAATGAGGAACGTTCGCAAGAAGGTGCGCTAGCTCGTCTACAATGGTTAAGTAGCAAATGTTGAGAATAATATTTTGTTGTTATAGTCTAATATTATCAGTATATCGAATAAAATATGAATATCTAACACTTGTGAATTATTTACAGCGAAATCAAAGTGCGTCCATACTTTCTGAGACAGTCTTTAACCATACTTGCCTAATTAAATCACTATACGGCTGTTTGAATGTATTTGGTTAAATTTTTCCGTGTCATGTATGAAAACGAGCTACAGAAAATGAAATTTGTACACCTATCATCATGTAGTTCCGGAACCGTCAGTCGTATCCGGATGAAATTCGCTAGGGTTTATGAAATTGTAAGATCTTTCATTTGAACCTAAGCTTGTGAATATTGGATGATCAGTCTCTGAGAAAATCGACTGCACTTTTTTTAGCTCATTTTATCTTTTAACTCCGGAACCGGAAGTTGGATTCAGATGAAATTCGATAGGAGGTTATGGGCGTTTGAATTTATGTTGAATAAAATCGGTTGAGCGGTCTTTGAGAAAATCGAGAGAGACATTTTGTGTACGCAATGAACTAAGTCGAATGGTTTATAAAACTCGGCTTGAAGGCTGATTTTCACAATGATTGCATAGCCTTTCTATATGAGAAAGGCAGAAAATACAGTCAACCATTTATAATGTTCATTGAAATAGGGTTTTCATAGGACCGCATGTCTGATTGTTTATTTTTTTGTTAGAAATACTCAAATATTGTGGTAGTCGACATCTTTGAAAAATATGATACCGAAGCACTAAACCTTCCCAAAAAATAATTTATTACTAAAAAAATCTAGAGTGATTCCAAAGAGTGTGTGAAAAAATATGTTTCAGAATTGTGGTAATTTGAGAGGTTGGAATGAACCTCTAAATTTATTTATGATAAGTGCACATAACCTATCTGCATTGTTTTTTTACGTTTCGCCTTCGACTAGACTCAGCAGAACAACACATCATCTGAGTAGCTCAATTAACAGAGCGGTTCTGAAGTTCCGGATAAGGTTTTTATTTGTTCTAATTTCAATTGTAGAAGTTTTAGCAATATGGCCAATTGGCTCATGGTTAGAAACAGCTTTTGGATTCTATGCGTGGGGTTTGAAATCGAGCGCAGGTAGGATGCACAATAGGGTTCCCAACTTGAACCCTATCTATCACGCTCGTATACGTGTCTCTTGTGTAATGACCTAAAGTTAAATAACGTGAACCAGGTTTACAAATACAGAATTAACCTTGTTTTAATTTTTTTTGTTTACCTTCCACAACGAATCTCAGATTCGTGTTCATAATTTCAACGTCACGATACCGTGACTGTAAATTCACGATATTAGGAAACCTGTTTCATTTGTTCAAAGCCAACTACCAAACATCTTCACGACGCTGGCAGCAGCATCGAATCAATTCGACTACGGTTCGGTCAGATAGCGGTCATGCAGCTGTTCGGGAGCATCGGGCTCCGTTCGAGCGACATTCGATTCGACCTTCACCGTCCCTCCGAATAGCAGCAGACCGTCGCGCTCGCTAGTTTATTGTCCTCTGTACGGAATGCGTTACAACTTCGGTGGGGCCACCGAAAGGACAAAGCCCTACTGATGATGATGATGCAGCAGCCAGCAACAGAACAGTCAAAGCGTGCAGAAAGTTTTGGGAACGACAAACCGAAAAACTAGACAGACTCGTTCATGCTGTAAATGGGCTGTGGGATACAACACCCGCCGCCGTCCGTCCGATCTTCGTCTCCGCCTCCGTTGACTACCCGTCGGTGGATTCAGGTCAAACCGAAGGATTTTTTTTCTTCCTTTTTCCCTCCGACTCCGGCTATATAGTCACTGGTCTGTGTATGAACTCGCTCTGCTCCTGGGTGATGATGATGATGCTCTTTGCAGTGAGTGGAGAGAAAAAAAAATGAACACACACTCACAAACATATGCACACAAAACTAGTAGCAAGTAAGGGAGCTTCAATTAGGGATTCATGGAAATGTTATTGCCGGCGGATGGCAGCAGGATCATCAGTTGTTCATAAAACTGACGGAGCAAATTTGTTGTTGTAGTTGTTTGTGTTTTATTTTATTTTTCCCTTTGAACTAGGATTCGCTTAGCTGATACGAATATACGGTTATTAGTCGGAATTCCACGATTAAATGCCGTGCTAGTTAAGCGAGTCGTGCACCGCTGGTTGCTTTGCATTTGCGGTAAAAAGGCTGAAAGTGTACATCCGACAAACATAGATTAGGCCGAACGGGAATCCTGCCATCGAAGGACTCGGGAAAAGTTACTGGAAATTTACCTACGAATGGGTTAGTTTTAGTTGCGAGAGTTTAGTTTAGTTTTACACTTGTTTTTTTTTTGTTTGTTTGTTTGTATTTCCTTTCCTGGATTGATGAGTTATAGGAAGTTTAGTTGAAAACCCTGTTAAGCTTTGCGTTGCGAAGTTGCGATACTACCCGGTGGCAGTTCTAGTTTATTGAACTCTTCACAAACCACAACGGCTTCTGGGATGAAAAATTGGGACGCATTTCATGAAGTTTTGATACATGAATTATGCAGTTTACTTCAGTTTGTGTACTCATTCCATTTTCTAAACTTTGGAACCAATTATGATTTAGGGCAAAACAACAAACAGCTTGGCGACAAAATTGATTACGAAAACTCATGTAAATGGTAAATGAATCGGAATCAATCTTTAAAATAGACAATGATGTATTTATGACATTATGAAACAGAGCGACGCACTCTCTAATTAGTTGTATAATCCATTCAATTAAAAAAAAACAATTAGATTGTGCCAAACCTGGGCCGGTTAGTACTGTTCCAGTAATAT
The DNA here is from genome assembly GCF_030247185.1 of Malaya genurostris. NCBI lineage: Eukaryota > Metazoa > Arthropoda > Insecta > Diptera > Culicidae > Malaya > Malaya genurostris. The sequence continues at coordinate 138,867,122 of NC_080570.1, read as the reverse complement.
TAAAATCTGGTCGGATACTTTTTTTATATTCCATAGAAACCCCTCTAAAAGTACTGTCTGTCAACAATTCGGGGTGATTTCTCCAGCAAGATGAACTTTGGTTTCGTAGATAAATTTGTCCAGAAATTGATGATCTAGCAAGGTATTCGTAACTGTGCACTCAGAACGAACGAACCAACCAACAAAAAACGAAGCTCCAAATTCTTTATTTTGTTGATGATTGAGAATAGTTAGGAACTGCCGAACTAACTATTCTCAATCATTCGTAACTAATTAGCAACAAATTATTCACTATTATTTGTTTTGAAGCATATTTGGGAGGGGGCTTCGCTAACTTCATGTGAACTTAACGAAGTATTCAAAAAAATTTAAAAAAAATTGAGTAACAAATTCAAAGTTATCGTAACTAATTAGCAACAAGTTATTCACCTGTTTATGTTATCATCGGCGAGAGGTGCCTCGCTGAGTTCATGCTCATGTCATTTCACCGTACTTTGTTCAAAATTTTTATTTTTCTCAAAATTTTTGACGTAAAACTTGGCATTATCACACGAGGACAATATTTTAAAAGTGTAATCAAGTGGGAAATTATGTGTTAAATGAAAAGAAAACTGAGGCGTTAGTTTAAGCTATAAACTCATTCTGACACACGAATGCGTATTTCTCCAGCATATTAGACCTTACAGTTGGATAATCTAGGAGACTCTTGGACAGGTTTTCCGTCACTGTCCACTGCTTGAATTTGGACTAAAGTATGAATAAATGCACCGGTGCAGCTTGTTAGAGTACGTGGCCACATTTGTGGTCCATCTAAACATGAAACAAAGCGAAACAGTGCATTGTTCAAAAACGAAATAAATATATGAAACCCTGTACGTAGCATAGTCAACTGGGACCCTTTTTTCCCCGCCGCCGGTTCACTCCAATTGCAAAGATGTCACAGATGTACTCCTTCAGCATCAGACCCGGTATCGGATTTCATTGCAGCGATCTGTTGTGCACCTGCCCGAGACGACGACGAGGAACTTCTAGCGCGTGAATGCAGGATGGATATCCTGCTGGATGCAGATGGACACACGTACGCACACACACACCCGCCCACACGATCAAAGGGCTCTTCTGACTACATACGTAATGTAATGTAATCTAAACCCCTTCAACGCTTCACTCGGACCCCTTTCGGCGGCCCTTCGGGAAGATGACACGGCACGAGTTCGGTCCCGGATATGAGGTTCGGACGCAACGCGACCGGCCGGAACCGTTTGCTGCCAGACGCACGACGACGGATCTCTTTCTGCTGCTGCTGCTGTTGTCATAGAGGATGGATCCGATTACGAAGCCGGAATCGCGCTTGACTCTTGCTCCAGCTGGATTATTGCAATGGTCATCAGTCAGTCAGGCAGCCGTTCGTCTCGGATGATGCCCTGGAATGAATATTTGATGCCTGCCTGCCTGTACCCCGGCAGAGTAACTCCCGTCAGTTCCGGCCCAAAAGAGGGAACTCATCATCCGTGGCCCAAGTGAAGCCCCGACGGCTTTGCCGGTAGTTATTTTTTAATTTTGTGCAACTAAATGAAACGAGGTCGAGAGGCAGCATCTGCGTCCGTCGGTGTCGGGCACGAGTTGAATTATTGAGTAATTCGTGCTAATCTCTGACTCGGATGGTTGGTTGCCTGGCTGGCTGGCCGGCTGGGGCTTTTGTTATTTGTGCAAATTTCTTCCTTTGGCAGTATAGCAGCACCGAGGGGTCTCCGATATTCCGATGGCGACTCGATTCGGGATGGGAAACTGCGACCGTGATTCGACATTGGGCAATTGAGATCACGAGTTGGTTAATTGAAAAAAAAAAACACAGAAAAATGTTTCCACACGAAGCCGAAGGTGGTTGGTTTTCTTTGGTCCCGAAGAGAATTGAACAATCGTCGTAGTCGTCGTCGGAATTATGAAACCGCGCGGCGAAATGGGTGGGCAAAAAAAAACGTGGTCGCAGGTCGATCGCATTGTGCTTGGTCGAGCAGTAAATCATTCCCGAGATAGTAATTACCGGTCGGTCCCACATCATCTAATTTAATTTTCGAAGGCTTTGAACCGAACATTTGAACATTTGAGATTCGTGGTCCAACTGGAACAAAAGAAAAAAAAATTACCATTTCAATATTCACGATGACGAAACTGTGAACCGGGAAATGAGCAAACAGGACACGAAACAATGCCCACTACTCCGGGAAGCAGAATTTATCGATCCATCAGCACAGCACGCGGAAAAAGATTGACATAAAATTCCACACTCCGCAAGTAGGTAGCAAGCAAAACAAAACTTCACCGGCGGCCGAGAAGAGCCTCATCCTTTGGGCCACTAATTGGCAGTTCCCTCCGGTTTTCCGTTCCGAACACGAACACTCACTGCTGCTATCATGCAATATGTTTATCATATCATCCATCCTAAACACCCCTCCTGCCAATCAAACCACAACAAACGGGATTGTCCGTATGGGGGAGTGTGTGTGAACGAAGAGCGGAAGGAGGAGAAGGAGGAAGCCGTGGTCGGGCCCGAGTTCGGTGGAAAATTGCGAGCGATTCGAACATCGAGATAATAACAAATTCAAGAGGCACGCGCATCCGGCGTGTTCGTGTTTTGCATGCCCAACCAACTCGTCGGGGCACACGATGATGACACGCACAGGGTCCTGTTTTGTGAGAACTCCTCACCTGACTTCTCCATCATCCACATTCCCCTTGTTTGGAGTATTTCCTATATGTTCGAGTTGTGCATTCTATCCGCGTACCCGCAATTCCCGTCGATGGTCGTCATCATCGTTGCCGTCCTCGTCGTCATCATCGTCACAGTTTTCGCGTTTTGTTGTTATTGGTTCCGTGGTTCCTCACGTGAATGATGAATTGGACGTGTTCGAATCGGAGAAAACAGGACGAGATACCTGTGGGCTACTATCTGATTTCGTATGCATCGTCTGTCCTTTCTCCCGTACGATGATGACGATGATGATTCTTTCGATAATTAGCTATCGGTCCATAAATACGCGATGATGTGTCCAATGCGTTCGAAGGAACGAACACCGTGTCACGTACGATTCGTTACGGTACGGTACGGTTCACGTGAGCAGTGGATCGAAAAGAACCAAACCGCCTTTATCACGTCGTACGACGGCGGCAAAAGGTCTGCCCAGCAGTCTTCCGCAATACAATGGCTACGACGAAAGACAACACGCTGAACACACACACACACACACTAGAAAAAGGGAAGGGACACGGGGTAAATGTCTGGGAAATGATTTCCGGATATCCTCACATTAGAACATTCGATGTTATGTCCCCGGATGTGGTGGGCGTTGATGTTAGGTGGATTACAATTTTTGTGATGTGTTTATTCGAATGTTCGTAATCGGCAGAATAGGTGTGAAAAACAACAAAACAACAGCTTGAAATTATGGTATCCAATGCGGTTCTGGTTCTAGTCGTGGTGTCTGCCTAATGACGGTACAAAAGATACGCATACGGAGGGTGAAATTTTTAAAAGGTCGTTTCTGTGAAGTCTATGACAGTTGTCACGTTTCGTGATGAAAAAAAAATGATGCCAAACAATGAAAATTACTAAACTCTGAGATTTAATTAAACGGCGCTACCAAGCTCCTATCTCATGCCTTCCGTTGAGCCTACGAGAACGTTTGGTCAATAGAATGACATTCGTTTTGACTGTCTCATAAAGAAAGGCTTTGCAATCACTGTGAACCGAAGCCCGGAGCCCGTGTTCATATCAGTATGTAACAAAAATATTCACTCACTTTTTTCAAACTTAGATTCAAATGAAAGATCTTATGGTGCAATAGTCTATTATTGAATTTTATTCGGATCCAACTTTCGGTTCCGGATATGCCGGGTAAAATGAGTTTAAAATTGCAAACCGTCATTCAAAGTGACGATGTACAAAAAAACGGCATTGATCCACCTAGCAGTGAGATAATACCTTTTTTATCAATTCGCATGTGTTTTTTGCATAAATATTGTTCGGTGTTTCAGTTTTCATGACATTTTTTTTAATGACCGTCGTTTTAAGCGGCTATTTGAGATTTTAATTAATTACCCTGTAATATCGAAGCTGAAAATCAGATCGAATTTGTATCTAAACGTGTGACAATCGATTGATCATTCCGTGAGATGTCGAAGTGAAAAGTCTAAAGGGGAAACTTTAGAGTTTACGGTTATTTATGGTACTACCAGAGCCGGTATTCAGGAACCAGCATAACCCAAACCGATTCGTATGGCCATATGACGAATAAATTGCAATAGTTTTGAGGCCAACTTTAAAGCTTTTCGGGATTGTAATCTTCTATATCGGTTTGAATTTTAAAAATTCATCGTCCTGTAATTCCAGAATCGGAAGTTAGAATCGGGTAAAATTCATTAATTTTGTCTTTGTCGATTTTTATTTTTTAGAGAAAACGATTGAGCTTTGAGAAACGATTCGATATTGGAACCGGAATCCGAAAATCGGTGTAGCCGAAATCAGATAAATTCACCTGAGTAGCTGTATAATTTACATTTTTTTTCAAAATGGTTGAAAATAAGTGTAGACATCTTTGAGAAACCGTAGTGCGAATTAAATCCGAATCGAAAACTGAATACCACTAAAACTGAAATAAGTTTATTTGTAAACCCGATAAACCTGATTAATTTATTAGGTGTACAACTTTGCTTCCGCCGTTTTTTTTCCAAAATTTAAAACTTAATTGCGAAAAAGTGCTTACAGATGTATTATTCAAAGTATTGTCCGTCGCTAGCGACAACTTTCTCCCATCTTTCCGGAAATTTTCGGATCCCGGCTCGAGAAAAGGAGTCCTTTTTTGACGCTATCCATGAAGCAATCCATTTTTCCAACTCTTCCAAGGATTGAAAATGTTGATCTGCCAGGCCGTGTGACATCGAACGGAATAGGTGGAAGTCAGAAGGGGCGACATCTGGGGAATACGGCGGGTGGGGTAAGACTTCCCATTTCAGCGTTTCCAGGTACTTTTTGACCACTTTCGCAACGTGAGGCCGAGCATTGTCGTGTTGGAGGATGACTTTGCCATGTCGCTCTTGATACTGTGGCCGCTTTTCTTCTAGCGCGCGACTAAAGCGCATCAGTTGCGTTCGGTAGCGATCTCCTGTGATGGTTTCACCCGGTTTTAAGAGCTCGTAGTAAATTGTTATTCATCTTTGAAGGTTTTTTCTCTTCCACCATCATGTTTGTCTTCGACATCGAAATCACCATTTTTAAAACGTTGAAACCACTCCCGACACGTTCTTTTACTCAGAGCAGCATCACCGTAAGTTTCTGAGAGCATTCGATGCGCTTCAGCTGCATTTTTTTTTCGAATTGTAACAGAAAAGTAAAACTTCCCGCAAATGGCGAGAATTGGGCACATAAACAGACATTTTCGAGCGTGAATAATACGAAAACAAGAACAACTGTCACTGAAACGGCGACTTTTCATTTGAATCTTAGATGATTCTTAGATTTCATTTGAATCTTAGATCGGTTCAGCCATCTACGAGTAAAATGAGTTACACAATTTAAATTTCGTTTCACATATCATCCAGTTCCGGAACCATAAATCGGATCCAAACATAATGTAGGAACCTTGTTTGGGAGCATACGACTTTTCCTATGAATCTGAGTTTGTAGAAAACGGTTGAGTAATCTCCGAGAAAATTGAGTATAATTATTTGTCACACACGCATTTGCTGATCTCGACGAACTGATTCGAATGGTATATGGGTGTTTTGTTCTTCCAGCATTTATTTATGTTAGTAGTTTTTTGAATCAATATAATTATGGAATTGCTTTCAACTCGAAAAAGCTGCCATCATCTGGTTTACATACGTCATAATCGAACAATTATGTTGCCAAAAACGAACCGTGCTAAAATCGGTCCGAGGCAAAATTTCATGCAAAAGTATACTGTACACAGTCTTTTCGGTACTTAGAAACAATTGTATAAAAAATCGTGTTCCACGTTGCTCTCAGATATTACTTTGTCATTTAGCGCTCAAAACTCTTACTACTGGAATATGGCGAAAATTCGTTTACACAATAATATCGATATCTCCATTAAAAATGGACGGATTTTGACAATCTATGGCTTGTTGGATAGCTTTTACCGTGCGGAATCTAAGTCTAAAATAATATTTTGTTTTCAACGTCAATTGTGACAGATATTGTCAAAAAACTGAAAGGTCTTATGGACAATGGCTATCATCCGAATTCGACTTCCGGAACTACAGGGTGAAGTGTGATTAAAATTGCAATCCGTTATTTAAAGCATCGTTGAGATGAAAAGAAAACGGAAAAGTAGATCTAAAATTTTGTTTGAAACTGTTCACAATTTGAAAAGGTTATGCTAGCATAGTTTTTTTTAAGAATCCTTTAGTAATCTTGAGTAAGGTCTTCACTTGACTAGGTGGATTAAACAGGTTTTTGCCTTTCTCTGTAGAAATTACCTTTCTCGATAGAGAGGTGATAAAATTTCTGAGAAACCGACTTTCGATCGGAACTCCGGAGACCCCTAGTGTCATATACCATTCGACTCGGTTCGACGAGATCGCAAAATGTGTGTTTGTGCATCTTCTTAAAGATTTTGCTCTTCGCACAATTTTTTAGGGGGACGGCTATAGTGTGATGGGTAAGTCGATGCCTTTCACGCAGCCCACCTGGGTTCGATTCCCAATCCCGCACATAGGGTCAGAAAATTTTTCTGACCTTAGGTTAAAACCTCTATAATAGAAACGAAAAAAAAATTCGGAGATAACTGAACCGATCTTGACGAACTTAGACTTGTTTGAAAGTTACTATTGGGTTGTGAATCAAGTTCGAAGCGCATTTGGCTTTCACTACTGGTTCCCGAGATATAAAGCCATAAGTGACGTAACCGACAAAACGCATTTTTTTTTCTCTCCGTTCAATTTTCTCCGAGATGGCTTACTCGATCATAACAAACTTGAGCTCGGTTTTGAAGCTGCTATTGAATTGTGAATCAAATTTGAAGATCAATCCGCTGTCACTTCCGGTTCTGGAGTTATAGTGGTATACCATTGAAGTGACGTAACCGACAAAAAGTGTTTTTTTTTTCCATCCGCGATTTTTTTTTCTAAAAGTAACCATCAATCAAGTTCAAATGTATTATGGCTGATACTTGGAGCACTAAGTCATTTATTTTTAGCATGGATATGAAAATTTACTTACTGAAATTTTATTACAAAATTTCGGCCAAAAAATTGCCGAGAATCCCTTTGACGATTGCTCGGTAATCGTCTCGGCAAAATGCAAAATTACAGAAAATCTCGGCGATCCAATTATTGACGAAGTTGCCAGCAACAATTTTGCTGCCGAGCTTTATTATTGTAGGAAGTAAAGATTTCAAAAGCTAAGGTAGCGGAAAATGGATTGTTTTAGTTATGCTTACTTTAATTTTTATTTCGCCGCGTTAAGTGACGGTACCAATTTTTTCAACAAACTTTACCCTATAATTCCGGAACCGGAGGACGGATCGAAATAAAATTCAGGAACTAAGTATGAGACAATTATACCTTTCATTTGGATCTCAGTTTGTGAAAATCGATTCAGCCGTCTCTGAGAAAAGTAGGTGCACTTGTTTTCATATTCACTTAACATGCCGGAAATTTCGGAACTGGAAGTGGAGATTCGAAAAAAAATCAGGAACTTTGTATGGGGCTACAAGACTTCTCATTTGAATCGGCCCTCCGGGTCTCGGTTCAGAAGTCGGTGTTCACAGTGATTGCCTAACCTTTCTGTATGAGAAAAATACATTTTGCTTTTAATTGTTCGATTTTCAAGTTTCATTTTCAGAGTAAATCTAAAATTCAACAATTTTGTAACAGTGCGTATTTTATTCTGGCCCCGATAATTACCTAAAACATTTATACTTTATGTTTCGTCTTCGATTCGTCAGTGTATTAACAGTTTATGTTAAATTTTTATGCCACCTAACAGTTTAACATAAATCACTTAGCAGACGTAAAGCGAACACCCTTGCTGCCGTTCCGGACGACAACAAATTTTCTACTTATACTGTTCGATTCAGGTCATTTAGGAGTTAGTCTATTTTGTGTTTAGGTTTGCAACTCAAGTAGAGTTTGAACTTCACGTCTGCTTAGTGGTTTATGTTGGCAGGTGGCATAATAGTTTAACATAAACTATCACGCACTAACGAGTCTAAGACGAAATATAAAGAAAAACTAAATCGGTTAGCTATCCTAAACACAAAATTGGTTAGCCTTTAAACAATAATAAAATCTGTTAGACGGTAAAAGTAGTCAAATATCGAAATTCGGCTGACTGTAGCAATTTTGACATTTCACTTCGGTAAGGTTTTCAAGAAATTTTCAAAGCTATCAACTTGTTGCCTTTCTCTATGTAAAGGTAACTGATCTCAACAAACTGGGACTTATTTGAACTACTTTTTGGGTTTTAATCCAGATCAAAGATCAATTGGCTGTCACTTTCGGTTTGCTATAAGTAGTATGAGGCTGGTATAAATGGCATAAACTCAAGGCACAAATCTCCAAATATCAAGGGGAACGTGTCATTTGAGCCAATTTGTTCTGATTCCTGACTGCACAGATGTAAACACACTTAGGCTTGTTAGAAAGCTACTTTTGGGTCGTAAGTCAAGTTCGAAGACCACATGGTTGCCACTTTTGGTTTCGGATTCCTATTTTGCATTTTTTTCAGTTATGACTAAACCAATTCCTACAAACATAGGCTCATTAGAAAGCTACTCTTTGTTTATAGATGAAGCTTGAGGGTCGAACAGCTCTCCCTTTCGGTTCCGGAGATATAATAGTATTAGTGACGTATCGGACAAAACGCAATTTTCTTCTCCGTTAACTTCTCTCGAAGACGGTTGAACCATTCAACTTCTGGTTTCGGAGATATAATGGTATAAATGGCGTAACCGACAAAAAGCAACTTTATTCTCAGCTCAACTTTCTAAAGGATGACTAAACCAATTTCCACAAACTAATACGTATTTGAAAGCTACTTTGTTTGTAGATCAAGTTTGAGGATAGAACAGCTTTCTCACTTTCGGCTTCGGAGATATAATAGTATTAGTGACGCAACCGACAGAACACAATTATGTTTAACCGGCTCTAAGCTCTCGAAGATAGCTGAACCGATTTCAACAGGTTCAGACTCGTGCGAGACTAATATTAGGTTTAGGATCAAGTTAGAAGACCGTATGGTTGGTACATTCAATTCCAAAGATACAATCGCTGAAGTGACTTAATCGATAAAACGCATTTGTTTTTTCTATACATTAAATTTTCTTGAGAAGGGCTAAGCCGCTTCTAACAATCTTAGGCCACTATTAGATCATTGTTCAATAGAGACAGAGAGATTGGAGATATTATCGTATAAATGATGTAACCAACAGAACACGTTTTTTTCTCTATCCTCTGATTTTTTTTCAAAAAAAGATCAATAACCAACTCCAAATGTATTTTTTCTGATACTTTTGCTTTGTGGAATGCTGTCTTATATGCAATGTAAGCGTTGAATAAAACATTTGTGAACAAATCGGAACAATCTGAATGAATTTGTATCAGAAATCAGCAAAAATCCGTGTCAGAAATTATTTCAATAAAAAAGGCGGGTGGGTAATGTCACAGACATAACTGGAGGACGTGAGTTCGAATAAAACGGACATATTTCTTCCTTTTTTGGTTTCTGTTTTGTTACATTGCTGTATTATTGTAGTTATTTATTGTTATCTTACACTGTTATTGCTACTTTTAGTAAAACTTGAGATATTCACGATTAGGTTCTGCCTATTCTTATACCGGATGAATTTTTGAAAGTAAGACGTATTCACGAAAAAATATAAAGAGACTGTTTGAATGACTAACATCAATAACAAGTTTTCGAGATAAACTTCGTTTTTCGATTGAAACCTTTGAGTAGATTTGCTTCATGGAAAAGTAAAATTTTATCATAAACCAACATTATTTTTTCATATGATTCAGACAGATTTGTTTTTCTGATACCTTTGACAGATAGGAATATTCCAGTATTCTAGAAATATTTTCGTCTCCCAAAGCTATCTTTCATTTTTTTGGAAAGTCAAACTACATACTGACGATATATTCTTTTCTTTTATTCCAGGTAAGCAAATGCACACATTAACATAAATAATGTATGTGAAAAACTTAAGGCAAAAGTAAGTAATTTGCAATCATTTCGTCAAAATTGTGGTAGATATTGAAACATGATTTTACAGGATGAAACAGCAGCTCAGCAATTTATTCTTATTCAAGCAGAGCAAGCAAAGTGCCTAAGCGAGTTTGGATTTACTGAACTACAAAGACGCCATTATTGGTCAAAATCAAAATCACAATCTCTGTCCAACACGCCGGAATACAATTCCCAAAAGCGCCAGGAAGGCAGCAACCCATAAAACAATGGCTACATTGACGGCCGATCGACGAATCTCCGGACGGTAATAAAAAATCAATCGAATCGCACCGAAAACAGCACCATTTTTATTATTCTGCTACATGTCCCAGAGCGCGCGATCGTCTCCTGTGCCATTCCCTTCCCCAAACCAATCAAAACCCATCGGTTCTTCGGATGGGACCCGAGAGAATGCCCACGGAAACATGTAGGTCGTCGTGCCAAATAACCGGCCTCATCCGGCCGGCCGGTCGGACATGGCGAAACCGGCGGCGACGGCCAATTCGGGACGCTGACGCTGATGACGAGCGACGTCGTCGTCGTCGTCGTCGGTCGGTTTGATGGATTGGAGGTCCCGGAATCTGACAACGGGGTCGCAAACAAAAAAAAAAACATCCATTTCAACAAGCGCCACGTCCCCAGATCCAGATCTAGATCGGGACGTGCCGCTCTGGGTTATCTGCGATGAGGTGAGGAACCGAATCAGAACGGTTTCATCAGAAAAATGCATGCCATTCTGATCGGGATACAAAGCGGCGTGACGTGAAAGGCGGACGAGATTGGCGGAGGTCATGGCATATTTCCTAATTGCTATCAATATTGTATGCAACTCGGATGAAACCCGGTAGCAACAGGAAAGTGAACCATCACTGATATGGAGGTTGATATCATGTCGATTCGGTATTCGCATGGCCGGGACCAAAGGGAGGCTGACTCGTTCCACCGCCGCAGCCGTGATTGAGTGCTCCGGTCGTCACCGTTTTTCAGTGGAGTTGGAGTTAGCAAGTTTGCCACATCCGCAGCTAGATTTCCCCTGCGTAAGCATCCGTTGAGTTTCACCTTTCAAGCTCTGGGCAAACATAAAAGCTGCCATGTTTAGAGACTGAAATTATATTCACGCAGTGATTTTAAAATTCAGCAACAAATATGATATGTTTGAGCTGAACGGAAGCGCGGGCGGGAGTCGTTATTGTGCAACTCGATCGAAAATGGTTCTCCCCGTCTTGTTTGTTTGTGCTCTAGTTTAAATTGATAAAGGTTTGTGTTTTGACGGTAGTGTTGTTGCATTTCTATGGGTACTCTACAGAGCAGAAAAAAAACTCCTATCTAAAACAACTCTCTAGCTAATAAATCCTGTCTGGAATTACTGAGTTACAAATGTTCCGATTTTTTTACTCTCACTTGCATTTTGTTTTTCATCACTACAATGTCATCAAATTTTGCCGAACCAGAATCTTCTCCACTGGTTCCAAAGCTTCAAGGTTATTAACTGATTTTCAAAAAGACATATTTACGATAGGTTTGAAACAATTTGAGAAACATTACAACGATTTTGAAACATATTTGTAACTTAAAAGCATTATATGAAACATATTTGAGATGATTTCTCTTCATTTTTGCAACATATTTGAAACATCTTCAAATAATCTTCGAACCAGATTTGAAACATCTTTGAAACTTTTATGAAACACAATTTTGACATTATTTTCAAACAAACTTGAATGTTGTACTTTTTGAGCATGCATATTTGAAAAAGTGGGAGCTAATTTAGAAACATATTTAAAACTATTTTGAAAACTGTTTTGCATATTGAAACATTTTTGATTTTGAAATTTCTCCAAAACTTGAAAACATTTATTGAAACATGATTGGAAAAATGGTGTAACACACATGAAACCTTTGTAATTCAAGAAAACCTTGCTTGAAACAAGCGGTGCACTTTTGCAACATATTTGAAACAACTTTCCAACCGCTTTGATCCAATTTAAACATGTTAAAAATTATTTCCAGTATCATGAAACAATTCATACTCAATCAGTTGCGATACAGTATATTGTTTTGAAACATTTTCTGAGTAATTATTTTTTTCTTTAATTTCGAAAGATGTCCAGCACAAGTCTGAAAAATGACCAGCACAAGTCTGAACGAAAAATAGTGATTATCGGAAATTATTTTTGTAACAACTTTGCATAAGTTCAAAATAAACTTTCATATAAAGTTTCGAAACATCTTCAAAATAGCTTATACATTTTTTGTCTTGTTTTTTGAAGACATTCATTGGTTGCTTGAAAAATATTTTAAGAATTTTTACATCAGCTTGAAAATCGTAGAGTATTTAAAAGTATGTTTAAAGTATTCAAGAAATGTTGCAACATCTTGAAAGCCTTTGGGAATCAAGAAAACATTGCTTAAAACATTCGATACCATTTTGCAACATGTTTGGAACAATTCTCGAACCACTTTGAAACATGTTTAAAATTATTTCCAATGTTATAAGAAACAATTCATACTCAATCAGACACAATAAATTGTGTTGAAACATTTTCTGAGCGATTGTTTTTCTTTAATTTCGAAAAAAGTGCTATAAGTCAGAAACGATTTTGGAACAATTTTCAAGTTATTTTGAATCCATAAAATTCCGAAAAATTGGTGAAAAATGGTAATTATTTTGTAAAAAATTTGCATCAATTCAAAATAAATTTCCATATAAGGTTTTGAAAGATCGCTAAAATAGCTCACAAATTATTTTTCTCATTTTTTGAAAACATTCCCAAGTTGCTTGAAAAAGATATTTATAAATTTTATATTAATTTCGACATCTAAGAATGTCCAAGAGTTTTTTTGAAAGTATTTAAGAAATGTTGCAACATCTTGGAAGCCTTTGGCAATCACGAAAACTTTGCTTGAACCATTCGATACCATTTTGCAACATGTTTGGAACAATTCTCAAACCACTTCGAAACATGTTCAAAATTATATTATTTCCAATATCATTAGAACATGTTGGAATAATTTTCAACCAATTCGCAGCAATTTTGAAACAATTGCTACTCAATCAGTTGAGACAACAAAAATGTTTCGAAATATTTGCTAAACGATTTTGAACCAACTTCAAACGACTGACACTTATTTGGGCAATTTAGAAGCAAATTTGAAACTATTTATTTTTTTTTTTAATTTATTTATTAAGAGCAGGGAGCCCGGTGGAGATAAAATTTGGCAATCTCTCTCTCCAGCAGGCATAAAACCTCCTCATCATTTGTATCAACAAATTACAAAGATCCAACAGATACATTTTGGCCTAACACTAGAACTAAAACTAGCAGTTAAAACTAAATTTAGAACACTATAACTAGTTGATGACACCAAGCATAACAGGTCAGTAATAGTGCTCTTACTTAGAAGGTAAGAGAGAGGAGAAAAGTGGTTAGGTAAATTGAATACAAGGGTTGGTGGAGGGGGTGCTAAACGAGTGTAAACGAACGACGGGGGTTAGAATCAGCATGTAGATCTGATTAATTATCAAAAAGATGGTGGAAGACAGAAAAAAACGACGAGGTTACAATCGGCATGTAGATCTAATTAGTGATAAAAAATGGATGGTGGAAGACAGAAAAAAGAGGAAATAACGACCAGGTTAATTTAGGCGAGCGAATCTAGTTAGTTTTAAATGAAGATGATGGAGAGAAACAATTTTGAATATTAAAATATATTTGATTTTGTAATTTCTCCTAAACTTGAAACTTTCATTGAGTAATGATTGGAAAAACGTTGCAACTTATTTACAACTTTTATAAGTCAAGAAAACATTGCTTCAAGCATTCGATACAATTTTGCAACATGTTTAATACAACTCTCAAACCAATTTTAATCTATTTTGAAACATATTTCAAATTATTTCCAATTTTATTAGAACCTATTCCAAAAAAATTTCAACCAATTTGTAGGCATCTTGAAACAATTCATACCCATTCTGTTGAGACACAATAAACAAACATTTTCGGAGCGATCATTTTTTTAAATTTTGAAAAATGTGCAATACAAGTCAGAAACGATTTTGGAACAATTTTCAAGCTATTTCAATAATGAAAAATGAGCGAAAAATAGACATTATTTTGTAACAAATTTACATCAATTCAAAAGAAATTTCCATATAAAGTTTTAAAACATCACCAAAATAGTTTATATTTTTTTTGAAAACATTCCCAAGTGGGTTGAATACGATTTTAAGAAATTTTATATGAGTTCCAAAATCTAAAAATTTTAGGGAGATTTTTGAACGTATTTGAGAAATGTTGCAACATATTGGAAGCCTTTGGGAATCAAGAAAACATTGCTTGAAACATTCAATACAATGTTGCAACATGTTTGGAACAATTTTCAAACCACTTTGAAACATGTTTAAAATTATTTCCAATATCATACGAACATATTTCGAATAATTTTCAACCAATTTGCAATAATTTTGAAACCATTCATATTCAATCAGTTGAGACATAATAAACTGTTTTGAAACATTTTCAGAACGAGTCTGAACTTCTTTCGAACGACTTTCACACTTATTTGAGCATATTTTTTCGGAAAAGTTTGAGCTGATTTAGGAAGATATTTTAAACTATTCTGAAACAATTTTGATTATTGAAACATATTTTATTTTGAAATTTCTGCTAAATTTAAAACTTCCATTGAAACATGATTGAAAATATAGTTGCAACACATTTGTAACTTCTATGAGTCACGAAAACATTGCCTCAAACATTCGGTGCAGTTTCGCAACATGTTTGAAACTGTTTTCAGACCACTTTGAACCAATTTTGAAACATTCTTCTAAAATCCTTAGAAATGTGGTTTTTTTTACGGTCGGATTTGATGAGTAGAATCCTAAAAACGTTGTTTGTGGTGGTTTGGATATTCAACTGGCGACTTCCGGTTTAGTGATATTTCTTTAGACCCCCCGAAATGTGGATATTTTCGGAACGGTTTTGATGAGTAGATACCGAAGAACGATGTTTGTGGTGGTTCAGAAATCCAAGATGGTGACTTTTGCTTTACTGAAACTTACAAAATGGGAATTTTTGGAATGTGTTTGATGAGTATAAGTCGGAAAACGATGTTTCAAATGGTTGAAAAATCCATAGTTTATAGATATTCTAAAATCCAAAATTGCGTTTTCTGGTTTATTGATATTCGTTTCAAATTCTTTCAACATGCGTATTTTCTAAACGGGTTTGATTTACATATGCCGGAAAGCGAGGTTTGAAGTGATTCTGAAATCCAAAATGGCGACTTCCGGTTTGTTGAAATTCGTTTAAAATCCTTTTGAATGTGTTTTCTGAACGGTTTTGATGAGTAAACTCCGGAAAAACTCTGTTTGAGGTTGTTCTAAAATTCAAAATGGCGACATTGGGTTAATTGAAATTTATTAAAAACCGTATATTTTCGAAACACTTATCAAGGACTTGGCGACTTTCGGATTATTGAAATTCCATAAAAACCCTTACAATGTGAGTATTTCCTGGACTGGTTTGATTAGTACATGCCGGAAAAACGATGCTTGATGAGGTTCAGAAATCCAAAATGGCGACTTCCGGTTAATTGAAATTACTTAAACCCCTTACAGTATGTGTATTTTTGGAACGGGTTTGATGAATAGATGTCGGAAAACGAGGTTTGAGGTTGCTCAGAAATTCAAAATGGCGATTTTCGGTTTATCAAAACTTCTTTAAAACCTTTACAGTATTGGTATTTTCGGAATGGGTTTGATGATTGGATACCGAAAAACGATGTTTGAGGTAGTTCGGATTTCCAAGATGGCGACCTCTGGTTTATTGACATTTCATCAAACCCCCTACAATATGGATATTTTCGAGCCGGGTTTGAAGAGTGGATGCCGGAAAAGGATTTTTGAGGAATGCCGGAAAGCGATATTTGCGGTCTTCCTGGAATCCAAAATGGTGACTTCCGGTTTACAGATATTCCTTTAAAATCCTTACAATGGGGTATTTTCTGAACGGGTTTGATGAGTAGAGGCCGTAAATTTCGATGAACCGGAAGTCAGCATCATGAATTTCAAAACCACCTCAAATATGGTTCTCCGCTATATAGTCATCAAATCTGTTCCGAAAATACCGAACTTTTTTTACGAAGTAAATTCCAAACAAAGTTAACTTTTTTTACGAAATAATTTCCAAATAACGTAAGCTTTTTTATACGGAAAAAAATTGATTTACGAACTCACATTTAGTTCTTAAATGGAGGTCCGAGTATATTCGAATCCATTTGATGCCAACATTGCATTAAGGCGGGGCTAATCGATGAATCGGTGGTTTTGGAGCAGAATCAGCTCTGTACGCCAAATAAATTACTGGAATTGTTATACGTCATCGAAATAAATTCACCAAGCAGGGGTAAAACGATTGGTTTTGAGTTAATTCCAAAATACTCAACGTCATAATACTCGACTGATGACTTGAGTGTCGGTACATTTCACATGCATACAAAAAAAAACGAAAACAAAGCCAACATTCGGCTTGACTCTCTAATGGGGTTGCCACTTGTCTTTAATCTTCGGGATTAATTTTCATCAGCAATTTTCAAAATGTTCCTCCCCGACTTCCCTATTAGTGCAGTAGTTTTTTTCTGCTTCTTAAATCTTTTTGATTTTTTTTTTTGTTGGTTCAGGGGTTGCTTCTTACCGAAAAACGCTGACGTTGACGAGTGCTCGCCAACCGCCAACCGGACAAAGGCTTTGTTCGGGCTCAAGATCCTTCTTGGATGCACCAACCAAGCAGATGGAGAGAGAGAGAGAGTAAACGTTCGGTGGATATGCCTTCAGACCAATCAGAATTAAGTCCCGGATTTTGCTTTATTTTTTTTTTTGCTTTCTGCTGCCGGCACTCTTCTGTGTTGAAGACTGCAGGAAATTTAATGACGAAAACAAGGCGGTCGTCTTTTAATTGCGGATTGCCGGCAGCAGTGACAGCAGTCTTGGACGTGCTAAATGTCTCCATCGTCAGGATTGAGGAGACGGGTTTTTTCGGGTGTTTTTTTTTGGTCGCTACCGAAAGGAACCGCCGCTACTTTCCGAAAGTGGATCCTCTCCTCCGCTGGTCGAGTGGATTTTGAAGGGAAAACGGAATCAAAAGAAATTCATCGCACAATATTCACCCTGTTCCTTCGAGTAGAAAACCACCACCCCTGACTGAACTGACCCCACGGAGTCCCACTCTCTCGCCTCTAATGAGCGCTGCTGCCAATATGATGTCCCCTCGGCACTAGGAGGGAAGGACCAGTCGGTCCTGATGTCAACCATTCTTCACTGCAAATATCATCATAGCCCGGTTCACTGACCCTTGGTTTGCCGCTTTCCTTTTCCCGTAGAGAGCGTTAAGGCGACTCAAATTTCAATTACCCTTGAAAATGCAGCCCCAAGTTAAAACCTAAAACAGCAGAGGGGAACGAGTTGTGAGAAATATAAAATATTGGCGAAAAGAAGCACGAAAAAAGCACACCCAGAAAAGTTTGCTCGCATGCACTCTACACTTGCATCACCTCCAGCACAACCACCACCACCGCCACCACTACCAACATGCCGAAACTAAAGCCAACCCGTTGTCCGGACGCCGACGCCCGTCTGGTCCTGGTCTGGCGGCCGGCCTCCCGAGTTTACTGTCGAGGTGGGTTGTGACGCTGGTGCATACATTTAGGGACCGAGGGGAAAAGACTAAGAAAACGAAGAACCAGAGCAGAAAAACGTTTGCAGTAAATTTTCAACAACCACTTGTTTTTCCTCGTTCCACCAAAGGCTTCATTTCGAACAGTCAGTCGCTCTATCTCCCCTTTCCCTGCTGCCGCCGCTTCACCAGTCCACCGGGTGCCGGTTCTTGGTGCATATTTGAACCATACAAGCTGGCCTAGATTCTGACGGATCACCCTTTCGGTCGACCAACCGACCGAGCGACCAGGGAAATTTGACTGTCATATTTTTCTTTTTCGGTTTTGTTTGTCTCCTTCTCTTTCCTGCATTTGCCCCGGAAGGAAGCAATCTTCCGACAACGCTGACGACGACGACGGAGGGGCCAGTCTTTGATTTCGGACGTTTACTTGCCAGCTTCGGGATTGCCCTGACTTGTTCACCAACCTGATTTACCGACCAATCGACCAACCAACCCATTGAGTCTGTTTGGTTACGGTTTGAACAGCTCATCAGCTCGGAGATAAGTCGAGACTGCTTTTGGCAGCGATTGTTTGGGAATTCGTTTATCTTTTTGGATGTTGGTTACCATTGGAATGGGACTTCTGGGGTTCTGAGTGGATGGTTGGAGAATTTTTCAAATTGTAAGCCGATGTTTGGGGTCATTTGTTATGAAGAGACTCAAACTTCGGATCGTTCGCTTTCTGTCCAAATCAGGAACACTTGTTATTTTGATAACCCTACTTCCTAATGTTCGCTTGCATCTGAAATATTTTTTGAGCGGCACAAAATACAAGGGAATCATGGACCATTTTCTGGAATGAAATATCACTTTAATTTGTAGATAATCGAAACAAGTGATAATCAGATGGAGCTAAATCCGGGGATAACGGTGGGCGAGGTAAGATCTGCTATGTCAGCGTTTTCAAGCATTCTTTCAATCACTTTTGTGACGCGAGACGAAGAATGACTGGTTCGTGCCTTTGAAAATCTTATCAGTATTCGTCCCGGGTTTGCGGTTCAATGCATAGGGCACTGGTCCTACAAACCAGTTGTCGTATGTATGTTCGAGCCCCGACCTGGAAGGATTCGTAGTGTCAATAGAATCGAAGCACCAGCCATGCAATGGTTCTGTACATTCTGAATCGGCTGCGAAGTCTGTTGAAAAAGAAAGTCAAATTCCACTAAAGGAATGTAATTGCAAGGCTTTGCATTGACGGAAACTTTCCTGAAAATAATCCCAAGATGTTCGAATCAGTGTTGGTGATTTCCGAAAATTTAACAGAAGCTACTATATTGCTATCTATATTGTATACAACATTTTCAATCCGGTAGAAGATGCTACAAGAAATCGTGAAGGCTCCACTTCATACTCTGAGTATTTCACGGCCCTTAAAACAATTTACAGTCTGATAATGATCGTTGCTGTGTGGAATTTCCTAAGAGAGAATCGCAAGTTGACAATTATCGCAGAAAGTCTAATCGATGATTCAACTTGATGATTCTCATACTAGGTTGCAATATTTCAAAACCCTTGTGTGGAACATTCACAGACATTTTCATAGACACAACTTATACAAAGTTTATATGCACATAGTTAGAATAAGCGGTAATAGTAAAATTATTCTATCGCAATTATCCACTGCCCATACAGAATCGGATCGCGAGACGAGAATAAGCGACCGTTTGTTGCTTCAGAGAGAATCCCCACAGCAGCGTGCTAGCCGTTGATTTTCAGACAGGCCATCGAGAGAAATTCGCTCTCGCACTGGCGCCTATTCTATGCTAAATGAGCCATGCCGAGTTTTTGTTGCTGCGATGATATCCGTCACTCTTTGATGGTACTGATTCAATCGTGTGAAGAGTTGCTAGTGAGCGTTCTTTGATACGATGAAAGCCATCCTTGGTTCTAATTGGTATGAATATCAAAAAAAAATCGATAAAAAGTAGGAAGAAATACAAAAAGTTTTCATAATATTCTTCAAATTTATTAAAAATTCCAGCAAATTTGAGCTGAAGTATGACTAAGACCTGTAAAAAAAAACAACTAATGTTTGTTACTATGAAACAAAATTGAATGATATCAAGAATTTTTTTTTAATTGAGTGAAAAATGAAATTGTACAACCTCAGAAAATCGACAGAAAAATATCTAAAAGTGAGTGAGAATCGCAGTTTAAAATCTTCTTATAAAATAATTGACTGAAAAAATCGTTAAATTGATTATAAAAACGCCTTTTTTTAACGACCAATAAGACTAGAATCGGTGCTAAATAAAAATACACTATTATGTTAAAAACAATCGCACAACTTCGCATAAAAAAAATCGTGAAATGTCAAAATTTTTGTTGTCATATGTCTCCAAAAATCATGAAACATCGAAATCTGATGTTATCTCAATGTTGTTGTATTTTGTGCTAGAAACATTTTTAGATTTCCGAAATTTAATTTTTTTTCATGTCAAATGTTTTAGAAATCCATGAAACGTCCGGTGTTATATGAGAAAAAAACCCTTCTTAATTCACCTAGTGGTGTAATGATGCCTTTCTCATATTACTTATATTTCCCAAAATACCACTAGAAGATTCTGTGAAGATTTTTTTTCAATCTTGAATAAAATAAGAAACTTTCTTTGGGTATAAACTAACATAACCTTTTCAATTTGTAAACAGTTATGTCAAGTTAATAAATTATTTTCTTTATTTTGCATTGTCGCCCTAAATGATTAAACACACTTTACCCTATAGTTCTGGAACCAGAGGTCGGATTCGGATGAAATTAAATAGCAACCTATGAGACTATAGGAACTCTTGCTTGAGCCTGTTTGTGGAAATCGATCAAATCATTTCTGAGAAAATTGAGTGAGTCTCGTTTTAAACTTTTTGACCACTATTTCCGGTACTTCTGGAACCGGGAACTTAGAATCAGTATAGCCCAAATCGGTTCGTTTAGTAAGTAACTAATATAGCCTACAAATGGAAATCTAGAATAATTTTACCCTTGTTTGCATCGTCGCTCTAAATGGCGGTGTGAAATTCAATTGCAACCTATAGGACTACGAAATTTTTAATTTTATGAGTGACATTATTTGACACATACTCGCACACATCTACGCACAGACACATACATTGTTCTGCTCGATGAACTGTGTCGAATGATATAGAACACTTAGCCCTCTGGGCCAATTCACTAGTCAATTTTTCAAGTGATAAACTTAAAGCATAAACTTTCTATATGAGAAAAGTAATAAGTGTACTTTTATAGAAAAGCATCGTTATCATGATCTTGTAATGAAACTAACAAGTAGATACAAATTGAATAAAAGAATTAAAAATTAACATTTTGTTCACCTGAGAAATATCAGAACAAAGCACGCTGCGAATGGAGCAGAGCCGCACGTACCGACGCGTACCAGTTTTGCATCATCATTTTGAATTTGAATGTTTTGACACTCATCGCCCTATAACTTCGGAACCGGAAGTCGGATCAGGATGAAATTGCACAGTATATTTAAAAACAATGAGAGCTTTAATTTGAATCATGATTCGTGAAAATCGGTTTAACCGTTGCTGAGAAATCGAAGTGAGTTCCGTTTTTGAAGATTTTCTTCACTATTATCGGTGCTTTCAGAAGCGGAAACCGGGCACTAGTTGTCTTAAATTAGTTTTATATATTCACTCACTAACAAGATTTGCCAACTAGATGAATTTAGCAGTAAGTTTTATAAAAAATGTGCACCGTCAAAATTGTTGACGCTAAAAGTCTTAGAATTGCATGAAACTTCGAGATTTAGTGTCATCACGAAAAAAAATTTTTCTGAAAAAATCGTCTTTCTAGCCCTTAGAAAAAATCTCAAAAGCCCAGAAAGTCGATATTTAAAAAGAAAATTCCGAGATGAAACTAAATCTCGACGTTTCATGCAATTTTAAGACTTTTGGCATCAAAAAAAATTTTCGATTTCGGAAATTTCGGCGGTAAAAATATCTTCGAAAAGTGCACACACATAAACAGAGAGAGAGAGATCCGATCTCGTTGAACTGAGACGAATGGTATATAACAGTATGGTTCTCCGAGGCAAAAATTGAAAAAAAAAGAAAGTTTCAGAGAATCGATTTTAAATTTTTGTTTTTCGATGTAACACTAGATCTCTATGTTCAGTGCATTTCTAAGACAAAACAAGAAAACTGCTTAACTTTGGAAACATGTGTGAATAAAATCTACATAACTCTGAAATTTCGCAGAAAAAAATCGCAAAGCTTTGAAAATTCACATAAAAGACTAACATATCTAAACGTATAAACACTGCATTAAAAGATACTTGAGGGTAAAATTATATTTGTTATTAAAAAATGTCGCAAAATTATCTAAAAATTCTTCCTCAATGTTGTTGTATTGAAAATTGTTCCAAAATATTACAAAATTCGTTACATTACACGGCAAACTTGTGATAGTCAGATGAAGCAACATCCGGAGAGTAGGGTGGACGAAGTAAAATATTCCACTTTGACGTTTTCAATCATTTTAGTCATCACTTTTGCGACATGCGGTCGTGTCATTGAGAGTTTCATCAGTTATGTTTAAAAATATTCTAAAAATTTCTGGAAACGTTCTCAAAATTTATCGAAAATTGTGTGAATGTTGGGGAAGATTTTCTGGCTTGAAGTGAAGTAAATAAAACAACAATTTCAAGTAATGGTAGTTTTGATAAGAGGCTGTTTAAATAATGCTATGTCTGTAAGTGAACTGAAACAAATCGAATAAGTAAAATGTTTGATTTACTTGAACTCAACCAGATCTTTTTCTGAAATTTGAACAAAATCAGGAAAATTTTATGAAAAACAAGTGGTAATCAGATGGAACAACGTCCGGAGAGTACGGTTGGTGAAATAAAATCGTTTCAATGTTTTTAAACATTCTTATATTCACTTTGGCATACTTAACTATTTATTTACTGTTTATTTTATTACTTGAGATTGATCGTTGTCTCGTTAAAGATGATTTTATTGTGTTGAAAAGCTTCCGTAATCGAATTTTTTTTTTCGATGCCCTAAGTCTTAGAATTGCATGTAACGTCAAGATTTAGTGTCTTACCGAATAACCGAATTCGACTTTCTGTTACTTTTATGTCCTAGAAAATCGACGAAAACATTTCGAGATGACACTAAATATCGACTTTTCATGAAATTCTAAGACATTCGCATCGTAAAACAAATTCGATCGCGGAAATTTAGCTCCCCCCCTTAGAGTGATCTTGAAAGAACGAAAATTTTCAAACCTTAACCGCCAAGCAGCACCTTTTACCCATATCCGATTTAGCTAAAATTTTGCATGGGAACTTTTTTCGAAGTGCTTAAACTTTTGAACACAACCACTTTACGAAATTAGAGGTGATCCCAAAATATTGGCACCCTTATATATATTAGAGCGACAAAAAAAAATTCTTCGTGTTTCAAGAAGACACTAATTGAATTTACGTCAAATGTTGTTTTCCATAACTAGTTTAACATAAACTAAAGATGTTATAGTTTTTGTTTTGGTTTGTTTTATAGTTAAAATCAGCTTTTTCCCAGTTTAAAATTTTTCTGTAGTGTCCAGTTGATTTCCTTCAACTACAAGACTTTTTTTGTACAAGTAACAGTATTCAAGTCGCTTTGATTTGAATGCGAAAATGCGTTTGCTGCTTCTAAAATCTTGTCTTTAGCCTGTTCGGTTTTTATCCGAGCGAAATTAATGGTTTGTCATACTGGAGGCTTCCGAAATTGCTCATTCGCCTTTTTCAAATATCAAAAAACCGACGTTTGAAACAGCTGCAAACAAATGAAAGTATCTTTTTTGTTTTTCTCATAACGAAAGGGTATGCAATCACTATGATAATCGACTTTTGAACCGAGGTCCGGAGAACCGAGCGTCACATACTATTTCACTCAGTTCTTAAAGATCAGAAAATGTATGGGGACGGGTATAGCGTGATGGGTAGGTCGACGCATATAATGCAGCCCACTTGGGTTCGGTTCCCAACCCCGCACATAGGGTCAGAAAATTGACCTTTAACCTCTATAATAGAAACAAAAAAAAATTGAGATGTATGTGCGTAAGTATGTAATAAATCTACAAAATTAGTTTCAAAAGAAAGGCCAACTATTGAATTTTATCAGGATTGGACTTTCGGTTCTGGAGTAACGAGGTAAAATTTGCTAAGAAATGATAAAAAAATGCACTCAATTTTCTCAAAGACAAGGAGATTTATTTTCACAAACTTAGACTCAAATGAAAGGTTTACATTCCAGTAGAATGCCATTTTATTTTTTTTTTTCAGATATGACTTCCTGAATTATTTACTGATAAGTATAAAAATTTATATATTTTAGAGCACTTCAGCTAGTTAGCCGTATTCTTCAGTTGGACAGGTCTGGTTAGTTTATGCTCAAATATGTTGATTGCGGATACATCTCAGTTTCCGGTTCCGAAAGTACACTGAGGTCTCTTTTTACGCGGGGGATTCGTATTGCGTAAAAAAACTTCATAGCTTGGGAAATTCGCGTAAAAAACCGCAAAACTGAAGAATTTTTGTTTGATGCCAAATATCTCAGAAATGCATGAAGCGTCCAGATCCTGATGTACTCTCAAAAATATTTTTTTTTGGAAAAAACGATTTTAAGACTTCGGAAATCCGCGTAGAAAAAAACCGCAAAATTTTAGAAAATTTGTTTGCCGCCAAATGTCTTGGAAATGCATGAAACGTCAAGATCTGGTGTAATCAAAAATAAAAAAAATTGAAAAAAATCGAATACTTGACTTAAAAAAATTCGGGATAACACCAGATCTCCACGTTTCATGCATTTCTAAGTCAAAACAAGAAAACCGGAAAAATTTTAAAATTCGCGTAAAAAAACCGCGTAACTTTGGAAATCCTCGTAAAAAAGCCGCGTAAAAACCGCATAAGAAACCCAAGTAAAAAAGACTTCAGTGTACCGGAACAGAGATCGAATACTTCCAAGCGCAAATCACTCCATCTTAAAAGACTGGAATGTTTTTACAAATTTAGGTTCAAATAAAAGGTTCCATAAGTTGATGTAAAACCCTGGTCGAACATTACTTTCGGCGAAGAAGAGTGTTTAAAATCTTAAACCGTCATTAGACAATGCAAAAAACCTGTTTTAATCCACCTAGTGGTGTAATGATGCCTTTCTCAAATTACTTATAACATCATTAATGTTACTGAGGAATTCGCTAAAACAACTGTTCATTGGATAGAAATAGGAAAGTTTGGTCGGATCTAATCTAACAAACTCTACAAATCCTGTTTACCCTGTAGTTCCGGAACTGGAGTAGTGTCCACAAGAAATTTAGGAATTCCGTATGAAACTGTAAGAATTTTCCTTTGAGCTTATAAGTTTGTGAAAATCGATTTGGCCATCTTGAAGGAAAACGAGTGAGATCCTTTTTGCAGTTTTTAATCACCATTTCCAATTCTTCCAAAACCGGACTGGAACGGTATTACTGCCATACCGGCTGTGAAAATTGCACACTTTTTCAAATAAATTGGAATTCAATAACATTCGTTTATTCTTTCGGTCGCACTTATCAAAGAATAGCTAAAATTTTTATCAACCGCAGCACCGTCTTTTACCAATATCACACACCAGTAGCAGACATCCGTAACCGTTTTGTTTTCTTTATAGCGTGTACGAAATAGAACAAAGCACGCCTTGTTCGTTTTGTGTTTTCTTCTTCTTTCGGTGTTGTACATATTTCAATATATATTACACTCATCGCTCTGTAACTGCGGAACCGGAAATCGGATCCAGAGAAATCGAAGTGAGTTCTATTTTTTAAGTTTTTCTGCACCACTTTCGGTGCTTCCGGAACAGGAAAAGGGGGGACCAGTTGTACCGAATTAAGTTTCTATGTCCACAAACCAACAAGCTCTGCAAACTAGAAGAATTTTTCAGGCAGTTTTATGGGATTTGTACCTGTTTTGAGCATTGTTCGTGAAAAAATACTAATGAAATTGATAATTTTCCACGCTTTAGTTCCGGAACCGGAAGTCGGATCTGGATAAAATGTTCCAGAAATTTTTAGGAAACTATAAGACCTTTCATTTAATTCTTAGTTTGTGAAAATCGGTTGAGCCGTTTTAGAGACAATTGAGTGCACACTTTTTATCTATGTTCCACATATTACCATGTAACTCTGGAACCGGAAGTCGGCTCCAAATAAAATTCAGGAACTTTGTATGGGACCTCGAGACCTTTCATTTGATTATAAGTTTGTGAAAATCGGTTCGGCCATCTCTGAGAAAATTGAGTGGCATTATTTGTCACATACACGCACACACACAGACATTTTGTGATCTCACCGAACTGAGTCGAATGGTATATGACCCTCACCTCTCCGGGCCTCGGTTGTAAAGGCAGGTTTCACAGCGATTGCATAGCCTTTCTATATGAGAAAGGCAAAACGGAAAAATTCTTTTAAATTTGGTTTACAAATAGAAAAGGTTATGCTAGTTTATGCCTAAATTAATTTTCTCTTGTTAATCAAGAGAAAAGTTTTGTGAAGAATTTAATATTTATGAAGAGAAAGGTATCGTTACATCACTGGGTGGATTAAGCAAGTTGATTGAGTACTGTGTTTTCTACGCGTAACAGGTTTTCATGTTTGAATAATTTTTTTTAATTTTTCAACTTTTATACTTATGCCATTTTTTTTATTGTTTGTGCAGATCTTCTAAGAAAGCTAAGTAAATTAAGGACACACAATTCAAACAAACAGCAAACTCTAACACAGCTGTAGATCAGCATAAATCTTTTTTATTTATTGAATTTTTACGACCTCTTTGGTCCATATTGAAGCCTTTTTCCGTTTGCATTCACGAACATAACCTGCGTAAGCTCAAAGTGGCATATAAAAGCGATTCGTTTTTTAGCTCATAAAAATATAATGAATTTGGAAAGTTTCGCACTACCGACCTGTTCAGAGAAGGGGAGCAACCACCCACCAGTGGATTGCGTTTCAACGAGCTCCTACTGCTAGTGAGAAGACAACATATCATCATATCATATCATTGCCAACCCCCCAATCTATCTGGTGGGTGTTTCTCCGGTCTCCGAATTCCACTGCAGAAGAAGCGATTGAACTCAACACGATCACCGAAGCGGATTCCCCTGCCATTTCATGCAAAAAAAAACCTGCTGATACCTGCCCATCCATCATCCACTCCGAGCGTCGTCGTCGTCGTCGTCAGTTTCGGTTTCAGCATCCCAACATTAATGTTATTCACATTTTAAGATGCTGCTGCCACATTCCGGCAAATCACACAAACACACACACACACTAACTCATTCACCCATGCACCACCGTTGCCGACAACAACAAGAACAAAGTACATACCGAAGACTGATGTGTTTTTTTTTTCGCTCTTTCTCTCTCTATCCCTCTCTTTTTTCGGGAATAACACCGAAATATCCTTCGAAAGGGTATCAGGCCAACCACCCCTTTCCAGAGTAGAGGGAAAGATCAAAGAACCTTAAAAAAGGCACCCCCGAAAACGAGAGTCGTAAAATAAAAGAAGACGCTAACAATTTCACCTTTCTCCGGACCGGCCGAAGGAGGGGTTGGGAAAAATGGGGACGATGCGGTGTGATGGGGGTTGAAAAGAAGGCTAGGCTGTGGTGCCTCCGGTCTCTATATAGCCACGCGATGGGGAGGGGGAGGTGTAGTAGATCCATCCACACCGTCGTCGCATGGAACGAGCAGACGCATCTCGCAGAGGTACACGAGGGGGGTAGTGACGAGAAGGTACTCTCGGAATAATAATGACTCCGGCGACGTCGACCATGGTGTGATGAAAACGACTCTGTTGGCTCTAACTCCCCGGCCGTGGACTACGACGACGACGACGTCGACGTCGACGGTGATGATGATGTTGATGCTGATGTTGATGTTGATGATGATGATGATGGTGTGATGATAAACATATCGTGGTGGGTGGTGGGGGGACGGGGTCCCATCTAAATGATTACACCATATAAAGTTAACTGGGCTGCGAAGGAAAAGGCGACGGCTGCTGCTGGCTGGGCCTGGGTCTGGGCCTGGGTGAAGCGAAGAATGCTAGAATGCTTGGGCGTACAACTGTGCAGTAATGAGCATCGGGGTAAATGAGAAAAAAAGGAACTTCTTTTGACTCTAGAATGAGGTTAGAAGTTAGGACACCATGTTGAAAATGGCCGTCGGGTGTGCGCAGAGATCTCTCTGCGATAACCTTATAATTATTGTATAAGGTTCGTTCGCATGCACTGCAAGAGATAACGATCCGATTCCATAGAGGCTCTTCCATTCCCGGCTTGTTTGGCGTTGTTTTGTCTCCTCTGTAGCAGGCTGGACTCTCAGCAAAATGAAAATGGTCACAACGTGTGAAATATTCAACCGAAACTGGTTCGCAGCAGCCATAAAGGTGTTGTTCTGTTGTGTTAAGCTTATGCGATCCTAGTTCTGAAGCTAGGTGGAAGGAAAATTTCTGGATAATCCATAGATTTTCGGAAACTTCGTTTAATTTTATACAGTCTTAAATTTTCAGTCAATTTCATCTCAAAACCTGAGAAGGATTATGGTTTATTCTAAACAAAGATAGTATACATTATCATTAATACTTACTATCAACAGTTTGCTTGAATGTCGCTATTTTGAACTGTCAGAAAAGCGTGAAATCTGGAAATTTATGCTGTATAAATCCAGGCGACTTCATTCCTATAGCAGCACTGTGATTCCCAAAACATTTTTGGCCGAATGTCCATTTTAAAGACTGTCCCAGAAAGTATGGACGCAACCAAAAACCACTGCCATTTCGCAATGGTTCGGAATCTGTCAATTTTTATGGCTGCGTCCTGTTGTTTACACTCTTCTCTAACCACTTCTGCAGTTGTTTATTCGTTTTCATTAGTTTGTTTCGAAATGCGTGGACTTTCAGCAGAACAACGTCGAAAAATTGTGTACAATTGGTGCACAGAACGCGGACTGTCACTAAGAAAGATAGCAAAAATGTAAGGAGTAAGTGAAAAAGTCGTGCGAAATGCAATCAGGAAGTTCGGTGAGGTTAACACCTTTGAGGATAAACCGAAAACGGGTCGAAAAAAGGTCCTGCTAACCCTCAGTTGGATAAACGTATACTGAAGGCGTTCGAGCAAAAGAAGGAGGTTTCAGTTCGGGATGTGGCCAAAAAAGTGGGCACTTCGAAGTCAAATGTTCTTCGTGCAAAAGAACGTTTGAATCTTCGAACCTATAAGAAGCAGAAACAACCAAAACGTAGTCCGAAACAAGAAGCATCGATCAGGCCGAGGGTTCGAAAGCTGTACAATACGATTTTTGCGTGAAATTTGAACTGCATAATCATGGACGACGAAACCTACGTGAAAATCGATTACAAATCCTTGCCGGGACCACAATATTATACGGTGCGAGAAGGGCAAGTGTTAAACCGAGACAACGATTGAAGTCGAAAAATTTGGTAAGAAAGCTATGGTCTGGCAAGCAATTTGTAGCTGCGGTAAGATTTCGAAACCCTTCACCACCACTGCTTCAATGAACAGCGAAATATACATCAAGGAACGAATTCTACCCATGATTCGAAGCCACAAGGATCCTGTTGTCTTCTGGCTAGATCTGGCTTATTGCCACTAATCGAAATCAACGGTAGAATGGTAAACTAACAAAAATGTCACTTTCGTCCCAAAAGACATGAATCCACCAAATTGCCCACAACTTCGACCAATTGAGGAATTTTGGGCATTAAAGAAGGCACATCTTAGGAAACATGTTTCGGCAGCCGAAACCATTCAACAGTTCGGAAAAGATTGAAAAACCTTTTTTAATCCACCTAGTGGTGTAATGATGCCTTTCTCATATTACTCATTACATCATGAATATAACCGTGAAATTCGCAAAAACAACTGTTTATTGAATAGGAATAGGATAATTTGTTCGGATCTAATCTCACAAACTCTATAAATCCTGTTTAACCTGTAGTTCCGGAACCGAAAGTAGTATCCACAGCAAATTAAGGAATTCCGTATGAAACGGTAAGACTTTCCTTTTGAACCTATAAGTTTGTAAAAATCTATTCGGCCATCTCCAAGAAAAGTGAGTGAGATCCTTTTTGCAGTTTCTAATCACAATTTCCAATTCTCCCGAAACCGGATTCAGATGAACGGAATAGCCGAAGTTGGTTCGTTTGCTACCAACAAATATGACCTACAAATTGGAACAGTTTTGAACGTAGTTAAACTTATACTTACTAAATCTAACGAAACGAACCTGCGTTTCTGTTACTACTGCGTGCTAAACAGCATGAATCAGCAGCATGAAACATGTAGTAGGATTGTTATTATTATTATTGACATCACTACACAACGTGTACGTAAGCACGCCTTGTTCGTTTTGTGTTTTCTTCTTCTTTCGGTGTTGTACATATTGTCACTCTATATGGCGATTTGAAAACTTTGACATTCATCGCCATGTAACTGCGGAACCGGAAGTCGGATCCGGATGAAATTTCACAGTAGGTTTAAAGACAGTATGAACTTCAATTCAAATCAAGATTTGTGAAAATCGGTTCAAGCATCGCAGAGAAATCGAAGTGAATTTAGTTTTAGGAGTTTTTCTTCTCCACTTTCAGTGCTCTCGGAACAGGAAAAGAGGGGACCAGTAGTGCCGAATTAAGTTTTTGTGCCCACAAACTAACAAGCTCTGCAAACTAGAAGAATTTATCAGACAGTTTTATGGGATTTGTACCTGTTTTTAACCATCGTTCGTGGAAAAATACTAATAAAATTGGTAATTTTCCACTTATCACGCTTTAGTTCCGGAACCGGAAGTCGGATCCAGATCAAATGTTCCACAAATTTTTAGGACATTATAAGACCTTTCATTTGAATCTAAGTTTGCGAAAATCGGTTGAGTTGTTCCAGAGATAATTGAGTGTAAACTTTTTCTCAAATTTTCACATATTACCATATAACTCCGGAACCGGAAGTCACATTCAAACGAAATTCAATAGCAAGCTATGGGACCATAATACCTTTTATTTGAATCTTAGTTTGTGAAAATCGGTTCAGCCATCTCTGAAAAAAGTGAGTGCATATTTTTTTCACTTTTTTGGTACATATCATCCTATATCTCCGGAACCGGAAGTCGGATCGGAATGAAATTCAATAGCAGGCTATGGGACTATGAGACCTTTCATTTGAATCTTTGTTTGTGAAAATCGGTTTGGCCATCTCTGAGAAAAGTGAGTGCATATTTTTGTTACATACACACACACATACACACACACACGGACGGACACACACACACAGACATTTGCTCAGTTCGTCGAGCTGAGTCGAATGGTATATGACATTCGGCCCTCCGGGCCTCGGTTAAAAAGTCGATTTTCAGAGTGATTGCAAAGCCTTTCTATATGAGAAAGGCAAAAAGTGTCAAAACTTGTCGCCAAGAATTTAATGAGGAACGTTCGCAAGAAGGTGCGCCAGCTAGTCTACAATGGCCAAGTAGCAAATGTTGAGAATATTATTCTGTTTTTGTAGTCTAATATTATCAGTATATCGAATAAAATTTGAATATCTAACACTTGTGAATTATTTACAGCGAAATCAAAGTGCGTCCATACTTTCTGGGACAGTCTTTAAATGTATTATTCGTTCTACTGCCCCCCAAGTAGATAAAAAATTAATAAAATTCTGCGACAATGAAAATTTTTGCAACTAACTCGAGATTCAAATATAAAATAGATGGAAATGATACAACGCGGTAGAAATTAATTGTTAATTCAAGACCCTATCGTTCAAACAACAACAAAACCTCACATATCATTGTTCAACCGGAGAAATAGGCTGAGATCACAAGGGATCGACTAGAACGTGAACTTAACTGATCGTTTTCTAGCTGGAAGTCTTCTGAGTTGTGTTATCATAACATCCACAGTAGTTCAGTTGGCAGAACGATTCGGGATACTGAATCTGAACTTAGATTCTTGAAAGAGATTCCTTATCCGAATGTGGATTCTGAACTTAAAGCAGAATTCAGCACTTGCATTCGGAGCATGGATCTGGATTCTAGACCTGAAGTTAGATTGTGAATCTGAACTCCTGACAGAAACCTTAACCTAGATTCTGGACCCGGATTCTGCGTCAGAATTCTGTTTTCTGAACTTCTGACAGAGTTTCCGAAACTAAACTTTGATCCTATTGCCCTTGAACTGTGAGCCTGAATTGGATTCTGGACCGGAGTACTCTAGGATTCCTCTAAACAGAGCATCTAAAGACTGTCCCAGAATGTATGGATGCACTTTGATTTCGCTGTAAATAATTCACAAGTGTTAGATATTTCCATTTTCATTCGATATACTGATAATATTAGACTACAACAACAGAATATTATTCTCAACATTTGCTACTTAGCCATAGTAGACTAGCTGGCGCACCTTTTTGCGACCGTTCCTCATTAAATTCCGTACAGACTTCTTGGCGACAAGTTTTGACACTTTTTTTAAATCTTTTTCGAACTGTTGAATGGTGCCTTCGTTAATGCCCAAAATTCCTCAATTGGTCGAAGTTGTGGCCAATTTGGTGGATTCATGTCTTTTGGGACGAAAGTGACAGTTTTGGTAGTATCCCTTTCTACCGTTGATTTCGAGTAGTGGCAAGAAGCAAGATCTGCCCAGAAGACAACAGGATCCTTGTGGCTTCGAATCATGGATAGAAGTCGTTTTTGTAAACATTCCTTGATGTATATTTCGCTGTTCATTGAAGCAGTGGTGATGAAGGGTTTCGAAATCTTACCGCAGCTACAAATTGCTTGCCAGACCATAGCTTTCTTACAAAATTTTTCGACTTCAATCGATGTCTCGGACTGGTTTAACACTTGCCCTTCTCGCACCGTATAATATTGTGGTCCCAGCAAGGATTTGTAATCGAGTTTCACGTAGGTTTCGTCGTCCATGATCCGCGTAGAAAACCTTATAAAAAACCGCATAAAAGGACCTCAGTGACCCATTTCGGACCAGGGTCATTTCGCCGAAAGGGTAATTTCGCCGAATGTCATTCCGCTGAAATCCATTTCGCCGATTGCTGCAATTGTCTTAATATTATAATTGGAATTGATTTAAAATAAACACAAATGAATGATAATACGCTAACGCCCGTTTTGTTGACCTACAATTGTACTTATTGAATAAATATTTATTCTTATTCTCTTGAATAAAGATTGATTCATGAACTCCAGAGCGGAGTTCCCAAGGAAACTTGTTGACTATTAGTCACTAAGCATCAAAGCAATTGCATAGGTGTATCTACCAGGCAAATGTATGTGGTATTTTCCGTTTACTAAGTGAAAAAACATTTAATACGGCTTCGCCACATCGATTTGATTCGTGTGTTGTCCGATCTCCCTCCCGCTCGTTCGGACCTAACTCAAGCAAAGAAACCTAGCTTTGAGTAGACCGGGCAATCGAGGCGGTTACAGGTTTGTATGCAAGAGGCCGCCGCTTCCGACGGCGGGTCGGCGGCCAACTCAGCTTCAGCTTCGGTTATGTGGCTTCGCAACATCAGTTGTACAAGAGGCATAATAGCACAAAGAATAATATTATACATATTATGTATTTGAAATTACCCTTTCGGTGAAACGACTTTCGGCGAAATGGTGTTCGGCGAAACGACTTTCGGCGAAATGGCTTTCGGCGAAGTGACCCGCTCCCACCCATTTCACACAACTATTATCGAAATCACTGTTAATTTTTGTTTTGAATATTTGGGCAGTTTTTTGCATTTCTCATATAGAAAGGCTATGCAATTACTGTGAAAACCGACTTTACAACCGAGTGTCATATACCATTCGACTCAGCTCGACGAACTGAGCAAATGTCTGTGTGTGTATGTATGTGTTATGTGTGTATGTCACTAAATTTTCTCAGAGATGGCGTGACCGATTTTCACAAACTTAGATTCAAATGAAAGGTCTTATGGCCACATACAATTTTCCTGAATATAATTTGAATCCGACTTCCGGTTCCGGAATTACAAGAAAATATGTGCAAATTTATGAAAAAATGCGCAATCAATTTTCTCGGAAATTTCTAAACCGATTTTCACAAACCAATAAGCACATAAAAGGTCCAGGTCCGACTTCCGGTTCTGGTATTACAGCGCGATTAGTGAAAATTTTCAATTTCATGAGTATTTTTTCACAAGCGATGGCAAAACGAGGTGCACAATTTTATAAAACCTACTGTTTAATTCATCCTATTGGCAGGTCTAGTTAGTTAGTGAATAAATGAAACTACTTTAGGACTACTAGTTCCCGGTTTCGGCTTCCGGAAGCACCGATAATAGTGAGGAAAATCTCCAAAAAACGGAACTCGCTTCGATTTCTCAGCAATGGCTAAATCGATTTTTACGAATTATGATTCAAATTAAACCTCTAATTGTCTTCAAAAATACTGTGAAATTTCATCCTGATTCGACTTCCGGTTCCGAAATTCTAGGGCAATTAGTGTCAAAATATTAAAATGACGATGCAAAACTAGTACGCGACGGTACGTGTGGCTTTGCTCCGTTCGCAGCGTGCTTTGTTCAATTTCGTATAACGTGCGTTCCGTTTATTCAATCAATATTACAGGATCATGATAACGATGCTTTTCTATATAAGTGCACTTATTGCCTTTCTCATATAGAAAGTTTATACAATCACCTGAAAATTGACACAGTTCATCGAGCTGAGCAACGTATGTGTCTGTGTGTGAGTATGTATAATAATCTAATAAAAAATCTCGTGGAAAAAGATGTAGTGGTCAAAACGAAACTCTCAATTTTCTCAGAGATGATTTGATCGATTTCCACAAACACACTCAAATAAAAGTTCCTATAGTCTCATAGGTTGCTGTTTAATTTCATCCGGGTTCGATTTCCGGTTCCAGAACTATATGGTAAAAAGTGATTAATCATTAAGTGCGACGATAAAAAATAAAGAAAAAAGCTTATAACTTGACATAACTGTTTACAATTTGTAAAGATTATGTTAGTTTATACCCAAAGAAAGTTTCTTATTTTATTC
Organism: Malaya genurostris; assembly: GCF_030247185.1. Classification (NCBI taxonomy): domain Eukaryota; kingdom Metazoa; phylum Arthropoda; class Insecta; order Diptera; family Culicidae; genus Malaya; species Malaya genurostris. The sequence goes on along the minus strand of NC_080570.1, from coordinate 138,832,075 downwards.
AAGATTGAAAAAAGAATTCTTCACAAAATCTTCTGGTGATATTTTTGAAAATATAAATATAAGAAAGGCCATCATTACACCACTAGGTAGATTAAAAAAGGTTTTTCTCTAGTCGTTGCTTGTTGTTTATATTGAGCAAATTCTCTCCTGATTATCATTACGGTTTCACCTTGAACGACTTCATACCTAAACGGTGCTTCAAAGTTTGCACAAAGTTTGGAGACATTTTTATTTTTCCTAGTCACAGTACGTGCCGAAATCTTCTCTGCAACATTTACTTCACCGTTGCGTCCTTGTAGTGGTTCCTGTGATCCGTTTTTGTTCCGCTCTCAGTCTTCTTAGCTGTTGGCGAACGTCGCACGCAAGTACGTGTCTTCTTTCGACGTCATCTTCGATCTAGAAGCTTGTAGTATCACCAAAAATTGATTTAACACAATGAACAGACCTAAGTGTATTATTCTGTGAAAAATTTTACCCGTTGAGGAAGTATTTTCAGAGACATACGTATTTAGGGGTGTCCAGATTTTGTCACGAACAAGTCTTAATCTTGCGCACGTACCTTAAAAATCCGGATCTCCCTCTCTCTCTCTTCGTGACAGGACAGGAACCTGGGAATTATTCAATCCCGTGTTTCAAATCGGTACAACGAAAACTGTTGATCGGAATGAAAAAGGTAGCCAAAATTGATTTCCTAATACTGCCAAGGTTCACAAGCGGGTTGTTCAAGCTTTCAATCCAACAGCTCTGTAAGGGATGTAACGAAAAAACTGCGTTTAAGTCAATCTTTCGTTCAAGACACGATAAAAAAAGGCCAAAAGAGTACGATGGGAAAATTTCGTGCACGGGTACACACCAAGATGTTGACAAAACCGGAGCTCTAGTTTTTCTCTGCTCATCATAAGTTCAATGTCCTAGAAGGGGTTAAGAAAGCAGAAACTGTCAAAGTTTGCAATAAAAAAATATATGATATAGCAAGTAATTTGCTCGTGTGGAAAGTGGAGCATGGCAACCAGCACGGCCATAGGAAGCATAGGAAATAAAGAAATGCCTCCAAAAGCGTCTACTTTCACTTCTAAGGTGTCAAAATTGTCCTGGTCGGATTTAGTCTCTTGCTTTTATTCGAAGGATGTTTTGGAGTGATCAATGAGGTCAACCTCGTACTGAAAGATTACAAAACTCCGAACGCAACGGACCTATGACCAATTGAGAGATACTGGGCCATCATAATGCAGGTTCTAAATAAAGGTAGTAGAATCAGAGAAATTTGTGAAGAAAAAATGTATGATCGCATATTTTATTGCGATAAAATTTGCTACACTTTAAAGTTATAATTTCAGAATTCAATAGAGCTCAAAAAAGATTTGAATCGTAACACTTCAGTTTTTTTGAAGTATTTATTTTTTCAATTCCTCACAAATGAAAGCCACAAAAAAAAATCGGCGCTGATCCGTTTTTCAGTTGTCTATTCTGGTTTTGTTCGTTGACACACACACCCACATGCAGACAGTTTGTGCCCTGTTTCGAATAGTCAGTCACTCATTCAATAGGCAATCGACAATCGAACGAACACTTCAGGGACCCGATTCCCGATTCAGTGCAGTACCACACATATGGAGTGTTCCAAAATTATCGCCCCCAATAAAAATCGATGACAATTTCGGTCATGCAATTGTCGTGCGGCAGTCGGCAGTGGAAGTACACTCGCGGCCGAGTACTTTGTGTGAGGAGGGGGTGAGTTCTCTCAGCAGCACAAAACCAGACCGAAAACATAGGCAATCGACACGCGAGACCCAATAAAAACAAAACAACAACAAAAAATCCCCACAGCCGTAGCACTCCAATCAAGTACGGCTTTTTACGATTCGCCCAATTTACCATTTTTCCCATATTCATATCGATTGCATCCGAACGCACCTCACGTGTGTTTGCTGTGCTTGCGTTCAGTGGTTGAGTGGGTGGGTGGTTTTCGGTTGTTCGGTTGGTGGAATGAACAGAAAAAAAAATACATATATAAAGTATAGGAAGGTGTTTGGGCCACCCGCGCGCGCACACACAAAAGAGGAGGAAATTGATTTCTATAAACTGGAAAAGAGGGAGGTGTGTATCATAAAAAAAATTTTAATTGCTCTCCGGCAAAATGGTGCATCAGGCGAAGTCAGTCAATCAGTCAGCTTTTGAAGATTGGGGGGGGGGGGGGGGGGGGGGGGTTTGTGCCCGGTTGTGCGTTTATTGAGTGGCCCCCCATGGCTCAATGCGCCCCAAACGAAGAGTGCCTTTCAATGTTGGGAACTACTATTATAATAGAATGGATATCCGCTGTTTGCAATTAACGGTGACTGGCGGCGGGAAGGTCTGTTTAAATTTTGACAATTTTCCAATCGAATCTAGGAATCTCTACCATCCAACAGTCCAACTTCTTCCGAGCTCCAGAATCATAACCTGGAATGGGAATCTCTCCCGACTGTTCTATTTTCCGATTCACCGACTCTATAAGTAATAACCCCGTTTCCCTCGCTGCTGTTTCCGGAAGCTGCTGCTGCCGTGGCTCGATAACATGATAAAAATCTTCTGCTTGCCTTCAGAAACTTCCTGCATGACGATTCTCTCTCTCTCCCTCTTTCTCTTGGCACAATTTTAATCCATTATCGGATCCTGCCCTCCTTGGGCCAAAAGTTCGATTGTTTAAACTGCTTTCCAATAGCGGATCCTCGGAACCGGAAAATCGTTACAATTTAGCCGGGAGCTTCATTACAATTTATGTAAACTTTGGAGATTGGGGATAATGTACCGGCATGATAATTTCTTCGGTCGGTCGCAAGGATCGGTTTCGATTGAAGATGAATGGAAATCCCTGAACCCTGAACGCTAAGTTTTTGCTAACTAGAGTAGTTGGCTGATAGCAGAAATTTTAATTAATTTTTTTTCTTTAATAATTTTTCAGTTGTTCTACTGGATACGACCAAGGAAGCGACGCTGGAATGGACACGATATCCGTACGGACCGCAGGCACAGACACCCGGCGTAAGTAATCATAGTTTTTTGCTTGCAACGTCAGTCTTAAAAAAAACTTTCATTCTAACTTTGTTAAAAACGGTCCAATTTAAGAAATCGATGTGGGTTCTATTTCTATGTATTTTATCAACTATTTTTGCGGTCTGAAATTCCAACCGGAACATGATTCCAATTGGAATAAGATTTTGATATTCAGTTTTATGTCGTTTTCGCTTGATGCCAAACCTAACCCAATTTCCACTCTAACTACTGTCAAACCGTTTGTTTGAAGCCAGTTTTGAAACTAGTTTTATATCAGGTTTGCTCAAACCCCCGTTGATAAGTGCGAAATCAACTCAGTTTCGTGAAAAGTGTTTGTTTGATGAAACTACCCTGGGTCAGTTTCAGTTTTTTCAAGCGAAAACGACATTAATATCACCATTGAAACATTTAAAAATATATTAAACAATTTAACATTCTGGAAAATCGAGAAATAAACAAAGAAAATTGAGAAAAGATCATTTTGAGTATATTTTGAGTATTTGAAAAGAGATTATTTTGTATCTTATATAAATAAACAAAGAATATTGAGAAATGAATAATTTGTTCAAGATTGAAATTTGCGAATGAATTTATTAAATTGAAAGTTTAATGGCTAAAAATGGCAAATTAAAAAAAATATAAAGTTGAAAACTGCCAATCCTGAAATAATAAAGTGAAATGTGTTGAAAACTAAAAATCGGCAATTGGAAAATCGCAAATGGAAATTTAAAACTGAGCTTTGGAAACAAATTAATTTCAAATAAAACAATAAAACTTAAGGTGAAATGTAGCGGAATGCGAAAATCGCGTTTTTGATCAATTACCGATTTTCGAAAAACCAAAAACACTTAAGTTTTCGAAATCAAATTTATCATAACTAAGTATTCTTAAAATTTTGAAATTTTGCTTTGCCGAGCCGCAATTGGTTTTTAAAATGTATAAACGGTCATTGTTCCGTCCCACGGGGATGATTTTAGAACTGAAAAGTAGTGTTTGTAGCAGAATTTCACAAATAATCTGAGAATGCAACTCAAAATTGTAAAATTTTAGCAAAAACAACCGAAAATTGGAAAAGTTTACATAAACTTTTCTGCATTTTTTTATGGCTTGCGCGTTGCTGTTTCGTATTGAGGTGGTGTGAGAAAAGCACGGTGGGTTCGGTGGCATTATATCGTGAGCAAAAATTATATATCAAATAATGACGCGAATTTATGCAGTATTGGGTTTTGTGTTGAAATAAAAACGAGTTGAATACAATAAAATGGGAATTGTAAGAAATCGTTTATTTTCTAAGTAGCTGTCATTTATAATGCTAATAACGTCCAACACTGTTGAGTTCAATGCATTGATGTTGCTGAAGCAATAATGGTTGGCTGTGTAATATCGTAAAACAGGTATTATTTTAGATTGTAGCAATTTTATAACAAATCTAAAACTTCAACATTGACAAGCTACTGAATGAAATGAATACAAGCCAAGTATTAGCGTTCATTAACCTGTGATAAACATTGAGGGTCAGCTTCGAGCCAGTCAGCATGGAAAACTTATTGGAATTCATTGGTTTTTCAATAATTATGAATACAATGAATCAACGCTTGATTTTGCTTTCAAAATCGATTGAATAATAAGGAAATACGAAATAACTTTATATTCAATACCGTGCCCCAAATATGTGCTTGAGAAAAGATTCACTAAATAATTTTAACTGCATGGTATGATGAACTATCTAAGAAATTATTAAACTATAGATGATTTCTGGCACCGGAAGCCAGAGGCTGTTTTGTCTTCAGTTCGTTATCGTTGAAACAGACATTTCTAGGCTCATCATGCTATATAATTCCGAAAGTCGCTTCCGAAAAAAAGTAAATGGTGAATACTTTTACGTAAATTCTATCTCATCGG